>NC_064925.1:504152610-504777610 GCF_023897955.1 Schistocerca gregaria | reverse complement strand
TACTTGAAATTTATCTTGTTGATTTGTAAGGTTTCTTGTTTGGAGGCCTTCAGCCGTGAAAGAACTGGATTTTGAAACTCGTAGTTGTAAAGGTTCGTCTATGTGCCGTTTTGCTTTAAATGTGTTACTAAATTACAATAAATTACAGTTTTGAAGTGAAACTGACCGCCACCTGTTCTGCCCTGCGGGTTTAGAGAGCGCATCAGTTTCAATGAGTACTGCCACCTTTCAAAGTATTCGACACTGTTTTTTGAACAACCTGTATTTCTGATGTTAACATACGGCACTTGCCAGTGCATATGTGACCTCCGAAAAGGTTACGACCGATGCCCTTTATATCCCCAATGTCGTATACTCTACCTAGTTCGTCGTTGATGAGACGTTCAATCTTAAGATTGATTGCTTTCGTGCATCAACTATACAGTTTCGTTCCATGGCCAAATAGTTTTAGGCAAACTATTGCAGAACTGAAGGGAACGTAGATTAGCAACAACTTACAAGAAATTATTAACAGAATATGTACATTAGGTATCTTGAGTGTGAAGATAGTGTAGCCGGCCGCGGTGGTCTCGCGGTTCTAGGCACGCAGTCCGGAATCGTGGGACTGCTACGGTCGCAGGTTCGAATCCTGCCTCGGGCATGGATGTGTGTGATGTCCTTAGGTTAGTTAGTTCTAGGGGACTAATGACCACAGCAGTTGAGTCCCATAGTGCTCAGAGTCATTTTTGTGAAGATAGTGTGTCGCAACTTGCACTGATTAGTCTTTGAATAATCGTCTAGCCCTGAACTCAGTGAACGATGATTAACGTAACTTGTAGAATACCCAGTATGGATCTACTCGCCAGCGACTAGGCTATAGCACAATCCTGATATACCAGTCCCGGGGCCGTTAATAAGCCGCGCAAAATAGACATGGATCTGACCCACCATCCTGCCCCACAAGATACTACACTGCATGTTACACTATATGAGCACATCACTATACACTATTCACATCCAATAAGTTAAATTTCATTACACACATCAAAAAAAGTTTTGCATCACCTCGGCTCAGAGAGTTCCGGAACCTGTACAGAAAATTAGAATAGAGATCAACATAAACATCATTTCCACCCTTCTTATTGTTCACGAAAACTACACATTGCATGTTATACAACCATACAGCGAGACCTTCAGAGGTGATGATCCAGACTGCTGTACACATCGGTTCCTCTAATACCCAGTAGCACGATGCATGCCTGTATTCGTCGTGCCATACTATCCACAAGTTCACCAAGGCACTGTTGGTCCAGATTGTCCCACACCTTAGGGGCGATTCGACTTAGATACCTCAGAGTGGTTGGTGGGTCACATTGTCCAAAAACAGCCCTTTTTAATCCATCTCAAGCATGTTCGATAGGGTTCACGTCTGGAGAACAAGCTGGCCACTCTAGTCGAGCGATGTCGTTATGCTGAAGGGAGTCACTCGCAAGAAGCGCACGATGGGGGCGCAAATTGTCGTCCATGAAGACGAATGCCTTGCCAATGTGCTGCCGATATGGTTGCATTGTCGGTCGGAGGGTGGCATTCACGTATCGTACGTTACAGCGTCTCCCATGACGATTAGTGGCGTACGTCGGCCACTCATCGGTGAAGAGAACGTGATGCCCATCGTGAGCGATTCGGCATGTTGTTGAGCCCATTCGTGCCGTGCTGCATGGTGTCGTGGTTGCAAAGATACACCACGCCATGGACGTCGAGAGTGAAGTTGCTCATCAGGCAGCGTACAGCGTAGTTTGAGTCATAACACGACGTCCTGTGGCTGCAAGAAAAGCGTTATTCAACATGGTGGCCTTCCTGTCAGGGTTCCTCCGAGCCATAATCCTTAGGTAGCGGTCATCCACTGCAGTAGTAGCCCTTGGGCGGCCTGAGCGAGGCATATCATCGACAGTTCCTGTCTCTTTGTATCTTCTCCTTGTCCGAACAACATCGCTTTGGTTCACTCCGAGACGCCCGGACACTTTCCTTGTTGAGAGCCCTTCCTGGCACAAAGTAACAATGAGCACGCGCGGTCGAACCGTGGTACTGAACGTCTAGGCATTGTTGAACTACAGACAACACGAGCCGTGAACCTCCTTCCTGATGGAATGACTGGAACTGGTCGGTTGTCGGACCCCCTCCGTCTAATAGGCGCTGTTCATGCATGGTTGTTTATATCTTTGGGCAGGTTTAGTGACATCTCTGAACACTCAAACGGACTGTGTTTGTGATTCAATATCCACAGTCAACGTCTATCTTCATGAGTTCTGGGAACCGAGGTGATGCAAAACATTTTTTGATGTGTATATTTGCTCTCGTTTCTCGATGCGAAACGGTTAAAGCAATACCACACTTCTCTTCAGTTACAGACAGTGAAGTTCACTTTTTACTTGCGTTACTGCGTATTTGAGGTGATAGTGATGGTAGTGATAATGTGTAGGCCGCTCAAGACTTGCTTGTACTGAGGTAGCACACTGATAAATTGGATTTTCCAAGGAGGCGTTCTTAGCTGCTTTATCTGTTGTGCCATTACAATAAATTGTCACTTGTCTTGATACCCAACAGAAAGACAACATTTACCTTGATCCTTCAAGCGGAAAAGTGTCTCCCGTATCACCTGAATGTACAGGGTGGCCCATTAATTCAGCTGTCACTAGTAATCATTAGACGTTGATAATAAGTAGTGGTCAGTTATAAAACCGATTATAAAATGGATTAGTTTGGAGTACTCTTAAGTTAGCTGATACTAAGAGTAAGTGGTTATGTTGGTTGTTATTATCTGAGAATTAATTAATAGAAAATTAATTTCAGAACAGCGTATACTTGTTTTGCAGACGTATTGGAATCTTGACCACGATTACAATGATGTTTGATATTTTTCTGTGGAACGTTTTCTAAACATCCTACCTCCATTCCGGCAACATATTAGCAAAATTAAGATTTGAAGAGACCGAGTCGATAATGGAGCTTCCTCGTTCTCATAGAATAAAGACTGATACTACACAAGACCATGGTTAAGTTTTAGCGCAATGGTTTGTGCAGTCGCCAGCTAAATCTCACAGAAAAGCGCCCGAGTAATATGGCATAGCAAGAACAGCTGGGACTGAGTCTGCATTACCTGAAAGCCTAAATAAAGATGATCCAGACGGGCATATGAAATTCTGCGAGACGTACATAATCCGTCAAGGTACCGATCCTTAGTTTTACACAACCCTTCTTTGAACAAACAATCCTGTTGAAAGAACATCCGCAACTGAGCATTATACCAGAGGTTGAAAATACCGCTCCAGTTGTAAATTTCTTTTATTATCACGACGGGTTTTGGGCTCTCATAAGCCCATCCTCAGGGGTCACAAATGTGCTGTGGCCCTGAAGGCCGAGATGGACGTGTACTAGGCGCGGTGTGCTACCAATGAGCGCAAAACAGGAAGAAAACATAACAGTACATTATTGTGCATACATTTTTTATTTAATGTAGACTGAGGCGGCAAAGAAACTTGCACACCTGCCTAACATCGTGTAGGGCGCCCGCGAGCACTCAGAAGTGCCACAACACGTCGTCGCATGGATTCAACTTACGTCTGATGTAGTGCTGGAGGGAATTGACACCGTAAATCCTGCAGGGCTGTCCATAAATCCGTTAGAGTACGAGGGGATGGATATCTCTTCTGAACAACACGTTGCAAGGCATCCCAGATTTGCTCAATAATGTCCATGTCTGGATAGTTTGGTGGCAAGCGGAAGTTTTTAAACTCAGAAGACTGTTCCTGGAGCCACTCTGCAGCATTTCTGGAAGTCTGAGGTGTCGCATTGTCGTGCTGGAATTCCCCGTCGGAATACACAATGGACATTAATGAATGCAGGCGATTAGACAGGATGCTTACGTACGTGTGACCCGCCAGAGTCGTATCTAGACGTATCGGGGTCCCCATATCACTCCAACTGCACATGCCCCACACCATTACAGAGCCTCCTCCAGCTTGAACAGTCCCTTGCTGACATGCAGGGTCCGGGTTCATGACGTTGCCTACATACGCGTAAGCGTCCATCAGCTCTATACAATTTGAAATCAGACTCATCTGACCAGGCAACACATTTCCAGTCATCAATAGTCCAATGACGGTGTTGACGGGTACAAGAAAGGCTTTGTGTCGTGTTGTTATCAAGATAAACGAGTGGGCCGTCGGCTCCGAAAGCCCATATCGATGATGTTTCGTTGAATGGTTCGCACGCTGCCTCTTGTTGATGGCCCAGCATTGAAATGTGTAGCAATTTGCGGAAGAGTTGCACTTCTGACACGTTGAACGATTCTCTTCAGTCGTCTTAGGCCCCGTTCGTGCTGGATCTTTTACCGCCCGCATCGATGTTTTACCTGATTCCTGATATTCACGGTACATTCGTGGAACAGTCGTCAGGGAAAATCCCCACTTCATCGCTACCTCAGAGATGCTTGTCCCATTGCCGACTATAACACCACGTTCAAATTCACTCAAATCTTGATAACCTGCAAGTTAAGCAGCAGTAACCGATCTAACAACTGCTGTCTTATATAGGCGTTGCCGACCGCAGCATAGTATCCTGCCTGTTTACATATTAGAACACACACATGCCTATACCAGTTTCTTAGGCGCTTCAATAATTTAACGGCAAATGTCTTACAATGGACTCAGTTTAATTTCGTATTCTGTAATGCGAATGAGCACTATATTTGAACACGGTTGCATCAATACTGCTATGAAACGTCCCCTTAGAAAAAGTTATACACGACTGTGCTTAAACTGACACACAATAGTTTTTAGCGCAACGCAATCTGACTTCCAAAAGTCCCTACGAAAGAATGGCCCTGACTAGCATTAAGCTATACGTTTCACAAATCACTTACCTCACAAAAATCTTCGTTACTCAAGCTACTGCAATACAGCGAGCGCCACTACTGCCAGCTAAATGAAAGATTCAAACTACTGAAGGCACTAACTACTGATAGGCATAGTTAGCAAATGAAAGATTTTAATAGAGAACAAACAATGTATTTACCTCACTAGTCATAATATATATAGCAGTTCATGACACCAATTCTTACAAATTTCAAAACTCCGCCATCTCTCTCCCCACGTCCACCACTGCTGGCGGCTCACCTCCAACTGCGCAACGCTACGCGCTGTTAGCATCCAGCTGCCGCTGCCCAACACTACAATGGCGAGTATTACAACAATGCCAACCAGCTACAGACTGCACACGGCACAGCCAGTGATTTTCATACAGAGCGCTACGTGGCGGCGGCGTTACCAATAAAAAAACCTAAACAGTCTACTTACACTGCACATTCATGAAAGTTATTTTCATGAATCATAGGCACTATAGTTCTTATCGGCAGATTTCTTGTCCATTCCAGATACTACCAACCTACCCAATCTAATAGTAAATGTGTTACAATTTGCTTCATTTATTTTCTTTTTCAGTACTATAAGGCGTTGATAAATATCAGCGGGGACAGTTGAAAAATTGTGCTTCGGCTAGGACTCGAACCTGGGAGCTCTTGCTTACTTTTCTTTAGTGCCGGGCCGAGACTCGAACTAGGGACCTTTACCTTTCTCTGGCAAGTGCTCTACAATATTTATAAACTCTAGCCACTGCACCAAGTTTTTCTTTTTCTTTTTTTTACCATTGCGTCACCTTGACTTGGCTTACAAAAAAAAATGCCATCTTAATTAACATGATGTAAACTTAGTAGGGACTCGCTGTAGTGTTGTGCACCAACCAAAAATTATCGCTTCATTATGGCAAAGTGTGAAGTAAGAAATTTTGAAACAAAGTTTTGTATTTGCGACTCTTCTTAAGAATATGGTGCTCGTCCATTATATACTGTACATACACGTCTATGCTCGCATATTTATTCGTAATTGCAAAATATGCGAACTGGCCGATAACCCAAGTGTAGCCGTTGTTCTTTGTTTCAGGAAAGAAATGCCAGTCTGGTTAAGGTACTTGTTTAATTGTTATAGCAGTGTCTGAGGTTCTAGTAATTATTGCGAGTTTTTTTCTAGTCCAGCTCCATACGTAGTATTGGTATCGGCAGATGAGGATGTTTGCCAAGGTACCTACAGTATGGCAATGATCGCAGTACGGACTCAGCTTCAATTTGATATTGTGCAGTTTTTCACCTGTGGGGACCCTCTCGTTTACAATGTCATACCATGTGGACACTGTTAATATTTTTCCAAACGTTTCTCCAGTTCACCGCTGGATATTTCGCTTCCATGTAGTTTTGCCTATGGTGTCTCGTGAGCTGGTAATAGGTCCTTCTGGTGTTAAGCTGCTGTGGAGTATCTTTAATATAGCTCATTTCCAGGTAGTAATTCCGGATGTAGGCGAGTTGAGCGCTGATGCGACCAACATCGACTGGAGCCTGTTTGCTCGTTGGGGCTAACCTGTTGAATTACGTTTCTGTAATTGTCGGATGGGATGTCTAGAGTATTTTGCAGATACGGTCCATATATATGGCAGTACTTTGTTTCTGGATGTCTTTAACGCCCAAACCACCATCAGGCCGGGTTAACACTATGGTTGACGTGGTGACTTTAAAGGTATTTCCGCTCCAGATGAACCAGTACGCTGCAGCTATAAGCTTGTGTGCTGTATCCTTGGGTACTGGTAACACTGCTGCGATGTGATATATTTTGCTTAGGGCATAGCAGTTAATCAAGAGAGCCCTCTGTGTACGATTTAGCGTTCTATTTTTGTGTTCACGGAAAGTGGCCCTGAATATATTCAGTTTATTGTCCTAGTTGGCAACTGTCATCTCTCGTGGGTTGGACATTAAAATCATTCCTAAGTGGTTCGTCTTCTGTCCTTGGTAGCCATGTTATTTGAATGTTCTCCATATGGGGTCTAACAGATAAAACTTTCGATTTGTATTCATTGAGTTTGGCTCCACAAGAAGTGGCATAAGCATGGATTATTTGTTGAACGATTTCAGTTTCTGCCTGGGTGTCAACTATTACACTGTTGAAACTTCCTGGCAGATTAAAACTGTGTACCGGACCGAGACTCGAACTCGGTACCTTTGCCTTTTGAGGGCAAGTGCTCTACGAACTGAGCACGACTCACGCCCCTTCCTCACAGCTTTACTTTTTTCAGTATCTCGTCTCCTACCTTCCAAACTTTTAGGCAAAGGTCCCGAGTTCGAGTCTCGGTCCGGCACACAGTTTTAATCTGCCAGGAAGTTTCATATCAGCGTACACTCCGCTGTACACGCCGCTGCAGAGTGAAAATCTCATTCTATTACACTGACGTCATCAGCACAAGCGTGACACACGGTTTTTGTACCCAACACCTGTAGACATTGAACCTGTGATGCAGGTTTAACAGCAACGGTTCTACGGCTATTGCGTACAGTATCATATAAAGGGGGCAGCCTTGTCTCACTGATTGCTTGATCGGGACTGGTGAACTTAGTTGGCCATTAATTTTGATTCGACAGGAAGTTTCTACTATACATTTGCGTATGATCTGAATAAAATGAGCACCGAATCCCATCCGTTGCATTACAGTTAATAAAAAGTGGTGGTTGATGCGGTCAAATGCCTAATCAAAGTCTAAAAACATGAGACCAACATTGCATTTACATAGCCACGACAAATATATAAAACTCCGATATTCAAATAATGCATTTGACATAGATCTCCCTTGGACAGCACTCATTTGATAAGGGCCAAATACCTTCGGCAGTACCGTCTTCATTCTACTATTTATGAGTCAAATGGCTCTGAGCACTATGCGACATTACTTCTGAGATCATCAGTCGCCTAGAACTTAGAACTAATTAAACCTAACTAACCTAAGGACATCACACACATCCATGCCCGAGGCAGGATTCGAACCTGCGACCGTAGCGGTCGCTCGGTTCCAGACTATTGCGTCTAGAACCGCAGGTCACTCCGGCCGGCATTGATGGGTCGGGTGAAGATTTTGTAGTCGGAAATGAGCAGGGTTAGTGGCCGAAAATCCTTCAGAGTACTGCTACGTAGTTTTTTAGGGATCAGGACAATCAGTCCTTCCGTAAACTGAGATGGCATCTGCACGTCTCCCAATAATTCTATGCATATTTTGGTGAACCTCGGTCCTATGACGTGCCAAAAGCAAGCATAAAATTCTATGGGTAGGCCATCTAAAGCAGCCGATTTCTTTGTAGGCGAATCTTTGATTATGGTAACTACTTCTTCCTCAGTTACGTTGGCTACAAGGTCGGCGTTGTCAGTCGGATGGGCCGTGGGTTGAAGGTATGATAAAAGCGGCTCACTTGCCGTCGAATCAGTCGCCTACGCGGCGTAAAAATCTGTATAATGTTGCACCACGTAGATTTTACTGTGACTTGCTGATCGTATTCATTTCCCTGTTCATCATTGAGAGTATGGAGTAATTTTGTTTTACCACTCTTGGCTTACCGGATCACGTGATATACGGACGTATTCTCCTGCGTCAGTTCAATGCTCGAACTTTTCCCCCCTCTAGAGATTGTCGTACCAACGTTGTCATTCTTGCTTTAGTGCGTTTTATTCTAGAGCTGTTTGCTACTAATCCCATGGGGTCATCATATAGTTCGTGGAGGCAAAGAAAGTGATACTCCAAGGTGCGTTTTCGCCAGTACGCTTTCATGCTACCATATCGTGCGATGCATTTTTTTATCTGTGGTTTTGCAGACTGTAGCCACCACATGATGCGTGTTGGATACCTGGATTGAGTCCGAAGGCTGATTCTGAGAGGGCATCCCATCGCCACCCCGTCATTCTGTTCGTAAAACTCGTTGTTGTACTGGAAATAAGTTGTCGTCAGGCAATGTTTAAATAAAGCCACTATTTCAGTTGCCAATTTATTTATGGAGATCCTCGAAAAGCGAGTACTGCAGACTGACAGTAAAAAGCCAGCCAAATGGTACCGCTATGTTGATGACACATTCGTAGTGTGGACTCATGGTGAAGAGCTGGATGTCTTCTTGGTGCCTCTGAACAGTATTATCCCGCAGATACAGTTTACAATGGAGAAAGAGAGCAATGGTCAACTCAATTTCCTGGGTGTGTCGGTAATTAAACGGGTGGATGGGACGCTGGGCCACAAGGTATATAGAAAGAACACTCACACAGATCGATACCTCCACAAGGAATCAAACCATCATCCTAGGCAAAAAAGAGGTGTCATGAAAACCTTGGTGGACAGAGCCAACAAAATCTACGAGCCAGCTTACTTACAAGATGAACTAAATGACCTACGGTCAGCCTTCATGAAAAAAACTGATATACCAGCAAGGAAATTTATCGAGCCCTCCATCAAAGAAGAAAAGAAGCCAGAAGTCCAGAGCAACAACGGTCACCTACTGGAAAAGTTTTCCTACCGTTCATTAATAAAGTCACGGACAGTATCGGGAAAGTTCATGTAAGGTGTCATGCAAATCCAACACCTTCCATGAAAATCCGGACATGATAAGCAAATCCAGTAGTATGTCACATAGCTCGGAATAAATCGTGACATTAAATTAACCAAAGCCATACGAGTAATGAGTGAGCAAATGGAATACCACAGACTAACACAAGAATGTCTAAATGCATGTCGTACCTTCCCACCGTGAGACCGACGTAGTTTCGAGGGGAGAAACGAGAACAGAAGCCGAGAGCAGAACCATGTTAAGCTAGAAGGCCCTACAATAAGGGACGGACTGGACACCCTCATGTAAACACCCGCTTAGCCTAACATAAAAGAAACTGTCGCTTAGGACACATCGAAAAATCGGCCTTAGCTGAGCATTTTTTTCGAGATTGGGACCGCGAAATTAAATTTAATGAGACGAGTGTTCTAGCACGAACACCCCATTATTATGCGCGCATGCATAGAGAAGCAATAGAGAGATTCACAAACACCATAACAATTTTAATAGAAAAGAGGAAGTCTTAAAGTTAAACAAAATATGGATGTCGACATTGCGCCAGCAGAATGACTATCGGTTACTCTTAATCGAGAACGATGACGCCTTCCATAGATAGGCATACCGTCGGCATCACGTGATGAATGGTGCCCTGTATGCGCTCTGTAAATGCGAGAGTACCTGGAGCCTCAGTGGCAGTAGCCGGACCTCAGAAGATATCTCCCGCAGATGGAGACGAAATGTTAGGTGGAAATTTTATACATAGACCACGGCTCTCAGCCCGGAAGTTTCAACAGAAGACGACACCGGCCGTGAAAGCCTACATTGTGTGATGGTATGCCGTGTTTGAACAATATTCCCGTACCACATTCATTTTCTATGTTTGCCTCATATCCGTACACATCCGCTATTTTCGTCGTAACTACCTTTGTATCATCGCTATGTCAATGTCGCTATATAAGTAGTCCTTCACAGATTGTAACTTTATATTAGAAACTATTCAGTTTACATAGAGCGTGGCAATTTTATACGCCTGCGTCATTCGGTAGTCCAACAAATCGCATTCAGTGTCGTCAGACCATGCAGTTCCCTTATCATGTCCACGGTGGTCAACCGTTTCCATTTGTTCTTCAACTGAAGGGGCAAGGTTCATATGTACGCCCTCATTCGTGTTGAGATGTCTGGTTTTCCGACGTTTACCACAACATGCTTTCCGCTTCCATCTGTTATGAGAATTTTTTGGTATGTGGCACTTGTTGCTCCAGTTCTTGAATCTCTTCAGGACTCTTTATTCGTGTTTGCCGTTTAGGTTTCACCGGCTGCTGTCTGCTGTTGTCTTTCTCAGTATTCTTCAAATCTTCTGCAAGAGTGTTGTTTTGAGCCAAAATATCACCCGTGTTCTTAGTGGATGATGGTGCCAATAGAGAAATCTGTTCACTATAAGGTTGCTCATTCAGAGTTGGTTCTTGCATAATGTCATTCTCAACAGCGGAGGAATCGGAGAATTTGCGGTGGTTGCCAATATCTTTCGGGGTCTGCTGTGTTGAAACCGTTCAGCTGTCACGATTTCCTTAGGTTCAGGTGGGCTCTCTTCTGTTGTGTCAGTGGTGGAAATCTGGGCTTCTGGTGGGGTTGGATGGTTCTCCGTGTTCACATCAGGGCTTGGGGTCAGGTCTTGGCTGCGGGCAGCCGTAGTGTAAGTCGCTGGCAGCGCAGTCATAGCCGGCGGTCGCGGCGCCTCGCCAGCCGGCAGCTGCGCCACTCGCCGCTGTAAACACACCGCGCCGACGTGGCCGGGAGAGTTGCACGCCGTGCACGTCCTCGGCTGGCCGTCGTATGTAACGATACCTCGGTATCCACAGACGCTGATGTATGAAGGTACATGCTCGTGCAAATCGACCTT
Source organism: Schistocerca gregaria (assembly GCF_023897955.1). NCBI lineage: Eukaryota > Metazoa > Arthropoda > Insecta > Orthoptera > Acrididae > Schistocerca > Schistocerca gregaria. The sequence goes on along the minus strand of NC_064925.1, from coordinate 504,766,274 downwards.
TAGTTGTCTCATTCCGCTGAGCACTTGGAATTTACGTGCATGGGACAACCGTTCTGCAAAATTACTGAGAACTTTCCCGTACGGCGCTATCACTGCGTTTATCTGTTCCCCTAGTACTTCGAATGGCTGTTCGAATATCCTGATCGTCCGTGTTCCAAACCCTGCACGTGTTATGATGACTTCACCTACATGTCCATCACAATGTTTTGAACTTCATAATTCCTCCGCAAGACCCAACTATTTTGTCACACAAATCAGCATCCTTCAGTCTGACAAATACAATGCTGCTCACTATCGAAAGATGCATTCCAATTACATCCTCTGAATCGAGTTTCACTTCCTATCCCAACCAATCTTCAATTTCGTGTGGTTTAGGTCCAGCGCAATTTGGATCAAACGATAATTTCAAAGTATCTTTTCTGTTCAAGTCGGACATCACGGTATCATATTTCAAATTTCAATAAGCGCAGAGTTTCTGCAACGCTGCAAGAAGCACTACGACTTACCACGCTGAAGCACAGCAGACCACGGCGCACGAAACTCAGCACACGTCCGCACAGCACGCCTGACGCGGCGAAACTGCCTTCGGGGACACAGAGGATAGTGTGTCTGCAGGGACTTACCTCTGGCACGCTCCCCGTGAGACCCACATTTCCAACTTACTGTCCACTCACCACATTTGTAGTGCCCCTGCCCACATACACATTACTGGCGGCAGTCAAACTACCGATTCCCGTAAGAGTTCGGGCAATGTGAGGACATCCGCACTGAACAAGATCATTGGCCGGTAAGCCTTATCTATATGGAGATGGTATCTGTTCTCTCGGACATGTCCGAAAGAACAGAGACCATCTCCATATAGATTTGTATATGGTTGTAACTATACTGCATATTCATGAAAGTCTGATACAGCCTTGTGTCATTTCTATCATTGCAAATAACAGTTACGAGGTGCAACACGAACATACACTACTGGCCATTAAAATTGCTGCACCACGAAGATGACGTGCTACAGACGCGAAATTTAACCGACAGGTAGAAATGATATGATATGCAAATTTTTAGCTTTTCAGAGAATTCACAGAAGGTTGGAGCCGCTGGCGACACCTACAACGTGCTGACATGAGGAAAATTTCCAACTGATTTCTCATACACAAACAGCACTTGACCGGCGTTGCCTGGTGAAACGTTGTTGTGATTCCTCGCGTAAGGAGGGGAAATGCGTACCATCCCGTTTCCGACTTTGATAAAGGTCGGATTGTAGCCTATCGCGATTGCGGTTTATCGTATCGCGACATTGCTCCTCGCGTTGGTCAAGATCCAATGACTGTTAGCAGACTATGGAATCCGTGGGTTCAGGAGGGTAATACGTAACGCCGTGCTGGAACCCAACGGCCTCATATCACTAGCAGTCGAGATGACAGGCATCTTATCCGCATGGCTGTAACGGATCGTGCAGCCACGTCTCGATCCCTGAGTCAACAGATGGGGACGTTTGCAAAAGCCCGCATCTCGTGGTCGTGCGGTAGCGTTCTCGCTTCCCACGCCCGGGTTCCCAGGTTCGATTCCCGGCGGGGTCAGGGATTTTCTCTGCCTCGTGATGGCTGGGTGTTGTGTGATGTCCTTAGGTTAGTTAGGTTTAAGTAGCTCTAATTTCTTGGAGACTCATGACCATAGATGTTAAGTCCCATAGTGCTCAGAACTATTTGAACCAACTTTTTTTTATTTTTTTGCAAGACAACAACCATCTGCACGAACAGTTCGACGACGTTTGCAGCAACAAGGACTATCAGCTCGGAGACCATGGCTGCGGTTACCCTTGGCGCTGCATCACATACAGGAGAGCCTGCGGTGGTGTACTCAACGACGAACCTGGGTGCACGAATGGCAAAACGTCATTTTTTCCGATGAATCCAGGTTCTGTTTACAGCATCATGATGGTTGCATCTGCATTTGGCGACATCGCGGTGAACGCACATTGGAAGCGTGTATTCGTCATCGTCATACTGGCGTATCACCCGGCGTGATGGTACAGGGTACCATTGGTTACACGTCTCGGTCACCTCTGGTTCGCATTGACGGCACTTTGAACAGTGGACGTTACATTTCAGATGTGTTACGACCCGTGGCTCCACCCTTCATTCGATGCCTGCGAAACCCTACATTTCAGCAGGATAATGCACGACCGCATGTTGCAGGTCCTCTAAGGGCCTCTCTGGATACAGAAAATGTTCGCCTACTGCCCTGGGCAGCACATTCTCCAAATCTCTCACCAACTGAAAACGTCTGGTCAATGTTGGCCGAGCAACAGGCTTGTCACAATACGCCAGTCTCTACTCTTGATGAACTGTGGTATCGTGTTGAAGCTGCATGGGTAGCTGTACCTGTACACGCCATCCAAGCTCTGTTTGACTCAATGCGCAGGCGTATCAAGGCCAGAGGTGGTTGCTCTGGGTACTGATTTCTGTGGATCTATGCACCCAAATTGCGTGAAAATGTAATCACATGTCAGTTTTAGTATAATATAATTGTCCAATGAATAACCGTTTATCATCTGCATTTCTTCTTGGTGTAGCAATTTTAATGGCCAGTTTGTATTTGGTGACAGCGCTGAATGAGAATGGTGGAAATCACCACTCCCTGCTCCCAACTGTGAGACAGACTGAGGGCTCTCCTTACCCACTTTGTGCCTCTATCAGGGAACAATAGACGCACTGTAAAAGTAACGTAGACTCTGCAAAAAGTGTCACACATTACTGCACTGGTATCTAATGGTAAATGTTGTCTGATATGTTATGGTAAGTAGAATACTTCATGCACAGAACACATGTTAGCAGTGTTTCACTCCTGTGGCAGGTAGGGATGGCAAAGAAGATATCGATGTATCAGAACATTACACTAATCGATATCATTAAAAATTTGCCCATCGCTATAAATGGTTTACCTCTAGCCTACTTAGTATATTCCTGCTGGGTAGGTGTGATGGATAGGCTGAGGAGCAGTTAGGAAGTAGGTGCAGGTGAATTTGATAGAATGATTACATCGCTCCTACTCTATTGCCCTCGAGATCGCAGCCTTTATAGTGTACTCTAGAAATAACACAGCGCAGCCGATGGAACTCCTCCGCTTAGAGCCATGCGCCACATGTTCGGACGCAACAAACTACACTCCTGGAAATTGAAATAAGAACACCGTGAATTCATTGTCCCAGGAAGGGGAAACTTTATTGACACATTCCTGGGGTCAGATACATCACATGATCACACTGACAGAACCACAGGCACATAGACACAGGCAACAGAGCATGCACAATGTCGGCACTAGTACAGTGTATATCCACCTTTCGCAGCAATGCAGGCTGCTATTCTCCCATGGAGACGATCGTAGAGATGCTGGATGTAGTCCTGTGGAACGGCTTGCCATGCCATTTCCACCTGGCGCCTCAGTTGGACCAGCGTTCGTGCTGGACGTGCAGACCGCGTGAGACGACGCTTCATCCAGCCCCAAACATGCTCAGTGGGGGACAGATCCGGAGATCTTGCTGGCCTGGATAGTTGACTTACACCTTCTAGAGCACGTTGGGTGGCACGGGATACATGCGGACGTGCATTGTCCTGTTGGAACAGCTAGTTCCCTTGCCGGTCTACGAATGGTAGAACGATGGGTTCGATGACGGTTTGGATGTACCGTGCACTATTCAGTGTCCCCTCGACGATCACCAGAGGTGTACGGCCAGTGTAGGAGATCGCTCCCCACACCATGATGCCGGGTGTTGGCCCTGTGTGCCTCGGTCGTATGCAGTCCTGATTGTGGCGCTCACCTTCACGGCGCCAAACACGCATACGACCATCATTGGCACCAAGGGAGAAGCGACTCTCATCGCTGGAGACGACACGTCTCCATTCGTCCCTCCATTCACGCCTGTCGCGACACCACTGGAGGCGGGCTGCACGATGTTGGGGCGTGAGTGGAAGACGGCCTAACGGTGTGCGGGACCGTAGCCCAGCTTCATGGAGACGGTTGCGAATGGTCCTCGCCGATACTCCAGGAGCAACAGTGTCCCTAATTTGCTGGGAAGTGGCGGTGCGGTCCCCTACGGCACTGCGTAGGATCCTACGGTCTTGGCGTGCATCCGTGCGTCGCTGCGGTCCGGTCTCAGGTCGACGGGCACGTACACCTTCCGCCGACCACTGGCGACAACATCTATGTACTGTGGAGACCTCACGCCCCACGTGTTGAGCAATTCGGCGGTACGTCCACCCGGCCTCCCGCATACCCACTATACACCCTCGCTCAAAGTCCGTCAACTGCACATACGGTTCACGTCCACGCTGTCGCGGCATGCTACCAGTGTTAAAGACTGCGATGGAGCTCCGTATGCCGCGGCAAACTGGCTGACACTGACGGGGGCGGTGCACAAATGCTGCGCAGCTAGCGCCATTCGACGGCCAACACCGCGGTTCCTGGTGTGTCCGCTGTGCCGTGCGTGTGATCATTGCTTGTACAGCCCTCTCGCAGTGTCCGGAGCAAGTATGTTGGGTCTGTCACACCGGTGTCAATGTGTTCTTTTTTCCATTTCCAGGAGTGTATCTCTGGTACCGGCGCCACTTCTGCGCCGGGGCGAGAAATCGTCTCACTGCTGTTGCTCTCGCTCGCGGTCATCAGGGGCCGCTCGTTAGCCGTGGCTGCCAGGCGGAGCTGTGGGCCTCTACGATCTGCGGTTGGCTCCAGCGACGCCCCCACGGCTGGCCGCGGCGAAGGAGCTGACGCGCCGCCGCATCCCCCGCCCGGCGTCGCCCGGGGGTGGTTTTCGCACCGGGCCAGCGCCGTATTATTACAACCCCATAAACCACGCGCGCCGGCCGCGGGCGCATCCTCGCGGCCGTAATTACTATTATTTGGAGGCGAAAGCCATAAAGAGGGGGCCGGGCCCCTAATGGGCGCGTTTGATCCGCTCGCTTCGCGATAGTCAAGAGTCCGACTCTGGCCGCATCGTAACGAAGCCGACGGGGCCCCGAGTTTAGTGCCCGTCTCCAGCCCAGGGCGGGCGAGCTCTCCAGCTCTCCCGCTTATAATTAGGCCGGCCACTCCACCTGCTGCCTACCTAGTCGCTTTCTGGACCCGCGCTATGCACAGCCTGCCTGCCTGAACGCGCACGAATGTTAAGAGCGTCACCAGACAGGAAAGGAATCACTCACCTCTTGGCTACAGCTGTTGCCTATAGGAAACACTGCGGAACTCTTCTGACGTGTGTTCATGAGATTAGCTGTTATTACACCTACGATAATTAACAGTTAGTGAGTTTTAGTAACCACTAGCTTTCGCAAAAAGGTCATCCATACAAATCCGAAGATTGCAAGAGTTAACAAGGTCGAGAATTATCGCACGATTAGCTTAACAGCTCTCGCATCCGAATTGCTCACAAGAATAATATACTAGATGATTAGTTTATCTTTATGAAAGGCAAAGGCACCAGAGAGGCAATTCCGATGTTGCAGTTGATTATGTAAGCAAGACTAAGGAAAAATCAAGGCACATTCGTAGGATTTGTCGACCTGGTAAAGCGTTCGACAAAGTAAAATGGTGCTAGATTTTCGAAAAATAGGGGTAAGCTATGGGGAGAGACGGGTGATATACAATATGTACAAGAGGGAATAATAAGAGTGTACTACCGAGAACGAAGTGCTCGGATTAAAAAGGGTGCAAGACAGGGTTGTAGTCTTTCCCCCCTACTGTACAATCTGTACATCGGAGAAGCAATGAGGGAAATAAAAGAAAGGGAATAAAAGGATATCAGTGATACGATTGGCTGATGACATTCCTATCATGAGTGCAGTGTGTGATTTGGAGGGGGGATGGGGGGGGATTTGCCCCCCTCTGCATCGGACCATCCCCTCCTCTGGTTTTAGTTTGTGCATCCCAACCTGGGATGTTTATTTCCCACGCACTGGAGTAAAACTTTACATATAATTTAAATTTGTGGAGTCGAACACTGAAAGTTTTTAATACAGTCTTACTATTAATATGTTTGCTTATTAATTTTGAAAAAGTGTTATTGAGTAGTTAAGCATTTCAAAACATTTAGAACTAAATGACAAACGACGCACGACACATTTTCGTAGCATGCCACAATGTTGCAAGACGTCGCCCGAGCGTAAACGACGCTTTAGAGCCAGGTCTGTATTGTATGGTGGGTGTGATGTGTTGCGTACGAAACTAAACCCTTCAATCAGATCCAAACGTCGTGGAAAACTGTGAAGAGGTGTCATCCTGCGGCAAGATAACGTTCGCCCACATTCTGCCAAACGGACAGCCGACGCAATAAGGAGTTGAGATTCGAGGTGCTGGAACATCCACTATACAGTCCAGACCTGGCTCCAAGCGATTTTCACATGTTTGGACCCTTAACGGAAGCACTACAGGGAAGAAGATTTGAAAGTGATGAAGACGTCATTTCTGCGGTGCAAAATTGGTTACAGATGCAACCGAAAAACGTATTTTCTGATGAAATAAAAAAAAACTCGTAAAACGTTGGGAAAACTGCATTGAAGTCCAGGGAGGTTACGTAGAAAAATAATGCATGTTTCAGTTTTCTATCATCAGAATAAGTACAAATTTTCACAAATGTGCCTTTACTTTTTGAATTTCCCTCGTATACCTGTATGTAGATGATTTTGTAAATAAGCTTTACCTATAATGTACTTCTAAAGATATAACAAGAGATGGCTTTTCTGATAATGCATACGCGTGAATAGTGAGTTTCGGCATTAACATCTATTTATAAATAACTGTTTAACCATGGGTAACGCCACGGTCCAAGCAAGTAACGTATGTAATTATACTAACCCCCTAAGACGTGACCTCTCCCCCCCCCCCCCCCCCTGGTTAAACCACAAATCGCACCCTGCCTGAGTGAAAGTGAAGAAGAATTACGCTATCTCCTGAAAGGAATGAACTGTTTAATGAGTGCCGCGCGGGATTAGCCGAGCGGTCCAGGGCGCTGCAGTCATGGACTGTGCGGCTGGTCCTGGCCGAGGTTCGAGTCCTCCTTCGGGCATGGGTGTGTGTGTTTGTCCTTAGGATAATTTAGTTTAAGTAGTGTGTAAGCTTAGGGACTGATGACCTTAGCAGTTACGTCCCAAAAGATTTCACACACATTTGACCATTTTTTTCTCTAATGAGTACAGAATACGGACTGAGAGTAATCGAAGAAAGACGAAAGTATAGAGCAGTAGCAGACATGAGAACATCGAGAAACTTAACATGGGATTATGGTCACGAAGTAGATGAAGTTAAGGTACTGTGCTACCGTGGCAGCAAAGTAACCAATGAAGGTCGGAACAAGGAGGACATCAAAAGCAGACGAGCAATGGAAGAAAGCCCATTCCTGGCCAAGAGAAGTCCACTAGTATCAATTAATTTGAGGAAGAAATTTCTGAGAACGTACGTCTGGAGTGCAGCATTGTATGGAAGTGAAACAATGACTGTGGGAAAACGGGAGCAGAAGAGAATCGAAGCATTTGAGATGTGGTGGTACAGACGAATGTTGAAAATTAAATGGAATGATAAGGTAAGGAACGAGGAAGTTCTGCGCAGAATCGGAGAGGAAAGGAATATGTGGTAAGGAGAAGAGACAGGATGATAGGACGTCTGTTAAGCCTTCATCAGGGAATGACTTTCATGGTATTAGAGGGAGCAGTTGAGAGGAGAAACTGGAAAGGAAGACAGCGATTGGAATATACCCAGAAAATAATTGAGGACGTAGGTTCCAAGTGATACTCTGAGATGAAGACATTGGCACAGAAGAGGAATTCGTGACATTTGTGCTACGTTAGTTTTACGTGGCACAACAAAAGTTTTCCGTAGCCCTACACCCTCCTGTTAGTCGACAAGGCGAGTTTGCACCCTTTCTTTATGAATCATTGACCAGTTCTTTTTCCAACTTCTCATTATATCCTAAAAAACAAATGCAGTAAATCCTTTCCCTAATTCCATTATATAATGACACATGAATGCTCATTGAATCTGGGGTCTTTTAAAATTAAGCTCACTAACAGAACAAAGTATTCGAGGGTTTCTTTGCTGGTACTGAGCTTCAGTTTCAAATTTAAAAAAAAAAGCTGTAAATTTTTTTAATATAATCCATTATGGAGTCGGGGTAGCAGTTTTCGTTATACTGGTTATCACTGTTAGCATTCAACCGCGATTCTTATACATATATTTTAACAACGCGTTTCAAGAGACAATGCTCTCATCATCAGGTTGTAAAGTCTATGTCACGAAATTAAACGGACTGAAAAGACAAAATACCATCACAAATAGTTGGGAAGTCCATAGAGTAAAACAGAATTAAAAGTATTTTGGACTGTGGGTCCTGGTCCTACATTGAAGTTGTTGACACAAGTCGATGGCCGTCCCATAGCTACCAAATATGCTGTCGCACTGTGTCGACTCGGGAGCTGTTGTGGTTACAGCCGTGTGCGACAGCATATTTGGTAGCTATGGGACGGCCATCGACTTGTGTCAACAACTTCAGTCGAAGACGAGGACCCACAGTCCAATATACTTTTAATTCTGCTTTACTCTATGGACTTCCCAACTATTTGTGATGGTACTTTGTCTTTTTAGTCCGTTTAATTTCATGACATATACTTTACAAACTGATGATGAGAGCATTGTCTCTTGAAACGCGTTGTTAAAATATATGTACAAGAATCGCGGTTGAATGCTAACAGTGATAACCAAAAGCTGTAAAGTTGCGGTAGAGTTAATCACCCCTTATTTTCTTCGTGAAATACCAGGCATTAATGTTTAATAATACACTTTAAGCTTTTCGCTAGTTAAATACTCGTACATTGCTTTTGGGATGCACACTTAAGGCCAGGTTCTCGCTCAAAATGACCGAAAATTCGAACGTTTTATTGCATTTTTTGAGAGGTATATGTGTCCAAAATGTTGGGACGAAAACGTTCTTTAATTCGTTCGTCACCAAAGTTTCTACAGCCCATTGTTCGAAGCAGTGTCACGGTTGCCGTGGGACGCTCTCAGCCGAAGACGCCCGGCTCACGTAGGAAACTTGTCGTGCCGTGACGCTCGTTGACGAAGTGATTTATATTTCAGTATGCATGCAAACACATTCGCCGAAAAATGTGACGAACAAAGTATGGAGGCTGTCGAACGCAGCATATCCAGCTCAGACAAATCGGCTTTTCACACCAAGAGAAACGAGGGAATTGCTCTCCACCAACAATTAGTGAAATGATTGTTATAAGGTTCTGGAACTGCATACTAAATGTGAGAAACGAAAACCCTTTTTTGGTCAAATTTATATCATAAGTGGAAAAAAACATAATTTTTGGGCAGCCATGTTGGACTAACCATTCTGAATTTCGAGTTAGCACCAAATCGTTAAATTTAAGTTTATTTCATTGTTGTTAGGTATAAGCTCCTATAGATTCAATGTAATGTCGACTGATGTTATACATTTTTTATTTCAGACAACTCCTGAGAGGATACACTGCACGCAGTCTGCTTACTTCAAACTCGCAGGCCCTTGATTAAAGCATAATTACAAGAGCCGTTTTGTTTTTTATTGAAAATCTAAAATAAAGTTCAAAGTATTTTATGTATAGGACTTGGCAGTAAAGGTCATTTTAAATTAGGAGGGTGAATTATAAATGCAGATGACACACTTCTTTTAGCTAGAACCGAAAAAACATACTTTCCAAGAGATGAGAGATTAGTTAACTTACGGAGATGTGACATAGGTCTTAATACAGAACGAACAAAACCGTGAGAGCTTTCCCCGTCTCGGCTTTGTTATTGCTCGCGTAACAACTAATATATGAGATAAAATATGTTGCTACGAAAAGAGCCCTGAAATACTTTTAGGGGTGCTATCATGTGACTTTCTTTGGATCATTAATTTTCAACAAAACAAAATATGTTCTTATTATTCTGGATCTGGCTTCCTATAAAAAGAACATTGCTTCGTTACTGTAACTCACTACAAAGTTCATCATATATTCCTTAATTCACAGTTATTGAAAAGGTTTCTGAAAATTATTTCGTTATCAATACTGAGGTTACAGTACGCAGTGCTTGTTCAACATCAAAATTTTGCAGTGGACTTTTGTTAACAGTAAAACACCAATAAGTACCACGACTAACACGAAAACATGAGACTACTATCAGAGAAAAACTGTTTTTACTATAATATTTGCCAGTGCAGAACTACGCACAGCAAGATTTATTTTATGTCATGAAGGTAAATTATCTTTTTGCACTGTTAATAATATAACATCCGCAGCCCGCGTCCACCTGTAAAACACAACATAAAATCTGCTGCTCTTCCCGGCAATCCTGAAAGCTGAAAGAAATAATTTTAGTTCACTATTACCTGTCCGCTTCTTTGCGATATGATTAGTTTCATTTAATACAGTTTGAATGCTCCGCGGCAGCGGCTTTTTAGTTCGTAACGCAGCTCTGCACCGCGAATAACATTTAAATAGCTGAAAATGTCTTAAAAGGATGGGATAAAATACCAGGCAAGCTTATTGCAAATCATAATGCAAGTTTTCACTAAGTAACTCTATTCAAAACATTTATACATATTAAATTCTTACACACCTTTACGAATCAATACAGAATGGCGTCCTTCTCTCAATCTTGACAAAGGAATGCTACACAAGCATACAATATAGCGTCACAGGCTCTTCCTACTCACGTAACTCCAAGAAGACGACAGAGACATTAATGCTCGATCACTACTATTTATACTTCATCTTTGTTTGATATTTAATAAGTATCGTCTGTGGCGGTTTCAGTACTCGCCGACATAGATATTACCTTTTTAAAAAAATTGGTACATAATTCTATACAAGTATAAAACATGACATATAATGTTTTCTCTTTATTACATAAATATCACACAATCATTATCCATGCAGAAATAAACTTACAATTATCAAGTTCAATTATTTTTTCTTTTTTTACCACATATAATATGTGTTTTTCCAGGAGACGTTACAGAGCATTTCAGAATGGTATTCCCTTAAATGTAAGCGAGTGGTGAAACAACCTGAAAGAGGTTAATCAGTTTAAATACCTCGGAAGCCTCGCGGCAAGTTACAGTCATTGCAGTAATGAAATTTGGTGTAGCATTCGTATTACTATAGACGTGTTCACAAAAAGGTGATATCTGCTATACAGCCAGTTTAATCTTGTCTCTTTCGTGCTGGCATAAGACGTCAGCTGATAAGGACTTCATCGCTTTCTTTTTCTCGCTCAGCTGCTTTTATTGACGTCTATTTCACATGCTATCCATTTCAGGACCACATAATTCCAACTTTAGGTACATTAGAAGGATACAGGAATCAATCCTGATCTGAAATACACGTCGTTTCCTGGTAGAGAGAGTGACAAACTGTTTTTCCATTATCAACAGTCCCACATGCATTACAAAATGAAGTCAAATCATGTCGCACTGAGAATATTCGGGGAAGGATATCAGCATTTTCAGCAGGCTGATTTGTTGAAATAAATGTTTCATTTTGATAAAGGAAGAATGTTTTTAACAGTATCTTCTTTCTTTACGTTTGACGAGCTTGTGGTAGTCAACACAGCCACCAGGAATAAATGAAACGATGAAAACATAGTTAAATGTTATATACATGGGCATTACATAGGTAAGGGACTAGGACCCTAAAAAAAAATTAGTAGAAAGTATTTGGAGAGCTTTGGGGCGTGCTGTCTGAGAAGGCTGGTAAAGATGAAACGGTCAGACAAAATGACAACTAAGAGGTGCTCAAACGAGTTGGTGAGAGGAAATCAACTATGACACAAATACTTCACAGAAAACCTAACAGGATAACCCATACTTTGAGACATAAATGCCTTCTGCATGAGACTATTAATGAAACGCTGGATGTGAGAGGCACGCTGGATGTGAGAAAATGAAGAATACAGTTTGTCAATAAATTAGTGTGTGCCGTGCGCGTTTCGTGGTCATGCTGTTTATTGCCCGTCATCTTGTTTTTATGGTTCTGTCGTGTAGTTTTCTTTTAATTCGATTTACTGGCGTCACTAGGTTGCTGGTTTGCTTACCCGTGAGTGGCAGCAGCAGCGCTTATCGATAAGTGCACTGTCGTACTATCTCTCGAGCGACTGGTAGTATTTCTAGGTTGTCGTGTGTCCGGAGTTCAGTCGGGGGCGGAGCGCCAGTAAGGCGCGGACAACCAGTACTTGGCGACCGCTGGCCACCACATGAACTTTCCGACGGAAGGAGATTGGAGCCTGGCCGGCCGGAGTGGCCGAGCGGCTTTAGGCGCTTCATTCCGGAACCGTGCTGCTGCTAAAGTCGCAGGTTCGAATGCTGCCTCGCTCATGGATTTGTGTGATGTCCTTAGGTTTAAGTAGTTCTCAGGCTAGGGCACTGATGACATCAGATGTTCAGTCCCATAGTGCTCGGAGCCATTTTTTTTTTTGAGATTGGAGTGGGAACGACCGCTGGTTGGTCGTTCGGTTGGTCGTCTCATTGGGCGACGTGTATTGGGTCTTTTGGCCGTTTCTGGGCCTCGTCAGTTGGTCACCTTGCCGGACATGGGTCGGTTCCTTCCTCGTACAGAGATGTCGTCGCCGACGGGCAAGAGTTACCTCTGCTTGGTTGGGTCCGAGCCAGGGTGCCCGGGTCGCCGTGTCTCCGAGTTCCGAATGGACATCGAGTTGAGTCGGGTTGGAGCTGCAGTGAGCTCTGGACAGCCAAGACTCACCAGACTATTGCCGACACATATAATTTGAGTGGGAACGACCTTGGTTGGTCGTTCGGTCAGTCGTCTCATCGAACGACTTGTATTTTGTCGCCGACCGCTTATGGAAACTCTCTCTGTTGCGACTTGTCACTCCTCCCTGTTGTTCCACGGTGATTGGTTTTAGTATTGTCAGAGTTCTTGGTGCAAGTGTTTACGTGGAACTGTGCGTAGCTTCTGTGATTTCCACTGAGTGGATGAATGCTGTCTGCGTACTGGAGTAGCCAGTTGGTCGGTTGCGACAGAGCAGCGAGGAAGTCTCCACGGCTTGGGGTCAGGCCGTGGCCGCTGGCAGCGTGCACGCGCCGTCGGAGTTGTGAGGCACTAGCTGTGAGAGCTGCAAAGTTCGTCGTCCACCAAACCTGGATACTGGAGTTGAGTAATCAGTTAACGTGTTACGAAACCACAAGTGACGTGATATCTCTTCGTTCATTGCCAGTTGCTTCCTGGCCCGTTCCCGCAAGCAGCAACGTATGGTGTGCTGGAGACAGCAAGTTTTGCAGCCATCTTTCTGTATGGTGTTTAACTATGGGAATGATTGTAACTTATTAGTGAAGTGCACCAGCGGTATCTTCTTCCGACGGGGTCAGGGATTTTCTCTGCCTCCTCATGACTGGGTGTTGTGTGATGTCCTTAGGTTAGTTAGGTTTAGGTAGTTCTAAGTTCAAGGGGATTGATGACCATAGCTGTTAAGTCCCATAGTGCTCAGAGCCATTTGAACCATTTTTGAACTTGGCTGCCTGTCTCACCTGGCCTCTTGCAGTTTCCTCCCTGTAGTAAGGGGGGAAAAATCATTTAAAAATTTTCCTCTCTATCTTATTTTGTTATTCAGGCCTTAAGCCGTGAGTTGTGCAGTAAATGGCTTTAGCCAAACCTTATGTGAAATATTTTAAGATTAGGCCTTCAGCCTACTTATGTTAAAATTTGAAAGGACTTTGTCTAAAACCTTTTAAAATTTCCTTACTGGAGTTCTTGTCACCCAGGCCTTAAGCCCTCAGTTATTCTATTTCGTAATTAAGGCCTTTAGCCGTGTGTATTCCTTAACGCAATTTTAATAACTCTTGTTCTGGCCTTCAGCCGTATTGTTTCTGAATTCTTTAAGGGGTTGGGTTGGGTTGTTTTGGGGAAGGAGACCAGACAGCGAGGTCATCGGTCTCATCGGATTAGGGAAGGACGGGGAAGGAAGCCGGCCGTGCCCTTTGAAAGGAACCATCCCGGCATTTGCCTGGAACGATTTAGGGAAATCACGGAAAACCTAAATCAAGATGGCCGGACGCCGAATTGAACCGTCGTCCTCCCGAATGCGAGAATTCTTTAAGAGCATGGGTGATTAAGTGTTTTTAGCAAGTAAGGTTTGTATGTTTGTGCAACTAGCAGCAACTGATTTGGGCTCCTTTCCACAACCTGATCTGCTCTGTCCTGAGAACCCAAATTTCATAGAACTCAACAACAAAAAAAACAGTTGAAGAAAAAAGCTTAAGATAAAGGAAAAGATGAACCGTAGTAGAAACCTGAGGAAGGCTAGACGAACTCTCACGACCACCTATTGACCTGCCAGCACTCTGAGCACAACTGGCGATGAATCCCTTTCCCTCCACTACTCCATGTCTTTGCTGCTTGCACCGTGATATAATACAACATTTAATTTGCCATGTGATTTCCTTGTGCTTTCTATTGTACTTTATAACATCAGCTTCGAAAAAAGAAAATACTTCGAATCATGTAGCATCTTTGCGCATCAAAAGATCTCTGTAAACCTATGTTACCGGAGGATAGGGGATCATACCGACACAATGGGCAACTAACGTGTACATCAACTTATCAAGAGTGCTTCCTACAACCAATTCGCACCCACATTATTATTCCTTCGCTCTGCGAGCATCGTCGACTGCTTGTGAAACTAGAATGGTCTGCGGTATGTATCGGGGGCACTATATTTAAAGCAGCTTGACTCTGGAATTTCCTACGGCATGTATCTCTTTACCCACCGTATCTAAAATCTAGTCTCAAACGGTAGGAGAATGTCACCATTATCAGGTTAGCAGTAGGTGGCGTGGCCTCCACCAAAACGAACCACCTGCTATAATTAGTTATTTCCGCGAACTGAGATTACGATGCAGATTAAGGAGAATCGTGTTCTTTTTTGTTGTGTAAGGTACAGTAAACTAAAAACAAAAGTACTGCACGAAGTTTTCGAAATTGCTGATTACTCTGGTAGTTTCTCGATTCTTGAAGCAACCGAGCGTGTAAATGTGTCTGTGGAAGGGATCTTGATGCTGTAATTGTATACATTACCCGCTTGATTGTTTCGTTTGATTAATTTATGAGAAAGCTTGAACACGTGGTGCTATGGTTTTGTCATGACTGGCTCTCCCAGAGATTTCAATAATTCTGAGAAAACGTCGTCTAGTTGCCTTCTTTCTACTTAGGTCCCTGAAATCCTTCTCTCAGTATCGTATCTCCCATCTCATCGTCATTTACTTGGTATCCACATTGTACAATACTGTCTTCTCGTTTACTTCGTGCAGCCCTTATATACACTCCTGGAAATTGAAATAAGAACACCGTGAATTCATTGTACCAGGAAGGGGAAACTTTATTGACACATTCCTGGGGTCAGATACATCACATGATCACACTGACAGAACCACAGCCACATAGACACAGGCAACAGAGCATGCACAATGTCGGCACTAGTACAGTGTATATCCACCTTTCGCAGCAATGCAGGCTGCTATTCTCCCATGGAGACGATCATAGAGATGCTGGATGTAGTCCTGTGGAACGGCTTGCCATGCCATTTCCACCTGGCGCCTCAGTTGGACCAGCGTTCGTGCTGGACGTGCAGACCGCGTGAGACGACGCTTCATCGAGTCCCAAACATGCTCAATGAGAGACAGATCCGGAGATCTTGCTGGCCAGAGTAGTTGACTTACACCTTCTAGTGCACGTTGGGTGGCACGGGATACATGCGGACGTGCATTGTCCAGTTGGAACAGCAAGTTCCCTTGCCGGTCTAGGAATGGTAGAACGATAGGTTCGATGACGGTTTGGATGTACCGTGCACTATTCAGTGTCCCCTCCACGATCACCAGAGGTGTACGGCCAGTGTAGGAGATCGCTCCCCACACCATGATGCCGGGTGTTGGCCCTGTGTGCCTCGGTCGTATGCAGTCCTGATTGTGGCGCTTACCTGCGCGGCGCCAAACACGCATACGACCATCATTGGCACCAAGGCAGAAGCGACTCTCATCGCTGAAGACGACACGTCTCCATTCGTCCCTCCATTCACGCCTGTCGCGACACCACTGGAGGAGGGCTGCACGATGTTGGGGCGTGAGCGGAAGACGGCCTAACGGTGTGCGGGACCGTAGCCCAGCTTCATGGAGACGGTTGCGAATGGTCCTCGCCGATACCCCAGGAGCAACAGTGTCCCTAATTTGCTGGGAAGTGGCGGTGCGGTCCCCTAAGGCACTGCGTAGGATCCTACGGTCTTGGCGTGCATCCGTGCGTCGCTGCGGTCCGGTCCCAGGTCGACGGGCACGTGCACCTTCCGCCGACCACTGGCGACAACATCGATGTACTGTGGAGACCTCACGCCCCACGTGTTGAGCAATTCGGCGGTACGTCCACCCGGCCTCCCACATGCCCACTATACGCCCTCGCTCAAAGTCCGTCAACTACACATACGGTTCACGTCCACGCTGTCGCGGCATGCTACCAGTGTTAAAGACTGCGATGGAGCTCCGTATGCCACGGCAAACTGGCTGACACTGACGGCGGCGGTGCACAAATGCTGCGCAGCTAGCGCCATTCGACGGCCAACACCGCGGTTCCTGGTGTGTCCGCTGTGCCGTGCGTGTGATCATTGCTTGTACAGCCCTCTCGCAGTGTCCGGAGCAAGTATGGTGGGTCTGACACACCGGTGTCAATGTGTTCTTTTTTCCATTTCCAGGAGTGTATATTCCTTCCATCTTTAAGCTGTCCCTTCTTTGCTTAGTAACGGCATGCCATCAAAGTCCTTCGTGTTCGTACAGCATCATCTACACTTGCCCTAGTCATAAATGCCCTGCGTTTGCCCTCTAGCAATGCCTATTTATCCATCTGAGTCTGGCAACAACATTTTTTAGGAACACTTTGTCGAAAAGGGAGATAGTGTTAACAATGCCATCGTCAACCAACAAATCTAGGCACACAACAGAATGAATGAATGGTTCTGGCCATCTGAAGAAACTTGAACAGCGTCTTCTATACATTCATACAAGGAAAAATCTTCAATTTCACATACCGCAGCTGTATTTATTTTCGTGTGTAGATCTCCACTTAGACGAAACGAAGAGAAATTGGCCACATTTTCCGCTGTCTGTGATGAAAAAAGCTCATAAGGATAGTAAGAATGACAATGATAGGAACGCAAGGTAGGATAAGAATTGGAGGAAGGTTGACAAATACTTTGGAAATAAAAAATTTAATAGGGCAAGGTGATGCGCTTGCATGTCTTCTATCCAATGCCGCCCTGGAGGAGGAGAGGAGAGAAGCAAATATCTCGAACAGGGGAACGATTTTTCATAAATCTGTGCAGATACTGGCCTATGCGGACGACATCGATGTAGTAGCAAGAACTCTGACGGCAGTGGCAGAGACAGTCACCTCACATGGACAGGCTGGCAGCAGTTCAGGACTAAATATCAATGAGCAAAGTACCTAGCTGCTGGGAAAGGGCACAAGGAGAACAAACCACCCGAATAACGATGGGTAGTATCATTTCAAGTACTTGAGTTCTGTTGTAACCAGCCTACGTACACCGAAAAGCCAACGAACCTGGTATAGGCATGCGTATTCAAATACACAGATATGTAAACACGCAGAATAAAGTACAGCGGTCGACAACGCTGATATAAGACAGTAAGTGTCTGGTGCAGTCGTTAGATCGTTTCCTGCTTCTACAGCGGCAGGTTATCAAGATTTAATTGAGTTTGAACGTGGTGTGATAGTCGGTGCACAAGCGATGGGCACAGCACCTCAGAGGTAGCGATGAAGTCGGGATTTTCCCGTACGATTATTTCACGAGTGTACCGTGAATATCAAGAATCCGGTAAAATATCAAATCTCAGACACCGTTGCGGTCGGATAAAGATTCTGTACGAGCGGGACCTAAGACGACTGAAGAGAATCGTTCAAAGTGACAGAAGTGCAACTCTTCCGCAACTTGCCACAGATTTCAATGCAGGGCCATCAACAATTGTCAGCGTAACGGTGTGGGGCGTGTGGAGGTGAAGTGATATGGGACCCCCGGTACGTCTAGGTACGACTCTGACAGGTCACACGTACGTAAGCGTCCTGTCTGATCGCCTGCATCCATTCATTCCATTGTGGATTCCGATGGGCTTGGGCAATTCCAGTAGTACAATGCGACACCCCACATCTCCACAATTGCTACAGAGTGGTTCAGTGGTTCAGTGGTTTAAGCAGTTCCGCTGGCTACCAAACTCCCCAGACATGAACATTTCTGAACATATCTTGGATGCCGTGCAACGTGCTGTTCAGAAGAGATCTCCATCCCCCCCCGTACTCTTACGGATTTATGGACAGCCATGAAGGATTCACGGTGTCAGTTCCCTCCAACACTACTTCAGACATAAGACGAGTCCATGCCATGTCGTCTTGTGTTGGCCCTACACGATCTTAGGCAGGTGTGCTAATATTTTTGGCTGTTCAGTATAATTCGTCCTATGAAATAAAGCAGCTAATTTCAGCCAAAAAAACTTATTTCGCCTTGACAATGTTTCTATCTTCAAGGCTCCTGACCAGAACCACAAAACTAACCATCTGCAAAACGCTGTTCACACAAGTGTTTACATGCACCACTGAAACCTGGGCTCTGAAAGCAAAGGATGCTGAATCGATGGATTCATTCGAGAGAAGGATACTCACGAGAATCGTGGTCTCAGTTTGCGAAAGGGAAAAATGGAGGAGTAGATACAACCATGAATTGTACGCCATCAACGAAGATCAGCCTGTTAGAAGAATTGTGAAGTCGTCTAGGCTGAGGTGGGCTTGACACGTGTTAATGATACAGAAATACCAAAGAGAATTTTACAAGGACAGAGAAGACGTGGTCTACCGAAAACTAGATGGGAGGACAGAGTCATGAGTTGCAGAGCCGCAGATGAAGAAGACTGAGAAGAAGACTGTGATGAAATGTAATTTTTAATAGCCTGCCTATCTATTTTGTGTGTACTGCGCCTATTTCTTAAGCTGCTGTTCACCCACTGGTCGCTCTTCCGGAAGAAAGAGGACGGGGACGTTGTCCCGGCGTGCGTCACGGTACACTGGGACGTAATGTGGGGCGACACGGCCTGCCGTTAAGAAGTACCGGAGTACCGCTCACGAAGGTAGCTATTGGCGTTCGGCGCCTAACAGCTACGTTCGCAGCCTTTGTGCCCCAGGAATTCCCGCGAGCCGCCCCGGGCACCTAACGGGCAAAGAATCGGGAACAATGACACGTGACGGGGAGCAATCGACGCACCTGCGTGTACAATGAGGCCAGCGTGTAATGAGCCATAAACAGCAGCCGTTTAACCGAGCAGCCATCCTCTGTAGGCACGAGTTCCTCGTATAAGTGGTTTAGTGGAGTGCAGAGCACTCAGCATCGACGTTCTGCTTGCGCTTAAGTGGCAGATCTCGAGAAATGGCCCAAGTACATTCTAAGGCAAAAGGGAGACGCACCATGAGGGATTTATCAGAATGGGGTGGGTGATGTACAGAAATACTAATGATTATTGAACCGTGAATCTACTTTCAAAATTTCTTTCTTAAAGAATTTATTTACTAGCGATTCATCAAGAACATTAACACACTTAATCACAACAGGTGAGCGTGGCCAGGGAGTAAGTGATGGAAATGAAATTACCTTTAACAAATGAGAATTTTATTCATAAAAGCCTTTTCGATAACAGATTTAAAATTTATAAGCAGAAAAGCAACCTCAAAATATCAAGTTACAATTTTATTTAGAGGCAGAAAGAACAATATTGACAGTATGAGCCTTCGGGCTGAGAAGCTTGCCTCTCCCTTTCAACACGACCGCTTACAACAAACCTTTGAAAGACTACACTGGTGCAAATCTGCTACACACCAGATTACTTTAAACTAAAAATTTTAACAACTCACGCAAACACATTAACTATGCACCCCATAAGAGGGATGGAAATGGTACAAACACACTAAGAAATTATTTGCCACCGAAAGCGCAAACTTTTTTTTAAGGACTCTTACGGTGGAAGGGTAGCATTTTTATAAAAATGACTATTTAAATAAAAGCCATGAAATTCAGACTTACATAAAATGTTCAACTTGCTCTACATTACACATATACCACCTTGCAAGATGATAGGCAAGATGAAACATATTTCAGGAATTCGGCCTTTACACCTTAATTCCATAAATTCGGTAACACCGAATCCGACAAACATGACAGAGGGAGCTATTAACGTACGACAGACCGACAGACAGACAGACCGACTAACTGCCTAACAAATGCGGACGAGAGACAGACGAGCAAGCTGGGAACGAGAGACTGACCAAGAAAACAAGTAGAATTTAACAAGTAAATGAAACCACATATCACGAATCACTTAACTTCAAATAAACTGCGATGCCTGGCGAAGACCTGGCGCAGCACCCCCCAAAACGCTCTCACGAACCGTCCGCTGCCAGCCGCTTCAACGGACGCAGGAAGGCGCGCCGATCTCCCGTCTCACGGCGTTGCAGCTCGCGCCGGCCAGACCGATGTCGTGGGTTGACTCCCGTTGCTCTCGTGTCGGCCGCGTTAAATGGTAAATGGTAAAACATCTCCAGCTGATTGGAGGGTCTTACCCATAATGTTCCAAACGTTCCCAGTGAGCCGGCCGGGTGGCCGAGCGGTTCTAGGTGCTACAGTCTGGAACCGCGCGACCGCTGTGGTCGCAGGTCCGAATCCTGCCTCGGGCATGGATATGTGTGATTTCCTTAGGTTAGTAAGATTTAAGTAGTTCTAAGCTCAAGGGGACTGATGACCTCAGAAGTTAAGTACCATAGTGCTCAGAGCCATTTGAACCATTTTTTGAATAACATCGGGAACAGGCCACAACCCTGGAAAGAAGGTAAAATATTAGGTGAATGAATGAAAGATGAAGTCTCCTGGTAGAACTTTCCACAGAACATAACTTAATCATAGCTGCCACTTTGTGTAAGAATCATCACAGAAGGTTGTATGCGTGGAAGAGACGTGGAGACACCGGAAGATATCAGATTGATTAGATCGATAATGGTAAGACAGATTTAGGAGACGGATTTAAATTGTAAGACATCTCCAGGGGCAGAAGTGAACTCTGAGCACAATTTATTGGTTATGAACTATAGAATAAAACTGAAGAAACTGCAAGAAAGTTGGAATTTAAGGAGATGGGTCGTGCATAAGCTGAAAGAGGGGCTATTAGGGAACTATTGACATGAACAGGGAAAAGGAATATTGTAGAACAGGAACGGGCAGTTGAGAGATGAAATAGTGAGGGCAACAGAGGATGAATTAGGTAAAAGACGAGGGCTAGTAGAAATTTTTGGGTAACTAAAGAAATATTGAATTTAAATGATCAAAGTTGAACATATAAAAATGCAGTAAATTAAGTAGGCAAAAGGGAAAACGAACGTCTAAAAATATGACTGACATGAAATTCAAAATGTCTAGCACAATATGGCTCAACAAGAACGGCTAGAGATCCAATGCAAGGATTTAGAAGCATATATAACATCAGTAGGGGAAAGATGTCGCCTACAGAAAAATTAAAGAGACCTTTGGCGAAAAGAACTCAGATGGAAAAACCACTCCTAAGCAAAGAAGAGAACGCAGAAAGGTGGAAGGAGTGTATAGAGGTTCAATATAAGGAATTGAGGGTAATATTATAGAAATGGAAGAGGACGTAGATTGTTGTGGTCGGCAGGAGAGCAAACCGTGTTTTTCTAAAGGAGGCCGAAATGCACGCGTCTCAGCTCACGCAGGCTGGCGTGAGGTCTGGAACATGACAAGGGAATTAGAACTGAGAAAAACGGACGTAGCTGGTGGAATACTTAACTTTAATCCATTCATGGAGAACGTCGCTCTTTATGGTACATGATTCACAATATCAATAGCACGGATACTGGCGCCTTGCTAGGTCGTAGCAAATAACGTAGCTGAAGGCTATGCTAACTGTCGTCTTGGCAAATGAGAGCGTAGAAGTCAGTGAACGATCGCTAGCAAAGTCGGCTGTACAACTGGGGCGAGTGCTAGAAAGTCTCTCTAGACCTGCCGTGTGGCGGCGCTCGGTCTGCAATCACTGATAGTGGCGATACGCGGGTCCGACGTATACTACCGGACCGCGGCCGATTTAAAGGTTACCACCTAGCAAGTGTGGTGTCTGGCGGTGACACCACATAGATGAAGATGAGATGGGAGATATGATAGTGCGTGAAGAATTTGACAGAGCGCTTTAGGACGTAAGTCGAAACAACGTCCCAGGAGTAGGCGACGTTCTGTTAGAACTACTGCTAGCCCTGGGAGAGCGAGCCATAACAAAATTCTTCGATCTGGTGATCAAGATGTACGAGACAGACGCGAAATACCTTCAGACTTCAAGAAGAATATAGTAATCCATTTCCAAAATAAGCAGGTGCTGACAGGTATGAAAATTACCCAAGTCACGGCTGCAAAAGCCTAACGCGAATTCTTTGCAGGAGAACGGAAGCTGACGTCAGGAAAGATTAGTCTGGATTCGGGAGACATGTAGAAACACTCAAGGCAATACTGACCTTACGACTTCTCACACAAGGTAGATTAAGGAGAGACAAACCTACTTTTGTAGCCTTTGTAGACCTAGAGAAAGCTTTTGACAATACTCTCTTTCAATTTCGGATTATGAGAGGGGTAAAATACAGCGTGCGAAAGGATATTTACTTGAAAAAGTAACTTACACATTATCATGGCAAGCCAAGTAACTTTTAGTGACTGCTGCACTAACTTCGAAGCGACACAGATAAATGATACTGTTTTTCAGGTTAGTCACCAAGTCTCAGAAAACAGTGGGTGATACGTTGAAAGGTGGCTACACTGAGTCACAGCGCCAGAGATTGCGCCAAAGATTATTATTCCTCCGCCTCCACTGGCAGTAGTAGTGCAGAGGATGTCGAGAGCAATCGTTGTTCTGATGGGCCAGAGAGTAGATGATCTGAGTGTTGACTGAAATGTTGTACTGTTCGATTGGTGTAATGTATAGATGGAAGAAGATGCAATTGCAAGAATATATTTGAGAAAGGAGATGGGCTTTTGATTTGTGATGCTGGTGTAATGAAATATTTTCGTCAATACGTAATGAGGTATAAAGGTATTACAGTTTTCTTTAATAACAATCCCTCTTGCTCACAGGTACAGTCAACGAAGCATTTGGCTCGTGTTCATTTATTAGACTTGTAATTCTGGTTTCTATGTGCAATTATAGTATTTCTGCTTAAAATATTTTGTCGTATTGAGAAAGAACCAAGCCAGGTACATGTACGTTGAGTCACACTACCACACACAGAGCAATTACACTTGTGCTTTGTTGTTTCGTAGCTTTAATAGTTGCAGGGGACTTAATTAATCAATTGTGTTAATGGAAATTCCTTGTCATTCTTTATTTTTATTTTATGCAGTCAGATTGCTTGCTAATAATAGTCAGGGCCAACCGGTTACGAGACTTCGTAAACGGCCTTACAGCTAGTAAAATTATTGCATTTATTCATTAATATTATTCTTTTCTTTTTAATTAAGCCCCCATGCAACGTTTTATCATTAGCTCAACAGCTAGCCTCTCCTCGGCCATGTAGCCATTCGGGAACGGCTGTGGGAGTGTCCTCTTGACTGTAATACCTCTTGCCTCCCACATGTTCTTTCATCTTGTCGAAGAGATGGGAATCGCCAGGTGCACGGTCGGGATACTCTAAAACCTCTCACCGAAAACGTGGAAGAAAAGTTGTAGTGCAGGCTGTGTGGTGTGTTGCATTGTCGTGCGAGAAAACTATGCCTTTGCTTAATTTTCCACGCTTGTTGTCCTTTTTATCGATGAGCATCGATGTCCGTTTTGCACAGTACAACCGGCACTGTTGTGCCCTTTACTATAAACTATGCGTGCACACCTTCTTCACAGCCGACGTAAACGGTGGCTATGTCCTCCTCTGCTGATGGTGCAACTTTAGCATTTCTTCCGCAGAGGCGAGGTGGTATCGTTGTGCAATAGACGCTCTCTCTATTACAGATGCGAATTGGTCCAATGTCTCGTCGCTCGGAATAATGCGGTTTAAAATATCATTGCCCTCCACGGAGTAACGCTCAAGAACGTCCTGAGACCCCATAATGCTTGTGGGTTATTGTGGCGGTGACAATGATCCCAGAACGCAGCGTGGGAAGAGTTTCCGGAACTGCAGACGTTCTCGGGCGACGGAATGAGTAATGCCTTCAGAGACACACGTCTGCTGACCAATGTCCAGGGCAGTCACTCTGCGGTTGCTGACAATCAGTTCTTCGACTGCCTTGGCGGTGTCGTCTGCAGTCTATGTCGGTGGACTTCTTCTCGACAGCATCAGCGCCCTCTGCGCAGTCTCCGTCAAATTATTGGCATCATCTCACTATGGCTGGAATTTCCACTTTAGCCCCAGGGCCGTATAGTGGTAAAATTTTATGGTAAATCGGTCTGCAATTTAGAGGTTTCGCCAACATTTTTGGAACCAAAATTGGACAAGAAAAAAAAATTGTTGCATTACTTAATGAACGCCTACCGTACAGTTACTTCTGCGTCAAAGACATGTAACGTTTGAATCCTGTAATGTCTGTATGAGCTATGATTTTACTATGTTACATCGCAAGATTTTACGTGTTTCTGCAGCTCTTTGACGTAACTACAGCATGGTGCAGCAAGGCAGTGTGCAGACGCTTTCAGACGTGCTAAGGGTGACAAGAGGAGGAGGTATACTTGGAAAAGGCCGGGAGATACGGGAAGATTTCAATTAGATTACATCATGGTCAGACAGAGATTCCGAAATCAGATACTGGATTGTAAGGCGTACACAGGAGCAGATATAGACTCAGATCACAATATAGTAGTGATGAAGAGTAGGCTGAAGTTCAAGACATTAGTCAGGAAGACTCAATACGCAAAGAAGTGGGACACGGAAGTTCTAAGGAATGTCGAGATACGTTTGAAGTTATCTAACGCTACAGATACAGCAATAAGGAATAGCGCAGTAGGCGCACAGTTGAAGAGGAATGGACATCTCTAAAAAGGGCCATCACAGAAGTTGGGAAGGAGAACAAAGGTACAAAGAAGGTAGCTGTGAAGAAACCATGGGTAACAGAAGAAATACTTCAGTTGATTGATGAAAGGAGGAAGTACAAACATGTTCCGGGAAAATCAGGAATACAGAAATACAAGTCGCTGAGGAATGAAATAAATAGGAAGTGCAGGGAAGCCAAGACGAAATGGCTGCAGGAAAAATGTGAAGACATCGAAAAAGATATGATTGTCGGAAGGACAGACTCAGCATACAGGAAAGTCAAAACAACCTTTGGTGACATTAAAAGCAACGGTGGTAACATTCAGAGTGCAACGGGAATTCCACTGTTAAATGCAGAGGAGAGAGCAGATAGGTGGAAAGAATACATTGAAAGCCTCTATGAGGGTGAAGATTTGTCTGATGTGATAGAAGAAGAAACAGGAGTCGATTTAGAAGAGATAGGGGATCCAGTATTACAATCGGAATTTAAAAGAGCTTTGGAGGACTTACGGTTAAATAAGGCAGAAGGGATAGATATTCCATTAGAATTTCTAAAATCAATAGGGGAAGTGGCAACAAAACGACTATTCACGTTGGTGTGTAGAATATATGAGTCTGGCGACATACCATCTGACTTTCGGAAAAGCATCATCCACACAATTCCGAAGACGGCAAGAGCTGACATGTGCGAGAATTACCGCACAATCAGCTTAACAGCTCATGCATCGAAGCTGCTTACAAGAATAATATACAGAAAAATGGAAAAGAAAATTGAGAATGCGCTAGGTGACGATCAGTTTGGCTTTAGGATCTGGAAAAAGCGTTCGACAATATAAAATGGTGCAAGCTGTTCAAGATTCTGAAAAAAGTAGGGGTAAGCTGTAGGGAGAGACGGGTCATATACTATATGTACAACAACCAAGAGGGAATAATAAGAGTGGACGATCAAGAACGAAGTGCTCGTATTAAGAAGGGTGTAAGACAAGGGTGTAGCCTTTCGCCCCTACTCTTCAATCTGTACATCGAGGAAGCAATGATGGAAATAAACAAAAGGTTCAGGAGTGGAATTAAAATACAAGGTGAAAGGATATCAATGATACGATTCGCTGATGACATTGCTATCCTGAGTGAAAGTGAAGAAGAATTAAATGATCTGCTGAACGGGATGAACAGTCTAATGAGTACGCAGTATGGTTTGAGAGTTAATCGGAGAAAGACGAAGGTAATGAGAAGTAGTAGAAATGAGAACAGCGTGAAACTTAACATCAGGTTTGATGGTCACCAAGTCAATGAAGTTAAGGAAATCTGCTACCTAGGCAGTAAAATAACCAATGACGGACGGAGCAAGGAGGACATCAAAAGCGGATTCGCTATGGCAAAAAAGGCATTTCTGGCCAAGAGAAGTCTACTAATATCAAATACCGACCTTAATTTGAGGAAGAAATTTCTGAGGATGTACGTCTGGAGTACAGCATTGTATGGTAGTGAAACATGGACTGTGGGAAAACCAGAACAGAAGAGAATCGAAGCATTTGAGATGTGGTGCTATAGACGAATGTTGAAAATTAGGTGGATTGATAAGGTAAGGAATGAGGAGATTCTAGCAGAATCGGAGAGGAAAGGAATATGTGGAAAACACTGATAAGGAGAAGGGACAGGATGATAGGACATCTGCTAAGACATGAGGGAATGACTTCCATGGTACTAGAGGGAGCTGTAGAGGGCAGAAACTGTAGAGGAAGACAGAGATTGGAATACGTCAAGCAAATAATTGAGGACGTAGGTTGCAAGTGCTACTCTGAGATGAAGAGGTTAGCTCAGGGGAGGAATTCGTGGCGGGCCGCACCAAACTAGTCAGTAGACTGATGACAAAAAAAAAGGTGACTGTGTGTTGAAAATGGCTCAAAGAAAGAACACATATGAATGACGTTATGAGGGGTAGAATACTAGGGCGACTGAAGGCTGGTCAAACACAGCAGGTCGTAGCATGGCCCCTCAATGTGCCACAAAGTGTGATCTCAAGATTATGGTAACGAATCCAGCAGACAAGAAACGAGTCCAGTACGGGACGTCCACAGTGTACAACACCACAAGAAGACCGATATCTCACCATTAGTGGCCGCAGACGGCAACGGAGTACTGTAGGTAGTCTTGCTCGAGACCTTACCGCAGCCACTGGAACAGTTGTCTCCATACACACAGTCTACAGACGACTGAACAGACATGGTTTATTCGCCTAGAGACCTGCAAGGTGCATTCCACTGACCCCTAGTCACAGAAGAGCCCGTAAAGCCTGGTGTCAAGGACACAGTGCATGGTCATTGTAAGAGTGGTCTCAGGTTACGTTCACGTACGAGTCCAAGTATAGTCTGAACAGTGATTCTCACCGGCTTTTCATCGGGCATGAACCAGGAACGAGATAGCAACCCCTTAATGTCCTTGAGAGGGAACTGTATGGAGGTCGTGGTTTGATGGTGTGGAGTGGAATTATGATTGGCGCACGTACACTCCTGCATGTCTTTGACAGAGGAACTGTAACAGGTCAGGTGTATCGGGACGTCATTTTGTACCAGTATGTCTGCCTTTTCAGGGGTGCAGTGGGTCCCTTCCTCCTGATGGATGGTAACGCACGGCCCCACCGAGCTGCCATCGTGGAGGAGTACCTTGAAACATAAAATATCAGCCGAATGCAGTGGCCTGTCTGTTCTCCAGACGTAAACCCCATCCGGCACGTCTGGATTGCTCTCGGTCGACTTGTCGCTGCACGTCTTCAAACCCCTACGACACTCCAGGAGCTCCGACAGGCACTGGTGCAAGAATGGGAGGGTATACCCCAGCAGCTGCTCGACCACCTGATCCAGACCATGCCAACCCGTTGTGCGGCCTGTGTACGTGTGGATGGTGATCATATCCCATTCTGATATCGGGGTACATGCGCAGAAAACAGAGGCGTTTTGTAGCACATGTGTTTCGGGACGGTTTTCTCAACTTATCACCAATACCGTGGACTTACAGATCTGTGTAGTGTGTGTTTCGTATGTGCTTATGCTATTAGCACCAGTTTTGTGTAGTGCCACGTTGTGTGGCACCACATTCCGCAATTATCCTTCATTTATAAGTATGAGTGCAGACGCTTTAAGAGTTGAAGCACCTGGAAATGAATTCGAAGTGACATCGTAGACAACACAAACAAAGTTATTTTCTAGTATAAATGCTGATAAACTTGATGAGGACGTAAGAAAATTGAGTAGTCTGGATGAGCAACAAGTAGACGCTTTAAGAGCTGGAGAAACTGAAAAGCAATCAGAAATGACGTAGAGGATAGTTTAAACAAAATTACTTTGCAGCCGGTGTAAATGATGATACACTTGATGAGGACACAAAAAAAATGAGTCCTGATGAATAAAGGCTCCGCGTGATCACGGCTCACCTACTAAAAGTGAGGTGTTTAGGGAGGTGAGATGGTCATCATAGCGACCTAAGTCGGCTATTGCTCTTTCGGAGTAGTCTTTACAATGAAGGAGATGAATATTATAGGTGCGTAACAGCGGACTTGACTTGAGCGTGAAGGATAGAGTAGCCTTAGGACGTCAAGATCAGTTTGGTTCGTGCTAGCAGACGTAAGCATACCTCATTCTATTCATTTGCCATTAGAGACGAGATAAGAACAGTCATCGGCGCGCTATCAGTTAACACGGCTGCCACATCCGTTCAGTAACACAACGAAAATGAGCGTGTTTAGCGGCGTCTGACGGACGGTAGCGCTGTGCTAACAGATATAATGAACGGAAATGCTTATATTACTTTAATAACCCTGGAATCCGCTTTAATTTACGCGGCTCTCCGTTATTACCTTCAGCGCGATAATAACAGCGGCGTAACTGTTATTAACATCAACGTGGCCGTAATAACAATAATATAAAAGCGAAACGTTGGTAACAGCTCAACTCGTTTCATCACCGGCGCCGCTAAGATTATCCGACGTCCATTAAGAACGCATCTGAAATTCAAATGACCGTGATCAGGGGTGCGCTTAAAAAAGAACAGGGGAGGGAGGGAGGGGGAGAAGTGACGTAGTGAGAGGGAAGACAGAGTAATATCGTGGTAGTGCTAGGTTGAGAAGTTTTCTCGTATTCGGACCTCGATCGCTATAATTACAAAGGGTTCCGTAGTTTTCCACCAGATCACGGACGAGAGAGAATGCGCGTAACGATTTGTGGGCCTAGAGGAAAGGAGAAATCATCTTTCTCTGTAAGTTATTTATCTTTCTCCGGAGTGGTTTGATTATACAGTTTATTGCGTCTCGCGTCCGCGTGTGAAATATGTGCGAACGACCGCATAAATAACGATAAAAGCGAGGAGCGGGGGAAAAGGTTTCCGATGACGGCGTCGCTGCGATTCCCGGCATGCAACGCGCGGCTGAAGAGGCTCGTGCCTCAGCGAACAAAAAACGGTGCTGGCGCACGCTGGCCTGCGATTGCGTGAATCTCGATAATTTGGCGGCCCGCCGCGGAGGAATGAGAAAAATGGCTCCCCACCCACTCTACCCCTGCCCGTCTATACTCTGCCTGGATGCCGCCGCATCTTCACGGACACGATCGCCCCCCCCCCCCCCTCCCTCCCCACCCTCCTCTTGCCGGTCCAGATATAATGACCGCGCCGGGATCAGGGAACTCTCGTTTAATATTTCAATAGACGGGACGCCGGCCATTACTGGCTCTTGCGAGCAGACAGACCGACAGCCGGCATGCTTGCTCATCACACGGCGCTTCGGTGCGGCCGTAATCGACCGTGGCAGGCCGCGGCCAGCTCTCGCGGTCCGGATAACGAGGATTTATGGGGCATCCGAACCGTTGCAAGGGGGCAAACCACGGAGTTAAACTTCCGAGGTATTGTTCCGTCGCTCGCTGTGTTGGGTTAGCCAGTCCATCTTACGTGTCATCTTGGGCTTTCCTTTTGTTCCAATTACCGGTCTGATCTCGATGAGAATGGGGTTTGGTTTGATAACGGGCAACTCCTCCCACATTTAGGAAAGTGCGAAGTGGCAAACACACACGCGCGCGCCCACACACACACACACACACACACACACACACACACATACACACACACACACACACACACACACACACACACAAACAAAACAAACCGACAAAGATAGAGACATGTAAAATGAATGATGGCACTGTTTGTAATGTTTCTTTCGTCTTCGGCTGCCGGCCGTGGTGGCCGAGCGGTCTAGGCGTGATGTGTGTGATGTACTTAGGTTACTTAGGTTTAAGTAGAATGAGATTTTCACTCTGCAGCGGAGTGTGTGCTGATGTGAAACTCCCTGGAAGATTAAAACTGTGTGTCGGACCGAGACTTGAACTCGGGACCTTTGCCTATCCGGGCTAGTGCTCTACCAACTGAGCTACCCAAGCACGACTCACGCCCCGTCCTCACAGCTTTACTTCCCCCAGTACCTCGTCTCCTACCTTCCAAACTTTACAGAAGCCCTCCTGCGAACCTTACAGAACTAGTACCCCCGAAAGAAAGGATACTGCGGAGACATGGCTTAGTCACAGCCTGGGGGATGTTTCCAGAATGAGATTTTCACTCCGCAGCGGAGTGTGCGCTGATACGAAACTTCCTGGCAGATTAAAACTGTGTGTCGGACCGAGACTCGAACTCGGGACTCGGTCCGACACACAGTTTTAATCCGCCATGAAGTTTCAGGTTTAAGTAGTTCTAAGTTCCATGGGGCTGATGACCTCAGATTTTAAGTCCCATAGTGCTCAGAGCCATTTGGACCTTTTCTTAACATCTTTGGCTTTGAAGACAATTTTCCGCCTACCTCCACGTGATCCATATTATGCATGATAAGTGCCAATTCCATATACGAAATAATTATGCCGCTTTCAATGAAGCAATATCTATTGGCATAACTTCCTCAGTTTCTGCACTTGTTGTGGGGCAAAGTGAAATATTCCGCTTCAGCACCTATAGTTCCATGGAGTTCCGATTGGTGGCGGCACTACGTGTAGCCTTCAAAATGGCGTATGCAACGTTGGTGCGATCCAAGCTGACAGCTATCACTGAGTTTGTTTTGATGGAAAACTAGAGCATCTCAGATATTCATAGGCGCTTGCAGAATGTCTACGGAGACCTGGAAGTGAACAAAAGCACGGTGAGTCGTTGGGTGAGGCGTACGTCGTCATCGTAACAAGGTCCCACAGACCTGTCCGAGCCGGCCGTTGTGACTGAGCTGTTATAGGCGCTTCAGTCTGGAACCGCGCGACCGCTACGGTCACAGGTTCGAATCCTGTCTCGGGCATGGATGTGTGTGATGTCCTTAGGTTAGTTAGGTTTAAGAAGTTCTAAGTTGTAGGGGACTGATGACCTCAGATGTTAAGTCCCATAGTGCTCAGAGCCATTTTTTGAAACCTATCCGATCTCCCGCGTGCCGGCTGTCCGCACACACCTATGATTTCTGCAATGTTGGA
The DNA here is from genome assembly GCF_023897955.1 of Schistocerca gregaria. NCBI lineage: Eukaryota > Metazoa > Arthropoda > Insecta > Orthoptera > Acrididae > Schistocerca > Schistocerca gregaria. The sequence continues at coordinate 504,734,659 of NC_064925.1, read as the reverse complement.
ACGTGTATGATCGATGGATCACAGTCAAACACTTCGCTGCTGAACTGTCGTCTCTGTTGGTAGTGCTGACACACTCGTCCACCAGTTGGGGCACTCAGACATCTGTTATCGTCGGGATCCATCCTACAATCTGTATCTCGCAACTTCCGACTTCCATCTGTTTGGCCCAATAAAAAAAAAAAATGTCGTGTGACTAGGGCCTCACGTCGGGTAGACCGTTCGCCGGGTGCAAGTCTTTCGATTTGACGTCACTTTGGCGACTTGCGCGTCGATGGGGATGAAATGATGATGAATAGAACAAAACAACACCCAGTCCCTGAGCGGAGAAAATCTCCAACCCAGCCGAGAATCGAACCCGAGCCCTAAGGTTTGACATTCTGTCGCGCTGACCACTCAGCTACCGGGTACGGACTTTGGCCCAATGAAGACTGCACACCGAAGGAAGCTGTACATGGATGATGGGGAGGTTATTGATGCAGGAAGAAAGTGGTTGAAATGGCTCTGAGCACTATGGGACTTAACATCTGAGGTCATCAGTCCCCTACAACATAGAACTACTGAGACCTAACCTAAGGACATCACACGCATCTCTGACAATAGCGGTGTCAGACTGAAGCACCTAGAACCACTCGGCCACACCGGCCGGCGATGCAGAAGGCTTTGCCTCTGGCGTCCACTGTTATGGTCGTATCATGTGGGCCTACAACCCTCCCAGTAAAGTGGAGTAAGGACGCCGCACTGAACGGAGATGAAACGCAGTGTTTTGTATACAAATGACATGGTATCCTGGAATCCTGAATAAAACAAACTCGCTTTCAGAAAAGAAGGTGTTACATTACTTACTAAATGTCCCTCGTATAACACTATTATTATCTACAAAAACAAGCATGCACTACAGACCACTGAAGACGCTCCACAAAAGGCCCAATGAAAACAGCCTTTTGTTTTGTTGAATTATAGGAACCACATTTCCAAGAACATAAAAGCAACTAAGGAAGGTCGGAAAAAATAGAATATGTCGAAATAAAGAAGTAGTAAAATGTAGTAAACGAGGACGGAGGTTTTAATTTAAGCAAGGCTTTGAGTACGGCACTCAGTTTATTAACAGCTCTCTGACCAACACATCCACCAGAGTTGGAAAAAACCGCACGGACAGCGACAGAAAATGAGACATCACATTCAATACGATGTTGGTCCGGTCTGGCCATTTTAACTCGCTTGGATTCTCCTTGGCATGTTCCTCACAAGGAAAGGCGTCAGTCGGCTGTCCCTATCCATCCCAGTCTTCGACAGTCGCTGTCATGAGTCCAGAAGGTAGAGGCAGGTTTCACCGATTAAGTGCTGTAAGTTTGCACTGGGCCCAAGCAGATTGGATCGGGTTCGTTTCAGCAAATACTCCAGGCAGTCATATTCGATTGATATCTGCTTCCTCGAAGATGGTAAGTTTGTTTAATATCGTCTTGAAAGAGACAGCTATCGCCGAAGTGTGGTCTGGAAAGCTTATCAGTAAATTGGAAGATTCGAGGGCTTTTTCCAGATACAACAAAGTTCTCAAATTTATGTCCATAGTGAAGAGAATTGTCCATCATCCGTAGATAAAACCGGTCCAGAACAAGACTAACACACGTCGCTGCTTAACCCTTGGGACTGTATGCCTATGTGCATTGGTGCCTGGCTGCCTCCCCAGCCCTTTCCGACATCTTCAGGCGTCAGAAGAACCGAAGAGGACACGACTCCACAGACAAAGGTTGCATCCCAGGCGTTCTGTGGCCCACATTCTATAAGCGCAATGGTGCAGCGGGACGGAAGGAGGGAGGCCTTCTAACGTTAATTGTAATGGATTGATCATGTGGAGAAGGTTTCGTGTAGTTTGGGTCACCATAAAGCTCCTAGCTGCGGCCAAATAGCCATCAAGCACTTTTGTCACATTCTTCTCAGAGTTGCTAGGAACAATCAGTCGGTGTTGTTGAGGACGACAGATCAGTACAATGCAGATCTTTTATTTTCTGGGCCAGCCGTTGTGGCCGAGCGGTTTTAGGCGCTTCAGTCTGGAACCGCACGACCGCTACAGTCGCAGGTTCGAATCTTGCCTCGGGCATGGATGTGTGTGATGTCCTTAGGTTAGTTAGGTTTAAGCATTTCTAAGTTCTAGGGGACTGATGACCTCAGATGTTAAGTCCCACAGTGTTCAGAGCCAATTGAACAATTATTTTTTAATTTTCTGTTTTTCAAAGCAACAACTGGACGTTCGAATTGGTGGTGTATGTCGATTTGCAGGCAACGTCCTATTGTCACAATATGCGCGCGGCCTACACCTTAAATGAACCTTCGAGGCCTGTTGTGAGACGGAATGGTATAGTTGGTGATTTTTATAAATGGAGTGAACTGCAATAAGCGGCCCCTGAGAGGATAAGGAGCACAAAACATACGGACATATGGCTGGAACTGCCCTCCTAGGGTGCTAGACACTCTTGAACATGGAGATAAAAAGTTTGCAAGAATGACGCCAATACCAGCCCCAGCCAGGGGTAGGTGGCCCGCCGGTGTGGTGTAAGGCCAGGCGTTCACTACATGTGATATTATCCGTATCATTTACAGTGGGTGCGTGCCTTATTACCCACAGACTTGCCTACACAGCAACTTTTATAACGCTGGTTCGCTGCACAGACCGCCATGGTGCTGGGATTTCTGCCATCCATCCTATTCACAGATGAGATTAACGAGGGGCGAAATCATCAACCTTCACAGCATTCACCTGTGTGTTCCTGAGAATCCTCATCATATGGTGGGATTTCTGACGTACATCCTATTCACAGATGAGATTACCTTAACGAGGGGCGAAATCATCAACTTTCACAGCATTGATCTGTGTATTCCTGAAAATCCTGATGGTATGGTGGCAACGAACCGTCAGCAGCAGTTCACCTTCAGAGTGTGGGGGGGGATTATTGACGTCCGTCTCATGGGAGCAGCCATCCTTCCATAACGCCTCACAGGCGAGGCATATCTGCGCTTCCTGTGGATGATCAAGCCTCTCCCCCCCTGGTAAACGTTCCTTCGGCGGTAGGAGGAGTAACGCGGCTACTGCTTGATGGTGCTTCACATTACTGTCCTCTTGAGTGTGCAGCTAAAAAACTAGTACACACAGAACACTCCCAACTGTCTGGTGTGTTATCATGTGTGCTTTCGATCATTGGAAACTACAGCGTAAAATACCTTTTATCTGCACCTTTTACTGCGGTACGCATTTCTGACCACAAGTCTGTATGGCATTTTTTTTTTTTTTTGTCCTTATGGTCTGAGGGTTGGTTTGCTGTAGTTTGCCTCCCTTTAGCAAAGTCACCCTGTACGTAAGTCACATTGTCCCATTCAGTACCAGAGACGTACCAAGCTCTACCCATCTGCGCTGGAAATGAAAACCTGCTTTTGCATCGAATGAAAAGTTTCCGAGTTTCCAGCCGTGTCAAGTGATTAAAACTACACGATCTTTTGGTCAAGCACTCAAGTAATATCACGTGACAATGGACAAGGAGTGCCTGGCTGGACGCTCGTGTAATTTTATTCACTTTACCCAGCCTGAACGGCAAGAACCTTTTATTCAATATTACCGCAACAAGACTCTGCAGTCATACATCGCTTTTGCATCCATTATACTGGTGGGTGTACATAGTAATTTCCTGTATGCAAAAGAAAATTTGACAAAGAGTTTGCGGTAAAAGGAAATGCTGACGAAGCAGGACTGCGGGCAATGCAGATAATCGTTTGAGCAGTTTACAGGCACACCAATGAATGGGAGTAAATTCGGAAAGTCTTTATGCCGGAAGATACCTTTCTACAGTGGTTGAGTGTACTCGCCACTTATTTGGTACCCCTCTTTGTATCCACTCTGCACTTTTTATTACTGTTTTACACCCACATCAAAAATGTATTCCTCCAGTCACAGTTTGGTTACGTGGCAGTGATCAACGGAACTGTTCCTTCAGTTACGATTTGCCCAATTCGAATATTAACCGCAAATGTTTATGTGTTAGAACGACTACTTACATAAGGCAAAATGTCTCCGAAACCTGGAAGTCTAGGGAAGGCAGGATTCGGTTGCGATTGTGGACGGGGCCGTAATCAGTTACTATTGGTTGCCTTTTACAGTTACACACAGTTTATTTTAAACCAGTAATTCAAGACTCAAAGACTCAACAATAAATATAAATACCGCACGTTATTAATGAAGGAATAAACAACTGTGTAAATAATGATAGTGTTTTCGGTGAGGTACAATTTGGCAATTCAGCATTAAATGCAGATAATGTTTTAAAAGCAAGCCACTGTGATCTGGACAGAAGGCCTTACATGCCAATATGGCATTAAATTAAGAATTGCTTAAAACTCGGTGCAACTTACAAATTATAGGTATTGAAATATTAAAGGCAAGTCGCCACAGACACAGCAGAAGGCATCAGAGGAGCGGGAGTAAATAAGCTTTACGACGAGGTGGTGCACCCTCGTGACCACAGCCCTTCCATCCAGTAGTCAATGCGTGCCGCCAGCGGTCCCGGCGTGTTCTGGCACTGCACGGACCTGGCTCCTCCTGAGTCCCCAACCGAACTGGCACACTCACACGGCCCGGAAAAACAACGGTGTCGTGCCAAAGATAGGGCCACAGTTACTACATATCGACAACCGTCGCTGCTGCCACTAGTGGACAGGCAACGCTTGCGAAACCGAGTGGCGCCAGTCAACACGAGAAGAAGACAAACAACCGCAACCATGGCAACTAAACAATACCGTCTGGCCTCCAACAGAGGGCGGAAACCTACAAACAGCACCAACGCGAGGCGCAGCACGCCTTAGTTTTTTATTCGACGAATTGATACATGTATAGCACAAATTTAAAAAAAATTCTCTACTTTTGTTAGAGAACTGCATAATCCAATACACAGCTACAACGAAATATTTTGTTACAGACGATCGATTTCGTTATAGGATCGGACCATTATAGGGTTCAAAAACCACCCAACTATATATTTACGTAATTATGTTAACAGTTATCAGATTGTAAGTAGGCTGTTTAGGTTTTTATATCGGTAACGTCACGTAGCGCACTGTATGAAAATCACTGGCTGTGCTGGGTGCAGTCTGTGGCTGGGTGCCTTTGTTGTAATATTCGCTATTGTAGTGTTGGGCTGTTGGGTGTTAACAGCGCGTCAATTCAACTAAGTACCTGGGTGTTAAAATTACGAACAACTTCAGTTGGAAGGACCACATAGATAATATTGTCGGGAAGGCGAGCCAAAGGTTGCGTTTCATTGGCAGGACACTTAGAAGATGCAACAAGTCCACTAAAGAGACAGCTTACACTATACTCGTTCGTCCTCTGTTAGAATATTGCTGCGCGGTGTGGGATCCTTACCAGGTGGGATTGACGGAGGACATCGAAAGGGTGCAAAAAAGGGCAGCTCGTTTTGTATTATCACGTTATAGGGGAGAGAGTGTGGCAGATATGATACACGAGTTGGGATGGAAGTCATTACAGCATAGACGTTTTTAGTCGCGGCGAGACCTTTTTACGAAATTTCAGTCACCAACTTTCTCTTCCGAATGCGAAAATATTTTGTTGAGCCCAACCTACATAGGTAGGAAAGATCATCAAAATAAAATAAGAGAAATCAGAGCTCGAACAGAAAGGTTTAGGTGTTCGTTTTTCCCGCTCGCTGTTCGGGAATGGAATAGTAGAGAGATAGTATGATTGTGGTTCGATGAAACCTCTGCCAAGCACTTAAATGTGAATGCAGAGTAGTGATGTAGATGTAGATGCAGTTGGAGGTGAGCCGCCAGCAGTGGTGGATGTGGGCAGAGAGATGGCGGAATTTTGAGAGCGGACGATCTGGTCGTGTGTCCATCAGAAAGAATAAATTTGTAATATTGGATATCATGGACTGATTATATTATCACTTTTGAACACTATTAAGGTGAATAAATTGTTCGTTCTCTATCAAAATCTTTCATTTGCTAACTATGCCTATCAATAGCTAGTGCCTTCAGCAGTTTGAATCTTTTATTTAGCTGGCAGTAGTGGCGCTCGCTGTATTGCAGTAGTTCGAGTAACGAAGATTTTTGTGGGGTAAGTGATTTGTGAAACGTATAGGTTAATGTTAGTCAGGGCCATTCATTTGTAGGGATTTTTGAAAGTCAAAAAAATGGTTCAAATGCCTCTGAGCACTATGGGACTCAACTGCTGTGGTCATCAGTCCCCTAGAACGTAGAACTACTTAAACCTAACTAACCTAAGGACATCACACACATCCATGCCCGAGGCAGGATTCGAACCTGCGACCGTAGCAATCGCACGGTTCCGGACTGCGCGCCTAGAACCGCGAGACCACCGCGGCCGGCTTTTTGAAAGTCAGATTGCGTTGTCCTAAAAATATTGCGTGTCAGTTTAGTATTGATCAGAATAAGTAAAGAGAGTAATGTCTGAGTACGTTCAGTTTTGCTCAGCTGTTTGAAAATCAAATAATGTAAGAGGTTTACCAGCACAGTTATTCATTAATTTTTCTAAGGGGACGTTTCAAGATGTACATTGTTCCATCATTAGATGATGGGCCAATGTACATCTCGTAGCTGTTATTCTACACTCCTGGAAATGGAAAAAAAACACATTGACACCGGTGTGTCAGACCCACCATACTTGCTCCGGACACTGCGAGAGGGCTGTACAAGCAATGATCACACGCACGGCACAGCGGACACACCAGGAACCGCGGTGTTGGCCGTCGAATGGTGCTAGCTGCGCAGCATTTGTGCACCGCCGCCGTCAGTGTCAGCCAGTTTGCCGTGGCATACGGAGCTCCATCGCAGTCTTTAACACTGGTAGCATGCCGCGACAGCGTGGACGTGAACCGTATGTGCAGTTGACGGACTTTGAGCGAGGGCGTATAGTGGGCATGCGGGAGGCCAGGTGGACGTACCGCCGAATTGCTCAACACGTGGGGCGTGAGGTCTCCACAGTACATCGATGTTGTCGCCAGTGGTCGGCGGTAAGTGCACGTGCCCGTCGACCTGGGACCGGACCGCAGCGACGCACGGATGCACGCCAAGACCGTAGGATCCTACGAAGTGCCGTAGGGGACCGCGCCGCCACTTCCCAGCAAATTAGGGACACTGTTGCTCCTGGGGTATCGGCGAGGACAATTCGCAACCGTCTCCATGAAGCTGGGCTACAGTCCCGCACACCGTTAGGCCGTCTTCCGCTCACGCCCCAACATCGTGCAGCCCGCCTCCAGTGGTGTCGCGACAGGCGTGAATGGAGGGACGAATGGAGACGTGTCGTCTTCAGCGATGAGAGTCGCTTCTGCCTTGGTGCCAATGATGGTCGTATGCGTGTTTGGCGCCGTGCAGGTGAGCGCCACAATCAGGACTGCATACGACCGAGGCACACAGGGCTAACACCCGGCATCATGGTGTGGGGAGCGATCTCCTACACTGGCCGTACACCTCTGGTGATCGTCGAGGGGACACTGAATAGTGCACGGTACATCCAAACCGTCATCGAACCCATCGTTCTACCATTCGTAGACCGGCAAGGGAACTTGCTGTTCCAACAGGACATTGCACGTCCGCATGTATCCCGTGCCACCCAACGTGCTCTAGAAGGTGTAAGTCAACTACCCTGGCCAGCAAGATCTCCGGATCTGTCCCCCATTGAGCATGTTTGGGACTGGATGAAGCGTCGTCTCACGCGGTCTGCACGTCCACCACGAACGCTGGTCCAACTGAGGCGCCAGGTGGAAATGGCATGGCAAGCCGTTCCACAGGACTACATCCAGCATCTCTACGATCGTCTCCATGGGAGAATAGCAGCCTGCATTGCTGCGAAAGGTGGATATACACTGTACTAGTGCCGACATTGTGCATGCTCTGTTGCCTGTGTCTATGTGCCTGTGGTTCTGTCAGTGTGATCATGTGATGTATCTGACCCCAGGAATGTGTCAATAAAGTTTCCCCTTCCTGGGACAATGAATTCACGGTGTTCTTATTTCAATTTCCAGGAGTGTAATTACGCAAAAGGGTATCTGAGATAGTTTTTGGATCCTATGATGGTCTTATCCTGACCGAAATCGATCGCCTTTTATACAAGACGCTTTTACGGCTGTGTACTGCATAATGGAGTTCTTAACATGCATCAGAGCTGTACAACACGATCTCCATAAAATATTCTTTGGAGGTTCATCCAGGATTTAGAAAGGAAGATCTATGGCAGACAACGGTGTTATTTAAAAGTCTCGCCATTGAAACCTGCATGTAATTTCTGAAATGTTCCCGCACTGACTGATCATTCATTTTTCTGATCCTTCTGCTTCACAAGAATCGGTCAGGCATAGGTTTCATAAAATGTTCCCTGCCCTGTCTTTTCTTCTAAAAACCGAGCCTCGTGAGGACTCTTAATTTAAGTTTTCTGTGGTTAGATAATGGCGAAGGTTATGATGCTTGCTTTGGTAAGAACACAGCCAATTTAGTTACCTATGTCCCTTCCAAATTCGCGATTCTTTACGAAAGACCCCTTCGTCAGCAAGTCAAACGCTAATGTCCCTTCCTTTCTTTTCTTGAATATTCTCACAACGTGACACACACAAGAGGAAAAACATTATGAACGCTACTCATAGCGACACTGAATGTCGCCTGGTGGTCCTGCAGGCAGGTGTCGAGGCAAGAAAAGTATTTAAGAGGAATGGAAACGAAAGGGCAGTCATTTCAGCGTCGTTACAGGCCACAATGGGGAAATCCACTGAGCGATTTTGACAAAGGGAAGATTGTTATGGTCTTCAATCTGTGAACGAGAGTCTTCCAAGCTACGAGTCTAGTCGGCTATTGGCGTGGCGCTGTCATGAAAATCTGTGAAAAGTGGTTAAAGAACGGTGAAACCATAAGTAGGCGTTGGGGTGTTGGACGTCCACGCCTTGCCAGAAGAGACAGGAGGCTTGCCCGATCTGTACTTCAGGATAGGAGTCGATCTCTGGTAGATCTGAGGACATATTGTAATTGTATGGCCACAAGTGCTTCGGAGGACACCGATCAGTGCACATTGTTTAGCAAAGGGCTCTACTTCTGTCGGACCCTATGTGTTGCCTGGTTCCCCCAACGAAATGATCGAGTGCGCCTGCAGTGAGCACGGGACCATCAACATTAGACCGTGGGACAATCGAACAGTGTCGCCTGATCGGCTGAATCTCGGTTCTTGTTGCACGAGGTCGATGGTGATGCCCAGGTACGATGTCATCCAGGCGAACGGATGCACAGCGCCACAGATAGAGGCTAGTGGGACTATTATGCTACAGGGGACAGTCATTTCGCCTCCATAGGACCTGTAATAGTAATCGAGGACAAACTGACAGCTCTGACTTACGTGAACGTGAATCACCGTAATAATGACATTAACTGCTAGTGGGCACTGAATGAAATCAAGGAGGAATGTTCAAAATTTGTCTGAACCACGAGTCGAACCCGAGCTGTTTCTAGTGAACATTGACCGAATTGGCCATCCGGACACGGTCCCTGATCGACCCAAACACCCAGCTCACCCACACTCTACTGACATAGTTCGCATCCCCATTGCTGTCTCTACCCGCGATTACAAGCTCCCGTAGGAATTGCACCTTGTCTGTGCGCCTGCACTGAAAGAGTCACTTAGTTTGTGAACGTAATGACCAGCTGCAATGCTTCAGTAGTGATTGGGCAAGTTGGGAATTCGGGTCGCCCAGGGACCGTGTGTGGCTAGCCGAAGAGGTCAAGGCGACCATTCACGAGAAAGGGCCGAATCCGGGTTCGAATCCCAGTCCAGTACACATTTTCAACTTTCCCCATTGATGTAATCTAGTCCCCACTAGCAGATAATGTCATTAATTGTCATATAAAGACTGCGAGATCAATGATGGTGTCCGATAGAACAGGCACCACATTCATAAGCGAACGCTGTTGTGCAGTAGGGCTGATGTAAGACCTCGATACATTGATACGTTGCCAAAATATGTCGATATACATGGGCGACATTCTTTCCCCTGATATATCGATAGCAAAATAACAATATCGAGTCCCCATATTTTCATTTTATATTCTTTTTCACAAAGTGCGATAAATATAATTTTACGTTCACTGTGTGAAGGAGTCTTAAAACTTTTTGAGCTTTCATCACGTCCAATCTTTGTCTTTGACTGTGTGAAGCATAATATATGGCACAAGAGACGAAGTCCGATTGATTGCACTGGGGGGGGGGGGGGGGGGGGGTCGGTGTGAATGGAATGGAATAACAAGATTTCCGATGTGGAGAAATAATTTTTAACGCAACTAGTGATATTTCTTCACATCGGCATCCTTCAAAAACAGTTACTAAAAATGATGAAAAAAAATCTGAATTCAAGATTGATCATTACGGTGAGCGGAGACCTGTGAGGGAAACTGCCGACGTAATCGGTTCTCGACGCTACCAACAGAAACTGCAATGCTTAGCGTCGGCACGCACTTTTGTCACTACAACTGCTAGGTCGCTGGCAGAAATGAAAGAACAGGGAAATCGACAAGAAGTGTTCCGGACAAATCCGATGTGACGAAACTAAACGAGAGACCCATCGGACATCTTTCATTGTGGCACTTACAAGCAGTTACCACTGTTAGCAAAGTGGTTATCGCCAAGCGCGAACGTGCATCGTTTTCCTTTCAATTCTAGCACTAAGGTGGATACGCAGGCAGGCTACAAACTTGTTGATATACAGAATGGCTAATAATAAATGTGTGCTTAAGTATGCAACTCTAAAACCTGCAATATGTTTAGAATGTGCAGCCGACATATTTACAGGCAGCACGTCGATAATTTTCAGTCGATATATCGACACTTCCTGGCTATACCGAGAGCCGAATATGACTTTTTTTAAAGAAATATGGGTACACCTGATTCCCGATATTTTTAAAAATATCAACAATGCTATTGTGGGCCACCGGCATGCCTTCATTCTTGATGCTGCCCTGACAGCGACGCCACCTTCCAGCAGGCTATCTCTCCGTGTCACAAAGCCAGGAACGTGTTACAGTGTTTCGAGTAGAGTGAACACACATAGAAGCCTTGGCTACCAAATTCGGCCAAATGTGGACCACAGCTGGAATGCTATTGGGGACCAGAACGCTATTAAGCAGATGATTATAATGTTTTGGCCAACCTTCCAATTTTTAGACTCTTATCTAAGAAGGACGAAAACTACACTGTCCAGTCACATTAATGTGGTCAAAAGCCTCAATAACCACCTTTCTCAGGGTGGAGAAGCGTAGGAAGAGCCCCAGTGAGGCTCTCGCAGACACCGACAGGAGCACACCACAGAACTACAGAAACTCCTTAATAAATCTGTATTTGCAATTCGTGTTAGCTGACATAGGCGACATAAAAATGAAAAAGATTGCGTACTTTGCCTACTTTAATTCCATAATGTCATATGGTATAATATTTTGGGGTAACTCTTCAAGTCAAACAAAAGTTTTCAGAGTTCAAAGCGTGTAATGCCCATTATTTGTGGAGTAAACTCACGGAGGTCCCGTAGAAACCTCCTCAAAGAACTGGGTGTACTGAATACTGCCTCTCAGTATATTTACTCATTAATGAAATTTGTCCTAAATAATATATCTCTTTTTCCAACAAACAGCTCAGTCCATACATACAATAGCAGGAACAAAAATGATTTGCACAAGGACTTAAAAGCATTTACTTTAGTTCAAAAATGGGTCCACTACTCAGGAACACTCATCTTCAATAATTTGCCAGCAAACATAAAAAATTTAGTTACAAATAAAGATCAGTTTAAAAGCGGCCTGAAAGACTTCCTAGTGGCCAACTCCTACTCCCTTGACGAATTTTTTATTAGAGACAAATGATCTATTGTATATATTAATACTATTAGTATTGTTATTTCCGCTTAAAAAAATTGACATGTTCCACACTTACGAGGATCTCCTCAGCACGGATCTACGGAACGAAAAACTAATCTAATCTAATCTAGGGATGTGGAGACATCCGACTCCAGTGCCGTGGCAACCTTCGCTAGGTTTCTAAGTTGACGATCCATGGCTCGAACAAACCTACAGTTCTCGACTGGTTTTAAATCCTGGGAGTTTGGTGGCGAGGGAACATATCCACACTTCCATTGATTGTGATTTCCATATGAGGAGACGACCCAGGGAATATCACGGAAACATTTCCAAACCACATAGCTCCCTCTGCTGGCCTTGATCTTCTGCTTTCACAAGTATCATGCCGCACACACCAACGACCATCTGTCCGATGGAGCATAAAACATGATTCATCTATAAAGGCCACCTGTTGGCACTCAGTTAACGTCCAGTTGCGGTATTGGCCTACAGATTCCAGTCTTCATTGCCAATGAACTGCAGTCAGCATCAGTGAATGAATCAGGCGCCTCCTGTACAGGCCGATAGGCAGCAACATTCGCTGAACGATCTTTGGGGAGACACTGTTGGTAGAACCTTAGATCATGCCGGTCGTTCTACAGTTGCACGTCTATTCGACCCTACGCTACACAACTCCCCAACCGTCGTTCACTCAGGTCGTCTATGGGCCGTGATGCACCACATTTGCATCAGCGTCAGTTTTGGATAGCACCATGCACGGTATACATCAACCATAGGGGCAATCGAATAATTAGCCAATCCGGAAATTATTCCATCCTTGGTATGAGAGTCATGGGTTATGCTCTTTTGGACGTCAGATAAATAGCTCCGTTCCTGCATAACGACAACGACTGCCGTTTTCCGTTGCTCTCCAACTCACTTTATTCATATACCCTTCACTGTTAGTGGGCTCTGAGCACTATGGGACTCAACATCTGAGGTCATCAGTCCCCTAGAACTTAGAACTACTTAAACCTAACCAAACCTAAGGATATCACACACATCCATGCCCGGGGCATGGTCGCGCGGTTCCTGACTGAAGCGCCTACACGCTCGGCCACAGCGGCCGGTCACAGTTAGTGCTGCCGCCTGTCATCTGTGAGTGGTTACTGCACATGGACGTCGAACATAGGCGGCGGTCATATTAATGTGACTGCACCGTGTGTGAGGAAGCGACAAATGATAAAGCTATCTCGAAACTTCAGATGACCAGGTAACACTGGGATGATTAAATTAATCTCAGCAAAAGAGAACATCTGCATCTACATCTGCATCCATACTCCGCAAGCCGCCTGACGGTGTGTGGCGGAGGGTACATTGATTACCTCTGTCGGTTCTCCCTTCTACTCCAGTCTCGTATTGTTCGTGGAAAGAGATTGTCGGTATGCCTCTGTGTGGGCTCTTATCTCTCTGATTTTATCTTCATGCTCTCTTCGCGAGATATACGTAGGACGGAGCAATATACTGCTTGACTCCTCGGTGAAGGTATGCCCTCGAAACTTCAATAAAAGCCCGTACCGAGCTACTGAGTGTCTCTCCTGCAGAGTCTTCCACTTGTGTTTATCTATCATCTCTGCAACGCTTTTGCGATTACTAAATGATCCTGTAACGAAGCGCGCGGCTCTCCGTTGGATCTTCTCTATCTCTTCTATCAACCTTATCTGGTACGGATCCCACACCGGTGAACACTATTCAAGCAGTGAGCGAACAAGTGTACTGTAACCTACATCCTTTGTTTTCGGAATGCATTTCCTTAGCATTCTTCCAATGAATCTCAGTCTGGCATCTGCTTTACCGATGATTAATTTTATATGGTCATTCCATTTTAAATCACTCCTAATACCTACTCCCAGGCTATTTATGGAATTAACTGCTTCCAGTTGCGGCCTGTTATATTGTAGCTGAATGATAAAGGATCTTTCTTTCTGTGTATTCGCAGCACTTTAAACTTGTCTACACTGAGATTCAATTGCCATTCCCTGCACCATGCGTCAATTCGATGCAGATCCTCCAACATTTCAGTAAAATGGCTCTGAGCACTATGGGACTCAACTTCTGAGGTCATCAGTCACCTAGAACTTAGAACTACTTAAACCTAACTAACCTAAGGACACCACACACATCCAAGCCGGAGGCAGGATTCGAACCTGCGACCGTAGCGGTCGCTTGACTTCACACTGTAGCGCCTAGAACCGCCGGCCTCAGTACAATTTTCCATTATTAGAACCTTTCGATATACTACAGCATCGTCCGCAAAAAAAACCTCAGTGAACTTCCGATGTTATCCACAAGGTCATTTATACAGGGTGTTACAAAAAGGTACGGCCAAACTTTCAGGAAACATTCCTCACACACAAAGAAAGAAAATATGTTATGTGGACATGTGTCTGGAAACGCTTACTTTCCATGTTAGAGCTCATTTTTTTACTTCTCTTCAAATCACATTAATCATGGAATGGAAACACACAGCAACAGAACGTACCAGCTTTACTTCAAACACTTTGTTACAGGAAATGTTCAAAATGTCCTCCGTTTGCGAGGATACATGCATCCATCCTCCGTCGTATGGAATCCCTGGTGCGCTGATGCAGCCCTGGAGAATGGCGTATTGTATCACAGCCGTCCACAATACGAGCACGAAGAGTCTCTACATTTGGTACTAGGGTTGCGTAGACAAGAGCTTTCAAATGCCCCCATAAATGAAAGTCAAGAGGGTTGAGGTCAGGAGAGCGTGGAGGCCATGGAATTGGTCTGCCTCTACCAATCCATCGGTCGCCGAATCTGTTGTTGAGAAGCGTACGAACACTTCGACTGAAATGTGAAATCATGATAACGTGCTCCATTGAGCGTAGGTGGAAGAACATGGTGCCCAATCAAGACATCACCAACAATGCCTGCTCAAACGTTCACAGAAAATCTGTGTTGATGACGTGATTGCACAATTGCGTGCGGATTCTCGTCAGCCCACACATGTTGATTGTGAAAATTTACAATTTGATCATGTTCGAATGAATCCTCATCTGTAAAGAGAACATTTGCACTGAAATGAGGATTGACACATTGTTGGATGAACCTTTCGCAGAAGTGTATCCGTGGAGGCTAATCAGCTGCTGATAGTGCCTAAATACACTGTACATGGTACGGAAACAATTGGTTCTCCCGTAGCACTCTCCATACAGTGACATGGTCAACGTTACCTTGTACAGCAGCAACTTCTCTGACACTGACATTAGGGTTATCGTCAACTGCACGAAGAATTGCCTCGTCCATTGCAGGTGTCGTTGATCTAGGTCTTCCCCAGTCGCGAGTCTTACGCTGGAATGTTCAGTGCTCCCTTAGACGCCGATCAACGTCTCCCTGTCGGGACACCTTCGTTCTGGAAATCTGTCTCTATACAAACGCACCGCGCCACGGCTATTGCCCCGTGCTAATCCATACATCAAATGTGCATCTGCCAACTCCGCATTTGTAAACATTGCAACTGACTGCAAAACCACGTTCGTGATGAACACTAACCTGTTGATGCCACGTACTGATGTGCTTGATGCTAGTACTGTAGAGCAATGAGTCGTATGTCAACACAAGCACCGAAGTCAACATTACCTTCCTTCAATTGGGCCAACTTGCTGTGAATCGAGGAAGTACAGTACATACTGACGAAACTAAAATGAGCTCTAACATGGAAATTAAGCATTTCCGGACACATGTCCACATAACATCTTTTCTTTATTTGTGTGTGAGGAATGTTTCCTGAAAGTTTGGCCATACCTTTTTGTAACACCCTGTATATATTGTGAGTAGCAACAGTCGTACGACACTCCCCTGCGGAAGACTTCTCTCCATTGAGAAAGATATGCTGCGCTCTGTTATCTAGGAACTCTTCAATCCAATCACACAATTGGTCTGATAGTCCATATGCTCTTACTTTGTTCATTAAACGACTGTGGGTAACTGTATCAAACGCGTCTACAACTCTAAATAGAGAGTTGAAGTATTACTAGTGTTCTGATTGACACAGGCAAGTCGTTTGTTTACATATCTGGGCGTAACGTTGAAAAACTATAAGAGGTGCAACGAGAACTGTGGAAGGGAAGGCGAATGGTCGACATGGGTTTACTGGGAGAATTTTAGGAAAGAGTGGTTCACCTCTAAAAGAGGCCGCATATAGGCCGCTGGAGCGACCTATTGTTGAGTAGTGCTCGAGTGTTTGGGATCCGTACCAGTTCGGATTGAAGGACGACATCGAAGCAATTCAGAGGCGGGCTGCTAGATTTGTTACTGGCAGGTTCGAACAACACGTAAGTGTGACAAGGATGCTTAGGGAACTTAAATGGGACGTTGTTTTCGAGGAAGACAATTGATAAAATTTAGAGGATCGGTATTTGAAGCTGACTGCTTCACGATTCTACTGCCGTCAACATACAGTACATTGTGTGGCGTCACCGCCAGACACCACATTTGCTAGGTGGTAGCCTTTAAATCGGACGCGGTCCGATAGTATACGTCGGAGCTGCGTGTCACCACTATCAGTGATGCAGACCGAGCGCCGCCACACGGCAGGTCTAGAGACTCCCTAGCACTCGCCCCAGTTGTACAACCGACTTTGCTAGCGATGGTTCACTGAAGAAATCCGCTCTCATTTGCCGAGACGATAGTTAGCATAGCCTTCAGCTACGTTATTTGCTACGACCTAGCAAGGCGCCATTATTAGTTACTATTGATACTGTGAATCATGTAGTGTCAAGAGCGACGTTCGTCATTAATGGATTAAAGTTAAATATTCCACCAGCTACGTCCGTTGTTTCTAAATTCTAATTTCCTTGTCCTGTTCCAGACCTCACGCCAGCCTGCGTGAGCTAAATCGCGTGCCTTTCGGCCTCCTCTAGTAACACGGTGTTGGCTTCTGCCAACCACAACACATTGCGCCTAAGGACAGCGAAGATAAGATACGATTAGGCTTCATACGGAGGCATGCAGACTGTCGTTTCTTCCCCTCTCTATTTGCGAGTGGAACAGGAAAGAAAATGACAAGTAGTGGTACAGGGCACCCTCCGCCATGCACCGTACGGTGGCTTGCAGAATAGCGGAACAAACACTGGTAACAGTTACATCTGTAAAATATCTGGCAGGATGCGTGCGGAACGATTTGAAGTGGAATGATCATATAAAATTAATTGTTGGTAAGGCTGGTACCAGGTTGAGATTCATTGGGAGAGTCCTCAGAAAATGTAGTCCATCAGCAAAGGAGGTGGCTTACAAAACACTGGTTCGACCTATACTTGAGTATTGCTCATCAGTGTGGGATTCGTACCAGGGCGGGTTGACGGAGGAGATAGGGAAGATCCAAAGAAGAGCGGCGCGTTTCGTCACAGGGTTATTTGGTAAGCGTGATAGCGTTACGGAGATGTTTGGCAAACTCAAGTGGCGGACTCTGCAAGAGATGCGCTCTGCATCGCGGTGTAGCTTGCTGCCCAGGTTTCGAGAGGATGCGTTTCTGGATGAGGTATCGAATGTATTGCTTCCCCATACTTACAGCTCCCGAGGAGATGACGAATGTAAAATTAGAGAGATTCGAGCGCGCACGGAGGCTTTCCGGCAGTCGTTCTTCCCGCGAACCAAACGTGACTGGAACCGGAAAGGGAGGTAATGACAGCGGCCCGTAAACTGCCATCCGCGATACACCGTTTGGTTGCTTGCGGAGTATAAATGTAGGTGTAGAATATCTATTCAGGTGTAGATGTAGAGAGTAATGAAGGAATTACAAGTTTAAAATAACATGACACGATGACGAGCGGAAGTTTTGAATTATTAGGTGGAGAAGGTAGGGTTTCGCCCATAGCGAGACTGATTATCTAAACAACATTTTTTAAAACGAGACGAATACCTGACGTGACCCTGGTCGGCGCAACGGATGCATAAAAATACCTCATCTTTAGTGGACTGTTTTTCAAACACGAAAGGAATAAGCATCTCCTATATTCTCCAGTGCTCGAAAAGTCTGAAAAATTAAATGGAAGTTATGAGCCTTCCAACTTTTTCTGCCCACCCAAATTACCTGCCGGAGAGCTGCGGCGCCGTTTTTGTGGGCCCAGCGAGGCGAGCCCAGCCGGTATCCCACCGCCGGTTCCGCTGCCCCAACCACCGCCACCCCTCGCCACCCCTCACCCGCGTCTCCCTGTTCCCCAGAACTCCCTCTCTCTGGGCCCACTTGCAAGCAAAGCAACGCGCTCGCGACCTGTTTTGTTTATATCAGTAATCCTCTTTTAGTCTGCCACGGCATATCATTCAATCTAATGTGTGCGTTTGGCGATGCTACACTGAGGTGACAAAAAATTATACGAAATCGATATGCACATAAACAATGGCGGTGGTAAAAAGTTTGATACGTTTTACAAACCGGACACAATAGGAAGGACCAGGCCCCTTTGCTTTTTTTTATCACTCGTTTATTATATCAGAGAAATACATATTTAAGACAAAATTCAACTACATGAAATATTGCTCCCAGTAAAGGTTAACATAAGCAGTGACAAAACTTAGTTCTCTTAAGGGTTCTGCTGGCAACAAATTTTAAGGAGGCAATGTATGGTTTATATCATTTTGGCTCAAACACGTAGCTAGTGACTGAATCACGACACAGACACTTTAACAATTTCGGCAACAAACAAGTAGCGTGAATTTGTACTCACAGTAACCAATTAATCAACAGCCTTGCCATTGAATAAGTAGTAGGCCATTTGGAACGAATTAGCAACACCCAACAACTAGGAGAGTTCATTCCAATAGTCTTTAAATGTGTTTCTCCCCATTAAATAAACAAACTTACAGTAATTAAATGAATAACAAATCAAACACACTACGCTCCACTCCAACTGTTCAGTGGAATCCAAGCCAAAATGAAGATTCCATTAACTGACTAGCACTGTTTTCCCGGACACACATGGGGAAAATTTATGCAAGACAAGATTTTGAAGGGAGCACACCAGTAAAACCGGTAGTGGAGCTAACACGTGCCACTGAAAATTAAGGTACTAGACCGGGGCACAAGGTGGTCTACAATGAGGTTGCCTTAGTGCTATACTACGCTCCAAAATATTAATTCAAATGGCCAATTCAAAATTAAGTACACATAAACCAGCATTAATTAACGAGGAGTGACACCAGGCCGCTCGAAGGGATGACAACACTTAACTGAAAAGAAATGCCGGAAGCGGCAGTAACATCAAACACCTTCTCCGAGTTTTAACCAGGAGTTACTTCCAGCCATGGAAGTAAACATTTAACCAAGCACAAGGAAGGAACCCCAAACAGAAAATTCAAATAAAACCTCCAAAAGATTACAAAGGGCAGGGAATCCCAACTATTTAAGCTCTCCCCAAAGGCAGTGTAAACGCTAAGGGCACACTTAAGAGGACACCAAAATTGGTTACAAAAAGTCCTATACATTGGCTCCCGTTCTTAAAAAAAAAAAAAAAAAAAAAAAAAAAAAAAAAAAAAAAAACACGCACAAGGCTGCTTAACTTCTGCTGGACGACCGGTATGACTCGTGTAGGATACACCAGGCAGCAACCCAAGCTAGACGATCGCAAGGCTCGGCGAGCAAAATCAGGAGAGCAGACAGGCAGGCAGCCAACACATATCCTCCATCCTGAACCGGCAGACCGCGTACAACCAACTCCACATATACGTGGTTGCTTGCCACCTCGTACCTCGCGGCGTCGCAGCAGGTAGCCCGAGCAAACGTCAACTGCCACTCGCCCCGCGAATGCGGAAAACAACCAGGCAAGCAAAGATAAGAAACATCGAAGAATCGATAATGGACATCCAAGAGACTGGCGCGCCAGTAACGATCGCCAACGCACAGCGTTCACAAGATATAAAAGGGCAGTTCATTGGTGGAGCTGTCGTTTGTGCTCAGGGTGATTATATGGAAAGGATTACTGATGGCTCTCGATCTTTCACCATAATAGAGTCCATCAACTTGAGGTGGCAAATATGAGGTAGCCAAGGAGGTGGAAACGTGGGTTCTACTATGCCAAGACTGCTTGGTAGCTACAACAGGAAACCACAATTAATTATCAGGAGTACAAGATAAGAAAGTATTTATTACTTAACTTTTCTGTAGTCCATGATCAGTTGGTTGACAATTATAGAAGACGAAACTAGACCAAGCGTCTGTAGAATGACGTAATTTACATGTCACAAATTTTGCAGTGACGAATTAATCTCTCGTAATCTTGAATGTCGAATCCGGTGAATTCGAAGACTGACTTGGAGCCGGCCGGGGTGGTCGAGCGGTTCTAGGCGCTACAGTCTGGAACCGCGTGATCGCTACGGCCGCAGGTTCGAATTGTGCCTCGGGCACGGATGTGTGTGATGTCCATGGTTAGTTAGGTTTAAGTAGTTCTAAGTTCTAGGGGCCCGATGACCTCAGAAGTTGAGTCCCATAGTGCTCAGAGCCATTTGAACCATTTGAACTAACTTGGAACGGAGCTACAAAGACTTGTTGGCAGCAATGACTGAGCTGCAGACGATGACTAACATCGGCGCTGGCTCACCACTGAGGGCGTCTACGAACGGTAGACTGGCACAATTGCACTACTCTCCTGCTGCATATGAAGTGGCCTAGCGGTGCCTCGAGGCAAGCATAAGTACTGCGACTGGCTGTATACTCTTTGGCTAGTACAGCCGTTCTTCTGTTCCGTTTATCGAGAGAATCGCATCCGGCGGATCGATCTCTAAGGCGACGGTGTGATCGTATGACTGACGACATCACAATTCCGACGTGATTATGGCCGCACGGCGGGAATTAACAGACTGTGAACGCGGAATCGTAGTTGGAGCTAGACGCTTGGGACATGTCTTTTCGAAAATCGTTAGGGAATTCAGTATTCCGAGATCCACAGTGTCAAGAGTGTGCCGAGAGCACCATATTTCAGGCATTAACTCTCACCAGGGACCACGCCGAGACCGCCGGCCTTCACTTAACGACCGAGAGCAACGGCGTTGTCAGTGCTGACAGACAAGCAACTGTGCGGGAAATAACCGCAGAAATCAGTGTGGGACGTACGACGAACGCGCGAGTGTCTTTGCTAACAGGACGACATCACCTGCAGCGCCTCTTCTGGGGCCAGCCGGAGTGGTCGTGCGGTTCTAGGCGCTGCAGTCTGGAGCCGCGAACCGCTACGGTCGCAGGTTCGAGTCCTGCCTCGGGCACGGATGTGTGTGATGTCCTTAAGTTAGTCAGGTTTAACTAGTTCTAATTTCTAGGGAACTGATGACCTCAGAAGTTGAGTCTCGGGTGCTCAGAGCCATTTGAATAATTTTTTGCCTCTTCTGGGTTCGTGACCATATCGGTTGGAGCCTAGACTACTGGAACACCATGGCCTGGTCGAATGAGTTCCGATTTCAGTTGGTAAGAGCAGATGGTAGGGTTCGATTGTGGTGCAGATCCCATGAAGCTGTCGACCCAAGTTATCAAAAAGGCCCCGTGCAAGATGGTGGTGGCTCCATAATGGTGTGGACTGTGTTTACATGGAATGGACTGGGTCCTGCAGTCCAGCTGAACCGAACATTGACTGGATATGGTTATCTTCGGCTACTTGGATACCATTTGTAGCCAAATAACGATTGAATTTTTATGGATGAGAACACACCATGCCACTTGTGCTCAATTGTTGTTCATTGGTTTGGAGAACATTCTGGACAATTCGAGCGAATCATTTGGCGACGGACGTCGCCCGGCGTGAATCCTGTCGAACATTTATGGCACATAATCGAGAGGCCAGTTCGTGCACACAATTCTGCACCGGCAACACTTCCGTAATTATGAACCGCCACAGAGGCACCGTTGCTCAATAGTCCTGAAGGGGAGTTACAGTTACTTGTAGAGTCTATGTCACTCCGAGCTCCTAGACTATGTCATGCAAAAGGTTGTGTGACACGATACTGGCAGGTATCAGCAGCCGAGAATTCTTCCGGGTTGTATGGCCGTGGTCCATGGAACTCTTCTATCCCTGCCGTTTCGTCAAAAGCTACGTTGGACATCTTCGGAGGTGTTCCTCGTTGTGCTGAATCTTGCCGACTGACGAGTCGGACGTTGAAGAACGACCTAAATACCGTGGAAAGTAGGCGTGGTCTGGATTTCACGTGATAGCAGAGATAAACCTTGTCAAGGATAAAATATAACTATCAATCATAGCTCCTATCACGTGCCACGGTATTTAGGCCGTTCTTCGACGTCGGACTCGACAGTCGGCAAGACTCAGCACCTCCGAAGATGTCCACCATAGCTTTGGACGAAACGTCAGGGATAGAAGAGTTGCATGGACCACGGCCATACAACCCGGAAGAGTTCTCGGCAGCTTAAACATCCGGTCGTGAAAGCCTTCACTGCATGACTGGCAGGTTTCCCACGACTTTTGTCCTCTCGGTGTATGACGCAGGTACAGTGTCCGGGGGAGTACACTAGTTACGACGCTAGTATTATACATGATGGAAGCTAGATGTAAGCGTCGGCTATTTTTATTTTCTGTTTCCAAAAGGTGATCCGGTTCTTGTGAATACACAGGGTGTCTATAAAGTCATTCCATCATTTCAAAAAATCATAACTTGCAAACTTTTCAAATTTTTTCTTCAGACAATTGTCAGCAGGAAATAAATGTTTCAGGAAACTCATGACGCTTGACTACGTTAGAAGAATTTGTTTATTTGCTACCGGTGTCGAGCTTGACCGTCATCTGTCACACAAATCAACGGTAAAAAACAAAATTGACAACGTCTGCAGTATATCGCAATTGTTCACATCAATAATGACATCTGAGCCGTGGCGACTGGCGTTAGTTATGCTCCACTCGCGTCGCTGATATAGACATTCATCTGGCCTAGTATCTGTGACTGTTCCACCCTTGGTTTTCCGGCTTGGCGTGTAGCTGATGGCTCTCTCGGGCCGGTGTTCAACGAGGCCACGTGTTTCGAAGGCAGGCCCTCGTCTCGATC
Source organism: Schistocerca gregaria (assembly GCF_023897955.1). Lineage (NCBI taxonomy): Eukaryota > Metazoa > Arthropoda > Insecta > Orthoptera > Acrididae > Schistocerca > Schistocerca gregaria. The sequence continues at coordinate 504,711,718 of NC_064925.1, read as the reverse complement.
CGCTGTGCCTAAGCCTCGCCGTCCTAGCCGTTTTGCCTCGCGCCATGTGTACGGTTTGCGTGCGAAACGGTGGCGGGTCCGTCATCTCATGCAGTACACCTTCTCATCGCGTAACTGGAACCATTCAGCTACGTATGATTCATATTCTGCTGTTAACCTGCGAAGATTTGTGAAACTTATGGAGGCATGTTGTATCTGCCGGAGACCAGGTAGGGATGGTTCTGAATAAAAGAGTGTAATACTGAACTTTTCGTTTTTCAGTCAAGCACGTCATAAACTCCTGGAAATTGAAATAAGAACACCGTGAATTCATTGTCCCAGGAAGGGGAAACTTTATTGACACATTCCTGGGGTCAGATACATCACATGATCACACTGACAGAACCACAGGCACATAGACACAGGCAACAGAGCATGCACAATGTCGGCACTAGTACAGTGTATTTCCACCTTTCGCAGCAATGCAGGCTGCTATTCTCCCATCGAGACGATCGTAGAGATGCTGGATGTAGTCCTGTGGAACGACTTGCCATGCCATTTCCACCTGGCGCCTCAGTTGGACCAGCGTTCGTGCTGGACGTGCAGACCGCGTGAGACGACGCTTCATCCAGTCCCAAACATGCTCAATGGGGGACAGATCCGGAGATCTTGCTGGCCAGAGTAGTTGACTTACATCTTCTAGAGCACGTTGGGTGGCACGGGATACATGCGGACGTGCATTGTCCTGTTGGAACAGCAAGTTCCCTTGCCGGTCTAGGAATGGTAGAACGATGGGTTCGATGACGGTTTGGATGTACCGTGCACTATTCAGTGTCCCCTCGACGATCACCAGAGGTGTATGGCCAGTGTAGGAGATCGCTCCCCACACCATGATGCCGGGTGTTGGCCCTGTGTGCCTCGGTCGTATGCAGTCCTGATTGTGGCGCTCACCTAAACGGCGCCAAACACGCATACGGCCATCATTGGCACCAAGGCAGAAGCGACTCTCATCGCTGAAGACGACACGTCTCCATTCGTCCCTCCATTCACTCCTGTCGCGACACCACTGGAGGCGGGCTGCACGATGCTGGGGCGTGAGCGGAAGACGGCCTAACGGTGTGCGGGACCGTAGCCCAGCTTCATGGAGACGGTTGCGAATGGTCCTCGCCGATACCCCAGGAGCAACACTGTCCCTAATTTGCTGGGAAGTGGCGGTGCGGTCCCCTACGGCACTGCGTAGGATCCTACGGTCTTGGCGTGCATCCGTGCGTCGCTGCGGTCCGGTTCCAGGTCGACGGGCACGTGCACCTTCCGCCGACCACTGGCGACAACATCGATGTACTGTGGAGACCTCACGCCCCACGTGTTGAGCAATTCGGTGGTACGTCCACCCGGCCTCCCGCATGCCCACTATACGCCCTCGCTCAAAGTCCGTCAACTGCACATACGGTTCACGTCCACGCTGTCGCGGCATGCTACCAGTGTTAAAGACTGCGATGGAGCTCCGCATGCCACGGCAAACTGGCTGACACTGACGGCGGCGGTGCACAAATGCTGCGCAGCTAGCGCCATTCGACGGCCAACACCGCGGTTCCTGGTGTGTCCGCTGTGCCGTGCGTGTGATCATTGCTTGTACAGCCCTCTCGCAGTGTCCGGAGCAAGTATGGTGGGTCTGACATACCGATGTCAATGTGTTCTTTTTTCCATTTCCAGGAGTGTATTATTTTACTTCCGCCTGTCTAGCTTGCGTTCTACCAATTCTCATGATCCTCTCTCTTTCTCTCTCTCTCTCTCTCTCTCTCTCTCTCTCTCTCTCTCTCTCTCTCTCTTCTAGTCCCATCTTTTCTTACGTTTTCATTGCTGCCAACTTGCAGTTCTCAGTCTACCCACCTATAATTATCACTGTTATTCTGGTCATTACAGACAACGTAAACAATCTTTTCTTTGTTAGAACCAGATATGTGCAGTTATTTTTTCTGTTCCTTGTGATAAATGTTTCTAAGTGTTTGGTCCAATACTAAACGTGAGATCTCTTATAAAATTTGTTCCCTAATGTATATGATGACAAGGTCGGTTGGCTGAATGGGGGAGGGAACCAACAAGCGAGGTCTTCGGTCCCATCGGATGAGGGGAGGATGGGGAAGGAAATTGGCTGTGTTCTTTCAAAGGAACCATCCCGGCATTTGCCTGAAGCGATTTAGGGAAATCACAGAAAACCTAAATCAGGATGGCCGGACGGAGGTTTGAACCGTCATCCTCCAGAATGCGAGTTCAATGTGCTAACAGCGACAAAGTGAACTTGTAAGTAGGCTGTTTAGGTTTTTTTATTGGTAATGCCGCCGCCACGTAGCGCTCTGTATAAAAATCACTGGCTGTGCCGTGTGCAGTCTGTGGCTGGTTTGCATTGTTGTCTGCCATTGTAGTGTTGGGCAGTGGCAGCTGGATGCTAACAGCGCGTAGCGTTGCGCAGTTGGAGGTGAGCCGCCAGCAGTGGTGGACGTGGGGAGAGAGATGGCGGAGTTTTGTAATTTGTAAGACTGGATGTCATGAACTATCATATATATTTTGACTATTAAGGTAAATACATTGTTTGTTCTCTATTAAAATCTTTCATTTGCTAACTGTGCCTATCAGTAGTTAGTGCCTTCCGTAGTTTGAATCTTTTATTTAGCTGGCAGTAGTGGTGCTCGCTGTATTGCATTAGTTTATGAGTAACGAAGATTTTTGAGAGGTAAGTGAATTGTGAAACGTGTAGGTTAATGTTAGTCAGGGCCATTCCTTTGTACGGATTACTGAAAGTCAGATTGCGTTGCGCTAAAAAAAAAAATATTGTGTGTCAGTTTAAGCACAGTCGTGTATAATTTTTCACAGGGGACGTTTCAAACTGAATGATTAGTTGTAAGGGAGATCCTTTTGGACCTGATCTTAGAAGGCTGGACAATAAATAACATTTTTTAATGACAGTCTGCACAGGGAGAAAGTTGATCGGAGTATCGAATACTGCTGTTCAGTTCTTTTAGGGTATGAAAATATAATTGGACGCTGTGGTCGCCTTACGGCGCCTATTACTTATGGATTCTTTTGGGTTGATGACGCACTCAAACTAAACAGGTCACCGTCGCAACACATATAACATGTGGAAATTAAGATCGATGCTGTCGATAGTCGAAAAGGCAGTAAAAAAATTGTACAAATGGCTCTGAGCACTATTGGACTTAACATCTCAGGTCACCAGTCCCCTAGAACTTAGAACTACTTAAACCTAACTAACTTAAGTACATCACACGCATCCATGCCCGAAGCAGGATTCGAACCAGCGACCGTAGTGGTCGCGCGGTTCCAGACTGAAGCGCCTAGAACCACTCGGCCACGGCGGCCGGCTGAAAACGCAGTACAGAGCGAACGCTACAACAGCAAGCAAAGTTACCTGAAATTAGTCCCGATGAACAAAGCCAGATTTTTTTGCATCTCGCAGCGCTGTAAGGAGCATGTTCAGAGCGTTCGCTTCGGCCAAACAGCGAAGTTCACAACGGCAGAGCACACACCATCAACAAAAGACACATGTTTGGTGTTGAACAGGCAAAGGTGCCATGCCGCGCCAACTAGCTCTTCATTACATTCGGTGACAGTAGAAACCCGTCAAGAACGCTCCTGTTGGAAATCAGCGAAAAGAACGCGTAGACGACACCGGGACTCGACATCTGGACCTCCTGTGACCGAGCCGGTGTGCCGTAGTTACTGATCCAACGAATATTTAAAATCTTGCAAAGTTCTGACTGCTTCGTACAAGAACTATCCGAGACCACAATAAGCGCGACAAGAAGACAACCAGGCCAACAACAGAATCAGGTAACAAGGGGACCATAAGACCTCTTAATCACAGATTTTTATGAGGCTTGGTCATGTTGAAGGGAGATTAGTATCTGGCTTACGACTTTTCATGCGATGGCACCCAGTTTCCTAGAAAATCGATGTTGAAGTTTTATGTGTATCTCCTATACTTGTAACTTTAATGACGTTTCGACTAAAAGCGGGTAGCTCAGCAGCTAAGGACCACGGCTATCACGCTGGCTGTTCATGTTCAAATTTTGCCCGCGTACTTTTTTTTTTATTTTTCAATCTGATCGCACAGGATATCTTTAAATAGTATATATGTCATTCCAGATAAAGACGAAAGTATTAATCTCTAATTGTGATTTAGATTATGTAATTACTACGGGTGCCAATACCAACCGACGCGCTACAGACACATTGAAGAACAATGAGCGATAACCCTGTGGGGAAAAAAGATTTGAACAAGATCAGTGATTTGAGAACGAAGTCAAGGGAGGTAATCGTCGGAAAGCTCGAGGTTTTATTCTGAATTGACGTTGCAAGAAGACCGGGAATGTTTTATACTACAAGATTAGAGATTCCTTCAAGCGCAATATTAGATAACAGCGTTAGGGAAGATATTACTTTTTCTTATGTATGCTTGAACAATACGGGATATTAGTCGTTTTGCTCAAAACAGAGTAAACAGGTAAGGTTCCACAAAAATACATTCTTTAATACTGCATCAATTTATTGCACCTGCTTTCATAGAAATCGCATCGAAAGTGATCGAATAGAAAACAATCTTCTTAGATCTAATCGAACTGTATTTTCCAGTATCAATTTTGAAAAACTGGTGTCTCTCAAATTATTTTCGGGCCGAGGGCTGACTAGAACCCGAAGTGGAAAGCACTATTTAGCGACTCGTGGAAGACAGATTAGTGGCTATAGGAGGGAGATTGTTCATTGCAGTTGACAAAAATATTGTCTCTATTGAGGTCGAAGTTGAGTGTGACAGTGAAGTTATCTGATCGCATTTATATCAGGTGTATGTGAAACCAAGTTAAATGTTGGATGTTTTAACTGGACAGCAGATTTCGCTATGACAGTTCTACTTTCAGAGAACGTCTATGGAAAGTAGCGCGTAAATACACAGGTCATCCATTGTTAGTTGGAGGCGTGTCTAACTGCCGAATATGGACTGTGATGTGTATCGATTCATTACAAGGGATGCAAACAGACAGTCATTTTTCTGAAAATTGTCTTGACTGGCTAGTTCGGTAGCCCACACGCAATGAAAATATCTTAGAACTTGTAGCTGCAAAGAGGTTGCTATAGAAAAAGGGATCAGCGATCATGAAGTCTATAGAACTGTGGTTACGACAGGAAGGGTATGAAAGAATGTCTCCTAGATAGAGTTGATAAGCGTTTATTAACGTCTCACTTAGACAATGAATTGACATCACTTAGTTTCTGTAAGATGGACGTAAAGGAATTATGGGCAATAAGAAGATTGTAAATCGTGGTGTACAGAATTATATACCGAATAAGTGGATAAAGGATAGAAAGATACACCAGAGTTTAATAATGAAATTTGGAAACTGTTGACCAAGAAGAGGCTGTTGCATTCTCGGTTCAAAAGGGAACGCGAAAATAACAACAAGTAAAGGTGTTAGCATAGACTCGTGCGTCTGTGGAAAGATCTATGCACGAAGCACATAACTACTACCACCGTCATAACTTAGCAAAAGATCCGGCAGAGAACCAGAGAAAATTCTGGTCCTATGTAAAATCGCTAAGTGGGTCTAAGGCATCCATAAAGTCTAGTGTGCAAAACGAAATCTGAAGTTTTATATTTGAAATTCTAGAAATCGTTCACGCAGGAGAATCGTATCAACATACCGTCGTTTGACCATCGAACAGACCCCCGTTCGGACGACGTAGTAATAACCATCCCTGGAGTATAGACGCAACTGAAGAAGTTGCAAACAAGTAAGTCACCAAATCCGGATGGAATCACAGTTCGGTTTTTCAAAGAGTACTCTACGGCATCGGCCTCTTACGTAGGTAGCTTTCATTTATTTCGAATCGATAGCCCAGGGCAAAGTTCTAAGCAACTGGAAAAAAGTGCAAGTGACTCCTGTGCATAAGAAAGGCAAAGGAACGGACCCACTGAATTACAGACAATATCCCTAACATAGGTGTGTAGCAGAGTCCTTGAACATATTCTCAGTTCGAATATAACAAATTTTCTTGTGACCGAGAAGCTTATGTCCACAAACCGGCTTGATTTTAGAAATCAGTGCCCCTGCGAATCTCAGCTTGCCCTTTTTCACTTAATATACTGCCAGCTATGGATGAAGAGCAACAGGCAGATTCCATTTTTATAGATTTCCGGAAATCGTTTGACACAGTGACCCATTGCAGGCTGTTAACGAAGGTACGAGCATATGAAACAGGTTCACAGATATGTGAGTGACTCGTAGATTTATTAAGTTACAGAATCAGTATTTGTTCTCGACAGTGAGTGTTCACCAGGGACAAGGATCTCGTCAGGAGAATAGGACCGCCGTTATTCTCTATATACATAAATGATTTGGCTGACATGATGGACAGCAATCTGTGATTGTTTGCTGATGATGCTGTGGTATACGGTACTGTGTCGTCGTTGAGAGACTGTAAGAGGATACAAGGTAAGTTAGACAAAATTTCTAATTGATTTGATGATTGGCGGATAGCTCTAAATGTAGAAAAATGCGAATGAGTAGGAAAAATAAACCAGTAATATTCGGACACAGCATTTGCTAGGGCCCTACTTGACACAGTCACATCGTTTAAATGTCTGGAAGTTAGGCCACGAAGGGGTATGAAATGGAAAGAGCATGTTACGATTGTAGTAGAAAAGACGAATGGTCAACTTCGTTTATTGGGAGAATTCTAGGAAAGTGGTTCATCTATAGAGGAGACCGCATAGAGGACGTTAGTGTGACCTATTCATTAGTGCTGCTCCATCGTTTTGGATGCTACAAGGTCGGAGTCAAGGAAGACATTGAAGCAATTAAGAGGCAGGCTTCTACATTTGTTACCGGTAGGTTCGAACAACACGTAAATGTTACGAGGAGGCTTGGCGAACTCATATGGGACTTCCTGGAGAGACGGTGACGTTTTTTTGAGAAAAGCTATTGAGAATATTTAGGGAACCGGCATTTGAAGCTAATTGCCGAACAGTTCTACTGCCACCAACAAACTTTCCGTGTAAGGACCGCGAAGATAGGTTGCAAGAAATTAGGACTCATACGGAGCGATGTATTCAGTCGTTTTTCCCTTGCTGTATTTGGGAGTGGAACAGGAAAGGAAAAGACTAGTAATGGTACGAGATACCCGCCGCCACGCGCCGTAAGGTGGGTTGCGCAGTATCGGTATAGATGTAGGGATGCAGACACTAGGTTTCATTAAATGTGCGTGGTGCTCTACGAATTGGTGTTCCGGTTGCATCTATGACAAATGCCATATGGAATCCTGTTCTAGCACAAAAAGATAATCTAGTTATTACGAGTAAAACGATTCTGTGATCTGTTCTGTAGCAAATGGAATACACATTGGAAGAGAGTTTCCTGTAATCATTGACTTATTAATTTCTATGGTGCAAATAAGCGCATTTGAATAATTTTCCATGACGTATAGTATTTAATAATGTTCTGTGTGATAAAAATGGAACTTTTGCAGCCCTAAAGCTTCGACTAGACGCCTATCAGCGCAGTGCCGCGAAACGGCATCAAGAAGGCGCTGGAATGCGCACCAATGACGAAACGGCATCAAGAAGGCGCTGACCTGCACACTAGTGGAAAGAGTGGGCAGCGTTACACCTCCAGAAAGACAGAGTTCGTAACCTCCTGTCAACGCTGAATTTTTCACCAGCTCATCGCTGGTCGGCCCACTTCGGTCGCACACTTCGAGATCATCCAGTACTGTATAATAGGAAGACGATACCGAGCCTGCTTTCTGCGAGTAGTAATAGGGTGTATAAGTAATTGCATACAGGAAGAGAAGTTATGTTTCGTTTTGAGATATAATGATAATGATGTAATCTCAGCCTCCGTAAAGCGTTGGGGACGATGCGGGAGACCCTCACCGCCGTACTGGGGAAGGTCCTAGTGGAGGAGGTTTGCAATTGCTTTCCTACGACCGTACTGGGGATGATGATGAACACGACACAACAACACCCACTCATCTCGAGGCAGGAAAAACGCCTGACCGTGCGCGGGAAGCGAGAACGCTACCGCAACATCACGAGCTGCGGACTTAAGAAATAAAGAGTTCTATTAATTTCAGAGTGTTATGTACAAATCATTTTGAATTCCTGCGACCGGCCATCGCAACTTCTCTCCTTCCTTGTTTGTGTTGGTGCTGACTCTTACAGTAGCCGACTCAATAGAAAACAAAAATTAATAAATAATAAAATGAATCTTATTGCTAACGTCTTATCCGTAACCCTGGGTCGCTGCACTACTCTAACTTCTTCGGCACATTACTAGCGACAGAGCGGGGTGACGTAGTGATTAACACACTGGACTCGCATTGGGGAGGACGACGGTTCAATCACGCGTCCGGTCATCCTGATTTAGGTTTTCCGTGATTTACCTAAATCGCTCCAGGCAAATGCCGGGATGGTTCCTTTGAAAGGGTACGGACGACTTCCTTCCCCATCCTTCCCTAATCCAATGAGAACGACGACCTAGCTGTTTGGTCTCTTCCCCCAAAACAACCCAACCCTTTTGCTACGGTCGCAAGTTCGAATCCTGCCTCGGACATGGATGTGTGTGATGTCCTTAAGTTAGTTAGGTTTAAGTAGTTCTAGGGGACTGATGACCTCAGATGTTAAGTCCCATAGAGCTCAGAGCCATTTTTAGCCATTAGTATAGATAAAAGTTCAACACCGAGATTAACGGAGATTAGGGGGCGTCTCATAGGAAGGCGCTAGCCAAGTACTCAAGACAGGTTCCTCTACATAATCTGTAAAACTCACCACAATCCGTGATTAACAGGTCTGATAATCCCGTTATAAGTAACAAAGCGTGCATTCATGCCTTCCAGTATTAGTAAAAAATGACGAATATGTGGGGGGTGGATAAATCATGGAAGCTTTATCCGTTATTGAAAAGGGGTCTTACGAGAGCGCTCAGAAGCGACCAGTTCACCAATAGGGGTAAGTTGCGACATCTTCCCGAGACGAGGCACAGTGAAATCGCGTCTTTTTGCGTGACTGGTTGGGGAGCGCGGATGAGCGGAGACAACCAGCGGTTGAAATGAACAGCGGCTGGCGTCGCACGTGCGGTGGTGGGGAGGGGTTGGGGGGGGGGGGGGGGGTGGCGACCCGACTGCGGTGGGCGACAGCACAGCAGGCAGACGGTGGCGACGTGCCATCCGGCGGCTGAAGCGGCGGAACGAGGCGCGGGTGAGCAAAACGGGGAATCCCCGGCGCCGCTCGCTGCGTCGTAATCAATGCGCGGCTCGGCGCCACGCTACGCCGCGGCGGTGCTAACAGATGAGGCGCCAGATTGCCGCAGACAGACGCGACCAGCGCCTTTGTTCGCGGCCGCCGCGAAGCGCCCGGCCGCGCCACGCCGATGCCGACGCCGACGCCGACGCCGGGCGTCGGATGAGCGGCGCCAAACCGCGCCCGCCTCACTCCAGCCCAGACCAGACCAGCCCAGCGCAGTCACAGCTCCGAATGGCGCCCACGCCCTCCACCGGGCAGTATGGCACGCCTCGCTGCTCCGTGCCTCGAAAAAGCGGGGATTCCCCGAAGGTGACATCGTGGAGCGTCGTTTCACAGACACTGCTGACCGGACTTAATAGCCGTTTCGAAAGGCATGGTTATTACACTGTCAGAAAAGAAAAGTAAAGCATACAGAACACGTAGTCGGATGTCAATGTGATTTCATACACCTTACACACTATTGGCTGTTATGTGAACGATTACAGTTGCAGTTCTACGTGGCAGGTAGAACGGCTATCAAAGTCCATCATTGTACACTACCGGCCATTAAAATTGCTACACCAAGAAGAAATTCATATGATAAACGGGTATTCATTGGACAAATAAATTATACTACATCTGACATGTGATTACATTTTCACGCAGTTTGCGAGCATAGATCCTGAGAAATCAGTACCCAGAACAACCACCTCTGGCCGTAATAACGGCCTTGATACGCCTGGGCATTGAGTCAAACAGAGCTTGGATGGCGTGCAAAGGTACAGCTGCCCATGCAGCTTCAACACGATACCACAGTTCATCAAGAGTAGTGACTGGCGTATTGTGACGAGTCAGTTGCTCGGCCACCATCGACCAGACGTTTTCAGTTGGTGAGAGATCTGGAGAATGTGCTGGCTAGGGCAGCAGTCTAACATTTTCTGTATCCATAAAGGCCCGTCCGTACAGGACCTGCAACATGCGGTCGTGCATTATCCTGCTGAAATGTAGGGTTTCGTAGGGATCGAATGAAGGGTAGAGCCACGGGTCGTAACACATCTGAAATAGTAAGTCCACTGTTCAAAGTGCTGTCAATGCGAACAAGAGGTGACCGAGGCGTATAACCAATGGCACCCCACACCATCACGCCGTGTGATACGCCAGTATGGCGATGACGAACACACGCTTCCAATGTGCGTTCACCGCGATGTCGCCAAACACGGATGCGACCATCATGATGCTGCAAACAGAGCCTGGATTCATCCGAAAAAATGACGTTTTGCCACTTGTGCACCCGGGTACGTCATTGAGTACACCATCGCAGGCGCTCCTGCCTTTGATGCAGCGTCAAGTGTAACCGCAGCCATGGTCGACGAGCTGATAGTCCATGCTGCTGCAAACGTCGTCCAACTGTTCGTGCAGTTTGTTGTTGTCTTGCAAACGTCCCCATCTGTCGACTCAGGGATAGAGACGTGGCTACACGATCCGTTCCAGCCATGCGGATAAGATACCTGTCATCTCGACTGCTAGTGATATGAGGCAGCTGGGATCCAGCACGACTTTCCGTATTTCCCTACTGAACCCACCGATTCCATATTCTGCTAACAGTCATTGGATCTCGACCAACGCGAGCAGCAATATCACGATACGATAAACCGCAATCGCGATAGGCTACAGTCCGGCCTTTATGAAAGTCGGAAACAAGATGGTACGCATTTCTCCTCCTTAGACGAGGCATCACAACAACGTTTCACCAGGTAACGCCAGTCAACTGCTGTTTGTGTGTGAGAAATCGGTTGGAAACTTAACTCATGTCAGCATGTTGTAGGTTTAGCCACCGCCGCCTACCTTGTGTGAATGCTCTGAAAAACTTATCATTTGCATATCACAGCAGCTTCTTCCTCTCGGTTAAATTTGGCGCCTGTATCACGTCATCTTCGTGGTGTAGCAATTTTAATGGCCAGTAATGTAGTTAGTGTTTGGCGCAGTTACGAGACCTGGCAAGATATACGGAGTGTCTCAAACCTTTTGGATCAAATTAAAACAGATGATAGTGGAAGCGTAGGCTTACGCGACCTTCGCCACCGTCAATAAAATTCTTCCGGACTTAAGACGTTTCGGCCAATGCTGCATGTGGCCTTCCTCAGAGCTGAGGTGACTGCTGAAATAGAGAGACTAGATCTTATACAGCAGCGCAGGAAGATCTGTACTTAATTTGACAGGCTACTTGAGGATACAAGGAGGGGTGTTAGGCTGTTTTTATTGATCTTTATGTTATTCCTTGTCATTCTTGTCATTGGTGGATAAAGACGTGGTTCGCTTCTTCCCATTAATGACAGGCAATAATGTAAACACCAATCAAGCACTTCGTTATCCACCAATGACAAAAAATAGTACAAAGACCAATAAAAATGCCTAATACCCCTTCCTCCTATCGTCCAGTACACTGTCAAATTACGTAAACAGTTTCCTCCGCTACTATATAAGATCTAAAGTCTCTCTTTCAGTAATCAGCTCAGCCCTGAGGAAGGCCAACAGCATTAATGGCCTAAACACCGGAAAATTTAATACACTGGCATTGCGGTCAACAGCCCAGAAGAATTTAATTGATAGTGAGTCCACAATAGATTATATTGAGACAGGGAACCGGTTGTCGGAAATGCATATTTATTGTGTTGTGACATACGTAGCGTACACCACACAACAACGTAGCTTATAGTAATTGCTAAATGTGAAGACCGGAAGTCTCAGTGTTCCTTCGAAATGTATTCCCACACTTCTCGGATACTATACCCCTTGCTGTCCGCGAAAGCATGTAAAATCAGCGCGACGGTGCACCAGACCATTTCAGCGTTAATGTCTGCGAGCACCTGAACAGCACGTCTCCTCATTATTGGACTGGAAGTGAAGTCCCGTCCCATGGCCAGTGTGGCCGTCGGATCTCACACCTCTAGGTTTTTCCTCTGGAATTACGTCAAGACGCTGGATTAGATTAGATTAGATTAATACTTGTTCCATAGATCATGAATACGACACTTCGTAATGATGTGGTACGTGTCAGGTTAATAAAAGATGTCTGTACAAGAAATTACATTACACAAAATATTGCATGACACTAATGACTAAGTTTTTTTTTCTTTTTTTTTTACTTAGTTTATATCTAAAAATTCAGCCAATGAGTAGAAGGAGTTGTCATCTAGAAATTCTTTTAATTTATTTTTAAATGTTAGTTGGCTATCTGTCAGGCTTTTGATGCTGTTTGGTAGGTGCCCAAAGACTTTTGTGGCAGCATAATTTACCCCTTTCTGTGCCAAAGTCAGATTTAACCCTGCATAGTGAAGATCATCCTTTCTCCTGGTGTTATAGGTATGGATTATTATCAACAAATTTCATAAGGGAATATATATACTGTGAGGTTACTGTGAGGATCCCTAGATCCTTAAATAGATGTCTGCAGGATGACCGTGGGTGGGCTCCAGCAATTATTCTGATTACACGTTTTTGTGCAATGAATACTTTTCTACTCAACGATAAATTACCCCAGAATATGATGCCATACGAAAGCAGTGAATGAAAGTAGGCATAGTAAGCTAATTTACTGAGATTCTTATCACCAAAATTTGCAATAACCCTAATAGCATACGTAGCTGAACTCAGACGTTTCAGCAGACCATCAATGTGTTGCTTCCAGTTTAACCTCTCATCAATGGACACACCTAAAAATTTTGAAAATTCTACCTTAGCTACAGACTTCTGTTCAAATTCTATATTTATTACTGGAGTTGTGCCATTTACTGTACGGAACTGTATATACTGTGTTTTATCAAAATTTAAAGAGAGTCCGTTTGCTGAGAACCACTTAATAATTTTGTGAAAAACATCATTTACAATTACATCACTTAGTTCTTGGTTTTTGGATGTTATTACTATACTTGTATCATCAGCAAAAAGAACTAACTTTACATCTTCATCAATGTGGAATGGTAAGTCATCAATGTATATCAAGAACAGTAAAGGACCTAAGACCGAACCCTGTGGGACCCCGTGCTTGATAGCACCCCAGTTTGAGGAATCAGCTGTTGTTTTAACATTACACGAACCACTTATTTCAACTTTCTGCATTCTTCCAGTTAAGTATGAATTAAACCATTTGTGCACTGCCCCACTCAAACCATAATGATTTAGCTTATCTAAAAGAATTCCATGATTTACACAATCAAAGGCCTTTGAGAGATCACAAAAAATACCAATGGGTGATGTCCGGTTATTCAGAGCATTTAATATTTGATCAGTGAAAGCATATATAGCATTTTCTGTTGAAAAGCCTTTCTGAAAACCAAACTGACATTTTGTTAGTACTTTATTTTTACAAATATGGGAGGCTACTCTTGAATACATTACTTTCTCAAAAATTTTTGATAGAGCTGTCAGAAGAGAGATTGGGCGGTAGTTGTTGACATCCGACGTATCCCCCTTTTTATGCAATGGTTTTACAATGGCATATTTCAGTCTATCAGGGAAAACACCCTGCTCCAAAGAGCTATTACATACGTGGCTGAGAATCCTACTTATCTGTGGGGAACAAGCTTTAAGTACTTTGCTGGAAATGCCATCAATTCCGTAAGAGCTTTTACTTTTCAGTGAGTTTATTATTTTACTGATTTCAGAGGGAGAGGTTGGTGGAATTACAGTTGTTTCAAACTGCGCAGGTATGGCCTCTTCTATTAATAGCCTTGCCTCTTCTAGTGAAGATCTAGATCCTATTTTCTCCACAACATTTAAAAAATGATTATTCAAAATATTTTCAATTTCTGATTGTTTGTTAGTGCACTTGTCATTCAGTTTTATTGCACTAAAGTCTTCCTGTGCTCTTGGTTGCCCTGTTTCTCTTTCAATAAGGGGGAAACGGATGAAGACCTGCTTGCGAGGGTCCAAGCCGCCTGTCTCACGCTACGACGAACACCAGGGATCTCACGGGGAGTGTGAAGCAGAACTAATAGTGCTATTGCCATGCATGCTTCGACATTAGGGGTCATCACATTGAACACTTGCTATGAGCCACATTATTATTATACAGTGTATGCTATGTAGGTCCATAACACAACATATGCATTTCCGACTATTGGTTCCCTATCTCGACGTAGTCAGTTGTTGAACCAGTATCACCAGTTTAAATTGACTGAAAATATTTGGGACACTCTGTACACGCGGTGCAAACAATGCCCCATATCTGGTCATCACTGTGAAGCACTCAAGGAGGTACAACGTACTCGTCTAAGGCAGCGTGCGAAATCCGCTTCGTGGCTAATTTCCCTGTCCCCCCAAACCTAATTGTGTGCAGGCCACGACTTTCAGATCTACGCTGAAAATCGTGTGCCAAGTTGTATGGATAGCGCAAAATTACTGCTCCAGGCAAAGATCATAAAGCGGGCGAATTTGCGTAAAAACCTAATCTGATTGGCCTTACCTTTGTATGATTTAATGTGATCGAAAGTATTTACGTGAATACTGATTGACTGCATGCAGTCTAGTGGAAGTGAAACACCAAACACAAGCACTGATTATTTAAATACTCAAATTTACTACAAAAAACACGTCATTTAATACGTATACATGCAACTATGCAAACTGTGACAGCTCTGTTTCTTGAAATACGGGTCAAGATTAATTAGATAGCAGTGTTACTCGCCCATCTATGAACTTACTGCTAGTGCACTTCACATTCCAGCGAAGTACAACAATAACTGAAAACTCTATAACCCTGCAAATTCCTGACTGAAGCAGTAACTACAAGTGGATGATAACCCCACAAGCTCACACATTTAGTACGATTCGATGAACCAGAAACAGTATGAAACTGAACTGAAATACATCCCCGGTGCGGTGAATTATGCTAACAGTAAATAAGACTGTTACAAGCTGCGCCGTTCACTAAAGATTTGTTGCCCCTCCGTAAGGACGATGTCGTCAGCACGCTGTCATCATTCGAAGATGTTGCGGCCTCTACCGCGATGCATCGCCAAGTCGATGAGCTCGCTCTCGCTACCGTAACCGCATTCCTTGTAGATACCTCCCCGACCAAGATGCAGGTTGATGCGAACAACTTCACGTCCTAACCTTAAGACAGTGCGGACGCCTACTTGACGAAATCCAAAGCGCTCCTCTTGTGGCCCTCACTTAACACCCTGCTGATTCCTTCCCGCCAAACAGTACCGGTTACCAACAGGAAAATCAAGAAGCACTCCAATCCAATTGCGAGAATTCCCTCCAACTAGAGAAGCCCTCCAAAATAGTGCGTCTTCGTGAGATCCCGATCACACCATAGAATCTCACCTACTACCAAAAAGCATTGAAAGAAGATGCCTACAGCCGTCCTTGTGATCTTATTTCCTGTGAAGCTACCAGTTTCGGCGCATCAAAGCGTCGTCTTCAGGCCTTAGTTGACGCTGAAGGATTATCACGATCCATATATACGCTGCATCAGTGGCCAAAGTAACTGGTTTACGCAGATTATCTGTAAATGTGATGTCAGCACCCCCACCATCAACTGCCAACTCAGGTGGGCACTGATGCAGCGTATATATGGGTCGTGATAGCAGCAACTAAGGCCTGAAGATGGCGCACTGAAGCGCCGAAACTGGTAGCTGCACATTAAATAGGATCATAAGGACGACTGTAGGCGCTTCATTTTCTAACAATAGGGAACGGACGTGGTCCCCAAGACCTCCAGTCAAAAGGATTGACATACAAAGAAATGCAATGACATCAGCGCTGCGCTGTTGATGTCACACACCATAACGCCAATTTCCCACCTGCACCGTAAGCCTCGCTACTGAGGTCTTGAGAAATTTAGGAAAACAGCCATTACAAGGTTAGACTTAGCCCATGCTTTCTACAAGCGATAGGTGGTGTTTTCAAAGGTAGCCCTCAAAACACAGAAATCATTGCACTTGGAGCTGTAGTGGCCTCCAGGCAGACATAAGCTGCGCGCTCGCATAGGTGGAAAAAAGCTTGCCAGTCCCTGGGGAGGTCAAGCCGTCCTCAGTTTCTAACAATCCACCCCCTGCGCCGCCAGTCTCAGCTCCCAGCCAGTCCCGTTCGGCTGTAGCGTTTCTTGCCCACCCGTCTCAAATCCAACGGAGTAACATCCGCAAACCAGTCAAAGTGTCATCGTGTTAATAAAGTAGAGAAATAAAAATTATACAGAGCTCCATACTGACAGACCCATGATACTATACCGAATAACATTCTCTTTACGATTTTCCCCGTTGGCAGTCTCTGCATTACAAAATCACACCCTATTTTTGATGAGAAAGGTGCACAGAATATTCTGCCGCGTTTAAAGTGTTAACAGCATTCACGTGTGAATATACAGATTTATGAAGCATTCTGTTGTAACAGTGGCCTCGTGTTGGACTGCATGGGAACTTGAGGGCTACCTTGCTCATCATCAAGGTTCCATTGGACCGTATCAGACTACCACAAGAGAGAATCGCTTTATTGAACGCCAAACACATCATATTCTATTCACATCTGCACCTGCCATCCGAAAACAAATTCTAAACATTCATGGTGGTTTCTGATTGTACTATATCGTGTCTCCCTACCACTTTCGCGCAACGACGCTCTGAGCGTGTTTTTTTAGGGAATTAACTAGTTTGAACCTGGGACCTGCTGCTGGTAAGGAGGCGTCAGACCACACATGACATGTAGAATTCAGAAGAGTTCAGTGAGACTAGCGATGATATAATCAAATGCTTAATGATCTCAGCGTCAGCTCCACTGCACTCCCTGTAAAAGAATCTTAATACTAACTAAATTTAGTGGAAAGGGTTCAAGGCTTTCCTATTTTTTAGTCAGCTGGTAAAATAACGTCAAAAATCAGTTAAGTTTACCATTGGTAACTTTATTCTACTCACAAAACATCATTTATAAATTGCACTATTGATAAAAGGAAATGTTTTAATACAGGATGGTAAAAACCATCTGTGTTCAACAAAAATGTGAACGAATGTTCCCTGAATGGGTTTCCAAGTTCTACAATCGATCGAAGGATGACCTATGCCATATCACATCTATAATCTAGGTTTAATTTAAGTTTCACAAAAGAGAAGACTATCAAAATGGTCTACAGTGACCCTCAATTATCTTTAATTACTTATTTAACTTGTCGTAAATTACAGTGGCTGATGTGGCTTCTCAATAACTGTATAAAAGAAAAATCATCGCGTTTCAGATCTTTTCTTCAAGTGGCAAATGTGAACACCATGAGTTTTAATTAACGATCAACACTAGTATTAAGCAAAAAGGGGGTGTAACAGATGAGACTTCTGCAGTTCTGAGTGAAGCCTTATGCGCTCAAAAATGCGGCATCGCGTACGTTCATTACCTTGTCGGTGTTTAAGCAGCGTTAGGGCGGCAGCGGCCGGCGCAGCAGCCATCCAGCTCGCCGTCTCGGAACCAACTCTCCTATAACTTCTCCTTACTACAATTTACCGAAGTTAGTTTAAAAAAACTATCTGGCTATGTTTTCATCTGACCAATCAGGGTCTCAATGTTAACCTTAAGCTCCGCCTACAAAAATTCTGTCTATCCAATGAGAAACGTTATACTTTTCGTGGTGGGGCAATGTTTTTAAAGTTTGCAAAGTAACAGACGCAAAAAAGTCTCACGCTAAAACCTGCAGCTATTGTGGTTCTTTTAGCGTTATCGTAAGATCTATACTGTTCTTCTGGAGGGCTCTATCTTTTAACATTGGCTGGGGGTGGTCCTTGACATACCTGAGACGCGAAAAAGTCTCACGCTAAAACGTGCGGGTTGTATAGTCTACAGGTAGGCTGGTGGCGTGGGTGTCCAGCCCCTCCCTTATCGTAGGGCCTTCTAGCTTAACACGGTTCTGCTCTCGGCTTCTGTCCTCGTTTCCCCCTCGGAACTGCGTCTGCCTCACGGTGGGAAGGTACGACATGCATTTAGGCATTCTTGTGTTAGTCTGTGGTATTCCATTTGCTCACTTGTTACTCGTATTACTTTCGTTAATTTAATGTCACGATTTATTCGGAGCTATGTGACATACTAGTAGATTTGCTTATTATGTCAGGGTTTTCATGGAAGGTGTTGGATTTACCTGACACCTTACAAAATAATGAACATAATGTAATGTGACATTTGTGTCACCTCGCACCACTGGTCGAGATTAGCAGCAGCTGATGTAGGGAATTAACTAGGTTAGGTTAGGTTAGGTTAGGTTAGGTTAGGTAACCATCCCATGCGTAGACAGGTGGTAACATCACAACACACATCTACATCTACATGACTACTCTGCAATTCACATTTAAGTGCTTGGCAGAGGGTTCATCGAACCACAATCATACTACCTCTCTACTATTCCACTCCCGAACAGCGAGCGGGAAAAACGAACACCTAAACCTTTCTGTTCGAGCTCTGATTTCTCTTATTTTATTTTGATGATCATTCCTACCTATGTAGGTTGGGCTCAACAAAATATTTTCGCATTCGGAAGAGAAAGTTGGTGACTGAAATTTCGTAAAAAGCTCTCGCCGCGACGAAAAACGTCTATGCTGTAATGACTTCCATCCCAACTCGTGTATCATATCTGCCACACTCTCTCCCCTATAACGCGATAATACAAAACGAGCTGCCCTTCTTTGCACCCTCTCGATGTCCTCCGTCAATCCCACCTGGTAAGGATCCCACACAGCGCAGCAATATTCTAACAGAGGACGAACGAGTGTAGTGTAAGCTGTCTCTTTAGTGGACTTGTTGCATCTTCTAAGTGTCCTGCCAATGAAACGCAACCTTTGGCTCGCCTTCCCGACAATATTATCTATGTGGTCCTTCCAACTGAAGTTGTTCGTAATTTTAACACCCAGGTACTTAGTGGTGCCCTGATTGGGAAGCATGGACTGCTGATGAATGGTGTCACATTATTTTGAGAGATGACCATCATAGGCGAACATATTGGCAACTGGAGGTGAGGTGTCATTCTTCCAATGTTTTGGAGATGCACAGACGGACTACTGCTGACGTCTTGGAGTGCAGCGCTTTCGTTTATGTCATCAGGTGACGGCTGGTAGTGACTGAGGGAGCTGTGACGGTACAACGGTACGGCCAGACATCCTGTACCATTATGCATTATCTCTGATGCTCCATTATTGTGGAGCCATTTTTAATGGGACAGTGCTCGCTCACATATGGCTCAATCAACTGTCTGCATGGTGTTGAGGTAATCTGTTGCTCTGCAAGATCTCCAGGTCCGTTCCTAATGGAACATCTATGAGACCAGCTGGAATGTAAACTCCATTACTGTATCAGTATCCAGTATTTTGTGGGCTACTTTGCCTCAGGAGAGGGTACATTGGATTTATGACCTCCTTCCCAACCAGATCAAATCATACATGCAGAACAGAGTGGACGCATACTGCCAAGTTCTTTAAAAACGTCACATACGTCCTCAACCGATGGACTTTCATTTTGTTTCCTCCTATTTTTCTGGGTGCCTCACAAATATTGTCGAGCAGAGTATTTTTAAATACTTTCATATTCCAAACTTTCTTGGTCACATCATATGGAATTTTGACTGTTCACTGCTTCGACTTTTATGAATAATCAGAAACGGAATCTTGATTTTAAGTTAATATGATCAGCTCTAGAAGACCCACGCTCCATTCGTACATTTACTGGTTCTGATTACGACTCGTAATTGTCGAAACTGGTAAAGTGTCAATAATTTTGCCTAATACGATAAAGTCAATTATGGATGGAAAAGTACTTTAGGGATAGTCGTAATTCCACTTCATCAAACGAAATTTTACGTATAACTAACTGCCTTACACGATCCGTTCAACAGTGGCCTACTGTGAATTATTACGAGCTGGCTCCTCGGAATTGTCGAAAGGAACTGTTTGCTTCACATTCTTAAGAAAGCTAGCTTGCAGAAGGTTTGTTTATAAAACATCGCAGCAGACGTATAAGTTTTCTGAGCGAAAGAGATGGACTATCAGATATTTTCCCACAGTCTGACAACTACTCCTTTGAATTACCGTCAGTGATAATGTAGCTCCCTCAGGGCGGTTATTCTGACACATTATGTTTGTCCACCAAATGTCAACGCACGTTTATAAAGTTATCGTGTATACTTTAATGATTAAATCCTACTCATATGCCAGTGGCTGCCAGAAAGTCACGCTGTCAGGTTTGTAGCATCCTCTACTAAGAAAAACAAATATCAGGTTTTCCCAACTGGTGTACCTTGACCTTTTACTGTGTGAGGCATACGGGGTAGATAAAATATGAAAACACTAAAAATACAACACGTAAATATTTTCCAGTCTTCTCGGAATGGACAATAAACGTCCTGTATGGTTTTCAGTGGAATCTTACACTACTCTTCTTGCAAAATTGTGGCAATTTTAGCTAACGAAGATGGCTGTGGATAGCTTTCATCCTTATCCCCAAAATAGACCACAAAATTTCAGTAATATTGAGATCTGGTGGCTGTAATGGCCAGGGGAGATGCAGCAGTTCATCCTCTTGCTCGCAAAACCAGACATGGACGATGCGTGCTGTGTGAACAGGAAACCCTGTCATCTTGAATCAACACCATCACCATTGGGGAACTAACACTGTACCATGGTATGTACCTGATCAGCCAAAATCCTTGGCGGAGCATCCAGGAGTCCATACAATACCACGATATGACGCTCAAATCACTGCAAAATTCCCGTGATGTTTCACTCTTGGGATGTCAACTCTGCAAGAAGTTGGAAACACTGTGAAACAAGATTCATCCGAAAAACGGCTTCGTTCCTATGCTCCCCTTACGGGTATTTGCATCAGTGTTGAGTGGTTTTGGAATTCCAACTCGCCCTGAAATTCCCTGATTATGGAGCGCACTTCATGTCGTTTTTGTGCAAACAGGGTTCGTGACTGCGACATTCGGTTCTGCAGTGACTTTTGCAGCTGTCGTCTTCTTATTTATCGTCACCCAGCCACGTTACGAGCACCAACAATTTGCTCACGTTCGTATTCACTTGTTGCTGTTGTTGTTGTGGTCTTCAGTCCTGAGATTGGTTTGATGCAGCTCTCCATGCTACTGTATCCTGTGCAAACTTCTTCATCTTCCAGTACCTGCTGCAACCTACATCCTTCTGAATCTACTTGGTGTATTCATCTCTTGGTCTCCCTCTACGATTTATACCCTCCACGCTGCCCTCCAATACTAAATTCGTGATCCCTTGATGCCTCAGAACATGTCCTACCAAACGGTCCCTTCTTCTTGTCAAGTTGTGCCACAAACTTCTCTTCTCCCCAATCCTATTCAACACCTCCTCATTAGTTATGTGATCTACCCATCTAATCTTCAGCATTCTTCTGTAGCACCACATTTCGAAAGCTTCTATTCTCTTCTTATCTAAACTATTTATCGTCCATGTTTCACTCCATACAAATACTTTCAGAAACGACCTCCTGACACTTAAATCTATACTCGATGTTAACAAATTTCTCTTCTTCAGAAACGCTTACCTTCCCGTTGCAAGCCTACATTTTATATCCTCTCTACTTCGACCATCATCAGTTATTTTGCTCACCAAACAGCAAAACTCCTTTACTACTTTAAGTGTCTCATTTCCTAATCTAATTCCCTCAGCATCACCCGACTTAATTTGACTACATTCCATTATCCTCGTTTTGCTTTTGTTGATGTTCATCTTATATCCTCCCTTCAAGACAGTATCCATTCCGTTCAACTGCTCTTCCAAGTTCTTTGCTGTCTCGTATTCACTTAGGTCCGACATAAAATACTCACAACTACACAGAACACTGTTCTGGGCACGAGCGCCACTGAACCTTTTTGAGGTTAGTTTACAGGTTCTGTTAGTATTCAGATACGACAGCTGCAATACATTTTCATGTCATAGAGATCATGTTGCTAAGGCTCACATATGTATGCTACTTTTACAAGTGGCCTTTGAGAATTGCCCAAGATCGAAACGATTCATCAGATCTAAACTACTTCTTGAACATTACGGTATACATTAAACAAGTACATATTTTTTGATGAAAAATACATATGTCTCACACAGTTGAGGGAGTGCTAACGAAATAAGTACAGCACGAAAATTGTAACTGTCTTGGATATACAAACACATACAGGATATACATGAAGTCCGGGAACACTTTAAGTTATTTATTTCACAAGAACCAAACATTGCACAGATATCATACACATGTCATTTTGAAGAGAAACCCTGAAAGTTTTTTTTTTTTATCACGTATACCGCCGCAACGTTGTTTGGTAATTTGCCGATATTCAGCTCTAGTAGCAAACAATACGAGTGCAGGTGCTTAGCGAGTTTTCTGTATGTTGGAGTGCCGCGAAACGGCATCAAGAAGGCGCTGACCTGCACACCAGTGGAAAGAGCGGGCAGCGCTACACCTCCAGAAAGACAGAGATCGTAACCTCCTGTCAACGCTGAATTTTTCACCAGCTCATCGCTGGTCGGCCCAGTTCGGTCGCACAGTTCGAGATCATCCAGTACTATGTAATACGAAGGCGATACCTAGCCTGCTTTCTGCCAGTAGTAATAGGATGTAAACGTAATTGCATGCAGGAAGAGAAGATATGTTTCGTTTTGAGAAATAATGATGATGATGAAATCCCAGGCTCCGTGAAGCATTGGGGACGATGCGGGGACAAAAAGAAATGTACTACAGCTGTTAAACGGCTGTTTAGAGCCGAGTACGGTAAGAAGCCACCAACAAGGAAGGCCATTTGCCACTGGCACAACAAGTTCGTTACGACGGGTTGCTTGTACCCGGCAAAGAGAAGCGGACATCCCAGTCTGAGTGAAGTGAATGTGGAGCACGTACGAGAGACATTCATAAGGAATCCAAAGAAATCGGTGCGTCGTGCATCCTGTGAACTCGAAATGGCTCCAATGACAGTGTGGGAAGTCCTGCGACAGAAGCTGTATATGAGACCATTCAAATTGGAGCTAGTGCAGAAGCTCAATGACGGCAACAAAGATAAGCGTTTCGAGTTTTGTTCGCAGTTGCAACAACTGAATGAGGATGGGGATGACATTGCTGATTGATTAATTTATATCGGCGAAGCCACTTTTCACACTAATGGGGAAGTGAACAGGCATAATTGTCGAATCTGGGCTACAAAGCATCCATACGAATGCATTGAATCTGAGCGTGATTCCCCAAAGGTAAATGTTTTTTGTGCCTTGTCACGTCGGAAACTGTACGGCCCATTCTTCGTCGCCGAGTGCACTGTCGTTGCATATGTCTAGTTGGACATGTTGCAGCAATGGCTGTGCCTCTAATGCAATCGGACTCTCCGTTCATCTTTCAGCAAGATGTGGCTCTACCCCATTTTCACCGTGAAGTTTATAGCTACCTGAACCCAGAGCTGCCACATCGATGTATCGGCCGTGCTACAAAAGGGGAAAGCTGTTTCGTGAAATGGCCTGCCCCATCACCAGATCTCATTCCGTGTGACTTTTTTCTGTGGGGACACATTAAAGATCTGGTGTATATGTACCTCCTCTACCACGTGATGTAGCAGAGCTCCGGGATAGAACCCGCGAAGGGACTGCCGCTGTTGACGATGCCGTGCTGGGACGGGCATGGCAAGAATTCGATTCCAGAATGAAGAATTCTGTTACCATATTCATGTCTGCCGGGTCACTCATGGTTCGCATATCGAATGTTTGTAGAAAAATCTTTCAAAGTTTCTTTTCAAAATGCAATATGTTTGATATCGGAACAATGTTTAGTTCTTGTGCAATAAATAATTGAAATTGTTGGCGGACTTTATGTACACCCAGTATAGCTACAGCACTATGTCTCTATGCAAGTACGGCACTGTTCCTGTGGTTTCGCATTCTCCTTACTGAAACTGCAAGGCCCGACTCTCGTTTGTTGGGGGTTATACAAGACCCAACTCAGAAACTTCCGACGAAGCATCCTCGGACACTGTATCGGGCGTCTCCCCACAGGTGTTGTTCCAATAGATTAAACTGCTGTTCCATATTGTAACTTACGCGGCTGTAGTTTAATGTCTGTTTTTATTTCAACAACAAGAGAGAGAAGGCCAGTTTAGCCCTGGGACCAGCGGACAAGGTTTAGGTAGCTTTTCAGTAATCAGTTCCCCTCTCTTCCTCTGTCTCGCACCCGCCACCCCTCCTCTCCACCCCACGCTCAAGCCTCCGCCAGTACAAGGTCTGTGTGCGCATGCGCAACTCAGTCAGCGAACCACTGAAGCTGGGCAAAACAAAGAGCAGAAACTAAAAATTAAATGTGATTACTTTTCATTTATTACAAATTTTCATGTTTACTTTATACATAAAACGTACCGGTTAAACAAAAACAATTTAAAAACTTATGCATAAACATTAGTGAAATGTCAATAAACGCTCAGAATTATTTCAGCTCGCATTTACGTAACGGCTGCATTTTTCGCGTGCAGGATGTGACGTCAGTAATTGGAGCGCTAACTGTTCGAAGGTGTGGTTCACAGCCCAACTCTAACAAAGCACAAAAGGTACGATGTAACAAGAATGAACAAAACTTTGAAAGGCTACTCGCTGTAGATACTGTCCGGCTTGTTTTGATAGTCTCACTTGCTTCAGTGTGGCATAGAACGGAATGTTGAAACGTTGAAGACATACAAGTAAAATCGCGCATTACAGTACGAAAAAGTACCACGGGTCGATTAAATAGTCGTGACAGAGATTTGCGTCTCGCGATGGGGTCTTCTGAACTCTGCGCGAGCTGTGCTACAGGTACATCTACATCTACATCTACATTTATACTCCGCAAGCCACCCAACGATGTGTGGCGGAGGGCACTTTACGTGCCACTGTCATTACCTCCCTTTCCTGTTCCAGTCGCGTATGGTTCGCGGGCAGAACGACTGTCAGAAAGCCTCCGAGCGCGCTCGAATCTCTCTAATTTTACATTCATGATCTCCTCGGGAGCTATAAGTAGGGGGAAGCAATATATTCGATACCTCATCCAGAAACGCACCCTCTCGAAACCTGGACAGCAAGCTACACCGCGATGCAGAGCGCATCTCTTGCAGAGTCCGCCACTTGAGTTTGCTAAACATCTCCGTAACGCTATCACGCTTACCAAATAACCCTGTGACCAAACGCGCCGCTCTTCTTTGGATCTTCCCTATCTCCTCCGTCAACCCGACCTCGTACGGATCCCACACTGATGAGCAATACTCAAGTATAGGTCGAACGAGTGATTTGTAAGCCACCTCCTTTGTTAATGGACTACATTTTCTAAGGACTCTCCCAATGAATCTCAACCTGGTATCCGCCTTACCAAAATTAATTTTATATGATCATTCCACTTCAAATCGTTCCGCACGCATACTCCCAGATATTTTACAGAAGTAACTGCTACCAAAGTTCGTTCCGCTATCATAGAATCATACAATAAAGGATCCTTCTTTCTATGTATTCGCAATACATTACATTTGTCTATGTTGAGGGTCAGTTGCCACTCCCTGCACCAAGTGTCTATCCGCTGCAGACCTTCCTGTATTTCGCTGCAATTTTCTAATGCTGCATCATCTATACTACAGCATCATCCACGAAAATCCGCATGGAACTTCCGACACATACTTGGTGTATGAGTGTCAAAACCACTTTCCCTTCTTTGTGCTCCATTCACATATAGTGCAAGGAACCACAGATGGTCGATAACCAATTATAAGCACGTTTCTTTCCCAATTTACCCTCGTTAGGTGTTGTATACGCGAGTTAACTTATTTTTTAATGTTACTGGGCTGCTTCTGGCATACATCAATTTTTCTACTCGCTTTGAAATTTACCTGGGGTTTAATGGAAGTTTATTACTCGTTCAAAACCTTTAGAAGCCCCCGTTAGTGTAAGTAAGTATATAGTGAAACCCTCAGATTTCTTAAGACGGAGAACTTAATTTCCTGTATTTAGTATCGTTGTCTTGTACTTGGGTGTAGGTCCTCGGATTCTCTTAAGACATTTGAGGTTTTTCTTCTGACAGGTCAATGGGAGAAAATAAATGAAATATTTTTTTATATGTTTTAAGTGTTTATTTACTAGTACAGAACAAAAATACACGCCACCACTAATATTGACTACTAGCGAACACGGCAATACATCATAAATGCTAAATATGTGTGGTAACAGGTTATACATCGCGGACATAAATCGTAAACTCATCCCCCCCCCCCCCCCTTCTCCAGTTTCTCTCTGCCTCAATCTTCCTCCCACTTCTTTGCCCATCTCGTCCTCCTCCCTCCCCCCCCCCCCCCCCGACACAATGCATCATCTCCTCCCGCATCTCTTTTGTTCATCTCGTCCTCCACTTTTCTATGTCCATTCCCTTGACTCCGTCTCGGTCTTCCTACCCTTCTCTCTGACTTTAAGTTTGTTAATTGTTACTTAAATTATCTTGGTTGTTAGGCCGCGTCATATTTCCTCCTAAAATAATTGTTCGACCCCGTTGCTGGGATCTTCTTCAGGATGTTTCGGTGTCCACCATTACTAGAATGATAGTGAACCCCGGAACAGCCTGTAGAAAGTCACAGCAGAGGGGTCGAAACGTCGATTATTATAGAAGGAAATGTGACGCGGGCTACCAACCCAGATGATTTTAACTTTAGTGACAACGGGCACGAAAGCCTGCAGACTTACATGTTGTTAACTGTTGTTGCAAACGAAACTTTGACTCTGAACTGTGTTCACTTAAAGTGACTGGGTAATCGACTCAGATTGTTGTTGTTCTGAATTAGAGAGACATCTTCCCAGCTGCTGGATCTGTGAGAAAAGTAGCTTCAATGACAGTATGTCGCATGGTTTTAATCTGTGAATAGGTTGGAATACAAAGTTTTGGACGATTCAGAGTCTGTAGCAGTATGTTAATCAAAAGAAGATAAGCCATAAATACAACTTCCCCCTTTAGTGTAAAATCGACGGTGAGGAAGAAAACAAAACAGCACATTATTGTAAATACAATTTTTATTTTAATGTGCACTGAAGAGATACAGAAACTGGTATACCTGCCCAACATAGAGTAGGGCCACCGTGAGAACGCAGAAGTGCCGCAACACGACGTCGCATGGACTTGACTGATGTCTGAAGTAGTGCTGGAGGGAATTGACACCATTAATCCTGCATGGCTGTCCATAAATCCGTAATACTGCGAGTCGATGGAGATCTCTTCTGAGCAGCACGTTGCAAGGCATTCAAGATATGCTCAATAATGTTCATGTCTGGGGAGTTTGGTGGCCAACGGAAATGTTTGAATTCAGAAGAATGTTCCTGGACATTCTGTAGCAATTTTGTACGTTTGGTGTGTCGCATTGTCCTGCTATAATTGCCCAACTCCGTCGGAATGCACAGTGGACATGAATGGATACAGGTGATCAGACAGGATGCTTACGTACGTGTCACTTGTCAGAGTCGTATCTAGACGTATCAGGGGTCGCATATCACTCCAACTGCACACGCCCACACACCATTACAGAGCCTTCACCAGCTTGAACAATCCCCTGCTGATATGCGGGGTTCATGGATACATGAGGTTGTCTCCATACCCGTTCAAGTCCATCTGCTCGATACAATTTGATACGAGGCTCGTCCGACGAGGCAACATATTTCCAGTCATCAACAGTCCAATGTCGGTGTTGACGGGCCTAGGCGAGGCGTAAAGCCTTATGTCGTGCAGACATTAAGGGTACACGACTGGGTCTGGCTTCGAAAGCCCATATCGTTGATGTTTCATTGAATGATTCACTCGGGGACACTTGTTGATGATCCAGCATTGAAATCTGCAGCAGTTTGCGGAAGGGTTGCACTACTGTCACGATGAACGATTCTCCTCGGTCTTCATTGATCCCGTTCTTGCAAGATCTTTTTCCGGCCGCAGCAATGTCCGAGGTATGATGTTTTACCGGAGTCACGGTACACTCGTGAAATGGTCCTATGGGAAAATCCCCACTTCATCGCCACCTCGGAGATGCTGTGTCCCATCGCTCCTGAGCCAACTATAACACCACGTTCAAACTCACTTAAATATGTATAACCTGTCGTTGTAGCAGCAGTAACCGATCTAACAACTGCGTCAGATACTTGTTGTCTTATATAGGCGTTGCCGACCGCGGCGCCGTATTCTGCAGGCTTATAATCTATGTAATTGAACACGCATGCCTATACCAGTTTCTTTGGCCCTTCAGTGTATAGATATGACACAGTTTGTCTAACAGCTGCATTTTCATGGCTACTCTACAGACCACACTTACCTGACAAGCGCTTCAGCGAATCTTCTTCACAATAATTCTCTTTCATTCCGCTCTTGAACAAGGCGAGCTGTGCGAGCTCTCATTTCTCTTATTTATTTCTATGTTTGTTTCTTCCAGTGTATCTCGGCGTCAACACAGTATGTTCGCATTCGGAGGAGAAAAGTGATGATTGAAATTTCGTGACAGTGTGGGACGAATTGTTTCGGAAATGCAACGGGTGTGTGCAGAATGGCTCACGCAACGTCATAGGACACGAGATGACAAACAATCCGTTGGAGGAACATCCGCAAATGAGCGTTATACCAGAGGTTCAAAATACCGTTTCAGTTGTAAAGTTCCTTTATTTATCACACGACCGGTTTTGGGCTCTTACATGCCCATCTTCAGGTGTCTTAACGTAGTGCTATGGCCCCCGAGCGCCGCGGTGGACGTGTACAAGGCTCGGTGTGCTACCTATGAGCAAAGAACACTATCAGGGGTAGCAATCTGTCGCCGTGTTTTACGGGATGGCTTACGTGCACATCGTCCACTTCTCTGGCTACCTCTGACGAATGTGCAAAAACATGTTAGACAGCAATGGTGAATGGCATGATGACACTAGGGACAGGAATGGCACCAGATAGTGTTTTTAGACAAATCCAGGTTATGTTTGTTTGAAAAAGATGGACTCATTTTTGTTTGCTGCAGACAGGATAATCGACATCACAATGACTGAATTCGCACAAGACATACGGCGCCAACTGAAGGCCTTGCTGTGTGCGGTGCTATTGGGTACAACCGGAAACCACAGCTGGTATATGTCCAGGGCACTGTGACTAGTGTGACCTATGTGAATGACATCCAGCGGCCCATGGCCATACCCTTTCTGCACAACATCCTAGAAGCAATTTTCAGCAAGACAATGCACGACGACATGTTGCTGCATGAACACATGCCTTCTTGGTGTCACAGGATGTCAACCTTTTGCCCTGGCGTGCCAAATCAAGAGACTTGTCGCTAATCGAAAATGTGTGGGATATGGTGAAATGATGGGTGCAGTGCTGTGATCCTATGCCAACCACCACAGATGAACTTTGGAACCAGGTGAATGCAGCATGGGTGGCTATACCACAGGACGCCATTCACGCCTTATACGTGTCGATGCCATTACGCATGGAACACGTTATCAAGACCCATGGTGGTCCCTGGGACTACTAGGCAACAGGACACATACTAAACTGAGGTAACTGAAATGCTAATCATTTCCGCAGAACATGCTAGTGCACGTATGTAGTGAATATGAACGTGCTATCACTAGTCATTGAAAGTATTCTATTTTTTTCTGAAAATGAGTGTATTTTGATCTCTTGATCCAACTGTGATAGCTCACTTATCTCAAGGAAGTATTTATAAAATGTAATGAACCGAAATGTTACAGCACTTTTCTGTCATAAGTTTGGCAGGATTAGTTCCCAGAACATATTTATCTGCAAAATATTACTTCACTGTGAATATGACATGGCTCTAATCTGTTATACACTCCTCGAAATTGAAATAAGAACACCGTGAATTCATTGTCCCAGGAAGGGGAAACTTTATTGACACATTCCTGGGGTCAGATACATCACATGATCACACTGACAGAACCACAGGCACATAGACACAGGCAACAGAGCATGCACAATGTCGGCACTAGTACAGTGTATATCCACCTTTCGCAGCAATGCAGGCTGCTATTCTCCCATGGAGACGATCGTAGAGATGCTGGATGTAGTCCTGTGGAACGGCTTGCCATGCCATTTCCACCTGGTGCCTCAGTTGGACCAGCGTTCGTGCTGGACATGCAGACCGCGTGAGACGACGCTTCATCCAGTCCCAAACATGCTCAATGGGGGACAGATCCGGAGATCTTGCTGGCCAGGGTAGCTGACTTACACCTTCTAGAGCACGTTGGGTGGCACGGGATACATGCGGACGTGCATTGTCCTGTTGGAACAGCAAGTTCCCTTGCCGGTCTAGGAATGGTAGAACGATGGGTTCGATGACGGTTTGGATGTACCGTGCACTATTCAGTGTCCCCTCGACGATCACCAGATGTGTACGGCCAGTGTAGGAGATCGCTCCCCACACCATGATGCCGGGTGTTGGCCCTGTGTGCCTCGGTCGTATGCAGTCCTGATTGTGGCGCTCACCTGCACGGCGCCAAACACGCATAAGACCATCATTGGCACCAAGGCAGAAGCGACTCTCATCGCTGAAGACGACACGTCTCCATTCGTCCCTCCATCCACACCTGTCGCGACACCACTGGAGGCGGGCTGCACGATGTTGGGGCGTGAGCGGAAGACGGCCTAACGGTGTGCGGGACCGTAGCCCAGCTTCATGGAGACGGTTGCGAATGGTCCTCGCCGATACCCCTGGAGCAACAGTGTCCCTAATTTGCTGGGAAGTGGTGGTGCGGTCCCCTAAGGCACTGCGTAGGATCCTACGGTCTTGGCGTGCATCCGTGCGTCGCTGCGGTCCGGTCCCAGGTCGACGGGCACGTGCACCGTCCGCCGACCACTAGCGACAACATCGATGTACTGTGGAGACCTCACGCCACACGTGTTGAGCAATTCGGCGGTACGTCCACCCGGCCTCCCGCATGCCCACTATACGCCCTCGCTCAAAGTCCGTCAACTGCACATACGGTTCACGTCCACGCTGTCGCGGCTTGCTACCAGTGTTAAAGACTGCGATGGAGCTCCGTATGCCACGGCAAACTGGGTGACACTGACGGTGGCGGTGCACAAATGCTGCGCAGCTAGCGCCATTCGACGGCCAACACCGCGGTTCCTGGTGTGTCCGCTGTGCCGTGCGTGTGATCATTGCTTGTACAGCCCTCTCGCAGTGTCTGGAGCAAGTATGGTGGGTCTGACACACCGGTGTCAATGTGTTCTTTTTTCCATTTTCAGGAGTGTATATACGAAGCAGAGTGTATGTGTGTATGTTTCGAATCGCTCCCCAAACCTTTAAATCGATTTCAACCAGATTTGGCACAGAAACAGCACGCCATATGAACAACAATACTGCTGCGTTTACAACCTTCTAGCTCAAATGGATGCAGAGATATGGGCAAAAACATGTTTTACCAGCCCCTTGTGTACAGGCTGCCCTGAATGACAGATATGTTGTATGCCAACTGTACTGCCCTGAAATGAACCTGCTGTGTATGGCAGTCTACACGTCAGAGGCAAGAAATGGTTTTCTGTGGTAATGAGCAGGTGGAAAAGAAGAGGGAAATATGGTCAGAAAGAGGGGGGGGTGAAGGTGTGGACAGAGAGAGGGGGTGGAGGCGATGGACAAAAGAGGGGGAGGAGGAGATGAAGCGATGGAGAGAGTGTGCAGTGGGAGATAGATGAGGTGGACAGACAGAGGGAGGGAGTAGTAGTCATAGAAAGGGAGAGGAGGAATTGTGTTCAATATATGTTAAAATCCACATGTGGCTGTAGCTGTGGAGAGAAGGCTTGTTGCTAATAAATGTAATCAACCTGAAGCACAATCTTAAAAAAGGAAATCGAAAGTGAAAAATTGAGTAATGTTTGCACAGCTGTTGGAGTATATATTATGTCAATTGATTATCACTGAAAGAAACTGGATCGTCGCAATAGTGTGGTGCAAACAAAATAAACACCTTCCGAACAGGCCTTGAAGGCCCAACGGTATCGACTGGCCGCTATGTCATCCTCAGCCCTTAGGTGTCACTCGTAACACCCCACCCATCACTTATCTGGTTTTGGTGTGTGTTCACCCCAGGTAATTGACTAACAGATCAGTAGGGTGTGCAAAACTGCCTCAATGTCGGATAATGCGAAGAAAGCAATAAGGCCCTGTGACTCCTGATTGAACTGAGCTGGCTGTGTTGACATTAACTGGTTCAGAACTGATTCATTTTAATTAAAAAAGGGTGCACATTGATGTTATATTCAGCTATTGAACACCAGATGCAAATGTTAAACATAAAATTAATTAAGAAAGTGACTTGGGCTTTCAACTACTTTATTGAAAACAGATGCAGTCGATTAGCACAGATTTATTTTAACTCACGACCTTGAATCATCACGTTACATGACTCTCCTAACAGGCAGTGGTAATAAATTGTGTTTGTGTGGAGTAACGTGTGATACATCAAAAGTAACTCCTATCGACTGACCCAGGCGTAATGCGAAGTGGGAGAAGAATTCTATAATACACGGCCCATGAAACCCTCATGGAAACTTTGCTGATGTGTTCCAACAAATTAATCAGGCGCAATATCACCAAGTTCAGCGTGGCGGAGCGGTGTCGTTATGCGGTCGTCGGCTGACCTCGTGATGTTGCAAGGCTGCGCTCATCTATTCACTCCTAGCTATCTTGCTCAGTACATAGCTGAACCGAAACTTTCTATCTCCAAGCTCAATCGTTCCATCTGCTAAGTCCTAAACTGCATAGATGCTCACTCTTTCTCGGGCAAGCTGAGTAAAGAACGCCAGCTTGTCACTCTAGGCAAGCTGGGAATGGACGACCACTACTGAGACTTCTGCCAGTCCACTCTTTGCCTCAGTTTCCCCTCCAGCAAAATCACTTACGCCAATTGCAGCACAAGTCGCATTAATTATGTCTCGCTTCCCAGTGCTGACCAATGCCTCGTCTTGGAAGTGAACAAATCCCCACAAAGTTTCCCTTCCTCTCAACTTCTGCTATTTAGCTCCTCCCAGGCCACCCATCAAGGTTAGCGTCTACACAAACACCAATTTTTCCGGAATTCTGTCCCAGAAGAGTACTTCAAATTCCTTGGTCCTATGATCCCATCGGAGGTCGGCGTATTTCATTCTGTCGCTCTTCACCTGATTTACTTCAGACTCTGCGGGCCATGAATTCAGCGTGAAGTTGCTATAGTCATGAACATGCATATTTTGACCTCTGTTGACCTCTCCACTGTAGCTTTACACGGCTTTCTCTCATGTTTCACTGAAAACGGGACGACGGACATTTATCAACAGCCGACAAACTTCTCCGTCTGCTTCCCGCTACACCAGCATGGGGTCAACCACCCCCCCTTCATTGTCACTCATCTTCAGGCATCTGGAGGCCACGCCCCATTACCGCTTTCTCAAGAGTTTGAGCTGCCCTAAGCTGCCTATTGTTGCCTCCCTTCGCTGCTCCCCAGCCGCGCGCCATGTTCAACTCGAATACTTCCCAGGGGTAAACTAGCCTCCAGTAAATCGACGCATTTCCACAAAGTTTTCATGTCATGTGAATTACTTTAAAACCATCACCCGACATTAATTATTCCAATACGTCCATGCTATACCCTGTATAAGATGCATTGTGCCTTGTCAGTCATTTTTGTTCAGCCCTACTGTTCGCTCAACGTGAATTAGGTGATCTTTAATGACTTCATGAAAGGGGTATAGTTCTTGGCATCTTACACACTACAAGCAGATACGGAGGGGTATGTGATCAGCAGACTGCTCTCCTGGTTCAAAGTGGTTCAAATGGCTCTGAGCACAATCGGACTTAACATTTGAGGCCATCAGTCCCCTAGAACTTAGAACTACTTAAACCTAACCAACCTAAGGACCACACACACATTCATGCCCGAGGCAGGATTCGAGCCTCCGATTGTAGCAGTCTCA
This sequence comes from Schistocerca gregaria, assembly GCF_023897955.1. Lineage (NCBI taxonomy): Eukaryota > Metazoa > Arthropoda > Insecta > Orthoptera > Acrididae > Schistocerca > Schistocerca gregaria. The sequence continues at coordinate 504,677,490 of NC_064925.1, read as the reverse complement.
CAGTTCCGGACTCTGCTCTCCTAGCCTTCGTCAGTTTTTTGCGAGCAATGCCACTACGTCTCAATCAAGTATGTCCTCAATTGGCGTGCTAACAGCACTCAGCAGACTCAGACAGTGACCCATCCAAGTACTAGCAAAGTCCGACAGCGCTGAACTGCGGTGAGCTGATAGGAACCGGTGCTAAAATACATTATCGTTATTAGATACTTCTGGAGACTGTACTAGATACGGTTTTTCCTAGTGCAGTACCTCAGGAAGTGGTCTACATCCATGTAACATATTTTTCTCTCGCGTTCGTTTTTGTATTTCTTAATCGTATTCGTGGTGCATCATGTGGTCAGAAGTTCCGGACACTGTTGCTCTATTGCACACGGTAATCAACGGCATTTAACATTTTCTTAAGCGGACCAGACGCTAACCACGATAAACACAATCTCCTCCATACTTCACCATTGGCACTACAGATGATGACAGGTAACGTCCTCTGGGCATTCGCGAAACCCAAACCCTTCCATTAGATTGTCACAGGATATAGTGTGATTCGTCACTCCAAATCACTCTTTTCTAGTCATCTACTGTCGAGTTCCGCCGCTCTTTACACCACACGTCACTTAACACCGACTACAGAAATGTAATCCAATCTTTTTAATTACTAAGCAACAGAGCTACAGTGCTGGTGAAACTTTGGGATCTGCGAATGATTCGTTCCACTGATTTCATGCGATTTCTTACAGGCGCCGTCTACTATCCTCGATGGTCCCTGTCTGTCAGTTTATGAGGGTCTTTCTAGTCTTGGTTAAGCTTTGGTTGCTCCTGCACATTTACACGTCACAGTCACATAACAACAGTCGATTTACGCAGTTTAAGAAGGGTTAAAATGTCCCTGATGGATTTATTACTCAGATGATATCCAATGAGCAGCCCACATTGAAAACCACTGACCTCTTTTGATCAACCCAGCTTGTTGTCATCACCTGTCTATGAATAACACATTCCTCCCCATCTCCTTTTACAGTGGCGGGTCGGCCTATCGTGACATCTATAGTCTATTCCGCATTACATAGGGGTGTTCGGATACTTTTGAGAAGATAGTGTAAGGCAAGCATCTACTGAGTGCTGACCGCTTTCCTCATCTGTTAGCCTCTTTCTTAATCTGCTGGTAACTTCGTCTACTTTTAATGTCAGTCCAAATCGTTGCCTTCCTCTCACTCCGTGCCTTGCAATCTTCTCTTTGTTTCTATGTTGCTGGCAGTTTCTTCACAATGTACGTCCCAGCCAAAGTCTTCTACTGATTGCTATCATTTACACTGTTTTTATCCACTCCCATTCTCAGAAGTACTCCTTCAGTCCTCCATCTGTCATTTCATTTCAGTTTAAACGTTTTTCTCCAGAGTTCCGTTGCAGACCTGTGCAAGAATTCTCCCTGATTCTTCTCGATTGCTTATGATTCGCTGCGGCGTGATACTGCACTCTAAAAAACTGTTTTGCGAATCTCTTTCTTAGTTTTATCGGAATTATTTTTTCTGTCAATAAATCTTCACCATTTCAAAAACTTGTCGCCCTTAGATAGTCTACTTCATGTAGCATTCACTTTCTGCCTCCAATTTTCTTAAGTGCGTAAATGATTTTAGCTGTTCTAAGGTCTTTTCCTGTTGACACTTTAACGGAACTTTTATGTTTGTCGATTTTAATTCGCTTTGGTCATTTCTGCGTTCATCCTCATTCCATACTCTTTTTCCCACGTTTACTACCCTCTTCATCATAAACTGAAGTTCTTCCTCTGGTTCATCCAACACTGCCTGGTCGTCTGCATACTATGCTTTCTCCTTACCGCAGATACTGAAACTCTAAAGAACCCTTTTAACAACTGAGCAACAGTACCTTAAATAATGAAACATTTAAGTTTAGCACCAGATAATTTTAAAAATCTTTAAAAGAAGAAAAAACTTAAAAAAACTTAGCAATAGGTAAAATTAAAGACTTATCTCAACTGTAGATAATAACTCTAAGAACATTTAAGTAACACTGAATTACTGGAAAACTTCAACTTCATGAATTTAACTAACGTAAAATTTACAACAAACTCAATAATTCTGTTGCTGCACTACAGCAGACAGATGATTTACGGCAAGAATTGCCACGCGGGATTAGCCGAGCAGTCTAAGGCGCAGCAGTCATGGACTGTGCGGCTGGTCCCGGCGGAGATTCGAATCCTCCCTCGGGCATTTGAGTTTTTATCCTTAGGATAATTTAGGTGAAGTAGTGTGAAAGCTTAGGGACTGATGACCTTAGCAGTTAAGTCCCATAAGATTTCACACACATTTGAACGTTTGAACATTTACGGCAAATAGCTTACGCGCTTGTGATAGTGCTCAACACTTCACAATGAGGCAAACAAGAAATTTGCGTTCTACAACTGTCAGTTCGTGATAAGATTAGTGTTCGACTTAGAAGTTGAGCAGAGAGCAAATGGTCATCAGAAACTGTTAGTAAAAACCACACTAGTATGTACAAGTGGTATTCAAGGTGAAACCATAGGACAATAACACTCGGAGCAAGTCGCCGAGGCAAACAGCTCGTTTTCGAGGGAACAAAATTATGCATCGAACAGACGTGATGCTCAACTTCTCCAAACAGCAGCCTGCCAAATGATGCTTCCAGCTGTTTGGGTCAACATTTTCCTCAAATGCCGCCTCATCTGCGGCCATCATACCAGAGAGTGTAGCAGGTCACGCCTCGTTCCAATACAACCAAGTACGTTCGACGACCAACAAATGACTCTGCTCTACCAAGGCATCATCCCTTAATTCACAAGTTATGCCGGGCACGAGGATACACAGACCGTCCGTAGCTGATTTAGAATGAAGTTTGCCCCTTGCACCTACCAGACTCGGACGTCAGCGTTACGACTGCTGCAACTTCACTCCTTAAGGTGACCCTGCGCGCAACTTCACAGATAAACTGTGACTGCTGCCGACCACAAACCACAGCCATGGAGCAGATCCACTGTTTGACTTCCCAGGCCAACCCTCTGCAAGCGTCTTAGTTCATAGCTAGAAGGAGCCTCACCAAAACCCACGGCGGCGGCATCAGAACGGTTGCTGCCAACTTTAGGCAAATGATACCACACGTAAAATCAAATCGAGATATCCCACTCGAGATCCAGCCAGCACCAAACTGGCTCAAATATGTCAGAGCCAGTCGGACAATACCACAACCTTCTCATGCTAGAGCGTTTCTGGTCCGGCCCGTGCAGCATTGTCCTGCCACAATGTTGTCTCGGGACCGACTCGTCATAACTCTTTCTACCGACATTGCACTGCAACCAAGAGTCTGTACGATTCGTTAGTACGACGCTTCGATTTTTCTCATGCTAATGTGTCCGCAAAATGGCGATAAGCACGTATTCTGTCTCTGCTGTGTTGCGATGTCCATCTGAAAACTTCCAATAACGCAAGCCTCACACAATATCCATAATCAACACACACCATTCTTTGGTTTGGTTTGTTTTTGGTGAAGGAGACCAGACAGCGAGGTCATCTGCCTCATCGGATTAAGGAAGGACGGGGAAGGAAGTCGGCCGTGCCCTTTCAAATGAACCATCCCAACATTTGCTGGAGCGATTTAGGGAAATCACGGAAAACCTAAATCAGGATGGCCAGAAGCGGGATTGAACCGTAGTCCTCCCGAATGCGGTCCAGTGTGATAGCCACTGCACCACCTCGCTCGGTACCATTCTTTCAAACTCAGGGATATGCAAGCAGGCAGAATACGGCTGCGGTCAGCAACGCCTGTATAAGACAAGTATCTGTCGCAGTAGTTAGATCGGTTACTGCTGCTACTATTGCAGCTTATCATGAGTAAGTTTGACCGTGGTGATATAGTCGGCAGACGAGCGATGGGACAGCATCTCCGAGGTAGCGATGGAAAGGGGTTTTCCTATACGACCATTTCACGAGTTTATCGTAATTATCAGTAATCCGGTAAAACATCAAATCCTTGACATCGCTGCGGCCGGAAAAAGATCCTGCTAGAATGTGACCAGCGACGACTGAAGAGAATCGTTTAGCGTGACAGAAGTGTAACCCTTCCGCAAATTGCCGTAGATTTCAGGGCTGGGTCATCAACAAGTGTCAGCGTGCGAACCATTCAAAGAAACATCATCGATATGGCCTTTCGAAGCCGAAGGCTCGATCGCGTGTCCTAGATGACTCCACGACACAAAGCTTTACGCCTCGTTTGGGCCTGTCAACACAGACACTAGGGCTAGGCTGTTAATGACTGGAAATAATTTGCCTGGTCGGACGAGTATCGTTTCAAATTGTATCGAGCGTTTGGACGAGTACGGGTATGGAGACAACCTCTTGAATCTATGGACCTTGCATGTCAAGCTGGTGGAGGCTCTGTAATGGTGTGGGGCGTGTGCAGTTGGAGTGATATGGGAACCCCAATATGTCTAGATACGACTCTGACAGGTCACACGTACGCAAGCACCCTGTCTGATCGCCTGCATTCATTCATGTCCATTGTACATTCCGACAGACTTGGACAATTCCAGCAGGACAATGCGACACCTCACAGTTTTAGAAATTCTAAAAGTGGCTCCAGGAACAGTCTTCCACGTTTAGAAACTTCCCCCGGCCACCAGATTCCCCAGACATGAACATTATTGAGTATATCTGAGATGCCTTGCAACGTGTTGTTCAGAAGAGATCTCCATCCCCTCGTACTCTTGCTGATTTATGGACAGCCCTGCAGGATTTATGGTGTCAGTTCCCTCCAGTGTTACTTCAAGCGTTATTCGAGTCCATGCGACGTCGTGTTGCTGCACTTCTGCGTGCTCGCGGTGGCTCTAGACGATATTAGCAGGTGTACCCGTTTCTATGTCTCTTCAGTGTATATCTGATAGCGTTCGGTCGAGGCTTAAACGTGGACATTTCAAGCCTATGCGCACGCGCGGGTCGGGATACATAACGACGCTGACAGCTTTGTGACCCAATTAGGCTACTCCCAGACCGTGGAGCCCAAATTGGGCCCAGCCATCTTCTTCTCCAACTGGCTACTTCCCTACACTCTCTTCCTGACGAGAAGGCTGCCTTTAATGGCTGGTCGGCGAGGGTTAACTGCCCGTTTCGGTTTCAGCTGATCCCTGGCGCTGATAAGCGGTACTCGCTGGAATGACGGCAATTAAGCGCTGTTTAAATGGCGGGTGCGCGCGTCTGACGGAGCCCGGCTGTGACGTACTGCCGAGAGGTGAGGTGGCGGCAGGTCGGCAGGTGGATGCGTGGCTGCCGCCCCCCCGCGGAGGCGCTCGCCGGGCCTCGCAGCGGGACGTCCGGGCGTCGCTACCGGATAAGGGGCCAGGGCGCGGGCCAGGGGGCTAATTTGGAGGTCGGCTGCCGGGCGCACTGCAGTCGCGAGCAGCGAACGGCGGGCGCGGCTAATTGCGGGGAACGTCGGCCTCCGACACGTGGCAATCGCCGCTATTAAACTCCGCTAGCTCCTGCCTCCTTCATCAAATTACACGCCCGTCTGGAGCGCGCCAGCTAGAAGTCGAGGCAGAAGACGCCGAATGCCGGACATTTGCGACGCCGGACATTTGCCACACTTGCCACAGGTAGCCATCCCTCAGGTAAGGGACGTCCTTCCTCGTACTTCCTCTGTCCGCTTTCAAACCGCTGTCTCCACATCTTACTCGATACAACGAGTACGTAAGGGATCTTCTTCTTCGACATCTTGGCGAAATACAGAGCTTCTTTTCCGAAATCAAAATATTTATATCTTTTGGAAAACGAAAGCAATTGTGACGATTATGTCAGTATGTAATTAGTTCTGCCAAGTACAAATATAGATACCTCTGTCTGTAGGGTAGCTTCCTTTCACTCATACTGATTGCGATAGAAGCAGTCCATAGCCACGGGAGCAACAGGAAAGGAACGCTGTAAACAGAATGCGAATGTACGCTAATCATTTCTTTTTTATCGCTGCATTTGTGCCTACTTTAATTACTACAGGTGCATGCTCAAAAGACAATAAGGGAAGAAGAAATGGGTATGTGAATGTTTGAAAAGAAGAACGACATACTCCATATTAATTTACTCTCTAAAATCCGATATCCCTTGCGGTGAAGCATTAGTTAATAAAACCTAGTGAGACAATGTTCAAAACGTGACTGAAAGAACGTTCTTAAACAGAGATAAGGACATGTATGATTGACATGTCATCTAAAGTCGACGTACAATTTTAAAATGTTAGAAATAAGGAAATGAAGTAATACAGAATGCTATGCTTGTACCGTACGCTGTTGTTGTACATTGTTTAGCTCTGGTATTTACAGGGTCACAGAGAAAGCATCCTAGGTTTTGGAGGGAAAAGCCGTAATTGTAATGATCTCCACTACAACAGAAACAAGAAGCACAACTTAAGGAAAAATAATGTAATGTGTCTTCCAGCTTACAAGCGACATTAAAGCAGACAGTTCCTGTGACATAGTATGGACAAAGGGTACAATCGACAAACGGAATAAATTAATAACTGGCCCCTTTTACCAACCCCAAGTCTCAGATGAAACAGTTGCTGAACGTTTCAAAGAAAACTCGAGTCTCATCGCAAATAGGTACCCTACTCATACAATTATACGTGGGAGTGAGTTCAATCTACCTTCCGCATGCTGAGAAAAATATATTTTCAGGGCCTACTGTAAATAGAAAACAACTTCCACTATTGATCTAAACGCTTTTTATAAAATTATTTTGAACAATTAGTTCACAAGGCCATTCAATTTGTAAATGGTTACGAAAACACACTTGACATCTTAACCACAAATAATCCTGAGCATCACGACGGATACAGGAATCAATGAACACAGTCGTACCGAGGTTCAATTCCGTAACAAAGAAATTCACCAAAACTAAACGCGAAATGTTAATATTTATAAAAGCAACTAAAAATTCGGTTGACGTCTTTCTAAGAGACAGTCTCCAATCCTTCCATACTATGTAAGTGAAGACCATATGTGGCTTAAGTTCATAGAAATAGTATCAAGAGCGCTTGAGAGATGCATTCCAAAAAAATTAATATCAGACGGAGCTGATCCCCCATGGTACGCAAAACACGACGCAAAGCTGCTGCAGGAGCGCCGAAAGAGGCACGTATAATTTAGTGGAGCGCAAAATTTCCAAGACTGGCAAAGTTTTACTGTGGCTCGAAATTTGGTGCGGATTTCAATGCGAGGTGCATTTAATAGTTTCGACAACGAAACTCTCTCTAGAAATGTGGTGAAAAATCCACAGAGATTCTGGTTCTATGTTAAGTAACCCAGCGGAAAGGCTCAGTAAGCGATGAGGAGGAGGAGGAAGGGGAGACAAGGGACCCAACCCTTCGGAGCAGGTACAATCGTGGCAAATGTCCGCCGTGGCAAATGTATGCACACCGAAGACGCCAATAAGAGGGCCTCTGCTCAACCTCGACGGCACTGTCTCCTTTTTAGAGGGCGAAACTGTAGGCAGCGAGTAGCCGTAATGAAAGTAATGGTTATAGAAACGGTCACTCGAAAAAATTTAGAAACACCGCGGTAAATGCAGAATCTGTCCAATTCTGAAAGTTGCGCTGATCCAAAGAAATTGGAACGCCTGCCTAATATCGTGTAGGGCCCCCGCGAGCACGCAGAAGTTTCACAACTTGACATGGACTCGACTACTGTCTGAAGAAGTGCTGGAAGGAACTGACACCATGAATCCTACAGTGGTTCAAAAATGGTTCAAATGGCTCTGAGCACTGCAGGACTTAACATCTGAGGTCATCAGTCCCCTAGAACTTAGAACTACGTAAACCTAACTAACCTAAGGACATCACACACATCCATGGCCGAGGGCAGGATTCGAACCTGCGACCGTAGCGGTCGCGCGGTTCCAGACTGTAGCGCCTAGAACCGCTCGGCCACCCCGGCCGGTGCAAAATACCAAAGGAGAAATAGTTAGAGGACAAATAGATGGCTGTAGACTCATACGTAACTAGGAGAAAGATAATGGCAACAACAGAAAAATATAAAACTACAACAAATGAAGCGGTCCAAATGGAATATACGCGACTAAAAAAAAATTAGAAAGACAGAAACTGCAAAATACTTAACAGGAGTGGTTGGAGGACAAAGAGAAGACTGTATACTCGTGTATAGTTAGGTGAAAGATAGATGCTGCTTAGAGGAAAATTAAGAAGACTTTATGAGAAACAGAACTAGCTGTATGAATATCAAGATTGTTCGTGTATCTCTATGAAAGTATTTAGTGTGTTGTAGACATGTTATGCTCCCGTGTTTAACCTAAACTGCGCCGGGTCGGTTGGCCAGTCGGTGCCGGACGTGATATTGTGCTTCCTTCTGGAAGCCTAATAGGATTTGTACTGGCGGGAATATTCTGCTGCCAAATAATTGTTAAAATTCATGGTGAAACCTTTTGCTGTCATTTGTTTTGCACAATTCGCTGCTAGTTTCGGTCAATGACTATTGTCAAGCTAAGGTTGGGTTTGGTTGTTTGGGGGAAGAGACCAAACAGCGAGGTCATCCATCTCATCGGATTAGGCAAGGATGGGGAAGGAAGTCGGCCGTGCCCTTTCAAAGGAACCATCCCGGCATTTGCTTGGAGAGGTTTAGGGAAATCACGAAAACCTGAATCAGGATGGCCGGTAGCAGGTTTGAACCGACGCCCTCTTGAATGCGAGGCCAGTGTCTCTGCACCACTCCCTCACTCTATAGAACTTAGTCAAATATTGGCTACCGTCAGTACAACCAGCGACCGTTATGACTCTGGCGGGAACCATTAGTACGGAGCCATGAGCTAGCAGGGGAATTAACCTGGACCAACCAACACTTAAATGTACCACAGAAATAGAACCGTGGTGCAAATGATTCCACACTAAATGCATTGGTGTCCAAAATGAAAGCAACAAACTGCTATTTCCCCGTCCTGTGTCTAATATGCGATATAATCATGCACACTGTCAACAGATGCCGTTATGACCGTGTCCTCCACAGAAGATGGCATACCGATCAACGGACAACCACGCCAGCAATGACGTCAGGCCGACAGTAAAGCGGCTAGTTTGCAGAGTAGTCCCACATGCACAATCCCTGTGTCCACAGTAACAGACGGTGCAACATGATACAGAGGAGACGCCTACAAATTCTCTGCTGTGGAGGGCCATAGCAAGAATGGAAGCAGGAGAATCGCAAACTGATGTGGTCCGATGGCTTAATGAGAATCGTTATGTTGTTTCTTGGATGAGGCGTCAGTTTATAGAGACCGAAACTGTATCCCGGAGACCAGGGCGGGGCCGACCACCTGTAACACCAATGACCGTTATTTGGCTGTAAGGGCATGACGGCGGCGCCTTAGTACTGCACTGCAACTGTCATCTGACCTCGCAGCATCCCCTGGACGTGTTTTATCGAGGCAAACGGGGTACAGAAGGCTTCAGCAAAGTGGCCTTTATTGTTACAGACCTGCTGTCTATTTACCTTTAGCGTGTCTTCACAGAAGGGAACGTCTAGATTTGAACCATCAGCAAGCTACCTGGAGGATCGAACGGAGAGCGATGTTCTTTTCACAAGTGAGTCCCGATTTGGGCTGGAGAGTAATTCTCGACGGATTCGCAGCTGGAAGGCACATGGAACACGATTTCGGGACCCAAACTTTATAGAAAGAGACCGATATCGAGGAGGATCCTTAATGATGTGGGCAGGGGTTATACTGACCTTTCGAACACCTCTTCATAAAATTGTGGGGTGAATCAGCAAGATTGAACTACTGTCAGGTACCGCATCTCATGCACGGTTGTTGCTTGGTGCTGTGGGCCCACATCTCGCATTGATGGACGGTAATGCTCGACCATAAAGAGGACGGGTGGTTGATGTTTCTTTTGGAAACGGAAGACATTGCGTGGATGGCGTGGCCAGCTCGCTCTTCCCATTTGAATCCCACAGAGCATATCTGGGATGCACTAGGGAGACGGATTGCATCACGTCAACATCCACCAACCACTCTTCAAGACTGATGAGCAGCTCTGAAGGAAGCCCCTGGTAACTGAGTGGTCATCGCTACGGAATGTCATACCTAATGGCCCGTGTTCGAGTCCCGGCTGGGTTGGAGATTTTCTTTGCTCAGTGACTGAGTATTGCGTTGTCCTGATCATCATCATTTGATCCCCACCGACCCCCAAGTCGCCGCAGTGGCGTCAACTCGAAAGACTTGCACCAAGCGAACGGTCTACCCGACGAGAGGCCCTAGTCGTACGGCATTTCCATTTCCTTTGCCTCAACACGAGACTGACGACATCATTCACAGCATGGCCCGTCGTTGTCAAGCCTGTATTGATCCCACAGGTGATCACACCCCGTACTGAGCACATTAACCACTTGTCTAAATGTATGTGCAAATCCGTAAGGTTGAAAACAAGCATAGATCATTTTTTACTATCGTTATGCAGGTTGCAGTTGATTCCGTTCTGTATTCTTTATATTGTCGGGCATGGATGTGCGTGATGCCCTTAGGTTAGTGAGGTTTAAGTAGTTCTAAGTTCTAGGGGACTGATGACCACAGCAGTTAAGTCCCATAGTGCTCAGAGCCATTTGAAGCATCTTTACATTGTTTCTACTTTACTATCAGCTGTTCATACTATTTTGTGGCAAAATAAACGCAACGTTGTAAAATTTCCGTTTGTTGCTTTAGTTTTGGACGTCAGTGTATGTCCTCATTGCATTCTTAGTCGGCGCTGTAGATAGCTGAACCGGGTGGGAGATCGGCGGGCAAAATTCCGAACGGTCCCATCTCCAAACGCAGATCCTATTGCAGACAGACCAGGCCCTCCGGACGTCCCACCAGCGTTACACTTTCCACCTCTCCCTGGGTTTGTATGACCATGACGCCTTCGATGAGGCGCGTTGGAAGCCAGAAGGCCACGGGCTAAACTGCTTCAGTCAACAACTGCCGCTTACGTCGTTCCGCCTCGCACCGCTCGCTACTGTCAAAATCCTCTTTGCCACTCCATGCGCGTCCTCTCGCTGAACCGTTCAGCGCACTACATTCTTTGCCTCAAGACGGGCTACGAATTGTTGACAGGCGGTCGCACAGCTGAAACTGACCACGGACGAGCGACACCTGTATTGTGTCCTCAATAAACTGCAATTGTCAGTCGCGGGCGGAATAGCATTCTGTATAATGTGAATGTATTATTTCCGAGCTAAGCAAATTAGGAAGTGGACAAGTTTTTGGTGCTTCCGTATTAAAAGTCCCCGAAGCGTTTGGCGTGTCAAGACGCACGGTATCGAAGATTTATAGAGCAAGTGGAGAAAGTGGAAAACATGACCTGCATGGAATACGTAATATGATTACGATCATCGACCATTTTTCACGGTTCCTACTACTGTTAGCAATTCCATGATAACGAACCAATGCTGTGGCGTACATATCAGTTCGCAGTTGGTTACTGATGTTGGAAGTGGCTCATATTAGTCACGAATCAGGAGGTGAAATTTGTTTCGGACCTTATGATTCAGCTTTGCAATGCATTGCGCGCTGCTGCTGCGGTCGCAGGTTCGAATCCTGCCTCGGACATGGATGTGTGTGATGTCCTTAGGTTAGTTAGGTTTAAGTAATTCTAAGTCTAGGGGACTGATGACCTCAGGTGTTAAGTACCATAGTGCTTAGAGCCGGGCACGGAGACTGGAATACATATCTTGTGGTTACCCAAGGATTTCTATTAGCCCTCGTCTTTTACCTACTTGATCCTCTGTTGCCTTCACTATTTCATCTCTCAACTACAACGTTCAACTCAAAGGTTCATACGGGAACAGAAACGTCACCCTTTTATTGGTTGGCTCATTTGGGGGAAATGACCAAACAGCGAGGTCATCAGTCCCATTGGATTAGGGAAAGATGGGTAAGGAAGGCGGCCGTATCCTTTCAAAGGAACCATCCCGGCATTTGCATGAAGTGATTTTGGGGAAGTGCGGAAAACCCAAATCAGGATAGGCGGACGCGGGTTTGAACCGTCGTCCTCCCGAATGCGAGTCTTGTGTACTAACCACTGCTTAACCTCGCTCGGTCACCATTTGAGGTATTGTTCGGGACAAAGATGCCGCCCACTTTGCCGTTCTAAATCCTAAATTAGGATCGAATTCCGAATCAGTGAAAAAGTTTGCGAGAAGAATTCAGGAGGTACGGAGAAACGTACAAAAGGCGAACACAGAGGTTGTGGAAAGCCAGGAACAGCCGAATAGGCACATGGGCAGACTACCACAGTGTCATACAGGGCAGTGGGTATCGGTCATTAATCCCTATACAACGAAGATAAAAATATCACGGACTGTATCAGATCGTGAAGATCACTGCAACACTTAACTTAAAGGTAGTTTCCTACCAAAAATCTGTCGTGCACATCAGTCTGGTGGACCATTTAAGGATGCTGAACAACAGTTAGCTGCAACCGAACAGGTACGCAAAGGTGCGTTAAGCAGAAAGAAGCAACCTCTGGCTGTTAGACAGCACAAAGGCACAAAATATACCTTATTCTTTCAGGTCGCTTAGTACGTCGTTAGATTCCTTTCAATGTTAGGTTAGCGTTGGATTTATTCTTGACGTCTGTGTTATGGGTATGTTCTATATTATGTTGTGTTCGGGCGGATTTAGTGTTTTCGTGTCATTGCCACAAGTAGGGTTTTTTTATCTCTAGTGGTCGTTAATTACTCGTTTCAGGATGAAGGAGAGGATGATGAACGATTCCTTTTCTCACTTAGCGACTTCGTGGATAATAGGGAAATAGTGTACGAATAAGGACTCAGGAAATTTTGTTGATTTTGAGTAGTAGGGAAGCACTCCGTCTTCAGGCCACAAGTCGGGACCATCAGACCGCCGTATAATCCTCAGCTGAAGATGCGGATAGGAGGGGCGTGTGGTCAGCACACCGCTCTCCCGATCGTTATGATGGCTTTCTTTGACCGGAGTCGAGTAGTTCCTCAATTGGCATCACGAGGTTGAGTGCACCCCGAAAAATGGCAACAGTGCATGGCAGCCCGGATGGTCACCCATCCAAACGCCGGCCACGCCCGACAGCGCTTAACTTCTGTGATCTGACGGGAACCGGTATATCCACTGCGGCAAGGCCGTTGCCAATAGTAGGGAAACTCATGTGGTTATGTCGCTAGCGGATCTGGAGAAACGCACTCAAGGGAATACTGTTGTCTGTTCAGATAGCCCGCCACGGACCTACACGCGGATATGCGAGGTGAGTAGATATTTTTTTTGGAGAAAACGAAAGAGTTGCGAAGAGGAAATCTTGCCCACTTGATCTTACTTGCAGAAGGTATTAGTCGTACGAATCACAGCAGGGGAAAATTTTTGAAGAAAATAGTTGTCATCAGCACGGTATGGGGAGTTTTTAAAGGGGAAATTCAATAATTCAATTTTAATCAAAGACTGGTCTTGGAAGGGTAGGATCGAATCTGTCTGTTGTGACTTCCTTGCTCGTTGTGTGGTTCTTCAGTGGATACAGGAGCAAGGACCGATGATGTTCATGAACAGAGAATTCAGATATTAATTTATTTTACACCTAATGTCAAATAGTAGAAATAATACATAATTTTGTTGCTAAAGAGCCAGCGTCAGTTGCTAACAGTAGATCTGAATGTAGAAACATATCCAGATACAAAAGATTTGTAAGTCTGTCACTCTTCAGTGCAGTGGCCACTGTGAAAGTCTATAAATGTTATTCGCCTGGAAAACACGCAAAATGAGGCCAGTGCATGAATGTTCGAACTTAACGGGAGGTTTACTAACTTTTGGTTCAAAAAATCGATTTTTTAATTGCATTTTTGGATCTATAAAAATGTATAGAATCCACCCCTGAAACGGTTTCTCCGAATACGGAACGGAATTGTTTGTTGTTCGCAGCTGAACAAAAATTGCTACTGCCTGAAATCCGCCTTTTTCACGCACCAGTTTTTTTCTTTCGGAGGACGAGTTATTGTACCGGTGCTTGGGAGGAAACACACGAAATTCAAATTAAAGTTTGAACGCATGTGTTTGGAAGCTAGCCCCTAAGTAATTGCATTCTGGTGCGAAGACAGTGGAGATCGTGACTTTCCTGGCAGTGAACAACTTCTATAAAGGGTATTCAGCAATTCTGAAGACCATGACAACGATGGACGTCACCCTGGGACTCCATTCGACGCAGTGCTCCAAGCATTCGGACGACCACCGGATTCAACCGGCCGAAAACCGCACAGTATGGTAACTTCAAATCTACTGAACCGATTGGCTTGATTATTTGATTCCGACAAACCTAACTAAATTGTCTAGGAGTTCTACCGCTTTTATTCCGATCCATCAACTATAAATATTTTTACTTGACTGACGAAGTTGAAAAATCTATGAAAAAACCCTATTTTTTTTGAAATGGCCGCCATTTTGTTTCCTATGGTCCAAATAACTTAAGCGAGGTACAACTCGTACAGAACCTTATATACTTCGCTAACGTCAACTCAAATTTTGATTTCAGACGCGCCGGCTGACCTGTGACATATCGCGCGTGGAGGTCTACATCAAAATTTTGTTTCGTTCCGACGGCACTTCCGCGTTTGCTCTTCGACATTTAAAGTCGAAAAAATTCCAGTTTGTAGAGGAAATATCAATAAACATTTTGACCAAATCTGACATTGATAGCTGTAACATATCCCGAGAAAACAATTCTCGAAAAACATGCTTTTTTCGGGCCGAAGACCTCCCCTAAGTATTACCGCTGCTCGAGCTCCTGCTGTTTTTAATATATATTAATGACTTGCCATTCTATATTCACGAAGATGCAAAGTCGGTACTTTCTGCCGATGATACAAGTATAGCTGTCACACCTAACAGACAAGAATTAACTGGTGAAGTTGTAAACGATGTTTTTCAGAAAATCATTAAGTGGTTCTCTGAAAATGGGCTCTCACTAACTTTGACAAAACACAGTGTATACAGTTCAACACACTAAATGGAATGACATCATTAATAAATATAGACTTCGATCAGAAATCGGTAGCTAAGGTAGAATAATCAAAATTTCTAGGTGTATGCATTGATGAGGGTTTGAATTGGAAAAAACACACTGAGGATCTGCTGAAACATTTGAGTTCAGCTATTTACGCTATTAGGGTCATTGCAAATTTTGGCGATATACATCTGAGTAAATTAGCTTACCCCGCCTATTTTCATTCTCTGCTTCCGTATGGCATCATATTCTGGGGTAACTCATTATTGAGTAAAAGAGTGTTCATTGCACAAAAGCTTGTGATCAGAAGCTGGAGCTCATCCAAGATCATCCTTCAGACACTTATTTAAAGAGCTAGAAATCTTCACTGTAGCCTCACAATATATATATTCACTTATGAAATTTGTAATTAACAATCTGAACGAATTCAAAAGTAATAGCAGTGTACATGGCTACAACACTAGGAGAAAGGATGATCTTCGCTACTCAAGATTGAATCTAACTTTGGCTGCGAAGGGGATAAATTATGCTGCCATTAAAGTCTTTGGTCACTTACCTAATAGCATCAAAAGTCTGACAGATAGCCATATAGCATTTAAAAGGAAATTAAAAGAATTTCTTAATGGCAGCTCCTTCTAGTCAATAGATGTATCTTTGTATATAGTAAGTGGGTTTCCCAACCCCCACAAAAAAAAATGAGTGTCATGTAACATTTTGTGTAATGTAATCAGCGCCGTCGTTCCCTGGTGGCGGTTATAAGAAGCGCTGCGGGCGTAACTGGTGGCGCCCGTATTTGATAGTGCGGCCTACCGGACAGAGACTGGGTTGTTGGGTTGTATGGGGGAGGAGACTAGACAGCGACGTCATCGCTCTCATCGGATTAGGGAAGGACGGGGAGGAAGTCAGCCGTACAATTTCAAAGGAACCGTCCCGGCATTTGCCTGGAGCGATTGATTGGAAATCACGGGTAGAGAGTGAAACTGAATTTTCGGGAGAGGAGAGGCGTGCTGCATCCCAGAAAAGTTCGGCGCACCGGTTGTGAATTTTTTGAGTTTTATTCCCACCGCGTCCAGGCAGTAGAGGCCAGCCCGGCCAACGAGCTGATGGAGCACGCCACTGGGTATTATTGCTGACATTCCGACAAAACAGTCTGGGCAGATGTGAGTTTGAGACATCTGTCAACGACCGAGCCAAGCTAACACGGTGCGACAAAGAGTGAAGTAATATTTTGTCACTCGGCAACGAGAAACTCACCCCTTGTTCGGGGTGGCGCGAGCTGGGAAAAGCTGGCAGCACAAGTAATAGGAAGCAAACTTACTCGTCTCCCTCCAGCTGGACTACGTCAGGAGCGTAGCAATAAGTGTGTAAGTAATCGAGCTTAGGGGCTCAAAGCTGTGTCATGCCACCATTCTGTCTGCGTCTTGAACCGGAAAGGCGACAATTGAGTTTCACAGAAACCGCGGCCCACCCTTGGTGTTGAAGATCGGCTGACTACCAGCCCACCGACTGACTTGTCCAGTTCCAGCGAGTGATTTGGGAAACTTCACCGACACGGGGAGCGGTTGTGCCACCAGCCTCCATCCTCTGAGGAATTCCGCCAACAGACTGCAACCGGTCTACGATCTGGCCGGTGGAGGCGCTCCCTCGCTTCCTGTAGCTACCAAGACTTCATCGGCCATGGTCCTGGCTCGATCAACAGTTGTCCACATCTTGTTGGCCTGTCCAAATTTAGCCGGCCTGAGGCGGACTTTTTATCTCCCTGACACGCTACCTTCGATTTTAGGTGACAATGCCTCAACGGCAAAGAGTTTTAAGTCTTATCCGTGAAGGACTTTTTCAACATTCTACTTATGTGTTGACGCCTTAGCCTCATCTTTCAGGCCCTCACCCTACCTGCATTTTAACTCTTCCTCGTTCCCTCTGGTACTGTCTGTTCGACTTGTTGTTCGTCTTTTCACCATCTCTCTTCTCTTGTGCTTTTAGGCTGGAGATTTTAGTGTGCTGTTGAGTGGCTAACTCATGCTTTTTTACTCTTGTGGTCAGCCAGTCAGGACCGTCTGCTACGTTGTTTTAACACATTTTACCGCTTTTTCCCTTTTACTTAATGTTTCCAGTTTTAGCTTGATACTTTCGCTTCTACGTGAGAGTGTTTACACACACAGTTTCATGCATTTTGTTTGTTTCTCGGATTAGTTTTATCCGTGAAGGACTTTTTTAACATTCTACTTATGTATTGACGCCTTAGCCTCATCTTTCAGGCCCTCACCCTACCTGCATTTTAACTCTTCCTCGTTCCCTCTGGTACTGTCTGTTCGACTTGTTGTTCGTCTTTTCACCATCTCTCTTCTCTTGTGCTTTTAGGCTGGAGATTTTAGTGTGCTGTTGAGTGGCTGACTCATGCTTTTTTACTCTTGTGGTCAGCCAGCCAGGACCGTCTGCTACGTTGTTTTAACACATTTTACCGCTTTTTCCCTTGTACTTAATGTTTCCAGTTTTGGCTTGATACTTTCGCTTCTACGTGAGAGTGTTTACACACACAGTTTCATGCATTTTGTATGTTTCTCTGATTAGTTTTATCCGTGAAGGACTTTTTTAACATTCTACTTATGTGTTGACGCCTTAGCCTCATCTTTCAGGCCCTCACCCTACCTGCATTTTAACTCTTCCTCGTTCCCTCTGGTACTGTCTGTTCGACTTGTTGTTCGTCTTTTCACCATCTCTCTTCTCTTGTGCTTTTAGGCTGGAGATTTTAGTGTGCTGTTGACTGGCTGACTCATGCTTTTTTACTCTTGTGGTCAGCCAGCCTGGACCGTCTGCTACGTTGTTTTAACACATTTTACCGCTTTCCAGTTTTGGCTTGATACTTTCGCTTCTACGTGAGAGTGTTTACACACACAGTTTCATGCATTTTGTTTGTTTCTCGGATTAGCCGCCCGGTCTCAGGCGCCTTGTCACAGTCCACCCCCCAATCTCCCCCCCCCCCCCCCCCCCCGCCATCGAAGGTTCAAGTCCACCCACGGGCATGGATGTCTGTTGTCCTTAGCGTAAGTTAGCTTAAGTTACATTAAGTAGTGCGTAAGCTTAGAGACCAATGACCCCAGCAGTTTGGTCCCAAAAGACCTTACCACAAATTTCCAATTTTTCTTCCTCGGATTCTAGGCAATAGGATTCATTTGGGGTATGGTTTAAATCCGAGACCTGTGTGACTATGGAAAAAGGAATTGAAAACTTTGTAGTTTAGTGCCTCTAATCTGCAAAACAACCTATCAACCAATGGACAACTGGTGTTGGCTACTGCACCCAAGTGCACCACATGTGGACCAGGAGTAAGGGAGGGAATGCGTAGCCGGCAAGACTGCGGTGGACCTGGGTGCGCCGCGCTGGCATGGTGTCTGCTGACGGGTTACTCGGCATCGCAGGAACTGCCGCCCACGACCCAGGAGGACCGTGGCACCAGCGCATTGCGCGGTCGGCAGCGTTTGCGGAAACGCAGAGCGGCAATGCGGAAGCCCGGAATGCTGTATGAGACTGCTTGAACAAACGCTTGTCAGTACTACCACAATTTCACTGTATCCCCTGCCGTAAGTCTGCTAGAGCTGTAGGGAAATATAAATTAATCTATATATCGATATTTTTCCAAGAAACATCCATACACATCTTCGATATTGTTATCACCGACAGATAGATATCCAAACTGTAATATCGAGTACCGATATTTTTATTTTATATTGCATTTTCTTCGCAATTTTCGGCAAATACACTCCTGGAAATAGAAAAAAGAACACATTGACACCGGTGTGTCAGACCCACCATACTTGCTCCGGACACTGCGAGAGGGCTGTACAAGCAACGATCACACGCACGGCACAGCGGACACACCAGGAACCGCGGTGTTGGCCGTCGAATGGCGCTAGCTGCGCAGCATTTGTGCACCGCCGCCGTCAGTGTCAGCCAGTTTGCCGTGCCATACGGAGCTCCATCGCAGTCTTTAACACTGGTAGCATGCCGCGACAGCGTGGACGTGAACCGTATGTTCAGTAGACGGACTTTGAGCGAGGGCGTATAGTGGGCATGCGGGAGGCCGGGTGGACGTACCGCCGAATTGCTCAACACGTGGGGCGTGAGGTCTCCACAGTACATCGATGTTGTCGCCAGTGGTCGGCGGAAGGTGCACGTGCCCGTCGACCTGGGACCGGACCGCAGCGACGCACGGATGCACGCCAAGACCGTAGGATCCTACGCAGTGCCGTAGGGGACCGCACCGCCACTTCCCAGCAAATTAGGTACACTGTTGCTCCTGGGGTATCGGCGAGGACCATTCGCAACCGTCTCCATGAAGCTGGGCTACGGTCCCGCACATCGTTAGGCCGTCTTCCGCTAACGCCCCAACATCGTGCAGCCCGCCTCCAGTGGTGTCGCGACAGGCGTGAATGGAGGGACGAATGGAGACGTGTCGTCTTCAGCGATGAGAGTCGCTTCTGCCTTGGTGCCAATGATGGTCGTATGCGTGTTTGGCGCCGTGCAGGTGTGCGCCACAACCAGGACTGCATACGACCGAGGCACACAGGGCCAACACCCGCCATTATGGTGTGGGGAGCGATCTCCTACACTGGCCGTACACCTCTGGTGATCGTCGAGGGGACACTGAATACTGCACGGTACATCCAAACCGTCATCGAACCCATCGTTCTACCATTCCTAGACCGGCAAGGGAACTTGCTGTTCCAACAGGACAATGCACGTCCGCATGTATCCCGTGCCACCCAACGTGCTCTAGAAGGTGTAAGTCAACTACCCTGGCCAGCAAGATCTCCGGATCTGTCCTCCATTGAGCATGTTTGGGACTGGATGAAGCGTCGTCTCACGCGGTCTGCACGTCCAGCACCAACGCTGGTCCTACTGAGGCGCCAGGTGGAAATGGCATGGCAAGCCGTTCCACAGGACTACATCCAGCATCTCTACGATCGTCTCCATGGGAGAATAGCAGCCTGCATTGCTGCGAAAGGTGGATATACACTGTACTAGTGCCGACATTGTGCACGCTCTGTTGCCTGTGTCTATGTGCCTGTGGTTCTGTCAGTGTGATCATGTGATGTATCTGACCCCAGGAATGTGTCAATAAAGTTTCCCCTTCCTGGGACAATGAATTCACGGTGTTCTTATTTCAATTTCCAGGAGTGTATTTGAAATTGTTCTTTTAAAATTGTGGTAGAACATAGTTTTACTTTCACTACGTGAAGGAGTCTAACTACTTTTTGAGCTCCCTTCACGTCCAGTCTTTCTCTTTGACTGTGTGAAGCAAGTATGGGTGGCACAAAGAAGACCGATAACAAGATTTTCGATGTGAAGATTTTCAACACAACTATTTCTTGACATCGTCATTCTTCAAAAACAGTTGCCGAAAACAACGAACAAAAATCAAAATGACAAGATTGCTCTTTGCAGTAGGTGGAGACATGTGTTGGGAAATGCTGATCTAATCGGCGCTCAACTCTACCAACAGAAAGTGCAATGTTTAACTTCACGACACAATTTTGGCACTAAAATTACTAGGTGGCTGCCGTTTGCAGAAAGGAAAAAAC
Organism: Schistocerca gregaria; assembly: GCF_023897955.1. Taxonomy (NCBI): domain Eukaryota; kingdom Metazoa; phylum Arthropoda; class Insecta; order Orthoptera; family Acrididae; genus Schistocerca; species Schistocerca gregaria. The sequence continues at coordinate 504,656,887 of NC_064925.1, read as the reverse complement.
AAGGAAACTGACATTTAGCGTTCCGGACAGATCCGATATGTGACGAACCAAAACTACGTACCCATGGGACAACTTTTATTGTGCCACTTACATGTAGTTACCATTGCTAGCAAAGTGGTTATCGCCAAATGCGGCTGTGCATCACTTTCCTTTTGATTCTTGCTCTAAGGGGGATGTTAATGAACAGAATATCTAATAATGGATCAGTACTTAAATATACAGTTCTTAAAGCGGTAGTGCATTTACATTGTGCAGCCAATATTTTTCCAGGTCGGTAGGTTGTTCTTTTTCCCGTCGGTATGTCAATCATTTTCTTCGATATATCGATGGCCGATAATCATACTTTCTTAAATATCGATATCAACAGTCCTAAAATGTGCCTTCTTGCTCCCATTTTTCTGACGCATCCTGACGTCTACTGGCTTCAAACAGGCCAGGTCGTTACAACTCCTAGATGAAAAATGTATATTATGTATCTGACTATATTAGTATAACGAGAGCTTCATCTACAAGCTCAAAGGGAAGTGGAAGCATATGTGTATTTTCAGTAGTCTTCACAGCCCCAATTGCCTTCTACACCCGACTCACGTAAATAAATTGGGTTCCACATCATCAAAACTCTCCAAACTTACAGCGACGGATTCCAAACTCGCAAGAAATATGCACATCGCTTAGTTTCTGCAGAATGTTGTACTGTAGAAAAGACTGCGAACTTCTGTAAAGTTTGGAAGGTAGGAGACGAGATACTGGTGGAAGTAAAACTGTGAGGACGGGGTGTGAGTCGTGCTTGGGTAGCTCAGTTGGTAGAGCACTTGCCCACGAAAGGCAAAGGTCCCGATTTCGAGTCTCGGTCTGGCACACAGTTTTAATCTGCCAGGAAAGTTTCCGATAGTGAGATAGATGGAACATATGGGATCAGCAGAGAACAACCATGTAAGCTTGGTATGCAACCTGTAAGTTTATCCAAGCAAGCAATACGGGTTGGGAATAGAGAATATGAAAGAACACCGAGTTTTGTGGATGTGATATTCTTAAAAACTTCAAACCTTGGTAAGTATTTTCTGAAAGAGATACAAATGTATGCTAAAACATTACATATGACTAATGTACATAGGAAAGACAACATCCCACTGTGCTGCAGTATTATGAACTCTTTTATGCACTCAAACCCTGTGTCTCTTCCGAAATTTTTGAATCTCAAAGCTCTATGTCTGATTGAAAAAATTATTCGATATTCTAACGGTAAGCTTACTAAGCCTTATTCCTAAGACACCTTCAGATGACTTTGGACGACCAGCAGCATTCCACAAACGTTTTAGGATTTATTTACATTTAAAGTCTATGGACTTTAGTCATCAGTAACAGAGTTCTGATTTTGCTTACACGTTGTGTAGCATTACAAACGCGAGAGAATTGCGTAATTATATCAGCTCGAGATCCATATCTGACAGCGTTAACAATCTTTGTATACTACAGAAAGGAGCTGCAGATTAAGAGTTTCCGTTGCCTACATTCCTCACGTTTGTACTTAACGTAGCGTACTTCCACATGTTAGCGTGGGGAGGGGGAAGTACTAGATAGTGCACAGTTAGCTGAAAATTGGTTCAAATGCCTCTGAGCACTATGGGACATCTAAGGTCATCAGTCCCCTAGAACTTAGAACTACGTATACCTAACTAACCTAAGGACATCACACAACACCCAGTCATCACGAGGCAGAGAAAATCCCTGATCCCGCCGGGAATCGAACCGTGAAACCCGGGCGCGGGAAGCGAGAACGCTACCTCACGACGAGCTGAATTGCGCCACGTCGGTAGTGTAACTGCAAAGGCCGTCCGCCTATGAAGTATTTTGCAGTGTTTTACTAGGCATAGTGGTATGCCCTTACTTGATCCCATCTCTGAACCGATACTGCCTGTTAGGAGGGGACATAACGCTAAACACATACTCCGAAGTTCAGTATAACTTGACGTTGTTTTTATCATTGTAGAAAGTATAGAAGCGATAGATAATAGAAAAAATCCTAGTGAAAACAACGGCTGATCCAACGCAACCCCTTCAGCTGTGTAGTCGGAAACTTCAGCCTTTATTATTTACCTGCTGAACCATTGAGGCACGTCTACCAGCTAAAAATGAGTTATTTATAAAAACAGAAAACAAACTGCACTGAGCCAAAGGATGAAGCACTATTCATAGAATACAGTACAAAAAGTTGTTGTTGTTGTGGTCTTCAGTCCAAAAACTGGTTTGATGCAGCTCTCGGTGCTACTCTATCCTGTACAAAACTCTTCATCTCCGGATAATTACTTCAACTTACATCCTTCTCAATCTGCTTACAGTATTCATCTCTTGGTCTCCCCCTACGATTTTTACACTCCATGCTTCCCTCTAGTACTAAATTGGCGATGCCTGAGAATGTGTCCTACCAACTGATCCTTTCTTCTAGTCAGGTTGTACCATAAATTTCTCTTCTCCTCATGTCTATTCAGAGCCACCTCATTAGTAACGGGATCTCCCCTCTAATCCACAGCATTCTTCTGTATCACCACATCTCAAAGACTTCTCTTCTGGTCTAAACTGTTTATCGTCCACTTCCATACATAGCTACATAAAAATACTTCCCGCCACTTAAACCTACACTTAATGTTACAAAATTTCTCTTCTTTAGAAACGGTTTTCTTGTCATTGCCAGTCTACATTTTATATCCTCCCTACGTCCACCATCATCACTTATTTTGTTTTCCTAATAGCAAACTCATCTACTACTTTCAGTATGTCATTTCCTAATCTAATTCCCTCACCACCACCTGACTGAATTCGACTGCATTCCATTATTCTCGTCTTGCTTTCGTTGACGTTCATCTCATATCCTTCCTTCAAGACACTGTCCATTCCGTTCAACTGCTCTTCCAAATCCTTTGCTGTCTCTGAGAGAATTACAATGTCGCCAGCAAACCTCAAAGTTTCTTCTCCGCTGACTTTAATTCCTACTCCAAATTTTTCTTTTGTTTCCTTTACCGCTTGCTCAATAAACTGAATAACTTCGGGGACAGGCTACAGCCCTGTCTCACTGCCTTCTCAACTACTGCCTCTCTTTCATGCCCCTCGACCCTTATAACTGCAATGTGGTTTCTGTACAAGCTGTACAGCCTTTCGCACCCTATACTTTACCCCTGCTACCTGTAGAATTTTAAAGATAGTATTCCAGTCAACATTGTTAAAACTTTCTCTAAGTCTACAAATGTTTCAAACGTAGGTTTATCTTTCCTTAACCTATCTTCTATGAAAGGCCTTAGGGTCAGTACTGCCTTGCGCGTTCCTCCATTTCTTACCTGAGATCGGCTTCTAGCGGCATTCCAAGTTATTAGTTATTTAAGTTACAATTAATTTATTTGAAATAAATCTGTTCAAATGCTGTGCTTATTTGAATCATTATTCAGATACAAACATATTTTAGAAATAATTCAAAAGCCAAGATCGCTTAGATACTGTTTGCTAGATAACCGGTTTCAACACACTAAAGGTGCCATCATCGGATCTGACCTTTAGTGCGTTGAAACCGGTTATCCAGTAAACAGTATCTAAGTGATCTTAGCTTTTGAATTATTTCTGCAATGGGTAATCGCCCCACTACGTACTGTGTGTTTACTGACAAATATATTCAAATAACAACTGTCTGTGCTTACCGTTACACCCAATGCTTCCTGTCTGTTTCCATTCACTGCATCTAGGGTTATCAGCTGTAACGAGTCCTGTTAGTTCATTTGCTCGATTTTCTCACGAAAGCTTGTGCTGTATCTGCATTGAAGTTTTCTTTTTTTTGTTAACTATAAACAAAGTTGACAATTATAGTCCGTTGTCACACTCCTCAACATAAATCTTTTTAATGTGCTCTTCCGAAATACATCTCAGTATCAATACACCTTTAGAAGCATACTCATTGCAAGCACTATTACATGAGCCATTCTTTCAATCAAGCTTTTTGTTCCACTGTAAAATAATGACATTCAATAACGTTCAGTATTGTATTGGCACTTTAAATTTCGTTAACCGTGATCATACTCAGTCGCTGTTGTAACACTGTAGGCACCTCGGTGGTCCCGGTCGCCTACGGTGGACTGGAAGCTGAGCGGTGACCTCTCCAGTTGTCAGGATGCTAGGAAATGACTGTGGACGCGTCAGAAACGCCAAAGAAGCATTATTAATTCATGACACCTTTATTCCTGCTGAGTACAATGTGGCCCGTGTAACATAGGCTGGCTAAGCTTGGTTATATCAACGACCTTCCCCGAGTCCTCGCTGACTCGAAGCGATGACACCAGCTCCGGGCTGCACCAGTCTTGCTAGCGCAGCACCGCGTGCTGTGACGTGGCGGAAGAATGCCCTTACTTCGTACTTCGGCCGCGCATGGCTGGTGGCGCGCGGCTGGCCTGCAGGCTCGGTTGCGGACAGCAGTCCGCTGCGCGTAGGACGCTCGGGGTTGGAGTCCCGGCGCTGTCAGCACGAGAGGCATTCTCATAGTGCGTAATGTACTCTATCCCACCCCGTCATCTTCCCTGCTCCTCCTGGTGGTCAGCATTGGCGGCGAGTGAGTCTGCTGCGATGTCTGCTAATCCTGGGTTGATGATTGACAGCGGCAGCAGAAAGCTGGTACTGTCCCCTCATGTCTGCTGATGGATGGGCCACCCTTACTGCAACATCTCCTTAATAAAGATTAACATGTCGATCACCGACCCAGTACACATCTGACTCCAAATCTAACTGCGAGTGCCTTGTTGCTATCAGAGCTGGCGTATTTAAAGGAAGCATGAGCGACATCCTGACGTCTTGCTCGTTTGTAATGAATGTATTCGTTCCACTTATACTGCTGATTTATCTGTATTACTCGCTCCTTAGGTGTTCTTGTGACAGAGTTACGTGTTGTTATGGCAAACTTATGAGAAGTTGTGAAATGCAGTACAGCTGACGCTATACCTCTGTCTTACACTCTACGAAAGTCTCTGTCTAACACAAACCTGCCTGCTATGCAATTCTCTCTCGCCTGTTGTGTTTAACCAGGCTATTGCCCCTGCGTGACGACACATTCCGATACATGTGCAATCCTCTTACCTCTTGGCCAACCTACTGCCTCTGGCTCTCGGCATCGGCAACGTAACTTTGACAATATTCCACGTTTCCAACTCTTTACTATTCCGCGACACAACAACACTTACTCAATCTCCGTTGTACTGCACATGCTTTCACCAAAGAAAACACAGAAATTCGACAACTAAATGGAAATTGTGCTTCTAAATGCATTCGACTCTTTGCTGGGCTCATTAATGCCGCTACATTGTGAGGGCGCTGCGAACTGTATGTTTCCTTAGCTGTATGGCCCTGGCAACGCAGCTGTTCCCCAGCACTCGCTGAGCGACCTCCAAGTGATACCAAGTGAGCAAACTGTTAGCAGCCTGCTACTGAGTGCACATGCACAGCGACTCCCAAAACACAACACGGCCCCTGGTCATGGCTGTGTCACTAACCGCCACCTCAGACAATACACCTTCTCCTTCCTGACAGTCCTTGCCAATCTCTACAACGTCATCTTCTCTACCGGCTTCTACCCCGAGCTGTGGAAGACTTCCCACATCCTATTATTCCTAAAACCCAAGAACCCTCCTTTCGTCTCCTCTTCCTACCATCCCATCTGCCTCACCTCCATCTTCAGTAAGATTTTCGAATCCATCCTCTCCCGTTGTATCCATCACCACCTCCTCCCCCTTACCCAGTGTGGCTTCTGACCCTCCTTCTCCGCTGATGACCAACTCCTTAACCTCATCCACCTTCTTTCCCTCCAACTTAATTGCCGTAGCTCCGACATTTTTATTTCCCTCGATCTCCAAAATGCCTACTACCACGTGTGGCATCCCAGTCTCCTCCTTAAACTCCAAACCTACGTACTGCATGTCAATTTTGACTGTCTGTTAGCTTCCTGCCTATCACACCATCCTTCCTATGCCACCCTCCACGACATCAACTCCTGTATCTTTTATCCAACTGCTGGCGTCCCCCAGGGCTCAATCCTACCCCTCTCCTCTATCTCCTGTACACCACAGATATGCTCAAGCCACCCCCACCTGTCTACCTCCTTCATTATGCTGATGATAACACCTTCCTGGTTCTCTACCCTACCCTTCAATGGTCCCAATGCACCCTCCAAGCCCACCTTGACCAGTCCATCACTTGGTGTAACCAGTGGTTTCTTCGTTTCTCCCCTCCAAAACCCAGGCCATCATCATAGGCCACACCACCTGCTCTTTCCACTTCCATGATTTCTACCTCATCATTTATGGTCATCCCATCCAGCTCACCCACACCCTGTGATACCTTGGTCTCACCCTCGACCATCACCTCACCTGGACACTTTATCTCCAGAGCATCCAACAGAAAGCCCATTCTCGCCTTAGCCTCCTGAAACGCCTGTCTGGCCGGACATGGGGATTGTGTCCTTTCACCATCCTCCACACCTAAAAATCCCTCATCTGTAGTATTCTGGAGCTCTGCTCCCCCCCTCTGCCTGGAGCTCTGCCCCCCCTGCTTTTATAAGGCCTTCCAAATCCTACAACACCATGCACTCTGCCTTGACTTCTGTATCCATCTTCTCTCCCCCACTCGACTCCTGTATGACCTCATGCCCTTTTCCCACCTCCTCCTTTTCCTCCAACATCTCTGCATCCTTTACACTGTCTGCAGGCTTGATCCCCTGGTTTACTCCTTCCTCTCTATCCCCCACCTGTTGCTGTTAGCTCCCTCTCTCCACCTCCAAACCCTCCTCTCCTTCATCAGGGAGATTTCCAGCACCTCCCCCTCCTGGATGTTCAGTAAGACACATACCCTTCCTACTAACTGTAGCCTGGCCTTGTTCCCCCCCCCCCTCCCCTCCCCAGCGACCCACTTTTCGTCTGCCTTTGTCTCCCAGAGCGAATTTCCCTCCTTCCCTTTGAGTCCCTGGACCCCCTCCTCAGTTGTTTTCCTCTCCCATCCCTTCCCTCCCCAGCCCACATTCAGCATGCGCCCACCTCATCCCCCTCTCTCTCCCCTCCTTCTCGCCTCCTTTTCCCTTGTCCATTGCCGCCCCCCCCCCCCCTGGCAGATCCTCTTACGTTTTTATTCATTACCAAGTGTGCTGTGTTATTATTGTATTCCATACCTTTATACAGTGTCATCTAATAATGTGGTTTTAATTGTGTACTCGTATATAGTCCATGATTGTCTGTGTGTTTTTATACTGTGGCCAGATTTTAACTTGTTTTTGCCTCCAGTGTTTTTTAAGTGTGCTTCAAATTGCCAGCTCTGTTCTTTTAACTTTATGTCGACTTTTTAACTGTCCCTCAGTGCATGTCCCCATATTAGCGTGCATTTTAACTCCCATCATCTCCATTTGCAATGTGTTTTATGTCCCCTTTTCATCCCCCTTTTATGTAAGAGTTTGACTTTCTGTATTCTTTTTATAAAGCCCTTTGGCCGAAGATCAGTGGACTGTGCTGCTGCCAGCCCGCCCCTGTCCGTGTTGGGCAGGGGAATCAAATTACAATAACGAAAAAAAAAGTCTTCATAGATCTTTGAGTCCATCATCTGCCACTGTATCCATAACCAGCGTAGTTTCCAGCCCTATTATACGGCCGACAACCATCTCCTAACCTTTCCCATCTCCTCTCCCTGTAACTTAATTCCTGTCGCACTGCTAATTTTTTTTCCCTTGACCTCCAGGATACTTATGACCATGTATGGCATTCTTAGCTCCTTTTCAAGCCCAGGCCTAAGCCCTTACTATCAACTTCATCCATCTCATTGCCTCCTTCCTCTCCCACCATCATTCCTTTAGTACCATTCATTATACCACTTCCCATATTTCCTACCCTAGCGCATGTGTGCCCCAGGGCTCTGTCCTTTCTCCCCTTCTTTGTCTCCTGTACACCGCTGATATGACAAAACAACCCCCACCTGTCCTTCTCCTTCAACATGCTGATGACACCGCCTTCCTTGCCCTCTATCATAGCCTTCAATGGTCCCAAAGCTCCCTCCAAACCCACCTAAACCAGTTTACCGCTTGGTGCAGCCAGTGGCTCCTTCAGATCAATTCTTCCAAAACCCAGGCAATCTTTATAGGATGTACCACCCCGTCGTTTTGGCTCTATTGTTTCTACCTCACCATCTATGACTGTCCTATCCAATTTACCCCCACCTTGAAATACCTTGGCCTCACCCTTGGCTGTCATCTCACCTGGACTCCCCATCTCCTTACCATCGAATGCAAACCACTTGTTAGTCTCTGCTTCCTGAATCTTCTGTCCTGCTGCATATGGGGATTGCATCCTTCCAGTGTTGTGTGGATGTCCACCCCTCCTAAGTTCTACAAAGCCCTTCAAATCCTTGAATGCAATGCACTCGAGCTCGCTCTCTGTATCCATCTCCGTCCCCCACAGGGATCCTCTGTGACCTCATCCCCTTCTCACATCTACTACTTTTCCTTGAACACATATGCATCCTAAAGTTTTCAACAAGGCTGCGTGATCAGCGACCGTTTATAAATTAAAGTTAAACCAACTACAGCCCTCGGTCTTTTGACCTGCTGTCGACACTTCTATGAGTGCCTTCAACAGGAAATTAAATATTCAAATTGGTCTATAATATAAGTACAAAGACTACGGGAAAAATATTTTTATAAAAGCGTAAGTACTGACTAATAGCACACGAAAGAAACAGTACTTACATGTTATGTATAAAATTAAATAACAAGTGATAAAGCTTTAGTCACAAAATTTCTAAAAAAGAATACAAGGCAGGCAAGCCACTAAGGGCTGCTCACGTAAGTTAAGCCACAAGTAGCAACATGCTCAGGCGCCCGCATTAGCAACTGCGGGCAGGTGAACATTACGCCAAGAGTGCCATCTAGTAGCCGCAAATATAAGTTGGCTACTTAACATTTAAAATATAGACGGAAGAATGAACATTATTTTGTACATGAAGTAACAGGCAATGTTTTATTTGACAGCAGTAGACATGATAACTTTTTGTCTACGTAAAAGCTTAGAAGCCCAGTTTTAAAACTGAAAACCGCATAACTGTACAAAAATAAACAGTACTTACATGTGATGTATAGAATAAATATCAAGCGATAAAACTTTAGTCACAAAATTTTTTAATTAGAATGCATGGAAAGCAAGCCACTACGGGCTGTTCACATATGTCAAGTTACAGGTAGCAACTTTGTGCACAGTCTACGTCAATTTTTATCAGCGATTGAAGTGAACTCTTAATAAAATATTCCACTAACAGCCAATTTTCTCCTAGTACTTAGGTTGTGATTACCGCTTACACAGTACGAGCATAAGTTAAAAGAATATAACTAACCCCTGAATTATTTTCAGAGACAAGAATTTAAACATCGTTGAAAACTGTTTATGTTACTAAAAGAAGGGAAAAAACCTGTGTTTGGGCGTCCTTCCATTATTAATGCAAAGCTAGGTAGCAAATACCGCATTTACATTTACCTAATACTACTATGGATCACACAAAGCTCCAAAGCCAGTTCACTTTTTAAAAAAACTAATCACCGGGTGTACACTAAGACCAACTACATGTTACCCTCTTACAGTAAACACTGGTGAGTGACGATATTCATCAGTCTGAATACGAAATATATTGCTGAAAACCCCTTTTCATGATCTATGGTCGGGCCTTTTAATTGCAAAGACAATTGCGGCCATGCCATGTGTTCTATTCCGTGTACAAAGAACTGATATTCCATTTATTGAGTGACATAAATTATTTCCTCCGTGGCGATGTCAGACCCATCTAGCGACAGCTCTTGTAGTGATGGCAATGTAAAGTATTAGTCGACAGTTGTCGCTAATATCACATTTTCAAATCGGTATATCAGTTAAATCCTTTCTCGATATGCAAACTTGTCACTGAATACGGAAGATAAAACAAGGTATGTGCTAGTATTTCTTATTATCATCAGGACTCAGACTATCAAAGCTGTCTAAATTTTAGATATTCATAAAGCGGGTAAGATCAGCCTGTGAATGATCGCATTTACTCGGCTGAAACATTACCACTGAGTCAGAGAGTCCATCCTAAGGAGCAACCTCTCCACTCAAGCAACTGAATAGTATCTTTTGTTAAATGTGGCCTGTAATTTTTCTAGATTTCCGTGTTATTTTTGAAACAATTCAATTGTCATGCTAGTTTATGCTCCGAAAGCTGGTTGTGAAATCTGGAAATAGAAAAACATAAATGCTTCTACTAAAATGTTGTTTGCGGAAAGACTGGAGGTTGGGGATTTTTATCCGCATGATCTTCCCCTTGGATAGCAGCCCTGATAGTCGTGCTTGTTAGCGGGCCGACTGTCTCATATCGACTACTAGAGTCCGTGTGCCGGCCGGCATGTATATGGACTTTAGGCGGTTTTCCACATCCCACTATGTGAACGGCGGGCTGGTACACTAATCGCGTCTCAGACGATTCGCAAACATTTAGAAAATTTTCTTTCACTTTGACATGACTAACGCTATACACACACACAGTAGGGGTACACACATTGTATCCTGGGGAGGGGGAGGCAATGGGGAATGTGTGGTGACTGAAAGGGCAACCAACCAATCCCCTTATAACCGACGATGCCAGCCTTGAACAGATGAGATACGAAATGGAACGAGCACGTAGGGACGGTAGCAGGGAAGACGAACGGTCATCTTCGAATTATTGGGAGAATTTTAGGGAAGTGTCTCTCATCTTCAAGGAAGACTGAGTAGAAAACACTACTTTAGCCCATTCTTCAGTACTGCTCGCGTGTTAGGATGCGCACCAGATCGAATTACAGGAAGACATCGAAGTAATTTAGAAGCGTGTTGCTATACTTGTTACGGGTAAGTTCGTTTAGCATGAACTAAAATCACAATCCCCGGGGTGATGATGACGTCCTTTTCGTGAGCCAGTACTGAGAAAATTTAGAGAACAGGCCTCTGAGGCTGACTGCAAAACAATTCTGCTGCCGCCGACGTACATTTCGCGTAAGGACCACGAAGATTAGAGAAATTAGAACTCGTACGGAGGAGTATAAACAGTCGTTCTTCCGTCGCTCCCTTTGCAAGTGGGACAGGAAAGCAAACGAATAGTAGTGATGGAAGACGCAGCGGGTTTCGGAGTATGTACGTAGATGTAAAACAGCACGAGATAAGAGGAAGAAGAAGCTAATCACAAAGCTGGATTCGCACCTGACAGTAGGCAGTCTCTTCAGTATTACGTACTGTAGGACACAGGCAGACACCCGAGGAGAAATTAGGAAGCGTGACTGTGACAGTGTTAAAATTCATGCTGTAACCTTCAGCTGTCATTTATTTTGTATAATTTGCTACTAGTTCCGGTAAATGACCATTATCAAGCTTAGCGTGAAACGAATAAATCAAACCGTTTGAGACTGCACAGTTTACAGGAAAATATAAGGCTAAAAATTATTTCATTTATTGTCATAAACGACAGGAGAGTTATACCATAATTTGAAGAAAAGGAATTTGCTTTTCTTAAGCCGACAGTAGTACGGAAAATATTTTTCGCAATAATAACTATATTTCTTTTAGTTAGCTATGATCCATTCCCACCCTAGTACAGCCCATTGGTTCCTATATCTTCTATGGATTTATTTGGTTATATCTTGGACGGCAGATCCTAGAGGCGGTATGTAATTTTGATAAAAAATTTGCCTACCCCCTCCCCGCTCTATTAAAAAAATTAGTACTGTTTCCTCCTGTTTTCTCATTATATTAATAAAAAAAATTGTACTGTGTAGAAAAGTCCCTCCCCCCACCCGCCTCCACCCACAATTACCCCCAGTCCCTTGATCTTGCATTGGGTTTGTGGAATAAAATTTTAATCTCTATGTTCACATTCTCCATCAAAAAATTTCTGCTGTTTATAATAGTCCCCACCCCACAACCACCACACTACCGCACAGCTTCCACTGGGTATGTGAAATTAAACGTCTAATATAAGTTTCAATCTCCATGTTACTGTTAAAATATATTTTGATATAGGACACTGTGTGAGACTGGCTTTCTTTTGGTTATGAGATATTATTTCTATTATGAGAAATCTTTTACGTACTATGGTGGGCTTGTTTGTTTTGTTGTTGTGGTCTTCAGTCCTGAGACTGGTTTGATGCAGCTCTCCATGTTACTCTATCCTGTGCAAGCTTCTTCATCTCCCAGTACCTACTGCAACCTACATCCTTCTGAATCTGTTTAGTGTATTCATCTCTTAGTCTCCCTCTACGATTTTTACCCTTCACGCTGTCCTCCAAAGCTAAATTTGTGATCCCTTGATGCCTCAAAACATGTCCTACCAACCGGTCCCTTCTTTTTGTCAAGTTGTGCCACAAACCCCTCTTCTCCCCAATTCTATTCAATACCTCCTCATTAGTTATGTGATCTACCCATCTAATCTTCAGCATTCTTCTATAGCACCACATTTCGAAAGCTTCTATTCTCTTCTTGTCCAAACTAGTTATCGTCCATGTTTCACTTCCATACATGGCTACACTCCATAAAAATACTTTCAGAAACGACTTCCTGACATTTAAATCTATACTCGATGTTAACAAATTTCCCTTCTTCAGAAACGCTTTCCTTGCCATTGCCAGTCTACATTTTATGACCTCTCTACTTCGACCATCATCAGTTATTTTACTCCCTAAATAGCAAAACTCCTTTACTACTTTAAGTGTCTCATTTCCTAATCTAATTCCCTCAGCATCACCCGATTTAATTTGACTACATTCCATTATCCTCATTTTGCTTTTGTTGATGGTGGGCTTAAAAGAGCAAATTACCTTTGTTAAAATTATGGTATAACTTCCCTGCCATGTATGCCAGTAAGTGGAATACTAATTAATCTATTTTTTCCGTATAAACTGTGTAAGCTCTATTGGTTTCATTTATTCATTTTAGGCTAAGCTTGATAATGGTCATTGACTAAAACTAGTAGCGAACTGTGCAAAATAAATGACAGCTGAAGCTTTCACAGTGAATTTTTACAATCATTTTGAACCGTACCATCTTCATCTTTGCCTCGGTGTGGTGTGTCATCTTCCGAATGCTTGTCTGCCTTCTGGACTAACGGTGAGAGTTTCTTGACTTGATGTGTCTCACTCAATTTCTGTCCGTGTCGTCGGGCGTGTTTTGCTCTAAGGTCGTGTGCCATGGCGTTTCGCAATTTTAGTGGGCTCAGACGTGCCCGAAATCTCAATTCAGTGATCCACTGTTATATTGTCAAGTGTAACTATCACTAGAAAAGAGTGTTAACTCTCTGTGCCTTAATAACTGAACCTAAAATATTATCTATGGTTGAAATTTTATTCTGACCCAAGTGCAATAACGATCTTGTGTTTTGCAATTCCCCCCCCCCCCCCCCCCTCTCCCCATGAACCGTGGACCTTGCCGTTGGTGAGGAGGCTTGCGTGCCTCAGCGATACAGATAGCCGTACCGTAGGTACAACCACAACGGAGGGGTATCTGTTGAGAGGCCAGACAATCGTGTGGTTCCTGAAGAGGGGCAGCAGCCTTTTCAATAGTTGCAAGGGCAACAGTCTGGATGATTGAATGATCAGGCCTTGTAACAATAACCAAAACGGCCTTGCCGTGATGGTACTGCGAACAGCTGAAAGCAAGGGGAAACTACGTCCGTAATTTTTCCCTAGGGCATGCAGCTTTACTGTAAGATGAAAATGTATGAAACAGGCGAAATACCCTCAGACTTCACGAAGAATACAATAAGTCCAATCCCAAAGAAAGCAGGTGTTGACAGATGTCAAAATTACCGAACAATCAGTTTAATAAGCCACATCTGCAAAATACTAACACGAATTCTTTACAGACGAATGGAAAAACTGGTAAAAGCCGACCTCGGGGAAGATCAGTTTGGAACACGTGAGGCAATACTGACCTTACGACTTCTCTTAGAAGAAAGATTAAGGAAAGGCAAACCTACATTTCTAGCATTTGTAGACTTAGAGATCTCTTTTGAAAATGTTGACTCGAATACTCTCTTTCAAATTCTAAAGGTGGCAGGGGTAAAATTCAGGGAGCGAAAAGATATTTGCAATTTGTACAGAAACCAGATGGCAGTTATAACAGTCGAGGAGTATGAAAGGGAAACAATGGTTGGGAAGGGAGTAAGACAGGGTTGTAGCCTCTCCCCGATGTTATTCAATCTGTATATTGAGCTAGCAGTAAAGGGAACAAAAGAAAAATTCGGAGTAGGTATTAAAATCCATGGAGAAGAAATAAAAACTTTGAGGTTCGCCGATGACATTGTAATTCTGTCAGAGACAGCAAAGGACTTGGAAGAGCAATTGAATGGAATGGATAGTGTCTTGAAAGGAGGATATAAGATGAACAGCAGGAAAAGCAAAACGAGGATAATAGAATGTAGTCGAATTAAGTCGGGGGATGCTGAGGGAATTAGATTAGGAAATGAACACTTAAAGTAGTAAAGGAGTTTTGCTATTTGGGGAGCAAAATAACTGATGACGGTCGAAGTAGAGAGGATATAAAATGTAGACTGGCAATGGCAAGAAAAGCGTTTCTGAAGAACAGAAATTTGTTAACATCGAGTTTAGATTTAAGTGTCAGGAAGTCGTTTCTGAAAGTATTTGTACGGAGTGTAGCCATGTATGGAAGTGAAACATGGACGATAAATAGTTTGGACAAGAAGAGAATAGAAGCTTCCGAAATGTGGTATTACAGAAGAATGCTGAAGATTAGGTGGGTAGATCACATAACTAATGCGGAGGTATTGAATAGAATTGGGGAGAAGAGGAGTTTGTGGCACAACTTGGCAAGAAGAAGGGACCGGTAGGTAGGATATGTGCTGAGGCATCAGGGGATCACAAATTTAGCTTTGGAGGGCAGCGTGGTAGGTAAAAATCGTAGGGGGAGACCAAGAGATGAATACACTAAGCAGATTCAGAAGGATGTAGGTTGCAGCAGGTACTGGGAGATGAAGAAGCTTGCACAGGATAGAGTAGCATGGAGAGCTGCATCAAACCAGTCTCGGGACTGAAGACCAACACACACATTTTACAATTTGTTGAGTGGTATTATTATTTAGTACTGGCTGTCACATTTACTAAGTCGAAGATTTACGAAGGCCAGTGGGCGTCATTAACAGTTCCTGCCTAGACAGGCGTTATATTTTGAACCACGTGTTTCAGTGTTTAGTATTTTTTATTTTATGTGTTATAGAGAGTTGCTGTCATGCCCTATGTGGACGATTCGCCACGTTGGTGAAGTTTCTAGTTGTTCTGCTGGTCTGTGCCATATTGCTAAAGTAAGCAGTCCTAGCACAGAAGATTGTAAATTTTTCCTAGTGGTGAGGAGCACTGGCTGGTTTTAAGTGCTAAATCACTAACTTAAACCATTCTCAAATGTTTATTACTACTGATATTCAGGCTCTTCAGGCCGGGTGGCGACGTCACTACCCCTTTTTGGTTATTAATTTTATTTTGTTATCTTCTTAGCTTGTTTCACTAAAAAAAACCTTTGGTATATGAATTCGTCTTTTGGTCTTTACTGCTCCTTTGGACGAAGTAAAATAACTGTTGGTTTTGCATTCATGTAGCATTATCAAAACAGCATTTGCGGTTATATTTGATTGGCCCTTCTGGCCGGATGATTGAAGTCATTCCTTTCAGTAACTTATTGTATTGCTCAAAAATTAATCAAAAGTGTTGGGTCCTTCAGACCGTGATTATCCTCTTATGTTGAATTTTAAGGTTGTCATTCTGACATCACAGTTGTGAATGTTCAGCGGCCCTTCAGGCCTGGAGTTAAAATTATTGTGTTTTGTGATATATATATATAGACTGGTTTGATGCAGCTCTCCATGCTACTCTATCATGTGCAAGCTTCTTCATCTCCCAGTACCTACTGCAGCCTACATCCTTCTGAATCTGCTTAGTGTATTAATCTCTTGGTCTCCCTCTACGATTTTTACCCTCCACGCTGCCTTCCAGTACCAAATTGGTGATCCCGTGATGCCTCAGATCATGTCCTACCAACCGATCCCTTCTTCTAGTCAAGTTGTGCCATAAACTCCTCCCCAATTCTATTCAGTACCTCCTCATTCGTTATGTGAGCTAGTGTGTCTGTGTGTGTGTCTGTGTGTGTACCAGTGAAGAAGTGTTTTTAATGTTTAATAAAATTAAATTGTTTTTGAAACTGTAACCTCATTTGGGTCTACGCCTTCACTCCCTGCAGCCTCTGAGCTCTGCTTACCTTACGTTTTGGTCAAGTTTTCCCATACTACGACGTATCACATTTGGCGGCGGAAAATCCTCGCCTACAGACATACGTAAACTCTGATAATGGTTGGAAGTACTGTCCTTCACAGACTGTACAGTAGCCTGCACGGTGCGGGTGCCGTTGTAGACCTTCTACACCTTGCAGCACACGTGACAGAGGACAGGCGAGCGTCCGCGCCAAAGCGGCGCCCTCACGTGACGTCCGGCGCTGCGCGAGGCACCGCGGCGTGGCGCGGCGCGGAGCAGGCGCCGGCGACGACGACGCGGCCGTCGACGCGGCGCGCGGACAGCCAGACAGCCAGACAATGCGCTGACAGATTGGCGCGCGCCGCCCGCTGACGCCGCCGTCGCCGCGCACAAAGGGCGTCAAGCCGGGATGACGTCACCCCGTACCTCCCACCGTCTTTATCTCCCCACCCCACTTCTCTCTCTCTCTCTCTCTCTTTATTTTACGTTTTTTCCTCTCTTTTAACCGATTCTTCTCATTTGGATGGAGGGTGCAGGAATTGAATTATTCCGGTGCGAGGAGTACCGCAAACTGTTGTGGCAGGAAATCGAGACGGAATAATTGCAAAGGCGGCGTGCTGGCCGCTGTCGCGTCTGAGGGTAGGGAAGAGGGGCGAGGGTGGATGTCACAGCGCGAGGTAGCAGTGCCGTGTGGTACAGGGAGGGGCGAGAGGCGGGGGTGGCAGCGAAACGACTGGGAGAGCGGGAGGGCAGAGCAGCGACGACTCTCACCGCTGGCTGCTATTGTCCACGTCGGCAACATTTTAGTACTGCAGCATATTCATACAACCGTTTGAATACAATATTTTGCTGCTAGAGTCAGCTGGGCTAAAATCACACTGAATGGATGACTGCTTCAGGACCTAAGTCAGCTGCCAATACTGTGTTCAAATAACCTTATAAACAGAGAATCGTGCTAAGAAAAACATTTACATCTACACACACAGAGATGACAACAGTCATAGGGTACCGATAAGCGCATATACAGGGTGGTCCATTGATCGTGACCGGGCAAAATATCTCACGAAATAAGCATCAAACGAAAAAACTACAAAGAACGAAACCACATGGCGCTATGGTTGGCCCGCTAGATGGCGCTGCCATAGGTCAAACGAATATCAACTGCGTTTTTTAAAATACAGTCCTGGAAATGGAAAAAAGAACACATTGACACTGGTGTGTCAGACCCACCATACTTGCTCCGGACACTGCGAGAGGGCTGTACAAGCAATGATCACACGCACGGCACAGCGGACACACCAGGAACCGCGGTGTTGACTGTCGAATGGCGCTAGCTGCGCAGCATTAGTGCACCGCCGCCGTCAGTGTCAGCCAGTTTGCCGTGGCATACGGAGCTCCATCGCAGTCTTTAACACTGGTAGCATGCCGCGACAGCGTGTACGTGAACCGTATGTGCAGTTGACGGACTGTGAGCGAGGGCGTATGGTGGGCATGCGGGAGGCCGGGTGGACGTACCGCCGAATTGCTCAACACGTGGGGCGTGAGGTCTCCACAGTACATCGATGTTGTCGCCAGTGGTCGGCGGAAGGTGCACGTGCCCGTCGACCTGGGACCGGACCACAGCGACGCACGGATGCACGCCAAGACCGTAGGATCCTACGCAGTGCCGTAGGGGACCGCACCGCCACTTCCCAGCAAATTAGGGACAGTGTTGCTCCTGGGGTATCGGCGAGGACAATTCGCAACCGTCTCCATGAAGCTGGGCTACGGTCCCGCACGCCATTAGGTCGTCTTCCGCTCACGCCCCAACATCGTGCAGCCCGCCTCCAGTGGTGTCGCGACAGGCGTGAATGGAGGGACGAATGGGGACGTGTCGTCTTCAGCGATGAGAGTCGCTTCTGCCTTGGTGCCAATGATGGTCGTATGCGTGTTTGGCGCCGTGCAGGTGAGCGCCACAATCAGGACTGCATACGACCGAGGCACACAGGGCCAACACCTGGCATCATGGTATGGGGAGCGATCTCCTACACTGGCCGTACACATCTTGTGATCGTCGAGGGGACACTAAATAGTGCACGGTACATCCAAACCATCATCGAACCCATCGTTCTACCATTCCTAGACCGGCAAGGGAACTTGCTGTTCCAACAGGACAATGCACGTCCGCATGTATCCCGTGCCACCCAACGTGCTCTAGAAGGTGTAAGTCAACTACCCTGGCCAGCAAGATCTCCGGATCTGTCCCCCATTGAGCATGTTTGGGACTGGATGAAGCGTCGTCTCACGCGGTCTGCACGTCCAGCACGAACGCTGGTCCAACTGAGGCGCCAGGTGGAAATGGCATGGCAAGCCGTTCCACAGGACTACATCCAGCATCTCTACGGTCGTCTCCATGGGAGAATAGCAGCCTGCATTGCTGCGACAGGTGGATATACACTGTACTAGTGCCGACATTGTGCATGCTCTGTTGCCTGTGTCTATGTGCCTGTGGTTCTGTCAGTGTGATCATGTGATGTATCTGACCCCAGGAATGTGTCAATAAAGTTTCCCCTTCCTGGGACAATGAATTCACGGTGTTCTTATTTCAATTTCCAGGAGTGTAGGAACCCCCATATTTAATTACATATTCGTGTAGTACGTAAAGAAATACGAATGTTTTAGTTGGACCACCTTTTTTTGCTTTGTGATAGATGGCGCTCTAATAGTCACAAACATATGGCTCGCAATTTTAGACGAACAATTGGTAACAGGTAGGTTTTTTTAAATTAAAATACAGAAAGTAGGTACGTTTGGACATTTTATTTCGGTTGTTGCAATGTGATACATGTATCTTTGTCAATTTACCATTTATGAGAACGCATGCTGTTACAGCATGATTACCTGTAAATACCACATTAATGCAATAAAAGCTCAAAATGATGTCCGTCAACCTCAATGCATTTGGCAATACGTGTAACGACATTCCTCTCAACTGCGAGTACTTCGCCTTCTGTAATGTTCGCACATGCATTGACAATGCGCGGACGCATGTTGTCAGGCATTGTCGGTGAATCACGATAGCAAATATCCTCCAACTTTCCCCACAGAAAGAAATCCGGTGACGTCAGATCCGGTGAACGTACGGGCCATCATATGGTGCTTCGACGACCTATTCGCCTGTCATGAAATATGCTATTCAGCACCGCTTCAACCGCACGTGAGCTATGTGTCGGACATCCATCATGTTGGAAGGACATGACCATTCTGTCATGCAGTGAAACATCTCGTAGTAACATCGGTAGCCTATTACGTAGGTAATCATTGCACCATTTAGACTGCCATCGATAAAATGGGGGCCAATTGTCCTTCCTCCCATACTGCCGCACCATACATTAACCCGTCAAGGTCGCTGATGTTCGACTTGTCGCAGTCATTGTGGATTTTCCGTTGCCCAATAGTGCATATTATGCCGGTTTACGTTACCGCTGTTGGTGAATGACACTTCGTTTCTAAATAGAACGCGTGCAAGAAATCCGTCATCGTCCCATAATTTCTCTTGTGCCCAGTGGCAAAACTGTACGCGACGTTCAAAGTCGTCGCCATGCAATTCCTGGTGCATAGAAATATGGTACGGGTGCAATAGATGTTGATGTAGCATTCTCAACATCGACGTTTTTGAGATTCCCGATTCTCACGCAGTTTGTCTGCTACTGGCGTGCGGATTAGCAGCGACAGCAGCTAAAACACCTACTTGGGCATCATCATTTGTTGCAGGTCGTGGTTGACGTTTCACATGTGGCTGAACACTTACTGTTCCCTTAAATAACGTAACTATCCGGCTAACGGTCCGGACATTGGGCATTTTGATCACAATAGCCATACATCAACACGATATCGACCTTTTCTGCAATTGGTAAACGGTCCATTTTAACACGGGTAATGTATCACGAAGAAAATACCAGAACGTTACGTGACACCACTTACTTTGTGACTATTATAGCGCCATCTATCACAAAGCAAAAAAAGTGGTCCAACTAAAACATTCATATTTCTTTACGTACTACAGGAATATGTAATAAAAATGGGGGTACCCCATCTAGCGGGCCAACCATAGCGCCCTTCAAGCTAGACGAGTTTCGTTCTTTGTAGGTTTTTCGTTTGATGCTTATTTCGTGAGGTATTTGGCCTGGTCAGTATCAATGGACCACCCTGTATAGGAGGCGGTTGTACCTCCTACACAAGGTATAAAGCTGCAGTCGTTCGAACTCTGTAATTTACGTGAAAAGTTTTCCCACATGACCATGACCGCACGACTGCAATTAATAGACTCTGAATGCGGATTGGTAGTTGCAGACAGACTCATCTGGCATTCCACTTCGGGGATAGTTAGGGAATTCTAAGAACTGCAGTGTCAAAAGTGTGCCGAAAATACAAAGTTGCAGGCACTTCCTGTCACTAAGGAAAAAGATTCACTTAAGGCCCTATACCAGTGACGTTAGCGTACAGTTGTGAGTGCTAATAGACAAGCAACACGGCGAGAAATAACCGCAGCAACTGACGTGGGACGAACGACGAACGTTTCCGCTAGGACAGTGCGGTGGAATCTGGTGTTAATGGGCTGTGGCAGCAGACGACCGACGTGAGTGCTTTAGCCAACAGCACGACATCCTGGGCTCGTCACAATATCGGTTGGACTCTAGACTACTGTGAAACCGTCGCCTGGCCATATGAGTCCCGGTTTCAGTTGGTAAGACCTGCTTGGTGGTGCTTCCATAATAGTGTGGGGTTTATTTACATTGAGTGGACTGGGTTCGCTGGTCCAACTCAACCGACCATTGACTGGAAATGCCACCTGCTTGGTGGTGCTTCCATAATAGTGTGGGGTTTGTTTACATTGAGTGGACTGGGTTCGCTGGTCCAACTCAACCGACCATTGACTGGAAATGCCACCTGCTTGGTGGTGCTTCCATAATAGTGTGGGGTTTGTTTACATTGAGTGGACTGGGTTCGCTGGTCCAACTCAACCGACCATTGACTGGAAATGCCACCTGCTTGGTGGTGCTTCCATAATAGTGTGGGGTTTGTTTACATTGAGTGGACTGGGTTCGCTGGTCCAACTCAACCGACCATTGACTGGAAATGCCACCTGCTTGGTGGTGCTTCCATAATAGTGTGGGGTTTGTTTACACTGAGTGGACTGGGTTCGCTGGTCCAACTCAACCGACCATTGACTGGAAATGGTTATGTTCGCTTATTTGGAGATTATTAGCAGCCGTTGATGGACTTTGTTCCCAAGCAACGACGGGATTTTTATGGATGACAATGGGCCATGTGACCGGGCGGCAATTGTTCGCGACGGGTTCCAAGAACATTCTGGACAATTCGAGCGAACGATTTGGCCACCCAGATCGCCCGACATGAATCTCATCGAACATCTATGGAACATAATCGAGATGTCAGTCCGTACACAGAGTTCTGAACCGGCAACGCTTTCGCAATTGTGGACGGCTGTAGAAGCAGCATGGCTCAATATTTCTGCAATTGACTTCCAAAGACCTGAGTGCACGCCACATCGTCGCTCAAAAGGTGATGCGGCATGATATTAGGAAGCATCCTCTGACTTTTTTCATCCCAGTGTACGTTATCCGTTCATAAATATCCGGACACTCTTATATAATAAAAAAATGGTTCAAATGGCTCTGCGCACTATGGGACTTAACATCTGTGGTCATCAGTCCCCTAGAACTTAGAACTACTTAAATCTAACTAACCTAAGGACATCACACACATCCATGCCCGAGGCAGGATTCGAACCTGCGACCGTAGCAGTCGCGCGGTTCCAGACTGAGTGCCTAGAACCGCTAGACCACAGCGGCCGGCCTTATATAATAAGTAATGACCTCTAGATGTCATGGGAGGCGCACCTGTCGATATAAAAGGACATTGGGAATACTCAGTTGTCAATAGAGAAGCAGCATTAGCAGACTGGATTGGTCAGAGATATTCACTGACTTCAAATTGTTCAAATGGCTCTGAGCACTATGGGACATAACATCTGAGGTCATCAGTCCCCTAAAACTTAGAACTACTTAAACCTAACTAACCTAAGGACATCACACACATCCATGCCCGAGGCACGATTCGAACCTCCGGCCTTAGCGGTCGCACGGTTGCAGATTGAAGCGCCTAGAACCACTAGGCCACACCGGCCGGCTTCATTGACTTCAAAAGTAGACTAGACGTTGAATGTCCCCTGAATTACAGATCCATCAAGTACATTTAAACTCTTGTCAAGCTGCCCTAATCGACTATTGTGAAATGGAAACAGAACAATTAAACCGGACACCAATACACTTTCCGAAGGCTCTTGGGGCCGCTTTTTTTGTAGCCGCGCTTACCGCGAGTCTCGCATGCGAAAACCGTGACTTGTTTCTCCCGCAGGGGGCTCCGGTTGTCGACGTCCTCTATGATTCGTTTAGGATGGCGTGATAGCTCCACTCCTTGGCATCTGCGCTTTTCTAGCGAGCCAGTGCATATATTGACGAGCAACACGTCAGTATGCACCCGATGCTGACGCGCAGCTGTCCGGTTGAAACGTTCTGCAGTCGTCACATTAACTGACGCGACGCCCATGAACCACTGAAGCACCATTGCTGTCCCCAAAATTCCTGCTCATCATTCACACTGGGCGTATGTGTTTAAGTGTTCTGTTTCCGTTTCACAATCACAACAGTCGACTAGGGCAGCTTAACAAGAGTTTAAATGTCCTTGATGGATCTGTATTGCACCCTGATTTTCTTCCGATCATCAACCATAACGCTGGTTTGATACAATTGCCCATTCATGTCAGTTGTCAGTTATCCCCGTAACTGCTGCAGCTTACACCCTACACCACCTTCCTATATCCTATCCCAACCCTTTACGAACTTCGCCGTATATGTGTACATTCTGTATTATGTGAAGTTTTGCTACGTGGCCGAGAGTAGCCAGCGGTGATATAGAAATGACTGTAGCGAGTTAGCTGTGCACTCTCAGGAAAAAGCGACGCTTATGACATTGGATATCAGTATGAACTTGAGAGATTTTCTTCAGATGACTTCTGCTTGAGGCTATATACAGACTAAAACTATGTGGTCTGCCTTACGGCAGGTCTTGTCTTGGGGGAAGCCTCGTCAGAGAGGTTCACCGCATGAGCGTCTAGGGAAGTGATTCCAGTGGAGGTTTCCCGTTGCCTTCCACTGATGTTGATGAAATGATAATGAGAACAACACCCAGTCCCTGAGCGGAGAAAATCTCCGACCCAGTCGGGAATCGAACCCAGGACCCTGGCGTGACAGAGGGCCGGGTTGACCACTCAGCTATCGGGGCGGATATATACATATTGGGACTGTATAAAGCTTTTTCAATGAAGCTATAGTGTCGGACACCATTAAAGGAAAATTTGTAATTTAGCGAGCTACGTCTGATGTCGGAAGAGAATCAACTTACTGTGTTAAAGGATAACAAAGTTGTGAACTATGAAAATTATACCTAATTACCCGTATTAATCAAGTTACGTTCAGTGAATTCCTCGATAATTATTGAGTCATATTTCATGTATCAGGAACTTGCTCTACGTAAGATACAAGGAAGTGTGAAGGCTAATTGGTTGGTCGAATCTTACAGCGCCGTTCTTATGATTTACATGAACTTTTAAGAAACGCAACTACTTGTACAACATAGCTAGAATACGCGACCAACCTCCACTTTGAGATACGTCATAGCACATTAGGCGAACTCCCTCATTCTTATATCAGACTCAGGATTGCACGTCAGAGACAGTATTCACCAATGAATGAGTTCGGCAAAGCTTTTTCGGATTTCTTTGGCAAATGTGCTATGCAGTATTGGTGTTTGCGGGACTGTAAGAGCTAACGGTCGCTGTGGCCGAGCGGTTCTAGGCGGTTCAGTCCGGAACCGCGCTGCTGCTGCGGTCGCAAGTTCGATTCCTGCCTCGGTCATGGATGTGTTTGATGTCCTTAGTTTTGTTAGGTTTAAGTAGTCTAATTCTATGGGACTGATGACCTCCAATGTTAAGTTCCATAGTGCTTAGAGCCATTTGAGAGCTAACGGCATTCACATTTGTATGATCGGTAATAGAAGGATCCAACATCAAGTGGACGATGATATCGATTTTTTTTTTCAGCAAAAGGTAACAGCTAGTCACCGTTAACAAACATTATTAATTCTATTTAATCTCTTTCACATCTGATAGAGTATCAGCTTAAATGCCAGCTAAACCAGCTATCTATACAGACATTGCATTAACTGTTTCAACTTGTTAGCCAGCATGCAGATACACATATGTTGTTTGAATATACTGGTTAGGCGTAGTATATGCCCTTGTCATTCTTCCCCCGATCAACTTTTTGCAGCACTAGTCTCAGACGGCCACAGTAGCCAACCAGGGGGTACTCAGGTCGGTCACCTGTGCAGTTTTACAGTTCGCCGTTGCAATAATGGCAGCGCAGTGTTCTATAATGCAGCAGTCTACTGCAGTGATGAACTATACTGAGAAATGCTGTGGAGTAAGCAACGTTTCACAGCCAGCTGCATGACGGGAATCAATCACCTGTCACAACACACCCAGCACTGAACTGCCAGTTAAGTGGTAGCAGCACTTCCATCAGCGTCGTGCATTCGTCCCCTATAGTGTCACTACCAGTCGGGTGGGCAACCAAGTAGCTACAGCTAAACCGTCGTTCCCTCGGTTCCTGGTAGAACATTATAATAAATGAAAAGCAATGTATCGCTTATGTTCTACAGTATTAATTTATTGCGTTTCGGCTTACAACGCAATCATCAAACTTTAACTATTGCTCCCAAGGAAATTGTAATGTTTGTAAACAACAGTGGAAAACATATTACACATCTAGATTCAGTCATAAATACACAGTAAATGGCATCTTTGGCAGTGTGGTGATATAGCAATTTAAAAGGTAAAAAGAAGAACGACAAATTAAGGGAGCATACTCCTCCATTTTCCTGTATTTACTGATTTATTTATTGAGATTGTGTATGTACTTCATATATACTCTGTAGCTTCAGTTGTTAATTCTTTCCTTTATTTGGTTTCTGTATCACTTTCCATGTTCACTACAACTTTAAGTTGCCTCGTCAAGTACTAATTTTATTTTCTTCGGTTTGTTTATTGAATGTAAACTGTCATATAGGCATCTTTTCCGGTTGTTGGTCGCTTAACACTTATCCATTGCTCAACGTTTTACCTTTTAAATTGCAGATTGTCAAAGATGACATTTATTGTATGTTCCCTCACATCCCTCCATTTTCCTGCATTTATTCGTTTCTGAGGCTGCTTACTGCTTACATACTCCATACATTCTGTTGTTACAATTGTCAATTCTTTCTTTTAATTGGCTTCTGTATATTCATGTTTAATATATCTTGAAGTAGTCTTGTCAAGTAGTAGTTTTATATTATTTTATTGTGTTTGTTTATTAATGTAAACTGTTACGTAGGCACCGTTGTCCAGTTTAGTGTTAATATTTTTCCTGTTTGCTCCCTTTATATATTTTTATCGTTCAACACTTTACCTTTTAAATTTCATTACCACCACAATGTCAAAGGTGTCATTTACTGTGTGTGTATCTCTCAGTCTCGATATCTAACGTCTTTTCCAGTGTTGCAAACATTGTAACTCCTTTGGCAACAATAGTCACTTAAAGACTGATGATGACCTTTTGATCCGAAAACCGGTTAACGCAAGAAATTAATTCTGTAGAACATAAGCAATATAGTGCTTTTAATTTCTTAGCTATTGCTTCAAAGTGATTTTTCACTTCTGCTGCGGAGTGTGCGCTGTTATGAAAGTTCCTGACAGATTAAACGTGTGTTTTTCTGCGGAGTGTGCGCTGTTATGAAACTTCCTTGCAGATTAAATGTGTGTGTGTGTGTGTGTGTGTGTGTGTGTGTGTGTGTGTGTGTGTCCGGAGCAGGATCCGAATCCAGGATCTTTGCCTTCCGCGGGCAAGTACTCTACCGACAGAGCTATCCAAGCACCCCTCACAACCCTCCCTTAGAGCCTTAATTCCGGCAGTACGTGAGTTCCAGTCTTCCAAACTACCTGAGGACGGGTCGTGAGTCGTGCTCGGGTAGGTCTGTCGGTGGAGCAAAGGTCTTGCGTTCGGATCCTGCTTCGCACAGACACACACACACACACACACACAAACAATTTAATCTGCCAGGAAGTTTCGTCTACTTCTACATGGCTACTCTGCATTTCACAATCTCCCGCCCCTTGCAGCTGAGTGGTCAGCGCGACGGAATGTCGTATCTAACGGCCCAGGTTCGATTCCCGGCTGGGTCGGAGATTTTCTCCGCTCAGGGACTGGGTGTAGTGTTGTCCTTATCATCATCATTTCATCGCCATCGTCACGCAGGTCACCGAAGTGGCGTCAACTCGAAAGACTAGCACCAGGCGAAAGGTCTACCCGACGGGAGGCCCTAGCCACACGGCATTTCCATTTCGCAGTTAAGGATTTGGCAGATGATTAATGGAACCACCTTTAAGCTACTTCTCTACCGTTCCACTCTCGAACAGCACGCGGGAAAAGCAAAGTCTAAAATCTTTGCGTGCGAGTTCTGATTTCTATTTTATTGTGATGATCATTCCTTCCTACACAGGTGGGCGCCAACAAAATATTTTCAAAATCTGAGGCCACTTGGAGTAGCCGCACGTCTCGCACGATCCGCGAAGCTCCCCCCGTCGGAGGTTCGAGTCCTCCCTCGGGCATGGGCGTGTGAATTGGCCATAGCTTAAGTTAGTTTCAGTTAGATTAAGTAGTGTGTAAGCTTAGGGACCGATGATCTACGCAGTTTGGTCCCATAAGATCTTACCTGCCAATATTCGATGGGACAGCTCGTAACTGATATTTAATTAGAAGGTCCTGCCACAACGAAAAATGCCTTTGCTTTAATGACTGCCACCCAACCTACAGATTCTTACCTACAGATTCATCAGATAACGCTCCCTACTAAGCGAAGCCGAGGATCTACCATCCGTAAGCGGACCCTGATGGAGGTGAACTTCAAAATGGATTCGCCAAGGCAAGGCAACCCATTTGGTGCCATCGTGTGACAGCCAGCCAGCATCTGAGAGTCCCTAGTTCGTCTCAAGGTGTCTGCTTGCGATTGCAAGCAGCGTTGGGCCACTCATACGCAAGCTCGCTGTACTGCGGAGATGATCACCCTTCTCGCTTCAGCAAGGCCGTCGCCACCAATCATTTCGCCATTCTGCTGACGCGACAGGCTCACAGCCTCGGTCAGCACCTACTTCATGAGAAACAACGATTATTATTTTACTAAACCAGCATTCTTTGTTCCCAACTCTGCCGTGGAACTAGAAGTTCCCTTTTCGACAGTCTTCAGCACACTCCATCCTGGAGGGCACAAGTGGCCGTACGGCAACTCTAGTGGTCAGCACAAACACGACACCATTACACGTCACTCCAGCTGCCTCCTTGACACTGAACCGCTACGGCTATTTATTTATTTATTGTCATTATTTTTATTTTTATATTTTATTTATTTATTTATTTTGTTTTTACTCGCCGCGATGTCAATATCGAGATCGGAGTCTCTGGTCGCCGCATATCTTTGGCGAGTTGGCTTCACGCGCGCTGCGAGCCGACGGAACGAGGAAGGAGGAGGTTGCTGGAGTTCGCTCTGAACTGTGCGTGAGGAGCGACGTCGGTTTTGGAGGGCAAGGCCGCTTGGTCGGTGGGCCCCGAGGAAGTAGTTGGTTGGGGACAGAACGCCGTGGGCTCGAAGATCCCAGTGTGGAGGGCCGGTGTGGTCCCGATGGCGGTCATAGTGTGGTCATTCAAGGGCTGAAAAGTGGTTTCTTGGTTCTGAACATGGATTCCGACGAAGAATCACGACAAGTTTAGTGTATGAGGTGAACATAAGAATTGCAAAAAGATGCACGTTGGTGGCGCGTATATCAGACTCGTGAGTGGTGTAAGCTTTACTTCGGGTATTGCACTCTCCAGTTAGAGCGCTGCTTGGGAGGAGAGCGTTCATATTGGTACTGTCATCTATTTCGCTGCTTTAAAGTAAATGACTGTTATGGATCGAAGGTGGATCCAAGTGAAGGACCGAATCATTGGTTGTCTTATTAAGAAACCTAAATCTGCCCCTAGTGTGTTAAACGGTTATCTAAGGTTACACTCTGGTATTGTCCACGAGTGAGCTTTGGAGGTACTGCTAAGTTTTTGTAGTAAGGGAAAGATTGACTGTGGAGCTTTTCAGTCGGACGCTTATGAATCGTATTAATTGCCGTTCACTTCTTGTGGTATTTTACGGTTGTACTTGTCGTGGCGAAATCGCCGATAGTATTTCCATAATTTAGCTTGGGGACGTCATTCTGTGGTTTGGTGTGGCTCTCCCAAGAGTTTAAAGTCCCAAATATTTTTTTTACTGCCTTGCTGAGGTTGCCTTGCAACATTTGTGTCTACCCCACCTTACCGCTGTTTGGTGCGGTGCGGTGCGGTATAGTCGAAGTGTTCAGTACTACCGCATCTACTCCCTCGTCCGTTTTAAGATTTGCGAGCCGCATCCACATCGACGTACAATCCCAGCATGCAATTTGTGTAAGTTGGTTGCGCCCTGTTAATGTGCCGCATGTGATCCTGAAGGAGAGCACGGTGCACAACAGCGAATGACCACGAAGAAATCAAATGATATGTATTGTATATTTTGTATTTCCATGGGGATTTAGAATCTTTTATTTAACCTTGCATTATGCAATTTGTATTTTTTTCCTTTACGTAAATAGGGATTTTGAGTTTTAAGCGTTGTAATTTGATTCTTAGGGCTGTTTTTGATCTGATATTATTCAAGAAACTGTTGGTTAAATAATGCTTCACGATCTTTCTGTAAGGAACTATATTAAGAAAGTATATTGAGGATATTGCTGTAAATAATAACGAATTTTCACTTATTATTTTAAAATCAAGTTAATAATATAAATTTCCTTTACTTTACGTCTATAGTCACAAACTTTTCGTCAACAGATTACCGGTTCTAGTCTATAATTACCATCTTCAGATCTGTTTTATAAAAACAATGTCGTAATGTACTAATGAACTGCAGCCATAGTTGCATTGTTTTTATAAAACAGATCTGAAGATGGTCATTATAGACCGAAACCGGTAATCTGTTGACGGAAAGTTTGTGACAATAGACGTAAAGTAAAGGAAATTTATTCTATATACGGGCCACTGTTTTATTCGCGACAATGTCGTAGCTTGTGAAGGTAGTTAAAAAAATTGAAAAATATTCAAGGTAAAAAAAACTGTTATTAGAGAAACGGTGCCTGCCCGTACTCCCCACAACTGCCACGTATTTAAGGTATTAGCCTTCGGGCATTGTCTGATGTTTTTTCCAGGTATCTATCCCAGCCCCTTCGGAGTCATGTCAGACACGTTGCAGAACGTCTTCATTATTTACTAATCAATGCACCTGACTGCCCTGTAACACCATCTCTCTGACGCTCTTGCAAAATTTTTTAGTGTTTGCCCCTTTTTATTTGTTTACAAATCTCTACCTTGTGCGGCGCTCACTTATCTCTAATTCTTATATCTTCTTGCTTTGTCAAGTCTACATCCAAACTAGCAAAATTCATCAGCCTCCTCCACAGATCGGCAATAAAATCAGTAATTTCATAGGTTCCACAAAAGCTGCAGAACGTCTTCATTATTTACTCAATCAATGCATCTGAGTTTCAGCCCTCTCCTGCAACATCACGTTTCTAACGCTTGTGTAAAAATTTTTAGTGTTTTCATAGAAATCCCTATACCTTGTGCTGTTCATGCCTGTATGTAATTGTTACATTTCATTGACTTATCTAGCCCACATCCAAAATAGTAAAATTCAAGTGTCTCTTCCACAACTCAACAACAAAATCAGTGATTCTGTAGGTTCCACAAAAGCTTCGAATTATAATCTTTACATACCAATAGTATATCGTGTGGATGTAGATTGATTTACACTGGGGTGATGTGGCGTTTCACTAACATACTCAAGAGCAACACAATTTCAATGGAAGATAGCAGTCGTGGCGAAGATAGCGTCTTAGTCTTCAACTCGTATAAGGCAGAAAACTTCTAGAAACAAACTGCCATCTGTCAGATAAATGTTGAAGATTTTCTTCTACAGTTTTTTTTTCTCAAGTGTGAATTAACCGCGTGTCAAAGTCTCACAGCTGTTCTGCAGGAAGTATTGGTCTATAGCAAAAAAAAAAAAAAAAAAAAAAAAAAAAAAAAAAAAAAAAAAAAAAAAAAAAAACTTAACGTGAGCTGAGAAACTGCATACCGAAATTGAAAGCTTAGTATTGACAATGGTGACAACTAATAAGACACGCTGGGAGAACATTTGGCGTTCATAAGCGAAAAGAAAAATCTTTACGAAATTTTTCACATAGTACACGTTAATGTTTTATATATAACAACTATTGAAGGAGGTAAAAGTTTTTGACTCAACAACGGTTGAAAGAACGCTAGGATTTATGTATGGAATCGATCAGTGGCTACTTGAGAACGAGAGAAGAGCACCCGGGCGAGCAGAAGCACTGGGAAAAGCTGAGCGATTGAGAGATGAGTAATTCAGAAAGTGAGTTATTTATGAATTTAGAACATAAATACGGTTGAAAATAATTTTTTCTCGGGCTGACTTGTTGAACAGTTGACATCATGTTCAAGTCGTATTGAACCTCAGTTATTTGAATTCGACAAATCTCCAGAAACATCGACTGATAATACTGCCCTGTTCTTGTTGTTGTGGTCTTCAGTCCTGAGACTGGTTTGATGCAGCTCTCCATGCTACTCTATCCTGTGTAAGCTTCTTCATCTCCCAGTACCTACTGCAACCTACATCCTTCTGAATCTGCTTAGTGTATTCATCTCTTGGTCTCCCTCTACGATTTTTACCCTTTTGCCCTCCACTGCTAAACTTGTGATCCCTTGATGCCTCAGAACATGTCCTACCAACCGATCCCTTCTTCTGGTCAAGTTGTGCCACAAACATCTCTTCTCCCCAATCCTATTCAATACTTCCTCATTAGTTATGTGATCTACCCATCTAATCTTCAGCATTCTTCTGTAGCACCACATTTCGAAAGCTTCTATTCTCTTCTTGTCCAAACTATTTATCGTCCATGTTTCACTTCCATACATGGCTACACTCCATACAAACACTTTCATAAATGACTTCCTGACACTTAAATCTATACTCGATGTTAACAAATTTCTCTTCTTCAGAAACGCTTTCCTCGCCATTGCCAGTCTACATTTTATATCCTCTCTACTTCGACCATCATCAGTTATTTTACTCCCCAGATAGCAAAACCTTTACTACTTTAAGTGTCTCATTTCCTAATCTAATTCCCTCAGCATCACCCGACTTAATTCGACTACATTCCATTATCCTCGTTTTGCTTTTGTTCATGTTCATTTATATCCTCCTTTCAAGACACTGTCCATTCCATTCAACTGCTCTTCCAAGTCCTTTGCCGTCTCTGACAGAATTACAATGTCATCGGCGAACCTCAAAGTTTTTATTTCTTCTCCATGCATTTTAATACCTACTCCGAATTTTTCTTTTCTTTCCTTTACTGCTTGCTCAATATACAAATTGAATAACATCGGAGAGAGGCTACAACCCTGTCTTACTCCCTTCCCAACCACTGCTTCCCTTTCATGTCCCTCGACTCTTGTAACTGCCATCTGGTTTCTGTACAAATTGTAAATAGCCTTTCGCTCCCTGTATTTTACCCCTGCCACCTTTAGAATTTGAAAGAGAGTATTCCAGTCAACATTGTCAAAAGCTTTCTCTAAGTCTACAAATGCTAGAAACGTAGGTTTGCCTTTCCTTATTCTTTCTTCTAAGATAAGTCGTAAGGTCAGTATTGCCTCACGTGTTCCAGTATTTCTACGGAATCCAAACTGATCTTCCCCGAGGTCGGCTTCTACTAGTTTTTCCAGTCGTCTGTAAAGAATTCGTGTTAGTATTTTGCAGCTGTGGCTTCTTAAACTGATTGTTCGGTAATTTTCACATCTGTCAACACCTGCTTTCTTTGGGATTGGAATTATTATATTCTTCTTGAAGTCTGAGGGTATTTCGCCTGTCTCATACATCTTGCTCACCAGCTGGTAGAGTTTTGTCAGGACTGGCTCTCCCAAGGCCGTCAGTAGTTCCAGTGGAATCTTGTCTACTACGGGGGCCTTGTTTCGACTCGGGTCTTTCAGTGCTCTGTCAAACTCTTCACGCAATATCATATCTCCCATTTCATCTTCATCTACATCCTCTTCCATTTCCATAATATTGTCAAGTGCATCGCCCTTGTATACTCTTCTATATACTCCTTCCACGTTTCTGCTTTCCCTTCTTTGCTTAGAAGTGGGTTTCCATCTGAGCTCTTGATGTTCATACAAGTAGTTCTCTTATCTCCAAAGGTCTCTTTAATTTTCCTGTAGGCAGTATCTATCTTACCCCTAGTGAGATAAGCCTCTATATCCTTACATTTGTCCTCTAGTTATCCCTGATTAGCCATTTTGCACTTCCTGTCGATCTCATTTTTGAGACTTTTACCTACTTTATCCTCTGCTGCCTTCACTACTTCATCCCTCAAAGCTACCCATTCTTCTTCTGCTGTATTTCTTTCCCCCATTCCTGTCAAACGTTGCCTTATGCTCTCCCTGAAACTCTGTACAACCTCTGGTTCTTTCAGTTTATCCAGGTCTCATCTCCTTAATTTCCCACCTTTTTGCAGTTTCTTCAGTTTTAATCTACAGGTCATAACCAATAGATTGTGGTCAGAGTCCACATCTGCCCCCGGAAATGTCTTACAATTTAAAACCTGGTTGCTAAATCTCTGTCTTACCATTATATAATCTATCTGATACCTTTTAGTATCTCCAGGGTTCTTCCATGTATACAACCTTCTTTCCTGCCCTATAAATTCCATTATCACAAGTAAAAAAAGAAAATGACGTCAAGCAGTAACCATTCACAAGCTTGCAGTTGCCTTTGAAATGTTCATACTCTGACGGCTACAATCAATGTTGTAAATCCAGATATCGAAGATTTACCTTCAGGTGAAGTTCTATTCAAAATTCCCGAGAGAAATTTTGGAAGAGGAAGATTACTGAAACTAAGAGCCACCGAAAATGCTGATCTAATACTGTCTGCACAATCAAATATTTTTCGTCGTTTAATATCCGTTGAGAACTTGAACTGTACTTCTAATTCTGAATCTGTAGTCTTTGTTACAGAAACTATATTTAATATGTAATAGATGTAATAGTGTACTTGTCTGTGAGTGTATATAATTGGTTGTAAATGTGGTATCAGTACTGTAAATTGCTGGCTCATAGACAAGGGAACTTTATTTTAATATATCAATAGCGGCGACGAAATGGCAGTAGCTGTGCCGTTGTTTATCTTCTGTGGCGTCGGGGTCTCCTTAGAGTTGAGACGACGCAGTGGTGATGGTTGTCCCAGTGGGTCTGCACGTCGAGCACGAACGCTGGTCCAACTGAGGCGCCAGGTGGAAATGGCATGACAAGCGGTTCCACAGGACTACATCCAGTATCTCTACGATCGTCTCCATGGGAGAATAGCAGCCTGCATTGCTGCGAAAGGTGGATATACACTGTACTAGTGCCGACATTGTGCATGCTCTGTTGCCTGTGTCTATGTGCCTGTGGTTCTGTCAGTGTGATCATGTGATGTATCTGACCCCAGGAATGCGTCAATAAAGTTTCCCCTTCCTGGGACAATGAATTCACGGTGTTCTTATTTCAATTTCCAGGAGTGTAGTATTATTTCGTATTAAATATTACGTGGTACCCTTTTCCCTCTGGATGGTTCCTAAGCGATTTCACTATATTCCATCCATTTCAAAATTATCGTCAGTGTTTAGATTAAGTGTAGAATAGATTCTTCCTTCAGAAGGGTTTGTTGTACACTTTCCTCCTACTAACCGGTATTATTTTTCTTCGGTAACGATAGCGTTACTCGCTGTAAAATTCCAGTAAGCATACGCGATCAGGGTCAATTATATCACAGTCCTGTAGGCCGATTAGGAAGGGAAATGTTACGCGTGGATACTTCCGCCAGCAAATTAGGGACACTGTTGCTCCTGGGGTATCGGCGAGGACCATTCGCAACCGTCTCCATGAAGCTGGGCTACGGTCCCGCACACCGTTAGGCGGTCTTCCGCTCACGCCCCAGCATCGTGCAGCCCGCCTCCAGTGGTGTCGCGACAGGCGTGAATGGAGGGACGAATGGAGACGTGTCGTCTTCAGCGATGAGAGTCGCTTCTGCCTTGGTGCCAATGATGGTCGTATGCGTGTTTGGCGCCGTGCAGGTGAGCGCCACAATCAGGACTGCATACGACCGAGGCACACAGGGCCAACACCCGGCATCATGGTGTAGGGAGCGATCTCCTACATTGGCCGGACACCTCTGGTGATCGTCGAGGGGACACTGAATAGTGCACGGTACATCCAAACCGTCATCGAACCCACCGTTCTACCATTCCTAGACCGGCAAGGGAACTTGCTGTTCCAACAGGACAATGCACGTCCGCATGTATCTCGTGCCACCCAACGTGCTCTAGAAGGTGTAAGTCAACTAACCTGGCCAGCAAGAACTCCGGATCTGTCCCCCATTGAGCATGTTTGGGACTGGATGAAGCGTCGTCTCACGCGGTCTGCACGTTCAGCACGAACGCTGGTCCAACTGAGGCGCCAGGTGGAAATGGCATGACAAGCCGTTCCACAGGACTACATCCAGCATCTCTACGATCGTCTCCATGGGAGAATAGCAGCCTGCATTGCTGCGAAAGGTGGATATACACTGTACTAGTGCCGACATTGTGCATGCTCTGTTGCCTGTGTCTATGTGCCTGTGGTTCTGTCAGTGTGATCATGTGATGTATCTGACCCCAGGAATGCGTCAATAAAGTTTCCCCTTCCTGGGACAATGAATTCACGGTGTTCTTATTTCAATTTCCAGGAGTGTAATTTTCTTACATAACAAAGTTTCAGTTAAAGCCAATCATTTATTTAGCCAGTAATGTCACTTAACTTCCAAAATTTCGTATTTCAGAGTAAGTAACAGCAAAGTCAGTGCTCTCTGACTCATGTATTTTCTCGTGAAGTGATGCGTTGCGTGAAAGCCTGACAACCTCCTATTGCCAACCCAGTGATTATTTACTAAAATTTCTTTGCCATTGACTTTCTTAAGTCCCCGTAGATTCATTGCCCTAGTAGGCTCGCGACCGTTTAATTAGCCCCCTTCTAGCTAACTAGTATTTTTTCGTATTAAATATTACGTGGTACCCTTTTCCCTCTGGATGGTTCGTCAGCGATTGCACTATATTCCATCCATTTCAAAATTATCGTCAGTGTTTATATTAATTGTAGAATAGATTCTTCCTTCAGAAGGGTCTGTTGTACACTTTCCTCCTACTAACCGGTATTATTTTTCTTCGGTAACGATAGCGTTACTCGCTGTAAAATTCCAGTAGGCCTACGCGATCAGGGTCAATTATATCACAGTCCAGTAGGCCGATTATTAAGGAAATGTTACGCACGGATAAGAAACTGCAGGCTGCTGGCGTTCATTTGGATGGTAAATTACTACCAACATTAACAAGTAACGGTATGGTAGGAAGATTCCGTGTGAGTTTTTCAGCTTGTGTTAGACGCCACTCAGCAGATTCTTGGCGTTCCTGCATTGCGATCTGTTACTGGAAAAGAATAGACTCCAGCTTTGTATGAAATTTTCCCTAAATAGGCTTTCAGCACTGTGTTCAAAAATTATGTTTTAACATAACACCATTAAGTAGAGAATGTTTTTAGAGGTGCATGTGTTCTGACTGAAAATTTTTTAGGCGTACAACTCTTGGGTTAACCTTGCAGGCATCACATGTATGGACTCATTCACGAAAGCAGTTTTGAGGAAAAGATGTGCTATGGAAGTACATATCCGACTATAACAATCTTTAAAAATTTTCAGAGCGTGTGGTCATGTCACTGTCATTCATTGCGGATAAGTTGACGAGCTCTAGAAACTGGTATACGCGTCACGAATATCTGATTTTGTTCGAGATACTTTACGAGAACAGCAACCAAGAGAGGATTATAGAGAATTTTCACTGCTATCTTCCTTCCTGACATGTTATCTTGAGAAGCATCTTTCCTCCAGAGGACAGAGGACAGCCATCTAGGGTGGATGGCGAATCACTTTTTACATAAAAATGTCTGTATTCGATGATGAATCTGAACTATCGCTACAAGCAGAGAATACAGTCTGTGATGTCTGTATCTCCCTCGCCAGTATGTACGTCTAATAGTGGTTCTCTTCCCCCTCTGCAGCCAAGGCAACATATATGGATTTTATTTATGATACCTGTCTCCTGAATTTGTCGCAATTACGTTGTTTTACCCAGATTCGTCTTCTGATTTACAAATTGGTGGTCAGTGCATTGATCCACAAGGTGGGAAAGTCAGACGAAAATACTTAATAAAAATTTTCAAATAGGAATCCATCAAATCCCAGAAATCACGAGTATGGTATCGAACAAATTCTCTTTAATAAAATAGGAGCCCTCTCTTGTAGATTTGACTTATGTGGCGAGTCTCTTAAAGACAGATCCTTGGCAGTGACATCAAAATGAAGATTTCATTAATGCAATCACCTACTCAAAAGTTGTAAATGATCCGAAAGTAAGAGGCGTCAAGCCCATGAACGGCTACAACAAATTATTTAAAAAATTAGGGAAAAAATCAGTATTTGCTTCAGGTCGTATCCAGTGCGTAAATAATAGGCTGTATCAAAGAATAAATATGTGTAAAAGAAAATCTGATTTTCTCGTGTTTATATTCAATGTAAGTAATGGTGTTACTGATTGAATTATTAAAGTTAATATAAAAAGTTAAACATTACGATTAAAATAAATGGTTAATCCACTAGTTCATTGCAACATTTTTTGACCTTGAGGTAAAAAGTAAATGAGAGTTTTATACGACACGGCTCGCACTTCTATGAATCCGAGATTAAGGACAACTAACTTTTTTTTGTGCAGTGGAACCACACTAAAGGGACAGCACAAAGAAATAACCAAGCTTGAAAACCGAGAGCCACCCAATGCTTCGCTCATTTGTAGTTAATCGTCTGTTAGTTCCACAGTGAATTGCAAGTACATGACATGACGTTTCTCCATTCCCAAGATGTTTCATCATGTAGTTCCAAAATACTGACCCTCTACTTTTTTTCTTGTTGATTTATAATTTAGATCTTCGTTACAACCATTCCTGCGGTCTGGACTAGCACATAAATTCGTGGACCCGCGGTCATTATTCCACCGCAACCTGCGGTTGGTTTATTACGTGTTTATAGCGTGTGGAAAGCGGACGTGCCGGTCATTATGTGAGGGACGATGTTCCTATTGTTGTCCATTTCACATACAGCATTATTCTGGAAACCGCAGCTTTTCTCCAGTCAGCAGTTTGTACTCATAGTTGCAGAACTGTATTAATTGCTGCTTGTTAGACACACGACAATGTTTCTAGATAACTAGTTTAAGTTCGCTAAACTTCTCATTGTGTTTTGAAATGAATCTGCGTTAGTAACGGTTTGAGCTGCGAAATAAAATCTTGCGTGCGAGCGGTACCCACACGCAAACGGATTTGCTTGTTATGCAACATTCCGTTTACAGTTTGGTCACTGCGCACAAAGGAAATTCTATCACGTTGAAACAACACCTTGATATGCTTCTGATTATATTTGTTACATAAGGGTTGCCTCATTGTGCAAGAAGTTGCAGGAAGTAGGGTTCGTAAATAGAAATAGATTTCACAAACTACTAAATTTTTATTCAAATTTAAAAACCACACGGGATCTTACTCCGTTGTTACTCTTGAGGAACAAAAACGCAGAAAATTAACATGAAAGAAATCTGGATAAGTGCGACAAGAGCTCGCGCCCCGAGGGTTTAGTACAAACTTAATTCTTTTCTCTGATTATTGTGCATAATACTGACCCTTGCCTAATGTTAAGTTTACAATGTTAAAAAAAATACACTATGAGATCAAAAGTATCCGGGTATCTCGCTGAAAATGGTTTACAAGTTCGTGGCGCCCTCCATTGCTAATGCTGGAATTCAATATGGTGTTGACCCACTCTTAGCCTTGATGATAGCCTACACTCTCGTAGGCATACATTCAATCAGGTGCTGGGAGGTTTCTTGGGAAAAGGCAGCTGATTCTTCACGGAGTGCTGCACTGAGCAAAGGTATCGATCTCGGTCGGTGAGGCCTGGCAAGAAGTCGGCGTTTCAAAACATCCAAAAGGTGTTCTATACGATTCAGGTCAGGACTCTGTGCAGGCCAGTCCATTACAGGAATGTTATTGCCGTGTAACCACTCCGCCACAGGCTGTGCATTATCAACAGATGCTCGATCGTGTTGAAAGATGCCGTCGCTATCACCGAATTACTCTTCAACAGTGGGAAGCAATAATGTGCTTAAGACAACAATGTAGGCCTGTGCTGTGATATTGCCTCATACAACAATAAGGGGTGCAAGTCCCGCCATGAAAAACACGACCACACCATAACACCACCTCCTCCGAATTTTGCTGTTGGCAATACAGGCGCCGGCAGATGACGTTCACCGGGCATTCGCCATACTTACACCCTGCCATCGGAGCGCCACATTGTGTACTGTGATTCGTCACTCCGCACAACGTTTTTCCAATGTTGAATTGTCCAATGTTTACGCTCCTTACACTAAGCGACGCGTCGTTTGGCATTTACCGGCGTGATGTGTGGCATATCAGCAGCCACTCAACCATAAAATCCAAGTTTTTTCACCTTCCTCCTATCTGTCGTAGTACTTGCAGTAGATCCTGATGCAGTTTGGAATTCCTGTGTGATGGTCTGCATAGATGTCTGCCTATTACACATTACGACCCTCTCAACTGTCGGCAGTCTATCAGTCAACAGACGAGGTCGGTCTGTACGCTTTTGTGCTGTATGTGTCTCTCCACGTTTCCACTTCGCTATCACATCGGAAACAGTGGTCCTAGGGATGTTTAGGGGTGTGGAAATCTCGCATACAGACGTATGATACAAGTGACACCCAATTACCTGACCACTTTCGAAGTCCATGAGTTCCACAGAGCGCCCCACTCTGCTCTCTCACGGTGTCTAATGACTACTGAGATCGCTGATGTGGAGTACGTGGCAATAGATGGCAGCAAAATGCACCTCATGTTTTTGGGGATGTCCGGATACTGTTGATCACATATTGTATATGATTGTTATGTTTGTTGCACAACATAAATATTCAGTTTAACAGCATCTTAAAAAAAAGATCATTTAACGCGTAATGTTATGTAGCTTTATTATTTATTGTGCTTAACAGTGGGCATTGTGTAAAATGTAGTTTCAATGTTAAAAAACAAGTGTGATCCACAACACTCTGTGCAAGTGATTGTATCTTCACCTATGATGTTTGTTTACCTAAGAATTAGTTCCCCTTCCGGACGCCAGCAAGTTGTATTCTGAAGATGGGCTAATAAGCCGAAAACTAGTTCGAAGTAAACAAAAATCAGTAGAACGAAAACAATGTATTTCTTACTCAACGTTTAAAAAAGTACATAAAGAGTTCAGCCATCCCGCGACCGAGAATTTGTACTATTTTTGGCTATTATCGATACCGATACGGCAAGATATAAAAATATGTGTCATAAATAGCCGTATCTTTTAACCTCATTGACGTGAAAGCTTACATTTTTTAAACCGCCAAGGGACTTTTGACTTCACTGCGTGACATAAATTTCAACTTGATTCGTCTACCCGCTCCTGTGAAAATGGGGCTTTTAACAGTGGGGCAGGCATACAGACAGACAGTCCGACGGACAACGAAGTGATCCTGTAAGTGATCCGTTTTCAGCGGCTGAGGTACAGAAATCTACAAATGAAGCCAATCGTGTGGGATTTTGCTTCACATTGTTAGGAAGTCTGGAAGAAGTATAATCGGAGTCCTTCATCAGTACAGCTCGCAATTTCAAACAAACAAAAGAAATTACTCAATGGATTCCGCATCTGAGACACACATACAACCACATAAATTAGAGTTGCTCAGAGTACAGAATCTGAGAACCTCATGCCATAGCAAAAAGCTACACTTACATCTTCAGACTGTACAGTCAGCACGGTACGACAGCCAGCAAGCTAAATAGTTGACACGCAACGGCTCCCAGGAAATGAATGAGAAGAATTCATGTTTCTCAGTTCTCCGCCCAAACTACGTTGGAGGGGAGAGAGCAACCCTTGTGGCCTGTGTGACAAAAGTAAATGTACCTCGAAGCATAAGAATAGAGGGGAACACAACAAAAGTTTCCCTAATATGACGTATAAATACGCATAAACGATTTCTAAGGCAGGTACAGAATTTGAATCGTCTTCTACTATTTGCTGACGAAGCATACTTTTTTCTTGTTATCCGATGTTTGACATGACGCATTATATGGAAGAGACAATTTATTCCTAAATATATTTGATGAAAATCGTTGGTTGTCAATAAACCTGCGAACAACTTTATAATTCATTAGGGCAGTGGCTATATTTTACAGTGTCTGTATAGTTCGATACAGTATTCTGTCGGTCGTGCATGCATATCCGAAGGATCAGTGAGTCCAACTATAAAGATACTGCAAAATTCAGGCATTGCCTTCCCGTATTTCATACCAAAGGAAGGCAATGTGACGAGTAAACTACCGTCTCTCCCTGTGCGAGAATCACATGAGTTGTGTGAGAGCTGCTTGGGACATTTACACAATGTCATAGGGAAGTTTCTCGCCGGCCGGTGTGGCCGAGCGGTTCTAGGCGCTTCAGTCTGGAACCGCGCGACCGCTACGGTCGCAGGTTCGAATCCTGCCTCGGGCATTGATGTGTGTGATGCCCTTAGGTTAGTTAGGTTTAAGTAGTTCTAAGTTCTAGGGGACTGGTGACCTCATATGTTAAGTCCCATAGTGCTCAGAGCCATTTGAACCATTTGAGGGAAGTTTCGTCCGTGCTGGAGGCTTGCACAGGTCACCGAGGCGGTCTTCGCGCCCCTCTCACAGCTAGATATGACCAGATATTTGGGCATTACGTTTACAAGAGACGCGTATCTCACGGCTGCATGAACTGTGGACGTCTACTACAGGCACAGAAGTCCACCAGAACCTACTTCGACGCATAACCTCCTACAGCGTGTCCAGTACCTAAACCTTCACGTGGCGACCGGTACACGTGGCTCAGGTTCTTCCGTTACCGGCATCAATGGCTCCCAGACGACAATAGGAGTTTGGATATTACCTTAGTGCTGGATTCCTGTTTAAAATCCGCCACGACACCCTAACTCTCTCTATGCGAGAACGTTGACTGGGACTTTAAACTGTCCAAGGTGCTACTCCAGGCTGGTGTAAAAATGAATGTGCGCAACAGAAATATTGAACGCGAAAATGAAAATTTGGCCCTGTTTGACTGCCCCCTGAAGCAGATCGTAGGAACTAGTAACTAACAATGACAAATGCTGTTTCCGCTTATACATTTATAGTAGATTAAAACCTATTTATATTACAAATGTTTATATATCAATGTCCAATGGACATAAAGAGATACAAATGAATTGCTAACTAATACGATTGATCAGTTGCCCAAATCTGTCCCTTTTATGGCTACGCGATCAAGTATAAATAATGCGAGAAAACTGACATCATCTGCGTACCAAACACTAGAAGACACTACTTTCAAAGATGATCTACAGTGGTGGGCAACCTCAGTGGAAATAAAATTTACGTGATCACAGCTGTATAGTTTTATAGCCCTAATAAGCCGAAGCAGTTGGTTCAATTGGCTCTGAGCACTATGGGACTTAACATCTTAGGTCATCAGTCCCCTAGAACTACTTAAACCTAACTAACCTAAGGACATCACACACATCCATGTCCGAGGCAGGATTCGAACCTGCGACCGTAGCAGACACGCTGTTCCGGACTGAAGAGCTAGAACCGCACGGCCACCGCGGCCGGCTGAAGCAGTTGGAAATACTACCGTACGTACTGCGTCCCGTTCGTTGGAGTGATGGTTCTAGTACACGTCTGCGGCGACGGAAGAATTCCAGCCACAAAAAACAAAAAAACTCATTCAAACTCAAGGACGGCATAAGGCGGTCTGCTGACTAGTATAATCTAATACTATCTTCTCCTCTCTGTGTTCTACAGACGAGAAACGACAACTCCCAGCCACAAGAGCAGAGTTCAGGTAACGTACTGAAATGCAGGAGGATCTTCAGCGAATTGACGCTTGGTGCAGGGAATGGCAATTGAATCTCAATGTAGACAAGCGTAAAGTGCTGCGAATACATAGAAAGATAGATCCCTTATCATTTAGTTACAAAGTAGCAGGTCAGAAACTGGAAGCAGTTAATTCCATAAATTATCTGGGAGTACGCATTAGGAGTGATTTAAAATGGAATGATCATATAAAGTTGATCGTCGGTAAAGCAGATACCACACTGGGATTCATTGGAAGAATCCTAAGGAAATGCAATCCGAAAACAAAGGAAGTAGGTTATAGTACGCTTGTTCGCACATTGCTTGAATACTGCTCAGCAGTGTGGGATCCGTACCAGATAGGGTTGATAGAAGGGATAGAGAAGATCCAACGGAGAGCAGCGCGCTTCGTTACAGGATCATTTAGTAATCGCGAAAGCGTTACGGAGATGACAGATAAACTCCAGTGGAAGACTCTACAGGAGAGACGCTCAGTAGCTCGGTACAGGCTTTTGTTGAAGTTTCGAGAACATACCTTCACCGAAGAGTCAAGCAGTATATTGCGCCCTCCTACGTATATCTCGTGAAGAGACCATGAGGATAAAATCAGAGAGATTAGAGCCCACACAGAAGCATACCGACAATCCTTCTTTCCACGAACAATACGAGACTGGAATAGAAGGGAGAACCGATAGAGGTTCTCAGGGTACCCTCCGCCACACACCGTCAGGTGACTTGCGGAGTATGGATGTAGATGTAGATGTCTCAAAGTGAGTATAGGCACAATAAGCGCTCTCAATCACTGAACGCTGCGTACTCAACGACGATTCCCTACCCGGAGCCGAAGTCCAGAATGGTATAAGTTCGCAACAGTACAGTGCTTAACCGTTCCAACTATAAAATCTCCTGAGAGAAAAGACAGCAAGTCCGTCTATACCAGCAAAAGCTGATACTGAGCGACTGTCAAACTCGGGCGCTCGAAACGGAAGACCCTCTTCTCTCCATCGCTGGCTTCCCAGCAAAGCTCGGCTCCCCTCCCTCGTAACTCTGAAGGCGAATTATATTCTCGAAACCACGTAATATTCTCACTCCCTACAGATTCTTCCGAACGCCGACCAAACATATTTTAGTCTTTTGTCGTCCAGTGCGGAAAGCTTGCGAGGAAATACCTATACTCATACAATGGTACGCTTCTCAGAATAAAAATCCTCGGAAATAG
The DNA here is from genome assembly GCF_023897955.1 of Schistocerca gregaria. Taxonomy (NCBI): domain Eukaryota; kingdom Metazoa; phylum Arthropoda; class Insecta; order Orthoptera; family Acrididae; genus Schistocerca; species Schistocerca gregaria. The sequence goes on along the minus strand of NC_064925.1, from coordinate 504,612,990 downwards.
CCCAACCTGCGATTTCCGTGGTAACGCTTCCTCGCTCCTCTTGCTGCGTCCAAGAGTTTCAGAGTTTCCGAAGTATTATCCGGTTATCCTCTCGGCCCCTGCTACAATACCGACTGGACGCCGCCGCACTGTGCTTCCACGCTCAGGTGTCCAGACCCTCCGTCTTGGCAGTTCCTGTGTGAAGCAGGAAAAACACACCTGTGCGGGCTTTTCCACCCTGGACTTGAGTTACGCCTGCCGTTTCATTTCCACTGGCGTTCCAACCTCTGTTGGTATAGGCAGTCATTCATTACGCCGTTTTGATAGTAAGGACACTCCATCACCTTTCATGCAATAAGCGTTAACATTTACTTACAAGGTGTATTTGAAAATGTCAGCCGGCTGGAGTGGCCGAGCGGTTCTAGGCGCTTCAGTCTGGAACCGCGCGACCGCGCCTCGGGCATGGATATTTGTGATGTCCTTAGGTTAGCTAGGTTTAAGTAGTTCTAAGTTCTAGGTGACTGATGACCTCAGAGGTTAATTCCCACAGGGCTCAGAGCGATTTGAAAATGTCATTCTTCTTTAAATATTCATATGTACGATGTACAACCTATCAAAAGATACCTAACTCCGGTTGTAAATCACGGCAAAGTATGTAGATGAGTGCTTGTAAGGTGTGGAATTATAGCCACCTTACAAATGTACCAGCATGGCCTGCAGCCTTATACTTGTGCACAATGGAGAAACTGAGGACCGGCCAACATACTTCACTTACGGGCACTTTGTTGGAGGAACTGATCGCGGCGTCCATCCTGTCACCTGTTACGATTGGCACATAGCGCTGTCTTTTCCACGTCTCCGCATTCATCCTCGAATGAAGTGCATCCTGATATGCCCACCACCCGAGACCGGAAAGTGAGAGACATCTATCGTTTGCTTCTGAGAAACAACCTTTGTAATGGGACTGAGAGTATTCCACACCGGCCTGTGGTGTGGAGGGCAGTCCACTAGCCCTCCCTCCCTACACGGCACGAGCAACGTGGTACCAAGTTGTCAACCGAAATACGTGACACGACACAGGTTGTGCCATATTGGACTGAAAGATTCTCCCCTCTGCCAGCAGTCACCACCTGCCAGACACTGACAAACGCCGTTTACTTCTGTAACAGCTTTTGTTGTATGGACTTTGGTATAGAAGATCCTCAATTGTTACCTTCATGCCCCGCCTCACTCGACTGACTCCCAGCTCCTCTGATGCCCGGAGGCAACTCGCTATTTTATGAATTTCGTCATCTCAGTTTTTGTTAGGTTATACGTAGTGCTCATCGATCCGCCATGAAGGTACTAGCCGTTTTCGACGAATATTGGACAGTTCAAACTCCCAGTTCCTATCGAAACACCAAAAACCCAAGAACACTCACGCTCTCACATGGTTTTAAGGTAAATCGATATACACTCCTGGAAATTGAAATAAGAACACCGTGAATTCATTGTCCCAGGAAGGGGAAACTTTATTGACACATTCCTGGGGTCAGATACATGATCACACTGACAGAACCACAGGCACATAGACACAGGCAACAGAGCATGCATAATGTCGGCACTAGTACAGTGTATATCCACATTTCGCAGCAATGCAGGCTGCTATTCTCCCATGGAGAGGATCGTAGAGATGCTGGATGTAGTCCTGTGGAACGGCTTGCCATGCCATTTCCACCTGGCGCCTCAGTTGGACCAGCGTTCGTGCTGGACGTGCAGACCGCGTGAGACGACGCTTCATCCAGTCCCAAACATGCTCAATGGGGGACAGATCCGGAGATCTTGCTGGCCAGGGTAGTTGACTTACACCTTCTAGAGCACGTTGGGTGGCACGGGATACATGCAGACGTGCATTGTCCTGTTGGAACAGCAAGTTCCCTTGCCGGTCTAGGAATGGTAGAACGATGGGTTCGATGACGGTTTGGATGTACCATGCACTATTCAGTGTCCCCTCGACGATCACCAGAGGTGTACGGCCAGTGTAGGAGATCGCTCCTCACACCATGATGCCGGGTGTTGGCCCTGTGTGCCTCGGTCGTATGCAGTCCTGATTGTGGCGCTCACCTGCACGGCGCCAAACACCCATACGACCATCATTGGCACCAAGGCAGAAGCGACTCTCATCGCTGAAGACGACACGTCTCCCTTCGTCCCTCCATTCACGCCTGTCGCGACACCACTGGAGGAGGGCTGCACGATGTTGGGGCGTGAGCGGAAGACGGCCTAACGGTGTGCGGGACCATAGCCCAGCTTCATGGAGACGGTTGCGAATGGTCCTCGCCGATACCCCAGGAGCAACAGTGTCCCTAATTTGCTGGGAAGTGGCGGTGCGGTCACCTACGGCACTGAGTAGGATCCTACGGTCTTGGCGTGCATCCGTGCGTCGCTGCGGTCCGGTCCCAGGTCGACGGGCACGTGCACCTTCCGCCGACCACTGGCGACAACATCGATGTACTGTGGAGACCTCACGCCCCACGTGTTGAGCAATTCGGGGGTCCGTCCACCCGGCCTCCCGCATGCCCACTATACGCCCTCGCTCAAAGTCCGTCTACTGCACATACGGTTCACGTCCACGCTGTCGCGGCATGCTACCAGTGTTAAAGACTGCGATGGAGCTCCGTATGCCACGGCAAACTGGCTGACACTGACGGCGGCGGTGCACAAATGCTGCGCAGCTAGCGCCATTCGACGGCCAACACCGCGGTTCCTGGTGTGTCCGCTGCGCCGTGCGTGTGATCTTTGCTTATACAGCCCTCTCGCAGTGTCCGGAGCAAGTATGGTGGGTCTGACACACCGGTGTCAATGTGTTCTTTTTTCCATTTCTAGGAGTGTATTAAGATGGTTCTCGACTACTGGCAGTATCTCTAAGATAATAATGAGACGCATGCTCTCACATGGTTTAACGGCATGCCCATTTACTACTTGTTCTGCCGTGATGAGAAGACGGCTCCTGACTATTGGCAATATCCCCAAGATAATCATAGCCCAATTGAGAACACTTTTCGCTATCAACAGTTCTCCGCAAATTGCTTACGCGCTGTCTTCGTAAACTCCCCTCAGAGTAGGGGATGTAGCGAGCAGAGGACGACCAATGTAGTGGACCTTGCCACGAGGCGACATGGTTATCCATTTGGTACCAATAAACATAGTCCGCAGATGGGAAGCGCTCATGGAAAGGCGCGCAGGGTATGTTTTTCATCATTATTTTGATTTCCTCTGACCCTGAGCTCGTTGTTTAAGCACTATAACTGTAGGAAATTCCATTCTCTTATTTGTTCTTAAATGTCCTGAGTTCACTCGTGTGTTGGAAGAAGGTCGCTTAAAGCAAATGTGATTTTTGTAAAATTTATTTTATGTTAAGATGATTTATGTTATTTAATTTCTTTAAAAAAATCGGCGCTTAAGGCGACCACTAGAGTAAAGCGAGAAATCTGGGTCCGACTCCCGGTCCGGCGCTACTAATAAATCGGATAGCTGTTGTACAATCGTATTCGGAAATTTGCGAATGCATTTAATAATAATTTTAAAATTGTAATGACGTTTTGACTTAACGAAACCTCTAGATATGTGGGACACGGTGAAGTAGCGTCGATGCGAAAAAATTATGAAGTGTTATTCACTTGTCATCTGTCTGCCATTTTGTATTTCTATCTCGAGACCTTGCATTGACAACATGTGAGTTCGATTCGTCTGGAATTTGACAGCTTACTAACTACTTATTTCACTACAATTAGCAGAGTTAATTATTTAAAAAGACCTACCATACTGTCTCCTCACCATACACCTGTTTCAAATGGCTCTTAACACTATGGGACTTAACATCTGAGGTCATCAGTCCCCTAGAATTAGAACTACTTAAACCTAACTGACCTAAGGGCATCACACACACCCCGAAACCTCTAGATATGTGGGACACGGTGAAGTAGCGTTGATGAGAAAAAATTATGAAGGGTTATTCACTTGTCATCTGTCTGCCATTTTGTATTTCTATCTCGAGAGATTGCATTGACAACATGTGAGTTCGATTCGCCTGGAATTTGACAGCTTACTCACTACTTAATTCACTACAATTAGCAGAGTTAATTATTTAAAAAGACCTACCATACTGTCTCCTCACCATACACCTGTTTCAAATGGCTCTTAGCACTATGGGACTTAACATCTGAGGTCATCAGTCCCCTAGAATTAGAACTACTTAAACCTAACTGACCTAAGGGCATCACACACACCCCGAAACCTCTAGATATGTGGGACACGGTGAAGTAGCGTCGATGAGAAAAAATTATGAAGGGTTATTCACTTGTCATCTGTCTGCCATTTTGTATTTCTATCTCGAGAGATTGCATTGACAACATGTGAGTTCGATTCGCCTGGAATTTGACAGCTTACTCACTACTTATTTCACTACAATTAGCAGAGTTAATTATTTAAAAAGACCTACCATACTGTCTCCTCACCATACACCTGTTTCAAATGGCTCTTAGCACTATGGGACTTAACATCTGAGGTCATCAGTCCCCTAGACTTAGAACTACTTAAACCTAACTAACCTAAGGACATCACACACACCCATGCCCGAGGCAGCATTCGAACGCGCCACCGTAGCAGTCGCGCGGTTCCGGACTGAAGCGCCTAGAACTGCTCGGTCACAGCGGCCAGCCATCATACACATGATTTATATTTGTTTTGAATGTTTTCAACAGCGTTAAGTTAAGAAAGGTTGGAGGTCGATCATTCGAGGGTGAAAGACCAAACACTATGCGTCTCGGTTGGAATCTACACTGATAAGAAGAAAAAAAAGTTATGATCACTGCCCGCCGCTACAATGGATGACTCCGGGTGGCGCTTCGAGGACATGACGCGGTAACAAAAGTATGTAAGCGGAGTAGACACGGACGGGGGATCATCCTAGCGAAGACACGGACAGCGAATGGGAAAACCCGTTGAGATAAGCGACTGTGACAAAGGGCAGATCATTATTAAGAGAGCCTGTGAACGGGTATCCCGAAAACGGTAAAGCTAGTCGAATGTTCACGTGCTACTGTCGTGAACATCTACGGAAAGAGGCGGAAGGACAATGAAACTACCACTAACTAGGCTCTAAATAGTTGGACGTCCACGAACCTTGACAGAAAGTGGCTTCGTAGGCTTGTCTGCTCTGTAAAGAAGGATATGTGGTGATTTGTGCCATCTCTACCGAAAGAGCGCAATGCTGATGCACGCACAAGTGTTTCGGAGCACACCGTTCATCGTACGTTGTTGAACGTGGAGCTCCGCAGGAGACCATCCCTACGTGTTGACATGTTGACACAGCGACATCGTCAGTTACGATTTCAGTGGGCACGAGACCATCGGGATTCAACCGTCGTTTAATGGAAACGTGGTGGCTCTTCAGGTGAATCACATTTTTCCTGCACTAGGTCGACGGTCGTCTCCAAAAACGCCGTCATCGAGGTGAACGGCGGCACGAGTCGTGCAGCGCGCCACAGACACCGACTGGCGGGAACGGTATTATGCCATGGCAGAGATTCTCCTGCGGTTGCATGGACCCTGTGGTAGTATACGAAGACACGCTCACAGCTGCGAACCACCTGCATCTATTCTTACTTAATGTCTTGCCCGACGGCGATGTCATCTTTCAGCGGTACAACTGTCTGTGTCTCGGAGCCAGAACCGTGATACAGTGGTTTGAGAATCATTATGGTGAACTAACGTTGATGTCTCGGCGAACAAATTCGCCTGATGTAAATCTCTATGAAACCTATCTGCGTCGCAATCGGGCGCCATCACCGCGTACGCAAATCAGCGGCGCCGCGCGGGATTAGCCGAGCGGTCTGGGGCTCTCCAGTCATGGACAGTGCAGCTGTTCCTGGCGGAGGTTCGAGTCCTCCCTCGGGCATGGGTGTATGCGTTTGTCCTTAGGATAATTTAGTTTGAGTAGTGTGTAAGCTTAGGGATTGGAGACCTTAGCAGTTAAGTCCCATAAGATTTCACACACATCTGAACATGTAAACAAATCAGCGGCCTTTTATTTATGCGAACTACATGACCTGTGCGTAGACATCTAACGCCACATACCTCCACAAACCTACCAACAAACTGTTGGATCCCTGGTAGGCAGTATCAGTGATGTATTTCGTTCCAAAGACGCAGAAACAAGCTACTAAGCAGGTGATCATAATGTTTGTCTCATCAGTGTGGAACCCCTCTGAGATATTTTATCAGATCATTTCCCTTGCTGTAGGTAACATTTTATCGTGAAAATTGAGTGGCTTTGAACGGTTACAGCTTTCGAACAATAATTTCTATCAGTCTACTCATTAGCCTCATACGGCTCCGTTTATACGAAAAATGATAAGATGGTTGACCAATAGTGGTAAAAACATTTTCAGAATTACAGAAATACCAGTGTGCTGCACCGTACGGTGGTCCGTCATCAGTGTCGCGACAGCTTAATAAAATCATTTTATTTTGTGAATTGCGCTATCTAATGTCGACAATATAAAATGGTGCAAGATGTTCGAAATTTTGAGAAAATAGGGGTAAGTTATAGGGAGAGGCGGGTAGTATATAATACGTACAAGAGCCAAGAGGGAATAATAAGAGTAGAGGACCAAGAACGAAGTGTTTAGCATTAAAAAGGGTGTCGACAAGGCTGTAACCTTTCGCCCCTACTGTTCAATCTGTAAATCGAAGAAGTAATGACGGAAATAAAAGAAAGGTTCAGGCGTGGAATTAAAATTCAAGGTGAAAGGATATCAATGATACGATTCGCTGATGATGTTGCTACCCTGAGTGAAAATGAAGAAGAATTAGATGTTCTGCTGAACGGAATGAACAATCTAATGAGTACAGAATATGGGCTGAAAGTAAATCGAACAAAGACGAAAGTAATGAAAAGTAACAGAAATTAGAAGAGCGAGAAACTTAACATCAGGATTGATAGTCACGAAGTATATGAAGTCAAGCAATTCAGGTACCTAGGTAGTAAAATAACCAATGATGGACGGAGCAAGGACGACATCAAAAGCAGACTAGCAATGGCAAAAAGGGCATTCCTGCCCAAGAGAAGTCTACTAGTATCAAACATAGGCCTTAATGTAAGGAAGAAATTTCTGAGAACGTCCGTCTGGAGTACAGCATTGTATGGTAGTATAACATGGACTGAGGGAAAACTGGAACAGAAGAGAATCGAAGCATATGAGATCTGGTACTCCAGACGAATGTCGAAAATTAGGTGGACTGATAAGGTAAGGAATGAGGAGGTTCTGCACAGAATTGGAGAGGAAAGAAATATGTGCAGAACACTGATAAGGAGAGGGGACAGGTTGAAGGGACATTTTGTTAAGACATGAGGGAATGACTTCCATAGCACTAGAGGAAACGGTAGAGGGCAAAAACTGTAAAGGAAGACAGAGGTTGGATTACATCCAGCAAATAATTGAGGACGTAGGTTGCAGGTGTACTCTGAGATGAAGAGGTTGGCACAGGAGAGGATTTCGTGGCAGGCCGCATCAAACCAGTCAGAAGGACCCAAAAAAAATCTAATGTCACCCCTTTGAGAAGCTCGGTAATAAATATCTCATTGCGAGACAGAAGGCAACGCCACAATACACAGGGTCTACAAATGGAGGCACTACACAGGACTGGATGAACAGAAATACTGTTGAGATAATGCGAAATCTCTCAAGTTTCACGGAGACGGAAAGGCAGTATTGTTGTTGTCACCCATGCTGCACAGCAACTTGCTTGCACTGGCACATGTGGGTTAACGCAACGTTGCGGCCTTGTGCGAGGGATTAACTCTCAGAAACAGCAGCTTCAGAATAAGCCATGCAGGCTCTGGGAACCATCCCAGAATTGCCGCCAACCCTTAGCAAGGCCTTCTTGCTGGAATTCCACACTAGACACAGGATGTCCCGGAATCCGCATCTTTGCATGAGAATGTTTCAGCCACTATCCAACTTCCACTACTGATTTGCATATGTACTGAAATGTAACTGAACTGATACAATACCGAGAAGTGATCTGTGCCAGTCATGGTACACTTTTAATAATCTGTCATGGGTTTCGGATACGTTGTTTAATAGTAAAGTTTCATTGACAGTTCTGTTATGTCACATTTATGCTGTTGTTTGGCGGCAAAGGAACTTCGTTGCAGTTGCTGAGCTCCAGTCGAAAAAATAGTCGTATGCCATTGCTAACCGACATTCATTGAAGTTTGTATCCACACTTCCTCTCCTGTCACACCCCAGTGGGAAAGTTAGCTTATTCGTATACAGTGCGGGAACGCGTGTTGTAAGTTTAGCTGTGTAAGTAGGCTGTTTAGGTTTTTTATATTGGTAACGCCACGTAGCGCTCTGTATGAAAATCACTGGCTGTGCTGTGTGCAGTCTGTGGCTAGTTTGCATTGTTGTCTGCCATTGTAGTGTTGGGCAGTTGGCTGTTAACAGCGCATAGCGTTGCACAGTTGGAGGTGAGCCGCCAGCAGTGGTGGATGTGGGGAGAGAGATGGCGGAGTTTTGAAATTTGTAAGACTAGATGTCATGAACTGCTATATACATTATGATTTTTGAACACTATTGAGGTAAATACATTGTTTGTTCTCTATCAAAATCTTTCATTTGCTAACTATGCCTATCAGTAGTTAGTGCCTTCAGTAGTTTGAATCTTTTATTTAGCTGGCAGTAGTGGCGCTCGCTGTATTGCAGTAGTTCGAGTAACGAAGATTTTTGTGAGGTAAGTGATTTGTGAAACGTATAGGTTAATTTAGTCAGGGCCATTCTCTTGTAGGGATTACTAAAAGTCAGATTGCGTTGCGCTAAAAAGATTTGTGTGTCAGTTTAAGCACAGTCTTGTATAATTGTTCTAAGGGGACGTTTCAGCTGTTTAGTATGATAAGGCCATATAGTGTTGTGTGTGTGTCCTTTTTGGTGATTATGGTGAGAAATACATGGCTTAATACACTACAAAACGCCAAGGTGACATCCTGGTAGAACACAAAAACGCACTATAGAATACACCATACGTTCCGAGACTGATTTTATTTCTGGCGTATAAACAACGCCAGCGCATTAACTACGGCGGTAGCTTCAGCTAATAACTGTAAACAATAGATGTTTATTCGACCAGCCAGTTGCAGGTAGGCAATGTTGGGTAGTGTATTAATATTGTTGCATCATAAATAGCAATGGAGCAACATCTCTAAATCAATGGTTAAGGAGATACTGCACAATATTTCGAAGAAGGGAAAAGTATGTGCAAAGTTTGTCCCACACACCTCGACTCCCGAACAAAAACAGCGATGCATGGACACCTGCCACGACTTGATCGAAATGCAAAACGGGGATAATTCTCTTCTGGAAAATATCGGCACTAGTGACGTGATGTGGCGTTCTTAATACGAGCCTAAAACGAAAGGATATAGTGCAGAAATTCACGTAGAGACGTAATCACCGAGCGAGATGGCACAGTGGTTAGCACACTGGACTCGCATTCGGGAGGACGACGGCCATTCCGATTTAGGTTCTCCGCTTCAGGCAAATACCGTGATGGCTCCTTTGAAAGGGCACATTCGACTTCCTTCCCTTTCCTTCCCTGATCCGATGAGACCCATGATTTCGCTGTTTGGTCCCCTCCCCCGAATCAACCAACCAACCAATCACGTAATCGATATTCATCCCAACGTGATGAGCGATTGGAACATCAAGGCTGAGAGTACTTTCTTCGCAGTTTCATTTGGTTGCATGGAGGAGGTTTGACGTGTTTGCACGAAGGTCCTGTGCATTGTACTCGATTGGGGAAGACCATGAACTAACATACACACACATTATATATGTACAGGGTGGTCCATTGATCGTTACTGGGCCAAATATCTCACAAATAAGCGTCAAACGAAAAAACTACAAAGAACGAAACTCGTCTAGCTTGAAGGGGGAAAGCAGATGGCGCTATGGTTGGCCTGCTAGATGGCGCTATCATAGGTGAAACAGATATCAACTGCGTTTCTTTAAAAATGGGAACCCCCATTTTTTATTACATATTCGTGAATTTTTTAGTTGGGCCACTTTTTTTCGCTTTGTGATAGATAGCGCTATAATGGACACAAACATATGGCTCACAATTTTAGCCGAACTGTTGGTAACAGGTAGGTTTTTTAAATTAAAGTACAGAAAGTAGGTACGTTTCAGCATTTTATTTCAGTTGTTCCAATGTGATACATGGACCTTTGTGAACTTATCATTTCTGAGAACGCATTCTGTTACAGCGTAATTACCTGTAAATACCGCATTAATGCAATAAATGCTCAAAATGGTGTCCGTCAACCTAAGTGCATTTGGCAATACGTGTAATGACATTCCTGTTAACAGCGAGTAGTTCGCATTCCGTAAGATCGCACAAACATTGACAATGCGCTGACACATGTTGTCAGGCGTTGTCGGTGGATCACGATAGCAAATATCCTTCAACTTTCCCCGCAGAAAGAAATCCGGAGACGTCACATCAGGTGAACGTGCGGGCCACGGTATGGTGCTTCGACGACCAATCTACCTGCCATGAAATATGCTATTCAACACCGCTTCAACCGCACGCGAGCTTTGTGCTGGACATCCATCATGTTGGAAGTACATCGCCATTCTGTCATGCAGTGAAACATCTTCTAGTAACATCGGTAGAACATTACGTAGGAAATCAGCATATATTGCACCATTTAGACCGCCATCGATAAAATGGAGGCCAATTGTCCTTCCTCCCATAGTGCCGCACCATACATGGTCGCTGATGTTCCACTTGTCGCAGCCACCGTGGATTTTCCGTTGCCCAATAGTGCATATTATGCCGATTTACGTTACCGCTGTTGGTGAATGACGATTCGTCGCTAAATAGAACGCGTGCAAAAAGTCAGTCATCGTCCCGTAATTTTTCTTGTGCATTGGCAGAACTGTACAGGACGTTCAGAGTCGTCGCCATGCAATTCCTGGTGCACATAAATATGGTACGGATGCAATCGATGTTGGAAGTTCTAAGCAAAAAAGGGAAAGTAGAAAGGTGGAAGGAGTATATAGAGGGTCTATACAAGGGCGATGTACTTCAGGACAATATTATGGAAATGGAAGAGGATGTAGATGAAGATGAAATGGGAGATACGATACTGCGTGAAGAGTTTGACAGAGCACTGAAAGACCTGAGTCGAAACAAGGCCCCAGGAGTAGACAACATTCCATTGGAACTACTGACGGCCTTGGGAGAGCCAGTCCTGACGAAACTGAACCATCTGGTGAGCAAGATGTATGAAACAGGCGAAATACCCTCAGACTTCAAGAAGAATATAATAATTCCAATCCCAAAGAAAGCAGGTGTTGACAGATGTGAAAATTACCGAACTATCAGTTTAATAAGTTACAGCTGGAAAATACTAACTCGAATTCTTTACAGACGAATGGAAAAACTAGTAGGAGCCGACTTCGGGGAAGATCAGTTTGGATTCCGTAAAATGTTGGAAGACGTGAGGCAATACTGACCCTACGACTTATCTTAGAAAAAAGATTAAGGAAAGGCAAACCTACGCTTCTAGCATTTTTAGACATAGAGAAAGCTTTTGACAATGTTGACTGGAATACTCTCTTTCAAATTCTAAAGGTGGCAGGGGTAAAATACAGGGAGCGAAAGGCTATTTACAATTTGTACAGAAACCAGATGGCAGTTATAAGAGTCGAGGGACATGAAAGGGAAGCAGTGGTTGGGAAGGGAGTAAGACAGGGTTGCAGCCTCTCCCCGATGTTATTCAATCTGTATATTGAGCAAGCAGTAAAGGAAACAAAAGAAAAATTCGGAGTAGGTATTAAAATCCAAGGAGAAGAAATAAAAACTTTGAGGTTCGCCGATGACATTGTAATTCTGTCAGAGACAGCAAAGGACTTAGAAGAGCAGTTGAATGGAATGGACAGTGTCTTGAAAGGAGGATATAAATGAACATCAACAAAAGCAAAACGAGGATAATGGAATGTAGTCGAATTAAGTCGGGTGATGCTGAGAGAATTAGGTAAGGACATGAGACACTTAAAGTAGTAAAGGAGTTTTGCTATTTGGGGAGCAAAGTAACTGATGATGGTCGAAGTAGAGAGGATATAAAATGTAGACTGGTAATGGCAAGGAAAGCGTTTCTGAAGAAGAGAAATTTGTTAACATCGAGTATAGATTTAAGTGTCAGGAAGTCATTTCTGAAAGTATTTGTATGGAGAGTAGCCATGTATGGAAGTGTAACATGGACGATAAATAGTTTGGACAAGAAGAGAATAGAAGCTTTCGAAATGTGGTGCTACAGAAGAATGCTGAAGATTAGATGGGTAGATCACATAACTAATGAGGAAGTATTGAATAGGATTGTGGAGAAGAGAAGTTTGTGGCACAACTTGACCAGAAGAAGGGATCGGTTGGTAGGACATGTTTTGAGGCATCAAGGGATCACCAATTTAGTATTGGAAGGCAGCGTGGAGGGTAAAAATCGTAGAGGGAGACCAAGAGATGAATACACTAAGCAGATTCAGAAGGATGTAGGCTGCAGTAGGTACTGGGAGATGAAGAAACTTGCACGGGATAGAGTAGCATGGAGAGCTGCATCAAACCAGTCTCAGGACTGAAGACAACAAAAACAGCAATCGATGTTGATGTAGCATTCTCAACGCCGACGTTTTTGAGATTCCCGATTCCCGCGCAATTTGATTGCTACTGACGTGCGGATTAGCAGCGACAACAGCTAAAACACCTACTTGGACGTCATCATTTGTTGCAGGTCGTGGTTGACGTTCCACATGCGGCTGAACACTTCCTGTTTCCTTAAATAACGTATCCGGCGAACGGTTCGGACACTTGGATGAGGTCGTCCAGGATACCGAGCAGCATACATAGCACACGCCTGTTGGGCATTTCGATCACAATAGCCATACATCAACACGATATCGACCTTTTCCGCCATTGGTAAACGGTCCATTTTAACACGGGTAATGCATCACGAAGCAAATACCGTCCGCACTGGCGGAATGTTACGCGATACCACGTACTTATACGTTTGTGACTATTACTGCGCCATCTATCACAAAGCGAAAAAAGTGGCCCAACTGTAACATTCATATTTCCTTACATACTACACGAATATGTAATAACAAATGAGGGTTCCTATTTTAAATAACGCAGGTGATACCCGTTTGACCTATGGCAGCGCCGTCTAGCGAGCCAACCTTAGCGCCATCTGGTTTCGCCCTTTAAGCTAGACGAGTTTCGTTCTTTGTAGTTTTTTCGTTTGAAGCTTATTTCGTGAGATATTTGGCTCTTTCACTATCAAAGGACCACTATATATATATATATATATATATATATATATATATATATATATATATATATTGTCTGAGACAACATGGTGTCAGGAATAAATTAAAAACATCTACAGTGTAAAAATTTCACTCTGCAATTGAATGTGTACAATTTGGAAGTTTCTGGCAGACTAAAACAATGTGCCGCAACAGGAATCGAAGTCAGACCGTTATCTTTCAAGCGCAAATGCTCCACCCAGAAGTGAGCAGAATAACGGCTAAGAACAGAGTGTGTATGTAAATCACTTAAATGGTTTACCAACAGAGACCACGTCAAGCTCGTAATAATCTCATAGGCAGAAAATCCTGTTTCTTCTGAAATTAGCCTCGGTGATACTAGCGTTAGCAGAAACAGAAGTTGAAAACTGGAGGGGGGATCCTCGAATAAAGAAAACGAAATCCTTTGTGAGCATTTCTTCCGGCTCTTTAGGAAAACAGCAGATAAGACGTCTTAAGAAGAGAGAGAGAGAGAGAGAGTGAGACAGAGGCAGCAAAACTCCTCGTGCGCGGCTTGTCCCTTTATTTGTCGGGAAATTTTTCCTTAGAGAAAAAAAGCAGGGAGGAGGTGGAGGAAGAGAATGAAAGAAAGGAGGGACTAGAGTATATTAAGCATAATTAATTTGGGGAGCAGCAGCGGCACCAGCAGCTTTGTGCGGTGGGAGCTGAGGAAGCCGCCGAGAGTGGAAATAAAGCGAGTAGTCTGTTCGGGACCCGAGTGACAGACGGGCCGAGCTCCGACTGCGTCTGCTGTGCTGTGGCGTGGGCGAAGGGGTGGGGGTAGGCCGCAGCGCGGGTAATGAACAGCGGCTAGTGGGGGGGGGGGGGGGGGGGGGGGGGAGGAGGCTGAGAGGGGAGGCAGAGTCGGGGCCCTGCCGCAAATGAACGTTTGATGATATTCCCAAACTCAATTTACATATTTATTACGCCGCGCAGCGGTATATGTTTAACTCTCGGACTCCAGCAAGACAAGTTCCATTTTATTTTCATGTAATTTGAAATGTAATGGAATAACGTTGCTTTTTTAAGCTGCGCTGCAGATTTCTTTAACGAAGGGTAGTCGTTATTGCAAAGCGCTGGAAGCGGTAACTTGGTTTTTCGGTGTTTTTATAGGAGTTGGGAGTTTGAACTGCCCGATGTTCGTCAAAAATGACTCGTACCCTGACGGCGGACCGATGTGCGCTAAATACAACCTAGTATATACTGAAGTGACGAAATTCGTAGAACAGCAACATGTACATATGCAGATAGCGGTAGTATCACGTACGCAAGGTGTAAATGAGCAGTGCGTTGGCGGAGCTGTGCTTTGTACTCAGGTGATTCCTGTGAAAAGGTTTCCGACTTAACCCTTAACTGCTCTAGTGGGGTCCCGGAGAACCCCAGACGATAGAATAGAATACATAGTACGTGAACAGAACAACAGATGACACCTGTGTCCTTGTAATCCTCAGTGAAGTGCTGCCTTTTAACGCGGAGTGTTGAATGCGGTGTTTCCAGTATTATTGTGTGAGACAAAGAAATAGAGGTCTCAGAATACCCCACCAGAGTATTAACGTAAGTTGTTTTTGACTATCTCAATTAGTGTTTTACGCGACTGAAATCTTAGAGTACTTCGAAAACAGCACACATTCCATGATAACGTTAATTGTTTAGGTTATGTGAATATGAATGCATTATTTTTCAGAATGGCATCATCGAAGTCATTAACAGATGACAAGTTGGAAAGAATAGTGAATGATCCTGCGTTTTTTGCAATCTGACGAGGAAACCACAGGAGATGAGGATGAATTTATACTAAGTGATCATGATTCCATCTCTGAAGCTACATCAGAAAGTAGTTGTGAAGAATCAGATGAAGAGGCGTGTATTAGACCTTCCGCTGACAAATATTTTTTTTGGAAAAAAGCAGCTCCCCCTACAACTCGTACCCGTGCTCACAATAGAGTTAGTCATCTTCCAGGTGGTAACCGTGAAGCAAAAACGATTGATTCAACTGACATATTAACTGCTTGCGAACTGTTCATTAGTGAAGATTTATTGCAACTAATACTCGCCAATACAAATGACAAGTTACATGACATGTCAAACAAATACAGAGCTCCTAAGCCAACGTTCATAAAGCCGCTAGATATAATAGAATGAGAGCATTTCTGGGTCAGCCTTATTTATCTGGAGTAATGAAATCCAATCACGAAAATCTTGTTGGACTTTTTGCTAATGATGGAACTGCTCGTGATGTGTTTCGAGCCACTATGAGGGTTCAGAGATTTTTATTCATTTTGCCTTGTTTGCTATTCGATTGTGCTGCTACAAGAGATGCTACGAGGGCTGATGACAGACTTGCAGCTATTAGAGATGTGTGGGAACTCCTTGTAGACAAATGTCAGAAGTATTATACTCCAGGAGCGTACGTGACAATCGATGAAATGTTAGTACCCTTTCGTGGTAGGTGCAAATTTCGCATGTATATGCCCAAGAAGCCAGCTAAATACGGCCTCAAAGTTATGTGCCTTTGTGACTCACGAACATTCAATTTATGCAATGCATTTGTTTACACAGGAAAAGGGACAAATAAAAGTACATTATCAATCCCAACACAGGATGTTTTGAA
This sequence comes from Schistocerca gregaria, assembly GCF_023897955.1. Lineage (NCBI taxonomy): Eukaryota > Metazoa > Arthropoda > Insecta > Orthoptera > Acrididae > Schistocerca > Schistocerca gregaria. The sequence goes on along the minus strand of NC_064925.1, from coordinate 504,596,994 downwards.
TTAATAACACCAGTTGAGGTACGCAATAGACATGTGACAATAGACAATTGATTCATGTCACTTGAACTTTGTGATCAACTAGAACCGAAAAAGTTGACTGTCTTAGGCACTCTAAAGCAAAATAAACCGCAGATCCCAGAAGAATTCAAACCAAACAGAAAGCGCCCAGTAGAATCTGCATAATTTGGGCATAACGAAGGAAAGACAATTTGTTCTGTTAGTAGGCTGTTTAGGTTTATATATTGATAACGCCACGTAGCGCTCTGTATGAAAATCACTGGCTGTGTGCAGTCTGTGGCTAGTTTGCATTGTTGTCTGCCATTGTAGTGTTGGGCAGTTGGCTGTTAACAGCGAGTAGCGTTGCGCAGTTGGAGGTGAGTCGCCAGCAGTGGTGGATGTGTGGAGAGAAATAGCGGAGTTTTGAAATTTGTGAGACTGGCTGTCATGAACTGGTATATAAATTATGACTTTTGATGATATTAAGGTAAATACATTGTTTGTTCTGTATTAAAGTCTTTCATTTGCTAACTATCCCTATCAGTAGTTAGTGCCTTCAGTAGTTTGAATCTTTTATTTAGCTGGTAGTAGTGGCGCTCGGTGTATTGCAGTAGTTCGAGTAACCAAGATTTTTGTGAGGTAAGTGATTTGTGAAACGTATAGGTTAATTTAGTCAGGGCCATTCCCTTGTAGGGATTACTGAAAGTCAGATTGCGTTGTGTCAGTTTAAGCAGAGCAATGTATAATTTTTCTAAGGGAACGTTTCAGTTCTTATGTTCCTCGGGAAGGTCGAGCTGTTGTGTTGCTTTCATCTATGCATCACGATACGAAAATCAGTACTCAACAGAAAAAAACCTGAAATGATCGCTGGCTGGAGTGGCGGAGCGGTTCTAGGCGCTACAGTCTGGAACCGAGCGACCGCTACGTTCGCAGGTTCGAATCCTGCCTCGGGCATGGATGTGTGTGGCGTCCTTAGGTTAGTCAGGTTTAATCAGTTCTAAGTTCTAGGCGACTGATGACCTCAGAAGTTAAGTCGCATAGTGCTCAGAGCCATTTGAACCATTTTGCAATGATCATTGATTACAACGCCACAAAACGAGGAGTGGACGCAATGGACCAAATGTGCGCCAACTCTTCGTTATCACGGCGAACACGCAGATGGCCAATGTCTGTAATTTATGCCATTCTAAACATAGTAGGAGTCAATGCTGCCGTCTTGCTTCAGTGCACCAAACAACTTGATGAAACAAATTATTTAAAAAGAAGAGAATTGCTACAAAAGCTAGGAGTGGATTTAGTAAAGCCCCATATACGACGTCGAGATGTCCGACCCCTTTCTCATGAACTGAGAGACTTTGATGTTAAACTTGGTGGTACTCCTCTTACCTCAACATCTTCAGAGACAGAACCCATGAGGAAAGCGAGATGCTACATGTGCGCAAGAAATGTGGACAAGAAAACCAAAATAGTGTGTGAAAAATGCTCATAACATGTTTGCCCCAACCACAGATTTTCGGTGCGCCAAAATTGTTTGTAATCATATCTCAAATACGTAAAAGCGTTTATAATATTGAGTGATAAAAGTGCAATTCGAAATAAAATTTCCTTACATTACAGTTTCGTTTTTCTTATTGCGGTACTCCGAGACCCCACTAGAGTATTAGTGTATGAGCATTTCACTAGAGTAGTTAATTATGGTCGCACGACGCCAATTAACAGACTTTGGTCGCAGAATGGTAGTTGGTGGCAGACGCATGGGACATTCCATTTCGGAAATCGTTACGGAATTCAATATTCAGAGGGTGTGCGGACATTTGCCACGCCGAACATTTGCCACGATTTTACCTGCTCCGATGGGTCCCTTGTCTCCCCATCCTCTTCCTTATCGCTCTGTCGCGCAGTAAAGGTACTTACTGAGCCTTTCCGCTGGTTTACTTAACGTAGCACCAAAATCTCTTTGGATTTTTCGCCACATTTCTAGACAGACTTTCGTCGTGGAAACTATTAAATGCATCTCGCATTGAAATCCGCACCAAATTTCGAGCCTCAGTAAAACATCACCAATCTGGGAGATTTTGCGTTCGTCTAAATTATACGTGCCTTCTTCGGCGGTCCTGCAGCAGCTTTCTGACGTGTTTTGTGTACCATGGGGGATCAGTTCCGTCTCTTATTAATTTATTTGGTATAAATCTCTCCAGTGCTGTTGATACTATTTCTTTGAACTTAAGGCACATGTGGTCTTCACTTACATAGTTTGGAAACTTTGGAGACAGTCTCTTAGAAAGACGTCAACCGAATTTTTAGCTTCTTTTACAAATAGATATCTTTCGCATTTAGTTTTGGTGAATTTCTTTGTTACGGAATTGAGCCTCGCTACGACTGTGTGTTCACTAATCCCTGGATCCGTCGTAATGCTCAGGATTATTTGTGGCTAAGAGGTCAAGTGTGTTTTCGTAATCATTTACAAATTGAATGGCCTCGTGAACTAATTGTTCATAATAATTTTAAAACAAGCATTTAGAACAACTACGGAGGTTGTTTTATATCTACAATAAGGTCTGAAAATGTATTTTTGTCAACATACGGAAGGTAGACTGAACTCACTGCTAACTATAATTGTATGAGTAGCGTACCTATTTGTGATGAGACTCAAGTTTCTTTGAGCTGTTCAGAAACTGTTTCATCTGAGACTGGGGGTCGGTAAAAGGAACCAGTTGTTAATTTATTCTGGTTGTCGAATATAACCTCTGCCCATACTAAGTCACAGGAACTATCTGCTTCAATGTCGCTTGTGAGATGAAAACACAGATTACATTATTTTTCCTTAAGTTGTGCTTCTTGTTTCTGTTGTAGTGTAGATCATCACAATTACGGCTTTTCCCTCCAAAACCTAGGAAGCTTTCTCTGACCCTGTAAATACCAGAGCTAAACAATGTAGAACAACAACGTACGTTACAAGCATAGCATTCTGTATTACTTCATTTCCTTATTTCTAACATTTTAAAATTGTACGTCGACTTTACATGACATGTCAGTCATAGATGTTCTTATCTCTACTTTTTTTTTTATCATCAGTGTACTGACTAGTTTGATGTGGCCCGCCGCGAATTCCTTTCCTGTGCTAACCTCTTCATCTCAGAGTAGCACTTGCAACCCACGTCCTCAGTTATTTGCTTAACGTATTCCAATCTCTGTTTTCCTCTACAGTTTTTGCCCTCTACAGCTCCCTCTAGTACCATGGAAGTCATTCCCTCATGTCTTAGCAGATGTCCTATCATCCTGTCCCTTCTCCTTATTAGTGTTTCCCACATATTCCTTTCCTCTCCGATTCTGCGTAGAACCTCCTCATTCCACACCTTATCAGTCCACCTAATTTTCAACATTCGTCTATAGCACCACATCTCAAATGCTTCGATTCTCTTTTGTTCCGGTATTCCCACAGTCCATGTTTCACTACCATACAACGCTGTACTCCATACGTACATCCTCAGAAATTTCTTCCTCAAATTAAGGCCGGTATTTGATATTAGTAGACTTCTCTTGGCCAGAAATGCCTTTTTTGTCATAGCGAGTCTGCTTTTGATGTCCTCCTTGCTCCGTCCGTCATTGGTTATTTTACTGCCTAGGTAGCAGAATTCCTTAACTTCATTGACTTCGTTACCATCAATCCTTCTTTCTCGCTGTTCTCATTTCTACTACTTCTCATTACCTTCGTCTTTCTCCGATTTACTCTCAAACCATACTGTGTACTCATTAGACTGTTCATTCCGTTCAGCAGATCATTTAATTCTTCTTCACTTTCACTTAGGATAGCAATGTCATCAGCGAATCATATCATTGATATCCTTTCACCTTGTATTTTAATTCCACTCCTGAACCTTTCATTTATTTCCATCATTGCTTCCTCGATGTACAGATTGAAGAGTAGGGGCGAAAGGCTACAGCCTTGTCTTACTCCCTTCTTAATACGAGCCCTTTGTTCTTGATCGTCCACTCTTATTATTCCCTCTTGGTTGTTGTACATATTGTATATGACCCGTCTCTCCCTACAGCTTACCCTTACTTTTTTCAGAATCTTGCACCATTTTATATTGTCGAACGCTTTTTCCAGATCGACAAATCCTATGAACGTGTCTTGATTTTTCTTTAGCCTTGCTTCCATTATTAGCCGTAACGTCAGAATTGCCTCTCTCGTGCCTTTACTTTTCCTAAAGCCAAACTGACCCGTCACCTAGCGCATTCTCAATTTTCTTTTCCATTTTTCTGTATATTATTCTTGTAAGCAGCTTCGATGCATGAGCTGTTAAGCTGATTGTGCGATAATTCTCGCACTTGTCAGCTTTTGCCGTCTTCGGAAATGGGTGGATGATGCTTTTCCGAAAGTCAGATGGTGTGTCGCCAGACTCATATATTCTACACACTAACGTGAATAGTCGTTTTGTTGCCACTTCCTCTAATGATTTTATAAATTATCATGGAATGTTATCTATCCCTTCTGCCTTATTTGACCGTAAGTCCTCCAAAGCTCTTTTAAATTCCGATTCTAACACTGGATCCCCTATCTCTTCTAAATCGACTCCTGTTTCTTCTTCTATCACATCCGACAAATCTTCACCCTCATAGAGGCTTTCAATGTATTCTTTCCACCTATCTGCTCTCTCCCGTGCATTTAACAGTGGAATTCCCGTTGCACTCTTAATAATACCACCGTTGCTTTTAATGTCACCAAAGGTTGTTTTGACTTTCCTGTATGCTGAGTCTGTCCTGCCGACAATCATATCTTTTTCGATGTCTTCACATTTTTCCTGCAGCCATTTCGTTTTAGCTTCCCTGCACTTCCTATTTATTCCATTCCTCAGCGACTTGTATTTCTGTATTCCTGATTTTCCCGGAACATGTTTGTACTTCCTCCTTTCATCAATCAACTGAAGTATTTCTTTTGTTACCCATGGTTTCTTCACAGCTACCTTCTTTGTACCTATGTTTTCCTTCCCAACTTCTGTGATGGCCCTTTTTGGAGACGTCCATTCCTCTTCAACAGTGTTGCCTACTGTGCTATTCCTTATTGCTGTATCTGAAGCGTTAGAGAACTTCAAACGTATCTCGTCATTCCCTAGAACTTCCGTATCCCACTCCTTTGCGTATTGATTCTTCCTGACTAATGTCTTGAACTTCAGTCTATTCTTCACCACTACTATATTGTGATCTGAGTCTATATCTGCTCCTGGGTACGCCTTACAATCCAGTATCTGATTTCGGAATCTCTGTCTGACCATGATGTAATCTTATTGAAATCTTCCCGTATCTCCCAGCCTTTTCAAAGTATACCACCTCCTCTTGTGATTCTTGAGCAGGGTATTCGCTATCACTAGCTGAAACTTGTTACAGAACTCAATTAGTCTTTCTCCTCTTTCATTCCTTGTCCCAAGCCCATATTCTCCTGTAACCTTTTCTTCTACTCCTTCCCCTACAACTGCATTCCAGTCGCCCATGACTATTAGATTTTCGTCCCCCTTTACATACTGCATTACCCTTTCAATATCCTCATACACTTTCTCTATCTGTTCATCTTCAGCTTGCGACGTCGGCATGTATAACTGAACTATCACTGAACTGTTCACAGTAACACACCCTCTGCCCTACCTTCCTATTCATAACGAATCCTACACCTGTTATACCATTTTCTGCTGCTGTTGATATTACCCGATACTCATCTGACCAGAAATCCTTGTCTTCCTTCCACTTCACTTCACTGACCCCTACTATATCTAGATTGAACCTTTGCATTTCCCTTTTCAGATTTTCTAGTTTCCCTACCACGTTCAAGCTTCTGACATTCCACGCCCCGACTCGTAGAACATTATCCTTTCGTTGATTATTCAATCTTTTTCTCATGGTAACCTCCCCCTTGGCAGTGCCCTCCCGGAGATCCGAATGGGGGACTATTTCGGAATCTTTTGCCAATGGAGAGATCATCATAACACTTCTTCAACTACAAGCCACATGTCCTGTGGATACACGTTACGTGTCTTTAATCCAGTGGTTTCCATTGCCTTCTCCATCCTCATGTCGTTGATCATTGCTGATTCTTCCGCCTTTAGGGGCAATTTCTCACCCCTAGGACAAGAGAGTACCCTGAACCTCTATCCGCTCCTCTGCCCTCTTTGACAAGGCCGTTGGCAGAATGAGGCTGACTTCTTATGCCGGAAGTCTTCGGCCGCCAATGCTGATTATTTATCAAAATTTAGGCGGTGGTGGGGATCGAACCCGGGACCGAAGACGTTTTGATTATGAATCAAAGACGCTACCCCTATTTAGTGGACGAATTTTCAGTCATGTTTTGAACATGGTCCCGCTACACTTTACTAATGTTTCGCCGCAAGAGATATCGGATTTTAGAGAGTAAATTAATATGGAGTACAGGTATGTCGTTCTTCTTTTCAGACTTTCAAATTCCCATTTCTTCTTTCGTTATTGTCTTTTGCGCATGCAATTGTAGTAATTAAATTAGGTACAAATACAGTGATCAAAAAGAAATGATTAGCGTACATTTGAATTGTCTTTACATCGTTCCTTTCTTGTTACTTCCATGCCGATGGACAGTTTCTATCGCAATCAGTAAACGTGAAAGGAAGCTACCCTACAGACAGAGGGATCCGTATTTATACTTGGCAGAACTAATTACATACTGACATAGTCGTCGGTATTGCTTTCGTTTCCCAAAAGTTATACATATTTCGATTTCGGAAAATAAGCTCTGTATTTCGCCAAGATGTCGAAGAAGAAGGTCCCTTACGTACTCGTTGTATCGAGTAATATGTGGAGACGGCGGTTTGAAAGCGGACAGAAGTAGTACGAGGAAGGGCGTCCCTTTCCTGGGGGATCGTTACTCAAGCTACCTGCCGTAGGGGCAAGTGTGGCAAATGGTTCAAATGGCTCTGAGCACTATGGGACTTAACATCTTAGGTCATCAGTCCCCTAGAACTTAGAACTACTTAAACCTAACTAACCTAAGGACATCACACACATCCATGCCCGAGGCAGGATTCGAACCTGCGACCGTTGCAGTCGCGCGGTTCCGGACTGAGCGCCTAGAACCGCTAGACCACCGCCGCCGGCTGTGGCAAATGTCCGGCGTGGCAAATGTCCGGCGTGGCAAACGTCCGGCATTCATTCAGATATCCACAGTGTCAAGAGTGTGCCGAGAATACTAAATTTCAGACGTTACCTCCTTCCACAGAGAACGCACTGGCCTACAGTATTCACTTAATGATCGAGAGCGGCCGCGTTTGAGTAGAATTGTCAGTGTTAACAGACAAGCAACAGTGCGTGAAATAAAGGAAAAGTTTATATGGGACGTACAACGGACGTATCCGTTAGGACTGTCGGCGAAATTTCACGTTGATGGGCTATGGCAGGAGAGTGCCTTTGCTAACAACAAGACATCGCCTGTAGCACCTCTTCTGGGTTCGTGACCATATCGATTGGACCCTGCACCACTGTAAAACAGTGACCTGGTCAAATGAGTCTCGATTTCAGTTGGTACGGTTCGGATGTGGCGCAGACCCCACGAAGCTGTGGACCCAAGTTGACAACAAGGCACAGTGGAGGCTGGTGGTCGCTCCATAACTGCTTGGCCTATGCTTACATGGAAAGCACCGGGTCCTCTAGCCCAACTGAACTGATCATTGACTGGAAATGGCTATATTCTGCTACTAGGACACCATTTGGAGTCATTCATGGACTCCGTATTCCCAATCGAAGACGGAATTTTTTTATGGATGGAATGCGCCATGTCACCGGGCCACAATTTGTCCGTGATTGGTCTACCGAATATTCTGACAGTTCGAGCGAATGTTTTGGCCACCCAGATCGCCTGGCATAAATCCCACTGAATATCTATGGGACGTAATCGAGAGGTCAGTTCGTGCACAAAATTTGCACCAGTGACGCCTTCGCAATTATGGATGGCTGCAGAGGCAGCATGACTCATTATTTCTGCAGAGGACTTCCAACGTCTTGCGGAATCCACGCCACGTAGATCTGGTACATTACGCCGGGCAAAAGGAAGTTCTACACGATATTTAGAGATATCCCATTATTTTTGTCACTTTAGTCTTTACGAGTATACAATTGTGCACTAAAACTCTAGAAATGTTCTGTAAAATCACATGTATAAGCACTAAAATATAGCAGGTATGACTTAAGAAATACTGAAAGTTCCATCAGCGTTGTCCTCGGACCTTCCGTGACGACGCGAAAATCCTATTAGCGCTCGCTGCCAGATTCCTCTAGCCGTTAATGTCATTCTCGCACGAGACGCGAAAGTAGACGTGCAGCTGGTGGATTTTTGCGACTTCAGAATGTGAAATCTCATGTTGCGTAGCATTCCCAAACTTAAAAGGCAGAATAAGACGCGTCAAATTTTTGCCTGGAGAGAAATATGGACAATAAGATGCGAAATCTATTTTACGTCACAAACAGTACTTAGTAAACGTCGAACTGGGTAAGATGATTTGCTGTTAAAGCCCATATTTGGTGGCTTTTATAACTTACATGCTAAGAATATATGGTGTTACAAAGGACCGGCACGCTGAGAATCTCTCGGAAACCCAGTCGTTCGTGGTACGATTTCTTATAATAAAATAACGGGATACGACATAAGCTTTTTGTATTGCAACCTGCTTAGTATGTAATTTTGCCGTTTCTTAGGACGAACACACTAAAGATTTATCAAAACCGCGTCATTATTCGTAAAATTTGTTATCATCAGGTGCTAGTAAATGGCATATCGGTGCTTAACAACTTCACATTGTAATGGTTCTTTATTTGCGAAACCATTACCATCCGCCAATCCAATTTTTCGATACCGTAGATTAATGAATAGTTTTCTACGTAATGTCTCATATTTTCTACTCTATTCCAATTTCGTTTCGTTTTTATATGTAGGTACGTCAATATTTTGAGATGTTGAAATCGATACATTATCTAGTGTGCATATCTTTGTACTTATTGTCATCTCTGAGGCTGGCTTGTGACTTTTGGCACGGAAGCGTACAGAGTAGTCAAGTTTTTGCGTTGAATATGAATAGTCTTGGCTTTGTATTGGAAATGAAAAGATGAGTCCGAGTTGTGGACAATTAAAAATTTTGTGAGTTTTATTAAGTGCAGTAACGGCTGCGAAATTGTATGATGAAGTAATGTTTTGAACATGCGAAAGCATAAGAAGTTTAATAAATGTGAACTTTGGTGAAAAACTGTCTTCGTAAGTTCTTTAAGTCGGCGTAATTAACATCTGAGTGCCTTTCGCACCAACAGCGATAGTCATGCTACCTATACAACATTTTTAATTACGAGCCAAAGCCAGAGCGAGATCGTCGTTGGATTGCAAATACAAGATAAGAGATATTGTTAATTTTCTTCAGTGACTGTAATCAATTGATGTAGCAATACGTGCCACATTAAAGACCTTTTAATTGCGCAATAAAAAGATCATACTTCGAGTGCGCGACGCGATATATTTGAACTAATTAACTGTTAGTGGAGGTATTGTTACAACATGTCGTAAAATCAGATACATACAGTTCGGTCTCGTAAACTGACATACTGCCGGGAGAGCGGTGTGCTGACCCCATGCTCTTTCATATCCGCATCATCCAGTGACGCCTGTGGTCTAGGGATGGCACGGCGGCCGGTCGGTACCATTGGGCATTCATGGCCTGTTTCGGCGAAGTTTAGATTTTTAAATACATTTAGTTGAACTGACATCTGAGAAATGTAGTATAACGAATATAGGCAGGCATTAGGATCTGAAAGACTGCATGATCGCTCAGGCTTTCATTAACAATTTATTTATTCCCCTTTATGTTTTCTAAAAGATTCTAAGACTTTCTAATTAACTTAATAGGAGTATGACCTGTAATATTCGATTATTCAAGGTCTCAAGGAGCACGGACCATTGAATTGCAAAACGGTTGTCTACGCCAAGGAATGATTCCGTTGCGATATATTATTTATTTATTCGTTCATCCAAAAAACATTCCACACACACACACACACACACACACACACACACACACACACACACACCCATGCACTTACTCTTAATGATATAAAGAAATTGTAACAGTTATACTGCGGTATATAATTGATTTTTCGATCTTATCTACAATAGAACTTCCACTACTCGAAGCAGAAGAGTTTTCAACGTTCTTCTTTTAAGTCTCTTCTAATTCACAGTTTTCCAAAAATTCTGCTTCTGAATAGAAGTAGTGATGTAGTAAGAAATCCTTTGCAGTTTTGCAAAAATGTGAGAATCATAAAGTAACTTTTATCTTATGCAGAAGACTGTTGTAAATTTGTATCACACTTTTAGCAGTCGAAGTTTTAAAAGTTGATATCGTCTTTTATTTTTTTCTTGTATCATGTTTGTATAATCGCTACATTCGATGGAGTGACTGAAGAGTGCAGCCCTCTCTGGAAGTATTTGTGCCTGAGGGACACTTGTCAGTAGGCTACCGCTCCAAGGCTTGCTTAAACTCTAGGCCTCTCATGCCACTACCTTAACATCATGCTGATGATTGGAAACGCAATCACAAGCATCCTTCAGCCAGAGCTAAGAACAGCCAACCCGATCTTGGATAAAGGTGGGAATTACTGCAACAAGGATTCCAGATCTTTCGGCGGCGCTGGTCTACTGGCTAATTGCATCATCTGCAGCAGCCAAGAGGACGGTCCTGAGTCAGAACATGCAACGTGGCACTTTGGTCGTAGTAAGAGAGGACAACCTGCCATCCTTAGGCTGGAAGCTGGCCATCATTGAAAGAGTACACCTGGGTGCCATGGAATGGTGCGGGTAGCCACTATTTGTACACCCCAAGGTGTTTTTAAGAGACCAATCTGCAAGCTTTTTCAAGAGACCAATCTACAAACCGTATCCTTTATCGAGTGAAGTCATTCAAAAGTAAACAGTGTATTCGTGTTTCTTGTCTCGCATGTTTTCTTTTCTTTGTCTGTATGTGCCTAGCAGCAGACTCAGAGCATTTCATAATTTTTTATGTTTCAGGCAAGTTTATGTTTATGTGATTGCGATTTTAAGGCACCAGTATGGACAGAACACCTGGTTGAAAGAAACAATGACATGTGTATTTACTTGTGTTCTTTTCCATGATTCAGCAGGACTTTTGTTACTTGTGTTATTTTGGAATGAAATAAAAATTTCTTTGGCGGCCGGTATGTTCGCCCACTGTAAAGTGCTGCCCTCGAGGGACAACGCACAATAGGCCACACTCGCTCCTGTGAGAGCAAGAACAATTGTAAATGGCGTCTCGGTCTGTAGGCTGTCCTAAGCTCGTGGCCGCGCACTGTATACACTAAATGGAAAATATGTACACGTACATTGATTTGTGGATATTAACTTATTCTCAGACAGTTGTTGTCATTCACTGCAATCCGAACGGATCCGAACCACTATACGATTCTCCCGTAACATTTGATGGTTTACGTTTTCATAGATATTGAAGTTTTTATTTGTTTATACCACCAGACATAACACCATGGCTAGCATATGAACAAGAGGACAAACGCGCTTTTTAACAGAGCTAACATGCCAATTTTACGAGTGTCCATTTTGGTAGGCAAACTACGTGATTTGCACGCCAGACAAAGCCGACAACTGCCGCTGGAGAGCGCTGCTGTAGCAAATCGAAACAAGGAGCAGTTTCCACCTGAAGCACCATCTCGTTTCTGAGCGTGCACCAGACAACGTGGAAACCACATCTGGCGTGCTAGGATATTAGAAACGCGTCCTGTGTGAGGACGTGACGTATTGCTCGTCGGAATTGCTCTGCAGTTTATAGGAGGTCCCAGATCAATTTACTTAGAAAAATAGCCTAATAAGGATCCCCATCCTCACTTTGACAGGGTTAAAATTGTCATTATTCCCATTCCACTAATAAATGCTCTGCAGCAATCAAACTACTGTTGGAAATTGGAAATTTGTGGTAAGGTCTATGGGATCAAACAGCTTAGGTCATCGGTCCCTATGCTTACACCCTCCTTAATCTAACTTAAACTAACTAACGCTATGGACAACACACACACCCATGCCCGAGGGAGGACTCGAATCTCACACAGAAGGAGCTGCGCGGACCGTGGCAAGGCGCCTTAGCCTGAGCGGCTACGAAACTACTGTTCAACAGAATCCAAGATCCGACCACTAAAGCCGGAAAATGTACTACCCTAACAGTTCGTACACCGCCTCCAGACCGAGCGAGGTGGCGCAGTGGTTAGACACTGGACTCGCATTCGGGAGGACGACGGTTCTATCCCGCGTCCGGCCATCCTGATTTAGGTTTTCCGTGATTTCCCTAAATCACTCCAGGTAAATGCCGGGATGGTTTCTCTGAAAGGGCACGGCCGACTTCCTTCCCCATCCTTCCCTAACCCGATGAGACCGATGACCACGCTGTCTGGTCTCCTTCCCCAAAACAAGCAACCAACCAATCAACCGCCACCAGCTGGTGCCTAACATCTGCCTATCGTCTCCCTGCAGAAAGAAAACATGATAAATTTTCAAAGTCAAATGGTCAAAAGACACACAGAAACTCGCCACATCAAGTTTCCATTGCAGCTCGTCAAGTCCACCTCGTTCATTAAACAGCACCCCCTGCTACGTAGAGGCTCTCTGGTCCGGTATTCGGTCTGTGCCAAAGGAGCATGTGCATGCCCACCAAAACGCAACAGTCGCCTTGATAACCGGAACATAACTTGTTAGGATTCCATGCTTGACGATGTATGAACTCTTTTGAAAACATAACGCTTGTCACGAAGGACCACTCAGTCCTGACCTAACATACGCCAGAATTCTTGAAACGTACTTTTTGCTCCGCACCACCCACAGCTGATCTGCTATAACTAAGAGGGCTGCCGCACGACTCCATCGATTTCACGAGCTCCAAGCCACTCCATGAGATTACACTGGCTGACACAAAAAGAGAAGCACCTAGAACGTGAGGAGCGAACGTAATGAAACTTCACGGGCTGAGGTGAAATGTGATATTGCACCAGTGATTACAAAATCGAGTAAAATTTACAAAGAGGTTGCAAGTACGAGACACTTATCACTACGACGTAGCATCCTCTCTCGTCTGGATGCATGCACTGATTCGTTTGGGAAGGGTGCCATAAAGCCGTTGTACACACTGCCGAGGCAGACTCGTCCACAACTGTTGTAAACTGTCCTTTACATCCTGATGCTGTCACTGGGCTGGAATTGACGTCCGGAATGGTCCCATACACGTTCGATCGGAGACAAATCTGGAAATCTTACTAACCATGGCAGTGCATCAACATCATGCAGATACTTTTTAGAGACAATTGGCATGTGCGGACGAGTTCTGTCCTATTGAAAACTGGCTCCATGATAGTTGTATTGTCGCCTGGAAATGGAAAAAGTGCTAAATAAATACTTTCTTGCGCGTAAAAAGACATGAAGTAACAAAAGCACAAGATCCAAAAACTAAAATAATAGTCCTATCTGCGATGCAACATAATCAAAGATAATACAATGTTCATTGTTAGCACTGATTGTGTGAAGACTGTGATAGTGTTGACGAGTCCTTGGAAAAATAAAAAACAAACATCTACGCTACCATTTTATTACGTAGATGGAAAGGTATGTGATGTAATAATTTCTGTTTGTTATCTCAGAATATACTTATTGTTCGTTAAGAACTGTTTTTATTTAATGTTCGTTTGTGTGAAAAGCACCTTTCATCCGAGTTATTGCCATTTCCAGTGTAGCAGATGTACGTTATTTATTGTCCGCCATTGCTATAACATTCTCTAAATTCACCTGAAGCTGGGTGTGGCGCCCAAACATTCGCAAAAAAATCCTGGTTTCATTAATCTAGAGAAGTAAAATGTGCAAGCAGTACAAGCACATACAGTCAGAATTTTAAGTTACTTCAGGCACACCAGGACGCAGGCTGTCGCGTATTTTAAACAACGACGCAGCTCATTTTCTTCTTTTACTATTTTCAGCTACTGGTAAATGTCTTCCAGGTCATCGGCAGCCGTGCATGCAGAAACATCATTTACCCTGAGAATAAGATAGCTCATGTATTCCTGTCTAATCTGCTGTTCTTCTTAAGCTAGCCACATCTTTAAGCAAAGAGCGCAATAGAATAAAACTGTGTACATACTTGGTAGCCTTGAAACTATTTTAACATAACATAGCAAGACCAGAAATAGACAGTATACAATCAGAAGCTCCACCGAACAAAAACTTGTCATTTTTTTAAGTATAAAAATCCTACACAGCTCATATAGACGAGAAAGCCCTAGTATATGTCGGAACCTATCCTCATGTCATGCTATAATCTATGAAGTACACAATATTGTGCATATCTTTGGCCTAAGTATTATCGGTGCTGGTGAAATAATTAGTTGTCACAGCATCATAAATGCAACCTGACGCAAAACTCAATGGCAGACAACATATTAAGTGAAAAAGGAATGTAAAGTACACTCGAAGAATATTCAAAAAATTCCTTGAGGTCATATGTTATATACGAATCTAAGTAAAAAGATATCACTTGATATCCCTTACGTCAATGAACAGATTGTAACTTGAGATTTAAGTTTGAATGAGGATATTTCCTCATATATACAAGGATTTTTCTCATCTGTTGTGCTGTATGTATTTGTCATAACGTTGCCACCTTGTTTTTGTACTTTTAAGTGATTTTATTATTACCTGTCACTTTCTGTAAAGTTTGCTGTGGTACATCTTGACATATATTACATGTATACTCTTTTTATTGTGCAGGGGCCTGAAGATGGCATGCCGGATGCGGTGGCCGAGCGGTTCTAGGCGTTTTAGTCCGGAACCGCGCCACTGGTACGGTCGCAGGATCGAATCCTGCTTCGGGCATGGATGTGTGTGATATCTTTAGGTTAGTTAAGTTTAAGTAGTTATAAGTTCTAGGGGACTGATGACCTCAGATGTTAAGTCCCATAGTGCTCAGAATCACTTGAACCTGAAAATGGCATAATGAATAGCTGAAAATCGTAGCGAAAATAAAATAACATCTCAATTGCACGGCTATTTGGCGAATTTCATTGTCAAACCAATACACTCCTGCGGCCAATCTACTTGTCACAGAGAATTGCATTTGTAATCATTTACACACCTACCGTTGGCTTATACGAAGCTAAGTTAACATCTGACCATGTCTTCTGGGTGCCTTATTTTCTGGCAGTGTACTTCGACATTCAGAATTTTCAGTCATCTGGATTCAGGAACGGAATGGAGACCCTTCATCGACATTTTCTGCTTCCTCTGATAGAGTTTCTCTGCAAAGTATTGCCTTTTGCCTGAACTGTTCAAAAGTCTATTTCCGGCATGTTCTGGGCCAATAACTAGGCATTAACCTAACATACTATATCTCAGTCATAGTAGCGGGAAGTCCAATCGTCTCCAGGTAGGTCAAAGCACAAATCACAGGATAAAGGAAATGGTCTCTGGTGGCAAAAATACAAAACCACACTAGCCGACAGGTGCGTCCAGGAATGATATGGTACATCATCCATTTGCTTAGAAGAAACACTAAACAGAAACTCTTCACAGACTGTATATTACAGTCACTAAGACAGGATGAAGTGACTCTAATCCCCCCCAGTCTATGACGCCTGTGACGCGCAAACCATTGTTCTAAACTTATTAAATTAGTGCATTTCGTATCTTGACGGGAGCGAGTAATAGAAGTATTAATGCCAGTGGTGTTGAGAAACAGCTGAAATCACTATAACTGAACGAAGATCCAGGGCCCGATGGGATCCCTATCAGATTCTATGCCGAAGATGTGGCTGAGTTGGCCCCTCTTTTAACTATAATCTTTCGTAGATCCCTCCAACAAAACGCCGTGCACAGTAATTGTAAGAAAACACAAGTCACACCCGTACACAGGAAAGGTATCAGAAGTGATCCACAAAACTACCTTGCAATACCTTTGATATCAATTTGTTGTTAACTTTTATAACATGTTCTGAGCTCAAAAGCAATGAGATATCTCGAACGGAATGACCTATATACCAACCAGCACGGTTTCCGAAAATACTGATCACGTCAAACCGAACTCGCACTTTTCTCACATGACATACTGGAAGTCTTTTATAAGACAGCCTGGTAGATGGGGTACTTCTCGATTTCCGAAAAGTATTTGCCTCAGCACTACATCTACGCTTTTTATCGAAAGTACGACCGGATGAGGTATCAAGCGAAATTTGTGATTGGATTGCGGATGATTTAGTAAGGAGGACGCAACATGTTACCTTGGATAGGTAGATGTCACGTTATCGATAGACATAGAAGTAACTTTGGGTACTCGCAAGGGAAGCTTACTTTGGACCGTCCCTGTTCATGTTGTATATTGATGACCTTGCAGACATCATTAGTAGTAACTAAGATGATGCAGATGTCTATAATTAAGTTTTCTCCGAAAAAATCTGCGCAAATATTCATTCATAATTTGAAGATTTGAAAGCGACCCAAACGTTGGCAACTTGCTTTATATATTCATCTATCAGTTAGTCTCATTCATTTGTTGTGCTGTTTTCTATCTCTTACTGAATATTTCCTTTTTAGTGAAATTTTAGACCCGGCAGGTGATATGATTTTAGTACTGTGTACATTGAAAGTTTGCAGCATAGTCAGCCCTATGTGTTAGTATTCTTGAGAAATGAACCAAATCAGACAGATCACGTTACGTGTGAGCACTCATGGTGATGCATGCAACTTCTTGATGCACATGTTCGCGAATGCTACAGCTTCTGCTCATTCATATGTACGCCACACTGAAAACTCAGTCAGTGCAGAAACGTTATCGAGATTATACTAACAGCGTTCAAAAGCCGAAAAAATTTTAGCTGCCCACTGCAGTTTTAGTACCGACCTTTGGCCCTGGGATTACTGCACTTTATTTTCAAATGATCCAGTAGTCACTGATTTTTTACTGCTTCAGTTAGGCATCCTAATCCCCATCAGCCTCATCAACTGCATTTAATATTTCACGTGCCGCTTGAGAGGTTGGCATAATTTTTTTTTTACTGGGACAACAATCAAAAATAACACGCTCTCTGGATTCTAGATGAATCTTGTGCCGTTCTTGTGACAGCCGCTGAAAGCTTCATCCCCTTATTACTTTCGTAGAACTCGGCCGGAGTAGAAACCCAAGATGCCACTACCTCATGAGAAGAGTCATCTCGAGCGGTGATTCACTTCCTATGTACCCAGAGCAGGCATCAGTTGCAGGCGAAACAGTGACCGTAAGAAATAAAACTGCGCAACAGCCATGAGTCTCAGACACGAGCGTTTTCGGAAATCTTTAGTAGCCACCGGCCACACGTTCATTCTAAGTGCCTGTGTTCTGGAGCAACGTCTGCAGACTTCATTAGCAAGTTGAAGTTATATATGTAGATATTTTAGGAAAAAGTGCAAAGGTAACTCGTGGTGGTGGTGGTTAGTGTTTAACGTCCCGGAGACAACGAGGTCATTAGAGACGGAGAAGGATTGGGAAGGAAATCGGTCGTGCCCTTTCGGAGGTACCATCCCGGCATTTGCCTGAAACGATTTTAGGGAGATCACGGAAAACCTAAATCAGGATGGCTGGAGACGGGATTGAACCGTCGTCCTCCCGAACGCGAGTCCAGTGTGCTAACCACTGCGCCACCCCGCTCGGTAGGTAACTCGTGAGGACTAGTTACCATACGGATATACTGTCCCAAAGTACGAACCTATTGTTTATATGTTTAGGTGTTTCCAAGATTAATGGATCGCGACTAGAGTTAGACACATTGTGGCGTCATAACTGGTCTTGAAGAATTTTCACCCATATCAAAAGAATTAATTATTAAAGGGCAGCATCTAGTATACTTAAATGAATTATTTACTTTTATTCTGACAAGCATCTGTGTAATACAGCGTTGCATGAACTTTGTATCGGTTACCAAGATAAAAAACATACTACAAAAAGAAATGTAATAGTCAGGAAAAATCTCTTGTTATCTGAATCTTGCTCTTAGGTTCTGGTCTCCCTCGCTCTTTTGTTATTTTACACTACGGTACCAACGAGATTGTCGCTGTACTGTATAACATCTTGTGTCATAAAGCTGTAGCACATTATCAACTCTAAAAAAACATTTTTTGCGTATAGCCTACGTTATTTAATCATCCTTTCAGTGGGAAACATACCAGTGAAAAAGTGAAATATTTAAATACCGATTTTTTTCTTTTGGTTCACGATCTTTTTTGTGCCTTATCTTGAACTGTTACACTCGCTAGAACACGAAATCACATCTATTTTTCGAAGTCCTATAATCTTTCTGGATAATGTTTTCCAAAGGGAAACTGTGGGGCATAGCTAATTTCAGGGATCTAGCCAAGAAAGTGATAATAGTGGTAATTATTCTTGTGTGTCATGCAAATTAATCACGATAAATCAAAATGGCGGCTCCTCCCGTCGAGTCCTCCCTCAGACATGGGTATGTGTTTTGTTCTTAGCGTAAGTTTAAGTTAGATTCAGTAGTGTGTAAGCCTAGGGATCGATGACCTCAGCAGTTTGATCCCATAGAAATTTGCCACAAACTTCCAAATTTTCAAAATGGCCCTAGTTCTTCTTAGAACGTTGCCACCGAAGACAGTATTTTTCAATAAATCATTTACGTGACTTCAAGCTCGCTTCTTACGGATTTGATAGTTAAACTGGTGGAAACGTAAGGAGATGTGACCTGGATAATCTAAAAGAAGTGCAAAATGGCTAAGCAGGCATGGCTAGAGGACACATGTAAGGATGTAGAGGCTTATCTCACTAGGGGTAAGATAAATACAGCCTACAGGAAAATTAAAGAGACCTTCAGAGAAAAGAGAACCACTTGTATGAATATCAAAAGCTCAGATGGAAACCCAGTTCTAATCAAAGAAGGAAAAGCAGAAAGGTGGAAGGAGTACATAGAGGGTCTATACAAGGGCGATGTACTTGAGGACAATATTATGGAAATGGAAGAGGGAGACCAAGAGATGAATACACTAAGCAGATTCAGAAGGATGTAGGTTGCATTAGGTACTGGGAGATGAAGAAGCTTGTACAGGATAGAGTAGCATGGAGAGCTGCATCAGACCAGTCTCAGGACTGAAGGCCACAACAACAACAACAACAGTTAAACTGAAGTTTTACTTCAAATTGCAGGCAGTAATGCCACAACTTCATTCATATGTTTTCGAGTAACAACGTTTAGACATATGAAAACAGTCTACCACTCTCCCTGTGAATGGAGCGGGTTGTAACCTAAATGTTCAGGGTGAAAAGCCTGAAAATGACAGTAGACGTATGCGACCATTATTATTAATATAGCTAAGTGAATTTACGAAAATCTGAGTTGTCGCAATAAAAAGCAGGTGCTAGTCGTTTTATGCTGCATTTATTCCAAATGTCGTGTTTCGAGCTCTGTCCATCATCGGATTTTCTTGTGTAAACAATGTAACAAATAATTGGTTATCCATTCTTTTTAAAACACCAAATGTTAACAAGAAAACGCAAAATCGAACTATGTCTCAGAACTGATACATACAATTTCATAGCAAAAATAACTTTCACAGTTTGTTGGCCGTGAGAAGAACTACGAAAAATCGCTACTTCAGTGCGCTCGCACTTGCTACGTAAACCACGCGGTGCAAGAAGACACCAGCTTACGGCATTGTGGGTGTGCAAGTGACGGTATGCTTACTAAAAATTGAAATGGTAACTAATAACATCGTGCAAATTTCCGTTTATCTGAAATGACAGGGACATGAAAAATTCGGGTAGACCGAAGTCCCCCTTGTTTGTTAATACTGCGAAATATGATCGCAAGACTTGCGTAGGGTACGTACAATGTTATTGATATGGTTGTGAATAAGCCTGTCTGTTTTTGATTGAAATAAATGTGTTGACGTGTTAAAAAGGCTTCAAAGTATGATTGAAAACTCAAAGTTTTTAAATGCGGAATAACAAAGTTCGTCTATTTTGCGTTCTTGCAGAAAAAATCCGCCTTATTTGGCAGCAGGAAAAAACAGGAGTTTTAATTTCATTGCCTACTCTTTTGAATAAAAAATAAACCTGTGTGCAAAATTATGAAACAAATGTAGACATTACTCAAAGGAACGAAAAGTCTGTCTAAAGGAACTTTAAAGAAAAAAACAAAAAAACTTTTTAAAATATGGACGTTGAAGTTCTAGGAAGCTTCATTAGAATTTATTTTTTTGGTAAAAAAGCGTGTAGAGGTTTTTTTGTTTTTTGTCTTGAGAAACCTTTGTTGCTGCAATGTATCTCCAACGTTGGAAACAAACGATTTCTGGATAAGTTGCCCCCTCCTGATGACTAATGTACTCCAGGGCGGTTTGGGTTGCTTCGTAACCGACTGTGTGAGGCATCTTTTTCTCTGCTTCGTCATCAGAGACATATTCTTTTGACGCTTATTGATTGGTCGCCATTTTGGCGATTTCTTCCTCAGTCAAGTCAAAAATGTCGTTTGCCATCCACTCTTCACCGTCTTCGAAGTTCGCGTCTTCACAACCAGGTAGCTTCTCCAATAAATCATCAAAATTACGTCATTTTCATCTGTTTCTGGCACGTCAGCTTGAGTTTCGGTGTTGCTTTCTTCTTCCCACCACTGATGAGTTGTCTTATGATCTAAGAGTTTTATCCAAGGCCCAACGAGAAAAGTTTGAGGAATTAGATTCCAAGCTTCAGCAATTCAATGAATGACATGATGATGATGATGAGTCCCAAACTTCTTTACAAAGCGTAGGGGAGCGACGCAGGAAACCCGCGCCGCCTTACTAGGCAAGGTCCTAGTGGAGGTGGTTTGCCATTGCCTTCCTCCGACCGTAATGGGGATGAATGATGATGACGACGACGACGACGACGACGACAGAACAACACCAAGTCATCTCGAGGCAGGAAAAATCACTGACCCCGCCGGGAATCGAACGCGGGACCCCGTGCTCGGGAAGCGAGACCGCTACCGCGATACCACGAGCTGCGGACATGAATGACATAACATCGATTTATGAAGAGCTTGCACAAAATCTTCTTCAGCAACAATCGCATCGATTAAGTGGCTCTGAGCACTATGGGACTTAATTTCTGAGGTCATCAGTCCCCTAGAACTTAGACCTACTTAAACCTAACTAACCTAAGGACATCACACACATCCATGCCCGAGGCAGGATTTGAACCTGCGACCGTAGCAGTCGCGCTGTCCCAGACTGTAGCGCCTAGAACCGCTCGGCCACATCGGCCGGCGCACCGATTAAGTATTCCAGCACCTTGTGTCTATAATGCTTTTTCATTGCCTCAAGAACACCTTGGTCCATTGGTTGACATAGAGGCGTGACGTCTGGTGGGAGAAACACAACTTTGAAATCCCCACCTTGTAGATCATCTGTGTGAGAACGAGCGTTGCCCACAAGAAGTAGCGCTCTTCGAGGAAGTCCATTTTCCTCCATGTATTTTTCTACAGCTGGAACAAACTCTACCTGGAACCACTCTTTGAAGATGCCACCGTTCATCCATATCCTAGATTGGTTCGTGTACCACAATGACAAAGGTTTATCAGCTGGTTGCTGACTAAATTCTCTTAGTTAGTTTATGATTGCTAGTGGCATCACTGCTTGTGTGGACAGTAACCCTTTCTTTGCTTTTTTTATATCCGGATGCCGTTTTTTCTTGTATAGAGGCAAGGGTTTTTGTTGGAAACATTTTGTAATTCAATCCGGTTGCATCACAGTTGCAAAGTTGGCCGCCAGTATAACCTCCTTTGTCGATGATTGTGCGCAGTTTCTTCTTAAAATCTGCGATAACCGCTTCATCCCCAGATAATGATTCGCCGCTGATTGCAATTTCACGAATGCCACGCCGCTTCTTGAACCGACCCAGCCAGCCATCACTTCCGAGGAATTCTTGCTCATTTCCTTCAATCAGCTCATAAAAAGTCATCGCTTCTTGACGAAGTAGAGGACCTGAAACTGGCACACCTTTGGCTCGTATTTGTTTGTGCCACAAAAATAAGGCCCCCCAACGGAGTACGCGCAGCTTTTCTCATTGTTTTTCGAGATATCACTGCGCTGCCTGAAGCTTGGATGGAATAAAATTTTTCAGTTTCTGATAGATTTGTCTTCCAATCAGTAATCATATTCCTACCGATGTTCATATCCTCAGCAACTTTGGCGGGTGGCTCACCAGCATCAATTCTCTGCAAAGCGCGTCAATTCTCTGAAAAGTATGAAGGTTTTGTTCCAACGAGATAGTATTCTTTTCTCATTTCACACCCGTAGTCACGATCAGCGTTTTTTTACCAACACTCGACAGATTCTCTTTTGGTTTTTGGCCACTTTTATCTCTGGACATTTTAAAGCACTTAGCTCGAGCACGAAATGTTAAATCGAAAACACACAGACGCATGACTTGACAACACTCGAGACGTACTAGACAAAGCTTTTGACTTTGAAACCAGGCTGTGGCAGCCGTAGAACCAAACCTTTGATACATTTATCCCCTCTCCCTTATCCTACCCCAGACCCCCGCAGAGACATAACAGTGCGTTATAGGTTCACTGTTAAACTGTTAAACGTTCGGCTTCATCTTACGCATTGGCAACAGGCGGAAAGTGTTCGGATCCGCTCTCTCATTGTTGATTTCGACAGGGCTACGTCGCGCTGCATAGACAAACATTGTACGAGCTGTATTTCCAAGGAGTTCCGATAGATGCCAATGGCACGAAACCATGCAGTACGAACAAGAAACACGCTAAAACTTCCACCAACACACGCACGAATTGACGACACTTGGACTTTTGTCACGCGCCACTGCAATAATTAGCAGTAGACTGCCGAAAAACACCAGCGAATATATGGCTCCAGGCGCAGACAAGTTGAAACTTGTCAGGTGTCAGTCTAGCTAGTCAAAATCGTAGCCGCGCGATGCGTCGATCAGTGCCAATGCGAGCCTCGAAAATCGGATAAACGCGATTCGGTTAAACGGGAGTTTGCTGTACATTCTTTTTACAGCACCAATGTTAACAAGAAAGCACGAAATATAACGAAGTCTCAGAACCAACACATACAATTTCACAGCAAAAATAACTTTGACAGCTTGTTCCTTACTCATTATTCATGAATCAAAATGTGTTGCGTATATTTTAAACTTGGAGAATGGGAATGTTGGTCATGAGAAGGACTACGAAAAACTACTGCTTCAGTGCGGTCGCACTTACTATGTAAACCACGCGGTGCAAGAGGGTACCACCTTACGGCGTTGTGGCTGTGCAAATGACGGTATGTTTACTAAAAATTAAAACGGTAACTAATAACATCCAAACGTACGTGTTGTGTGCATGCACAAAGGCACATTAAAACACACATGACAGTAGTACAGAATACAAGAAAGTACATTACAAAATGTAGAGAAAATATTTTGTTTTGGAAATACATGACTTACAAAAGGATTTGTTTAGAATTTCAATTACACTTCTTGACTATTCGTCAGACATAAAAACATAAGACATATGTCCCATCCTGTGGTTTTTTATTGTAGCTATCCATATGCCAAAATGTTTACTGCCCGTTAAAACAGTAAAATACAACAACAATACATGTAGCGTGTCTGCACGTAAGTACAATAAAGATGCATCGTTGTAGTACATGGGCGCGAGATTGCACCTTTCAAAATATTAAACTATTTATTTGTATCAAACATGTCATAAGTACAAAAGGACTTGTTTTGATTTGCCTGTGCACTGCTTTACTAAACGTCAAACGTGGAAACCGAATACATTTTGCTCCTGAACCATTGATGAATGTAACTAACTTGGTAGTCAGTAACCACTGTGGGGCCCAAAAAGAATAGTGAAAGGAAAGATGGTTGTTATATACGCTGCTTCAGAAAAGAGGTTACTACAGTTATCATAGTTTCCACATGTCTCTCACAACAAATCGGTCAAAAGCCTAAAATCTATTCCCTACCACCACTAATTTGCTCACTGATGAGCAGTTCTAGAGCCACTTGATTCAATGGATGTATTTCCAGTTCCCCCAACATGTCCAAGTTGTTTCCCTTCTTCTCTGTGTGCATAACTGTTATGTTACTTTTTAGTTTTGCCAGCGTGTGGCTTTCATCTTTTATATGAAGACCTAATGCGCTACTTTTGCTCGCATATCCATGTTCATTAAACCTCGTTTTGAACTCTCGCCCTGTTTCTCCCACTTAAAAACTTTCACATCAACCGCACTTTATTTTATGTACTTCAACCTTATAAAACTTATTTTTCCAGACTACACCTAAACAGATTCCCGAAATTATTAACCGTTTGGAATCCTACTTGAAGGTTAAACTTTTAGTACAAGTTTGCAATCTTTTGTGAAAGTTGTACAAAAAAACATTAACGCAATGTGCTTTACTTCTTCTCTACGTTCCATTTTGCCTGCAGAAACCTTAGCGAAAACTTTTTCACCTAGCCTCCTAATATTAGCTTCATTTGAGAGCTCGATCTGTACAATTGTCCCGATTTCTTTATTTATCCTAGACTCGCATTCTGGAGGACAGCGGTTCAAACCCACGTCCGGCTATCCTGTTTTACGTTTCCCGTGATTTCCCCAGATCACTCCAGGCTAATGCTGGGATGGTTCCTTTGAAAGGAGACGACCTATTTCCTTCCCCATCCTTCCCTACTCCAACGAGACCGATGACCTCGCTGTTTGGTCCCCTCCTCCCAAACCAACCAGCCAACCAACCTTATTAATGCCATCCTCGTCCAAAGGAAACTTTGCTAACCTGTGGAACATAGACATAAAAAACGACTTTTTTGGGTTTCAGGGTGGCAAGAATCTATCGGGATGATAAGATCTGGTGTTGGTGGTTTGCGAAAAATACCTTGTTTGAACGTTGATTTTTTTTTTTAAGCTAAGGGTACCTTCCCTTTCATATTCAGTTGTAAAATTAACATTTTCATGCGTGGAATTTAATTTCCGGGGTTAAGTGTTCTGCTTCCTTAACATTACCCGCAAAAATAATGAAAATGTTATCCACATATCTGTACCACATAAAGATTTTATCTTGATACAATTCCCTATGGGCATCAAAAAATTTATTTTCCATATCCTTAATAATTATTTACGATAAATTTAAGAATTGTTGTTATTTGTTTACACCAGGAAATACGATGATTGGCAGAGCCGAAACAGGTCATTTTGGAAGGAAATGAAATGCCACGTGGCGAGGGCCTCCCGGTCGTCTGGTGCAAGTCTTTTGAGGTGACGCCACTTCGGCAACTTGCGCGTCGATGATGAAATGATGATGATGATGACGACACAAACACCCGGTCCCTGAGCGGACAAAATCTCCAACCCAGCCAGTAATTGAACCCGGGCCTCAGGACATGACACACAGTGTAAGGTAGGAGACGAGTTACTGGCAGAAGTAAAGCTATGAGGACGGAGAGTGAGCCGTGCTTGAGTAGCTCAGTTGGTAGAGCACTTGCCCGCGAAAGGCAAAGGCCCTGAGTTCGAGTCTCGGTCTGGCATACAGTTTTGCTCTGCCAGGAAGTTTCATCTTAGTACCTTCTTGTTTGCGACTACTCAGCTTTTCTAAAGTACGGTCAGTTTATTATTGTAGATTGCGCTGAGAAATTATTGTTAAGAAAAAATGTGACATGTTGCGCCGTTTCCGATTTAATTGGCATTGAAGTTAGCCAGTCAGGTCATGGTGCTCGCAAATTCAAGCAGCCTGCCAGAGATGGCGTCCTCAAACGCGTTCTTCGTTTGGTTTCCTCAAAGCGAACAAACGCATCTTTTGCTGATCCAAATTGAACTCACGGGCCTTCAGATGTCTGTGTGTTACCGCTCTACCTGATTGCTTGACGTAAGTTCTAATTAAATCTAAACCGGCGCAACGTATCGAGTTTTTTCCCAACGATTACTTCTCAGCCGGCCGCGGTGGCCGAGCGGTTCTAGAAACTTCATGTTCGAATCCTGCCTCGGGCATGGATGTGTGTGACGTCCTTAGGTTAGTTAGGTTTAAATATTTCTAAGTTCTAGAGGACTGATGACCTCAGATGTTAAGTGTTCAGAGCCATTGTAAGTAGGCTGTTTAGGGTTTTTATATTGGTAACGCCACGTAGCGCTCTGTATGAAAATCACTGGCTGTGCTGTGTGCAGTCTGTGGCTAGTTTGCATTGTTGTCTGCCATTGTAGTGTTGGGCAGTTGGCTGTTAACAGCGCATAGCGTTGCACAGTTGGAGGTGAGCCGCCAGCAGTGGTGGATGTGGGGAGAGAGATGGCGGAGTTTTGAAATTTGTAAGACTAGATGTCATGAACTGCTATATACATTATGATTTTTGAACACTATTGAGGTAAATACATTGTTTGTTCTCTATCAAAATCTTTCATTTGCTAACTATGCCTATCAGTAGTTAGTGCCTTCAGTAGTTTGAATCTTTTATTTAGCTGGCAGTAGTGGCGCTCGGTGTATAGCAGTAGTTCGAGTAAAGAAGATTTTTGTGAGGTAAGTGATTTGTGAAACGTATAGGTTAATTTAGTCAGGGCCATTCTCTTGTAGGGATTACTGAAAGTCAGATTGCGTTGCGCTAAAAAATATTGTGTGTCAGTTTAAGCACAGTCATGTACAATTTTTCCTACTGGAATCTTCTGATTTTTTCTTGTAGTTTGTGTAATTAGTGTAGCTTTTGTTTATTGGTAGCTCGTAATCATAGAGAGAATTTCCTTTGTAGTTGCAGTCTTTCGTTGTTGTACAGTAAAACAGTTGTGGCATGCATGTAGTTTTGCACAAAGTTCTTCGCAGCTGCGCTTGCAATTAACTAGATATTATTTTCAGTGCTATGTTAATGTGTTCTCGAATTTTTGCTCTTCAAATTGTGGTTTTCTGTGTTATCGTGTGAAATATTGTGACAATAATGGCGTGTGAAAAACGTAACACTAGGCTCCAAAGTAAACTGAGAAATAATAGTGACGACGAGCGTAGGTTACCAGCACCACTGTGTAATGAATTAACAGACATTCAAAGTAGTAATTTGGTAACTGTGCATAGGGAAATGGAGCGGGCGTCAAATAATGGTGTAGACAATGAAACAGGTAGTGAACAGGGAAGCATTATCTATCGATCGGTCGGCAACAGCTCGCTTAAGGAATCGGGAAGACAGAGCACAATCTTGCAAATACTGTAGATTCAGGTTTTGCGTCCTCACCGTTTTCTCAAGTAAGGCAAGACACATTTTCTGTTTTTCAAACTGCGAATATTGCCGGTTCAAATGCATTGCCGAATAGCACTGAGGAACATGTTTCAGACATCAGTGCATTGTTATTACAATTAATGCAACAAATGGGACAAAAGCTTCAAAAGTTAGAGACAATGGAACAAAATCTTCAAAAGTTAGACGCAATGGAACAAAAGCTTCAAAAGTTAGACTCAGTGTAATATACGCTTGAACAAACACGTGAAGATATAACTACTGAATTACATAAAATCGAATCGAAATGTCGAAAAGTCTGTAATGACGTAAAAACACAAATTTGTGAACATTTCCAACCTATTTTTTCGCTGCATGAAAATGCATTACAGAATCACGAAGCAGCCATAAAAGAAGTGCAAACCATTGTTCACGAAAATCATGAGACCTTGCAAGCTAAAATTGACTCAGTTGCATCTACCGATTCGGTTACACAACTTGCAAAAACTCAAGAAAACTTAAAGGACACAGTAGATACTCTGAAAATTGGTTCAGAAAGACACATGGAGGAAATTAGCTCATTATCAGAGAAAGTATTTGAACTTTCGGATCAGTTAAGTAATTTATCTACGAAGGTAGATGATAATCTGAATGACACAATACTGGTAGTCTTTAATGAAACAGAAGAGTGCGAACAAATTAGGAAATTCAAACAAAATCTGAATCAAATTAATACGCAACACCAAAGAGAAATCTGGGAAGTACAAGATCAGCTTACACAGGTAAGACAAGAATTATGTATTTCAGAGGACACTCGCGCTCCAATACGGGAAGAGGGACATAGAAATACGGAACAGCCACAAAATAATAACACAGGGCACTTCGGAAATTATGAAAGAAATTGGCAAGGTACACCGAATTTTGAGATGGAACCGCCGAAACGACGTAACAATGACCGACATGCGACTCGCCGACATGATGATTTTGACTACAAGCTGTTCATTACTACACGTAAATTCAAAGCATTTAAGAGTTCTGGCAACGACATTCATCCACAAGCGTGGCTTCATCAATTCTCTCATTGTTTTCCTCCTAACTGGTCATTAGAGCAGAGATTAGAATTTATGTGTGGCTACTTAGAGAATGAACCAGCTATAAGAATGCGATCGGTCATTCACGATTGCCACAGTGTAGGAGAATTTTACCATGTCTTCCTCTCAGCATATTGGTCTCAAGCCACACAAGACCGAGTAAAACATGGCATCATAATGATGAAACATTTCGAACAATCTGAATTTTCCAGTCTTGTGAAATATTTTGAAGACATGTTGCACAAGAATCAGTACGTGTCAAACCCATACAGCCCCTTAGAACTCATCCGCATTTGCTTAATCAAATTACCTGAACATTTACCGTATATTATTTTGGCAGGACGTTGCAAAGACGACATTGGAGCTTTTCAGGGACTCTTACAAGAATTAGAAATTGACAATGACAACCGCGGAACGCGAAAACAGGAACACAACAATTACAGGCCACATCTATCGCAATTCCACGATGAAAGAAATAATAACTGGACAGGACAAGGCTATTCTCACAACACAAATCGTGACCAAAACATACACCACCCGTATGACAACCGTTGGCAGAGTAGTAATAATTACAGGGAAAGATCACCTATCAGCGGTAGTGACTATCACACAGACAATCAGAGAAACAGACAATATGGGAACCAAAATAATTATTATCAAGGGAGACAGAATAACTTCAGACGCGACAGTCCACCGTGCAGTGTTAATTCAGGGAGGAATTCTCCACCACTTAACCAACAAGAAATAAATTACAGAAATTAGCGACATGACCACAGACGATATGATCGTAATGACAGACCTGAATTGCATTAGAACTGGCAGGAGTCAAACAGGGCTGGGCCCTCTCGACAAGGTGAATTTGTAGAAGTTAGACCTCCAAATCCCAATAACGACGCGCGCCAACAAAGAGGTAGACAATGACTTGCACCGCAGGCAGCCATGGGCGCCGGCTGGCTGAGAGAAAAATAACATAGACGCTAACCTTGAGAAAAATTTTAGCATTCCTTACTGATGTATACAACATGATAATTACTTTGAAGTTGAAAATCTGCGCACTAGAGAGGGTAAAGGACCGCACCACATTTCACATGTAAAACCGTTTATTGAAAGATAATCTGCTTTATAACTTAGTCTTTGCCATAAAATTTTTCACTTCACATTACTAGTATACTTTGTCAGACTTAGAAACAGTTTACATGCAACAATGTTTTGAAGTTCACTATCCAGTCTAGAACCTAGGGAACGTATTTAGACAGTATTTACGAGTGCCTTGTTATAGTGAATAGACGACACAATGTTATTGTATATGTACATTCTTGCTTGTTAGGTGCACGATTACGTAACGTCTATAAGGCTTACATACTTAGAACATATACTGGTACTGCTAATGAGATTTTAATGCAACATTTTGGTTTACTTGAAGATACATTCTGGATTTAAAGTACTTTCTGTGAGATACCAGATGGCACAGTGGTTAGTTTATGTGACAACTACATGATTTTATCACGAAGCCAATAATGAGTGACAATTTACAATGTTACTTTTGCGGTGTATCTGTCTTATATCTGCACAGTTTTTCTTTATTATTCTGGAAAGTAAAACATGTTTTAGTAGTAACTTTTGTGGTATAGCTACAATGAGACAGCCTTTTCCATAGCACAACAATACGTTACAGCACAGCACTTCCTTCATCACGGCAATAAGCGTAATAACTAAGATACCTATACGCAAAGCAATTCACTTCGTTTATTACAAGGGAAGTACATTGACTTCAGCAGAACTTTGCTTAGAGAGGACGATAACTACGACACTTCCACAGAATTATCTTACAACAAGACGCACATTTAGCGCTACAGGACACGCATTTGAGTGATTAATTTTGTACTTGAACCATTTATTTTTCAATATTTTTGAATTACAAAGGTTTTTCGTAATACATTTCATTCCATTGCTGTAATCTGTAACACCTGAGGGTATAATTACATTAATCCTCAGGGGGGTACACACCTACTTTGTGTACCATGTGTTTGGCAAGCACAAGGAGCCCTAGCTAATATGGTATTTGCTTATACAACTTTACACATCGGTACCATATTTGTCTAACACAGAATTACACAGCTATCTGATTATTTAACAGAGAAACAAACATTTTTTTACTACATCAGTGACAGATGTTTACGTAATTACACCGTTGGATAACTTCACACTTACGAAATTGTATTTTGTCTGTACTTTGTGCACTGTTCATATTTTTTCGGAACCATTGTGATACTATGAGAGCTTTGAATGATGTATTTGGTATGGGATCATGATTTTAAAGTACGTTTGATGTAGATGACACTATTGAAATGAGCAGAGATTTTTTTCTTTTTTAGGTTTTGAAATTATTGGAGGAAGCTACAACGATTTTGAGAGTTGACTGAGGTGTTATGATGTTATTATTACGATGACTATGTGTATTATGCTGTTGCGGTATGTTTATGATCAATAAGCTGATGCTATATCAGTTATTTGATTATGCTACGTATCTCTTATGATGAAATATTGAAGAAGTGTCGACGAATAAGGTAAGGAATAATGAGTAGTGGTTAGGGACTCTGGTTTGTGAAAAAGATTGTTGGAAACCGAGAATCGTATTTTAAGAGTTATGAAATGTATGTAAATGCATGAATGTATCACTATGCTGGCGAACATTTTTTGAACACTGTTATATTTAAAGGATTTTGTTTCTACAGATTTGTAACGCGAATTCTTGACCTGTGAAATATTTTTATAAGAGACTGTCACTGTAGCGGAAACTGCTGTTGTAAATTTTTCAGTAAGAAAGTCAAGCGACCACCTTCACATAATGCGTCATGGGCACCCAGCTGTGCGACAGTCGCCTGGAAAAAAGCCATTAGTGTGTGCCTTTCAGAGGCACAGGTGGAGAAATAAAGGGAGGCCATTATCCTCACTATTGACATTCCTTTGTAGAAAGCATCGTAAATACGACACCCTCAAACTTGAAAACATTATTACACTGTAGAGTTCTTAATTTATGATATTTACTGAAATGAAATGATGAGAAACATTTCATGTCTATTGTCTTGCTACATTACAGCATTATGAAATGCCTTATGGCTAGCGAATGACGTTTCACGCCTTGCTTTGCTCATTTTGTTTAATATCTAGTCTCTAGCTGCATTGCAGCATTGGTTAAAATAAAATTCAATTGATGTACTAATATCACTATTTTATGTCTACAGATCCAGTAAAGAATAATTTTATGATGTACTTTCTTAGAAAAGAGAGCACAATTCCCTTCACAGGAAACTGCATAAATAATTTTTTTACGATTTGGTAACTTGTCTGCTAGAGTAAGTTCTCGTGATGCATCACTTTAGTGTTAAGATTTTACATAGGTATTAAACATGGTCATTTTTACTGTAATATTTTTTATGCTTGAGCTTTGACATGTTTAGATATAAGTTATTGCATTTGCTGCTGCTGTTTGCCAGGCATAGTGCTACTAAATTTCATTTTGTATTACTCTGTTAATCTAGTTTTACCACTGATTTATTTTCCTTGTTTGCTGTGCATTGCCTTATATTAGTTGTAATATTGCATTTTCTTTGCTAATTTATGCTGCCTGTTTTGCCATTCTGCATTTTTTGTCATTGCTGTTTGTGTTAATTGTTTTGTGCTGTTGCTTCATTGCCTCGTCCCTTAGTTTAGCATCTGAGCTCAGTAGATTTAAGTTAGCTTCAGAGGGGTAGACTATATAAGAGAATGAGTTGCGATGAATTGGAAGGAATGCATTGAGAAGCTATAAGAAAATGGTTTGGCCAAAAAAGTATTTTGAAAGAGGATATGAACAAAAAAAAGCAGGGTTTAGGGACAACAGGTTTAGGTAGGATTTTCTTGGAAATAAATGATGAGTTAAGATGATGGAAAATAAATAATGAGGTAAGAAATATGTGAACATATAAATACAGAAAGCATGCTTGGATAGGATTTTTTTTGGCTGGATCAAATGTTGAAATAAGAGGGACGATCTATGGAATGAAGTTTTGGGTTTGACTGCAGTACCAAATGTTACACTGAAAACAAACCCTGTCCTTTCCTTTTGTGTTATCCCACTATGTGGTTGTGTACCCTTGTGTATTTGTTTTCTTCAAGTCTCTGTGTACTGTTTCATAGAATTTTTTCTCTTCTAATACTAAGCTACATTCACTGTGATGAGGAATACTGTTATCCTCAAATATAATTTGTATTAATAATATGTTATTTACTTCATAAAGATGTTTAGCCATTATTAGTTCTGTTTTGTTTTCATGCTTATGTGTGAAATTGATGTTTCTGAAGTTATTGTGATCTTTTATATATTTACTTATGTCGTAATTCCTGTAGAACTAATGTATATGTTTATTTCTATTCTTTTGTAAAGCCCCTATTGCTACAAATGTTATCTGTATTATTATGTTTTAATTATGAATTTTGTACATTTGTTATTGTATTCTTATGTTATAAAATTGTAATTGACACCAGTTCATCAAATTAAGTAACTTGTAAGTTACATTTCACTGCACACATTTCTGTTGGTCATAGTATATGGACAATATGTGAGACGTAGGGACTGTTAGTGTTTGCACGTGTGTTGATAATTCAGCAAGGGACTGGTTAACACCATTGCTGGTACTAAGGACATTGCAAAAAAATTTTTGCGAGTTCACAAGTGGTGGTTATGGACTTTCTATATTATCTGCAAGACTCTTCAATGGTGATTGTGCACCTGCACGGTCTCTACAAGGACTACAGTGGGTCTACACCTTTGATGACTCACCAATACCATTATTTCTACAAGGACTGCAGTGGGTCTGCACCTCTGGTGGCCCACCAATAACATAATATCTACCAGGACTACAGTGGGTCTGCTCTGTGATGACCTACCTACCAATATTCTTCAACTTCGACTGACTGTGCTGTGGGTTTGCTCTGTTGTGGCCCATTACCTGTCTGCATGTCAAGCTTCAGCACTGTCTGTCCGTTGGAAGGAGAACACTACTTCTTCAAGACTGCATGGAAATCCACTACTTCCGAGTGCATTTTCTTTTATTGCTGAGTCTTTGAGAAAAACACTGCAATTTTACTGTGATGGATGATCAGGACTGTCTTTATGGACTGTGAGAAAATATTAGCTTTTGATTAACATTGTATCAATTAGTGCGTGCATTTGATTTCTTTGTTATTGTAATCATAATTATGAAAAAAGTTTTCAAATCTGTATTGGCCAGTGCCCAAAACATTTTTTAAAATTTTTTGTGGGGAGCATGGGGGCTATGTAAGTAGGCTGTTTAGGTTTTTTATATTGGTAACGCCACGTAGCGCTTTGTATGAAAATCACTGGCTGTGCTGTGTGCAGTCTGTGGCTGGTTGGCATTGTTGTAATACTCGCCATTGTGGTGTTGGGCAGCTGGATGTTAACAGCGCGTAGCGTTGCGTAGTTGGAGGTGAGCCACCAGCAGTGGTGGTTGTGGGGAGAGAGATGGCTTAGTTTTGAAATTTGTAAGACGGGATGTCATGAACTGTTATATACATCATGACGTTTGAACACTATTGAGGTAAATACATTGTTTGTTCTCTATCAAAATCTTTCATTTGCTAACTATGCCTATCAGTAGTTAGTGCCTTCAGTAGTTTGAATCTTTTATTTAGCTGGTAGTAGTGGCGCTCGGTGTATTGCAGTAGTTCGAGTAACCAAGATTTTTGTGAGGTAAGTGATTTGTGAAACGTATAATTTAATTTAGTCAGGGCCATTCCCTTGTAGAGATTACTGAAAGTCAGATTGCGTTGCGCTAAAAAATATTGTGTGTCAGTTTAAGCACAGTCATGTACAATTTTTCTAAGGGGACGTTTCACCATTTGAACCAATTACTTCTCAACACAATCCATCCTACAAACCCCTACATGCTTTGCAGACTGTTTCTAACCATTCTGTTCATACCAAAATCAAAAGCAGCTTCTTCAATACGCTTCACAGTAGGGTAGAGCTGGGCAAATCGACCAGAGTAGGCAAAGTGCCCATTGGAATCGTTGGGGCTCTACATGTAAGGTGCTCGTACGGCGCAGGAAATGCTTCAACTTATTCTCCCAGGAGGACCGAATCACCCATTGAAGTTTAACCTGTCTCTTGTATCGCTCATTAGATTTATCATAATTTTTGTGGATTTTATTATCCTGATGTAAATTAGGTGGTCAGTCAGTGTATCAATTGTGAAGATGGAATGTGATTCATGCTTGTTTATGAAACTTTGTTGAAAGTGTCATTTCTTTACTTCATTATTGTACTTTGGTTACTGTAAATTCGATTATGTTATTTGAGGGTATTCAACTTTTGTGTGAAGGCATCAATGCAGGCAAAGTGGTCATCTCGACAGTGGCTTCTGTGGTGGTGGTAAAACGTAAAAGCAGCGGTCGAAAGAACGGCTCCGCGGCCATACTTACACTATGTGATCAAAAGAATCTGGACATCCGGCTGAAAATGAATTACAAGTTCGTGACGCCCTCCATCGGTAATGCTGGAATTCAGTTTGGTGTTAGCCCACCCATAGCCCTGATGACAGCTTCCACTCTCGCAAGCATACATTCAATCAAGTGCTGGAAGGTTTCTTGGGGAATGGCAGCCCATTATCCACGGAGTTCTGCATTGAGAAAATGTCAGGTGGTGAGGCCTCGCATGAAGTCGGCGTTCCAAAACATCCCAAATGTGTACTATAGGATTCAGGTCGGGACTTTGTGCAGGCAAGTGCATTCCAGGGATTTTATTGTCGTGAAACGACTCCGCCATAGGCCGTGAATTGTCGACAGGTGCTCGATGTGTTGAAAGATGAAATCGCCATCCCCGAATTTCTCTTCAACAGTGGGAAGCAAGAAGGTGCTTAAATCATCAATGTCCGCCTGTGCTGTGATAGTGCCACGCAAAACAACAAGGGGTGCAAGTCCTTCCATGAAAAACATGAAAAACACGACCACACCATAACAACACCGCCTACGAATTTCACTATTGGCACTACACACACTGGCAGATGACATTCATCAGCCATTCGCCACACCCACAACCTGCCATCGGATCGCCACATTGTGTACCGTGATTCGTCACTCCACACAATGTTTCTCCACCGTTCAATCGTCCAATGTTTACGCTCCTTACGCCAAGCGAGGCGTCGTTTGGCATTTATCGACGCCATGTGTGGCTTATGAGCAGGTGCTTGACCACCTCCCGCATAACTGTCATAGTACTTGCAGTGGCTCCTGATGCAGTTTGGAATACCTGTCTAATGACCTGGATAGAAGTCTGCCTATAACACGTTACGACTCTCTTCAACTGTCGGCAGTCTCTGTCAGTCAACAGACGAGGTCGGCCTGTGCGCTTTTGTGCTGCATATGTCCTTCCACTTCTCTATCACTTCTGACACAGTGGGCCTAGGGATGTTTAGGAGTGTGGATATCACAGGTAGAGACGTGTGAAACAAATGATACCAAATCATCAAGTTGAAAAGGATGGTTGCCTACCATTTCTGGACGTCATGGTTAATCGCAAAGTGGATGGGTCATTGGGGCATTCGGTCTATCAAAAACCCACACCTACACACCTACAGGCGTCATGCTGTCATCACCCGTCACAAACTATGGGCGTCCTTCGAACGTTGGTGCATAGGGCACATGTCGTGGCTGATAAAGACAGCCTTGCAGACGAATTAGAGCACGAAATCTGTATTTCAACATAATGGATATTCTGCACATCAGGTCAGTACTGCTTTAAGGATGAAAAAACGTGACCGCCCACATGATCAAGAGGATAAGGAGATGTTTAAGTCCAGAGCATTTCTTCCATATGTCGGTGACATTTCATCTAAAGTAGGCAGAATTTTAAAGAAACATCGTGTGAAAGAAATCTTCCGGCCACCTACAAAGACTCGTGCACTTCTGGGCTCAGCCAAGGATGATCTGGGATTACGGAAGGCTGTAATTTATAAAATACCTTGCGAGTGTGGGAAAGCCTACATTGGTCAGACCACACGCACAGTACACGACCGCTGCGTTGAACATGAGCGCCACACTCGCCTTTTACAGCCCAGTAAGTCGGCCGTCGGCCATAGCCGAACATTGTATTTCCACAGGACATACCATGGATTATACTGCCACGAAAATCTTGGCCCCATCGAGATCCTTCTGGAATTCAGTTGTTAAGGAATCCGTGGAAATACGTTTGGCGGAAAATCTCATTAATCGTGATGGCGGCTTTCAATTGAATAAGGCCTGGGACCCGTTGATTTGTTTAATATCAACCAAAAGAAAACTTTTTATGCCTTCTAACATGTCAAGCGACAAGTAATTTTAATTTTAATATTGAAATTTTGCATTTTATTGTGTTGGACACGTCTGCCAACAGGGGGCGTGCATGTTTTACTTGTACCATGCATTCGCTTGCGCTCCATAGATGCAATAATATTGGGAGAGGGCCTTGGAATCGACAGGTGGCGCGCATTCAACGGTAACTTGCGCATGCGGGTCGTGCGGCACTTTTACGTATAAATAGAGCGACATGCACTAGCAATCTCGCCTTACTGGTAGCCATCCCACCCCGCATTACCCCATCCTCCATGACGATCGACCCTTTCCTGACAACCTCAGTAAGGCTAACCATTTTGCTTCCCACCTATCCGAGGTCTTTTCCATTCCTGGCGATCCCCATTTTGACTACTCCCTCTTCCCCACCGTCCTTGACCACTCTGACACCTCTGTCCCCCCACTCGCCCCTAGCTTCCAGTACTTGGATCGGTTGCCCCCCTCAGACATCAACACTCCCATCATCGCACAAGACATCACACTTGTCCTCCGCTCCAAACGCAACACCGCCCCTGTTCATGATGGCGTCACCTACCGTCACCTCAAGGAATCCCCTCCATCCTTCCTGTCTCTCCTTGCTATCCTGTACAATGTCCTACTCTCTACTGGATTTTACCCCGACCTATGGAAGACTTCCCATGTCCTGATGTTCCCTAAACCTAACAAACCCCCCTCGATACCTCTTCCTATCGTCCAATCTGCCTCACCTCCGTGTTCAGTAAGGTCATCCTCTCTCGCCGTATTCACCGCCACCTTAACCAGCACCGCCTCCTTCCTCTTACCCAATGTGGCTTCTGGCTTTCCTTCTCTGACGATGACCAGCTCCTTAACCTTACCAATCTTCTTTCCCTCCAACTTAACTCCTGTCGCTCTGTTATCTTTGTTTCCCTTAATCTCCAGAACGCCTATGATTGTGTCTGGCATCCCAGGCTCCTCTTCAAACTTCAGACCTATGCTCTCCTCATCAACTTCGTCTGTCTCGTTGTTTCCTTCTTCTCCCATCGTCCCTCCTATGTGACTATCCACAGTTCCAACTCCCGTACTTTCTACCCTTCTGCCGGCGTGCCCCAAGGTACTGTACTTTCCTCTCTCCTCTATGTCCTGTACACTGCTGATATGCCCAAACCTCTCCCTCCTGTTCATCTTCTCCAGTTCGCTGATGA
Organism: Schistocerca gregaria; assembly: GCF_023897955.1. Taxonomy (NCBI): domain Eukaryota; kingdom Metazoa; phylum Arthropoda; class Insecta; order Orthoptera; family Acrididae; genus Schistocerca; species Schistocerca gregaria. The sequence continues at coordinate 504,559,076 of NC_064925.1, read as the reverse complement.
CACCACCTTCCTAGCCCTTTACCCTACCCTTCAACAGTCCCAACGTACCCTCCAAACCCACCTTGATCAATTCACCACTTGGTGCAACCAGTGGTTCCTCCATGTTAATCCCTCCAAGGCCCAGGCGATCATCATAGGCCAGACTACCCGCCCCTTCCGCCTCCATGATTACTACCTCACCATTTATGGCCATCCTATCCACCTCACTCCTACCCTCAAATACCTTGGCCTCACATTCGACCGCCACCTCACCTGGACTCCCCATCTCCTTACCATCCAAAACAAAGCTCACAACTGCCTCCACCTCCTGAAACTCCTGTCCGGCCAGACGTAGGGTGTGCATCCTTCCACCATCCTTCACACCTACAAATCCTTGATCTGCCCCATCCTCTGTTATGCCAGCATCGCTTGGATTTCCCCCTCTCCCCGGTTCTATCAAGCCCTCCAAATCCTCGAACGCCATGCGCTCCGCCTCGCCTTCCACATCCACCTTCCGTCCCCCACACGCATCCTCTACAACCTCATCCCCTTCCCCCACCTTATCCTTTTCCTTTAACACATCCACACACTCCATATTGTTTGCCACCTTGATCCCACTCTCAACCCCCAAACAGTTGCCGCACATTTACCGTTGTGTCCCAACCTCTCTCCATCTCCACACCCTCCATCTCCTTTGCCAACACAACTTCTACCGTCTATCCCTCCTGGATGATGAGCTTCGCCCTGACATCTACCCTTCCTACCAACTCTAACCCCTTCTTCCTGCCTCCTCCTCTGGGCTCCCTTTTCTCCCCCAACCTCCTCCTGAGCGGCTTCCCCCTCCTACTCCCTCTCCATCTCTTGTGCCTCCTTCTAGTGTATCTGCACTACCTCCTGCGCTGTCTTCCCTCTTCCTCTCCCGCCCCACGTGTCTCCTGCATCTTCGTGAACCAACTGGTGCCCCTCCTCTCTTCATCCGGCCGCTTCCCCAGCTGCCCCTTGCTCTCCCCTCCTTTTCCATACTCTCTGACCTTTTCCCTCGGCAGGTCCCACCTGGCAGTTTTATTGTTCATCGTGTGTGCTCCAAGTGGGTTTTAAGTGTGTTATTCCAGAGTGTTTTTACTACTCTGGCTGACTTTTAACCTGTCTTCTCTGTGTTTTAAGAATCGCCATTGTGTTTTTCAACTTTCTGGTGACTTTTTTTAACTGTCCCCCATGAATGTCTCAATGTCAGTGTATATTTTACTTCCATTTTCCCCCCTTACTCTGTTTTATGTTCCCCTTTTTTATCTCCTTATGTATCTATCATTTTATTCTTGTTTTAGTTGTAGTGTCACTCGGCTGAAGAGCGGCGGATTGTGCCGCTGACAGCCCTCCCCTGCCCATATGGGGCAGGGGAATGAAATCACAATAAAGAAAACACTCACCTGAAGATGGCTGTAAGGTTGTCAGCCGAAATATCGTGGAAGGAAGTCGACGAGATGCGGCTGCAATCCCGAAATCTTGTGAATACAAGGTATTAAAGTTCCACAATAATTTTTACTAGTTCTTTATGAACCGGCTTAGGCTTCTTAGGCCATCATCAGCTAACTGCATGTTGAACAGATAGTCCACACAATTTCACTGAAAATTCTAGTTGTACAAAGAATGCTGCAAAAAGATGTGACACTTTATGACTATATCGATACAAAACACAAGCATGAAGTAATACCTAATGAGACACTGAACAAATAAATCTTAGAGTACAGTATACTCAAATATTAAAACTATGTGAGTGTATAAAACAGACATGTTCTACTAGTGAGTACTGGCACGGGCAGTTATGTATTAAGGACAAAGTAGTGAATGTTACGAACAGAGCGAATAAAGGGAGGGAAAGAAAGCCATGTGTGGAATGTGGATGTGGAACAGTTAAAACAAGCTCATTAGCTAACGGTGAGAGGAATAATAACTGACTGCTACTTTAATAAGAGTGAGTAGTGGAAATATGGTCATTAAGGACCAGGTCAAGACTCTGTGATTGATGTTTATTAATGGTCATAGTTTCAAGTATTGTTAGTTTTCTCCATTTAGTTCTTTTATGGAGAGCATCACATTTCACATCATATGAATGACATTCATTCAGAGTATGTTCAGCGAAGGTGGAATCTTTCTTTCTCAGTCTCCAACTCCTTTCATGCTCAGTCAGTCTAGTGGTTATAGTCCTATCTGATTGACCTACATGTAATTCACCACAGAGATTGCAGGAGATTCTATAAATTCCACTCTATTCTAAAGGCGGAATCTGCTCGTTACTGTTGAACAGATGGTGGGCAAAAGCATTCCTGGTGTAAAAAGCTGGAGTATATTTGCTGGATTTTAGTTTCTTGGCCAGAACCTGTGAAGTCCTACCCTCATATACCACCGGGACCCAACTGCTATCAGCGTGATTTTGTGCTGTCTGCGGTGATTAAAGGGGAAGTCGAAAGCCAGTTCGTAACGAACTAATAAGTATTATCGTGGAGCATTAATACGTTATATTCAAGTTATTAACATATTTACGTTCCTCCAAGAACCCTTTGTGTTCTTTATCTTCGAGTTCAAAGGTAACTGACCATTTTGCCGGCTCATGTTGGGCATAGTGGCCATTTTGCCACTTCGTGAATGTTGAATTGTTTAAAGTACTGCATTATATCCTGAGGTAATTAAATTATTCACGGTTATACTTACACATTTACAAATTATAATCGTTCATTTATATGCATTTCTGTCTATTGCTAGTCAGCTTACAAAATAGGAATACCTTAGCCCAGCCACTTGGTCCGGGTCTCCCCTTTAGGAATTTAATGTGGATGTAGATTTTCTTGTAGTACTGAAACAGTATGTATATAATGCCATAAGGAATGTAATGCTTAAATTGAATTCCAAGACATAATTATTTACCGAAGCTACAATTTTCACAAGTATCTCTCAGTTGAAGCTTATAAGGGTAAGAAAGATTATGAAACAAAAAAAAAATCAGTAACGTCGCTTATCATTTTGCTAGGAAGAACTATCCGACACGAAATGGTGTATTTGTTGATAAGGAAGACGCAGTGAGTTGTATCGTTCGTAATCAGTATTCAACGAAACATTCGTCTTCATACAGAAATTTTATTTGTATTCATTCCATCTGATGCTGTCTATTTGTTCTTTCATCCAGTACAGAAGTCTTCTGTCGCTAAGGCGAATGACCAGTCTTCGAACCTGCCAAGGTGGATATCATCATGTATATTTACTCTAAAATAATGACGTTTCCGAAACACAAATGTGTAATGATCAACTTAGCGGTTTGGTGCTCACTAATTAATGCCTGCATTTGTTTGACATTAAAGCTATTCGCCGTCACTCCCTAAGGCAAATCACAGTTGTATGCTTTTCTCATGCTGTTATTACTATTATTTCGCTTTACGGAGCCCTTGGGTTAACAGCGACTCGTTAGAGAGCCTTTTGCATATGAGAGCCATCGTACTTTTGTTTTTCGGGTCCGGTTTATGATGCGAAATGTGTTTCTTGGTTAGTCATGAGTCGTCCTACATGTCCATTAAATTTCAGGCATCTTTTCCATACAATGAAACTAAAATGTTCCTTTGGATAATACTTTTCTTCTGAACAATGTGAATCCAGATACCGGTTTGAATCTTGGGTCCGAGTATTTTCACCAGTATCCATTCCTGTCCGACAAATAATTTTAGTTTCTTTAGTATCATTACCAGCTGATTTTTATTTTTGTAAGTCTTATGTCATGGCAGGCAAGGAAATGCAGTCGTGCTCACCGTTTACAGATTCATGTAATAAATCAAGATCTGGTTTTATACAGGACGGTCAGAAACAGTCTGAAAAGCTTGTGACGGTTGCACGGGAAATTGTGCTGAGAAATAACTGTTAAGGGAAAAAATCGATACGTTGCGCCGTCTCCGAGTTAATTATCCTAAAGTTAGCCAAGCATGTCGCCTAGCGTGTAGATTCAAGTGCAGCCAAATGTGTTCTTCCTCATACGGAACAAACATAGCTTCTCCTCAACAAGCATAAATTTATGACTTTCGGAGCAGGCACGTTTTACAGGTAATGAGAATTTGAACAAGTGGTAACTCACGTAACCACAGACGCCTGTACATTACCGCATTTTAGCGCAAGTAAGTGCTCGAGTTTACGCACACGACGACCTAACCGGCTAACACCAATGCCAAGTAACTCAGAAACAGCGCAAAGTTTTGATTTTTTTTCTCTTAAGAAATATTTCTCAGCACAACCTCCCCTGCAATACCCTTACAAGCTTTTCAGGCTGTTTCTGAGCACCCTGCATATTGCCGCCTTCATAAGAAATATGTTTGTTGATATCGTCAAGTGGAACTTAAAATGTTAGGCCGTCAGCATAACGAATGTTACATCAAAATATGAATTTGATTTTTCTTCATTCAGTATACGCTGTGGGTTGCTACTCTCTAATTGTTCAGAGTCAAGCTCGAACCTTGAGTTACTTACAACTGTGTAAGTTTACACCTATATTTACATTCTGAAGATCACTGTCAAGTGCATAGCTGTATCGTGTATTGGCATGCATTTTATTCGCATTAACGGATGAGGAGACGCTAAAAACATTGATTGTCTCTTCGAAAACCGTTATTAATGTAGTATATCGATGGGACCGGTGGTCGGAGGAGGAAAAGCATTAGCAACCTTGATAACCAGACGAAGGCACTCCTTGAATAGATTCTTGAGGCATATTTACTGTCTCTCATAGTTAAAATTGATGAGTCTTTTTTTGACTGTACCGTCAATCGGACAAGTGTGTGGCCACTTCGGCACTGTTGTATGTACTCGATCTCCCTGATTATATCAATCCGGTTTACACACAACACAATAGTATTCCAGCGCAAGCCATACAAGGTTTCAGTGATGAACTGCAGTTTCCCAGTATTCCACCAGCCAACAAGCCGATCGTCAGCGCTCGGGAAACTGTAGCCTGAAAATACACTCCTGGAAATTGAAATAAGAACACCGTGAATTCATTGTCCCAGGAAGGGGAAACTTTATTGACACATTCCTGGGGTCAGATGCATCACATGATCACACTGACAGAACCACAGGCACATAGACACAGGCAACAGAGCATGCACAATGTCGGCACTAGTACAGTGTATATCCACCTTTCGCAGCAATGCAGGCTGCTATTCTCCCATGGAGACGATCGTAGAGATGCTGGATGTAGTCCTGTGGAACGGCTTGCCATGCCATTTCCACCTGGCGCCTCAGTTGGACCAGCGTTCGTGCTGGACATGCAGACCGCGTGAGACGATGCTTCATCCAGTCCCAAACATGCTCAATGGGGGACAGATCAGGAGATATTGTTGGCCAGGGTAGTTGACTTACACCTTCTAGAGCACGTTGGGTGGCACGGGATACATGCGGACGTGCATTGTCCTGTTGGAACAGCAAGTTCCCTTGCCGGTCTAGGAATGGTAGAACGATGGGTTCGATGACGGTTTGGATGTACCGTGCACTATTCAGTGTCCCCTCGACGATCACCAGAGGTGTACAGCCAGTGTAGGAGATCGCTCCCCACACCATGATGCCGGGTGTTGGCCCTGTGTGCCTTGGTCATATGCAGTCCTGATTGTGGCGCTCACCTGCACAGCGCCAAACACCCATACGACCATCATTGGCACCAAGGCAGAAGCGACTCTCATCGCTGAAGACGACATGTCTCCATTCGTCCCTCCATTCACGCCTGTCGCGACACCACTGGAGGCGGGCTGCACGATGTTGGGACGTGAGCGGAAGACGGCCTAACGGTGTGCGGGACCGTAGCCCAGCTTCATGGAGACGGTTGCGAATGGTCCTCGCTGATACCCCAGGAGCAACAGTGTCCCTAATTTGCTGGGAAGTGGCTGTGCGGTCCCCTACGGCACTGCGTAGGATCCTACGGTCTTGGCGTGCATCCGTGCGTCGCTGCGGTCCGGTCCCAGGTCGACGGGCACGTGCACCTTCCGCCGACCACTGGCGACAACATCGATGTACTGTGGAGACCTCACGCCCCACGTGTTGAGCAATTCGGCGGTACGTCCACCCGGCCTCCCGCATGCCCACTATACGCCCTCGCTCAAAGTCCGTCAACTGCACATACGATTCACGTCCACGCTGTCGCGGCATGCTACCAGTGTTAAAGACTGCGATGGAGCTCCGTATGGCACGGCAAACTGGCTGACACTGACGGCGGCGGTGCACAAATGCTGCGCAGGTAGCGCCATTCGGCGGCCAACACCGCGGATCCTGGTGTGTCCGCTGTACCGTGCGTGTGATCATTGCTTGTACAGCCCTCTCGCAGTGTCCGGAGCAAGTGTGGTGGGTCTGACACACCGGTGTCAATGTGTTTTTTTTTCATTTCCAGGAGTGTAACAAGCACACCGGATAAAAAATTAATCGACCCCAAGAGAGGTCACGCAGTTTCTGCGTAAATCAGCCTTTAGCATTCATATTGGCCTCAGTTTAGCGTGTAAGAATCTCCAGCAAGTTTCTTCCGGTCTGTATATGATCAAGTTATCCACACTCTTGTCCCACATTGTCTTTATGACGGGGTTTATGACGAATTGAATGGTGACTGTCTGATTTGTGATGACCAATTTCAAGAAGTTTTGCCCGTAAATATGAACGAACTTGCGAATCTGATAAATGTCCTCAACACTTTTAATATCGATAGAACTATATTATTTGTAAGTCTGTTGCTAAGACTACAGATGTTGGTCAGGGAGGTTTCTGCTTTTGAGGAGAGTAGCGGGCAGTGTGTATTAGACAGTCTAGCTATGTTCTCGGTTTGAAAAGGATGGAAGCTGGCCTGTTGTGTAATGGAGGCAGCATTATTTAAGAAGAATTTTCTACTAATATGTTTTGAAAAAAGAAAACTAGATTACATCTGCTGAAGATTGTCAAGAGAGGATTTTGTAAGATATTTAGTTTTTTAATATATATTTGTAACTGTGTAGTTTCTTATTATTAGATCATGGCGCACGATTGAAGTTTGGTGTAGAAATTTTATAATGTAAAATATGGTTTTGTCTTATAATTGAAATAAATGTCAAGGAAAGTAATTGTGCACAGGAAAAATATCAAGAAATATTTTTCTGACGTGTCAAATTGTGAGAACTTTATGAAAGGTTTGTTATGACTTAATGAAGCGTAGTTTAACTTGGAGTCTTTGTTCTCATTTATCAGCCGTTATGTTTTATTCCTCATTTTTCATTCTTTGCATTTATGTATGTTTCTTTATACTCGCACTGCACATCGCTAGTTGTCTTCTGCAGTAGCAGTTTCATGGAAAGTGATAAGATACCGTCTTGCATTTGCTCCTCGCAATTACGGTAAATGAAATCAGATTTTTGCCAGTTTCATAGTTCTTTTGATAGTAACAGTTTGCAGGATAGGCGAGCGTTGCGTGCACACAGGAAGGCCGATAAATTTAGTTATTATCAAGCTTCAAGTCCATTGCAAGTCGCAGTAATTGTCACAGTGCATTTGTGAAAGTAATTTCATATCATTTCAGATATTTAATACTAGTAGAAGATTTCAGCACAGTGCTATCTTGTGAATTTTCAAGCAGTTTTATCAAACAGTCCGATGCCTTTATTTTATGTTCATTTGCTGTGTAATTGGAATAACAGTCCTGATACAGTGAAAATTAGCATGACTAAAGGTAAAGATTAGTAATAGTCAGGGCCAACATTTCAATCTGAGTCATTTATTATGCAGTCAAATAGCAATGTAAATTTCATTGAATTCGTACTGCTTTCTCGCAGGCGAATTGTTTGATGTACTAGTTAGCACATCATGTACTTCATGTACATCATGTAGCGTCAGCTTCACATGCTTCCGTTCAAAATTTAATTTTAACACAGTTTTGTTGCTTTGCACTAGGATTTACGAGTTTTGATGTTGAAATACGCTTCATACATTTATCATAAGCCTTAAAAACACGAGTTTAAAAGCTCTTTTAGGTTTGATCTCTCTGAAGGTATGTGGAGGAATGGCAGCCTTGTCTTCCTCAACAGCCGAAACCAGAGAAGGTAATGGCTCTAGACAGGGGCGACATCGACGTTCCCAGCTCATCCCAAGGGCATTCCATTGGCTTCACATCGGGCTTATGGACGGAAAAGTCAATTTCAAGACCATAATTATCCACAAACCATTGCCCACAGATGGCTGCTTTAAGACAGGGTTGTTTTACCGTAATGCCACCTCTTCCGTACTTCAGTGTTGGCACTGCACATGATGGCAGGTAACTTTCTCCAGGCATTCGCCAATCCCAAAGCGTTCCATGGGATAGCCGCAGGACGTAGCGTGATTGACCACTCCAAATGATTCGTTTACAGCCATTCACTGTCGCGTGACGTCCTTACAACACCTCAAGCATCGCTTAGCACTGATTGCAGCCACTGTACCCCATTGAATTCCATAAAAACAATCAATGTGCTTGCTGAACTGCTGGTTCGACTGATTTACGGCGTTGTCTTACAACCGCCCTCCACAGTGTTCGACGATCCGTGTCCGTCAGTACATGAGTTCTGCCTGACATTGGTTTAGTTGTGGATGTTCTTGGCGGTTCCATTTCACAGTCACTTTACCAAAAGTCACAGAAGGTTTGGAATGTCCCTAATGGATACGTTAATTAGGTGACATCCAATGACTAGTCCACGTTCGAAATCACTGAGCCCTCCTCACCAACTCTTACTGCTTCTCCACTAACAGCAGGACTCCCCCACCTCCTTTTAAATTGCTTTTGCACTGACAGGTCCTCCTCTCGCGACATCCGGTGGTCATTTCCGCATTACATAGTGGCGTTCGAATAGTTTTGAACAAATAGTGAATACCGTCCGCTAGAAAACACTCACTGGTTATTACGCCCAGCAGAGCTGCCAGACTGCAGCGATGTTGACTGCTACTTTTAAGTCGTTGCACCAATAGTCATATATTTTCAACAGGATTAATATCCAGGTGATTTAGCGGATCAGTCAAAGTGCGGCAGGGCGCCTGTTCATCAAGTCAGTAAAGTGTACATGCAGTGCAGTGAACATGGCTCTTGTCTTGAAACAGGGGAGTCTGCACAGGATATTCATCATTAAGATGTAGAAGATAGGGAAACACTGGACCACCGAGAATGTTGACCACCCTAATTCATGTTCATAGTAACGTGAAAGAGAGAGCCTAAGTCGTCGTACGAAAATGACCCCCAGAACCTTCCAGAACCATCTTCGGCCGCAACTGCACCCTACTTATAGAGTCGTTGATGCACTCGAGGTCTTGCATCATTTGAGAAGAGAGAGTTTTAGGTACCGCTGTGAGTAATTGCTTTTTGGTAGGTACGTGACAACAAATAGCGGTTGCCTGCAAATCGCTTAGAAACGTGCTTTCGGAAACCGATTTACATGGAGCTGCGCTTAGTAACAGTAACAATTAATGTAGGTTTGAAATGATTTGTCGCTCATGATGCATTACTTCCGTCCTTGTCGTTTAGGACCTTTTTACGGCCAGTGTTAGATGGCTGCGCTTTCTAGTATTCTCTTCACGGCAGCGCATCTTACGGCGCTGATTCCATACAGGCGACTGGATCGTACACACCAATTTGCAACCATGACATACTTCAGCAATGGAGGGTCGTACGACGCCAAAGTACCAGTATAACAGCACTTACTGCGCCCCAAGGCGACCAGTGCTCTATGTAAAGCAGTGACAAATACACTGCTTGATAAAACAGTGAAGCACCCACAAGAGGAGGGGGAAACGAAATGATTCTTCAGAGGTTACGAGGGTATGTGATGTTATTTCATGATACAAAATCGAATCAAATCTACTGCGAACTCGGAATTTTGGGCTCCTTTAGATCTAGCATCTACTCCCATCTGCATGCATGCACTAATTCAGTTGGGTCATGAACCTAGTATATGCTCTCCTGAGGCAATCTGCCCTACAATTGATGTGCGAAATCGCTGATATACTTGCTACTGCAGCTGAGATGGAGTCAACGTCCGGGCTGATACAACACACGTTCTTTCAAAATGGTAACGAGCAGCAATCAGTCGTCGTTTCCGTTCTAGCTTTATTAAAGCATATCCAGATTTTGGCTAGTAAGTAGCCATTATCAATGCTAACAATACAAGAAGTACATAGTCACAGCAAAGTATACAAAATTACAACTCATGACACAGCCTATATCGCTTGTACATTAATACCACTATTTCGTAGTTGTTACACATGCTCTAATACTCTACCCTGTCTTTAGGCACTCGTCACAGTTCATTAAAGACAACCGTGCAATCGATGTAGGTTTCGCAGAGAACTGATCGGTTGGCTTTGAGGCGCCATCTCTATGGACTACGTAATATGTAACCTTCATAATGAAGCAGTTATGGTCTCTAACACAATTTAAAAGTTACGTAAAAATAAAATAAAATGAAAGTAAGGATGCCAGGTAGAAATCGAGTATGGCTGATTTACTTACAACAAAATATACCGTGAAGAGCCAAAGAAACAGACACACCTGCTTAATATCGTGTAGGGCCCCTGCGAGCACGCAGAAGTGCCTAAACGTGGACTCGACTAATGTCTACAGTAATGCTGGAGGAAACAGACACCATGAATCCTGCAGGGCTGCCCATAAATGTGTAAGAGTACGAGGCGTTGGAGATCTCTTATGAACAGCACGTTGCAAGGCATCCGAGATATGATCAATGATGTTCATTCCGAGGAGTCTGATTGCCAGCGGAAGTGTTTTAACTCCGAGGAGTGTTCCTGGAGCCACTCTCTAGCAATTATGGACGTTTGGAGTGTCGCATTGTCCTTCTGGAATTGCCCAAGTCCGTCGGATGCATCATGGACATGAATGGATGTAGCTGATCAGACAGGATGTTGCCAAAGTCGTATCTTGACTTATTATGGGTCCCATATCACTCCAACGCAAACGCCCCACATCATTACAGAGCCTCCACGAGCTTGAACAGTCTCCTTTAGACATGCAGGATCCATGGATTCATGAGCTTGTGTCCACAGCCGTATGTGTCCATCCGCTCGATACAGTTTGAAACGAGACTCGTCCGACCAGGCAACATGTTTCCAGTCATCAACAGTCCAATGTCGGTGTTGACGCGCCTAGGCGAGGCGTAAAGCTTTATGACGTGCATTCATCAAGGATACACAAGTGAGCCTTCGGCTCCAAAATTGTTGATGGCCCACCATTGAAATCTGCAGCAATTTGCGGAATTGAACAGTCCTCTTAAGTCATCGTTGGTCCCGTTTTTGCAGGATATTTCTTCCGGGCGCAACGATGTCGGAGAGTTGATGTTTTACCAGTTTCCTGATATTCACGGTACACTAGTGAAATAGTCGAACGGGAAAATCCCCACTTCATCGCTACGTCGGAGATACTGTGTCTCATTACTCATGTGCCGGCTATTGCACTACGTTCAAACTCACTTAAATCTCGATAACCTGTCATTGTATCAGCAGTAGCCGATCTAACAACTGCGCCAGACATTTGTTGGTGTTACCGACTGCACCGCCGTATTCAGCCTCTGGAAACGCATGCTTATACCAGTTTATTTGCCTCTTCAGTGTAGGTTGGCGACCTTGGTGCCGGATGTGAGGGTGCTATCGGTGGGTGGTTCCGCGACCACCTAGAAGACCTGGACAAAAATGTTGAATAGGACCTGATTAGTGATCCGGTCGTTATTAAAAATACCTATTTTTGGCAATTATTTGAAAACTGCTTGCTTGGAGGCAGTGAAAAATAAGACTTAGGGAGCACGAAGTAGATGCCGGCCGGGGTGGCTGAGCGGTTCTAGGCGCTACAGTCTGGAACCACTCGATCGCTACGGTCGCAGGTTCGAATCCTGCCTCGGTCATGGATGTTTGTGATGTCCTTAGATTAGTTAGCTTTATGTAGTTCTAAGTTCTAGGGAACTGATGACCTCAGAAGTTAAGTCGCATAGTGCTCAGAGCCATTTGAATCATTTTTGAACGAAGTAGGTCCTGACTTGTTAACGAAATGTAACAGTCATTGACGTACTAGTGTATGAATACTATGGTTACAGTATTGAACTTAAGTAACTTTTTTGAAGTTATATTGGTTTAGACGGTTGTGCATAGTTAGTAACAGCAATTCAGTATCTCATTTTTATTGTTCTTGTAATTAAAAACCTGTATGAAGTGGCACAGACATCAGTAGTCTCTACATCCGCGAGGGATTGGCAAATCACACCAACGATCTATCTTGGTGATACCTGGTACTGTTTGTGTACATTAGTTAACATGAGCGACAGACCTCATCACGACGATTAAAATAAAAAAGTAGAAAGAAAAAAGAAAAGTAGTCAGACCGATTCTGACAGTCACAGCATACACCATGTGTCCCCCACCTGTTTGTAAATTTTATGACCCTAATTTTACCTGTGTTATTAAATATTAAAAAAAGAATTGGCTCACAAGGAGTTATTCTGGAATTTTTATATCTTCTAATGTGAACTGTTAAATGTATTAGTAAGTCAATATATCACGTCAATAATCTTACTTGTATTTTACTTTTCTTTATTGCTATGCAACTTTTAAATTTTATCAGAGACCGTAATTGCTTTATTATCAAGATTATGTATTACGTAGTCCATACAGAGGGCGCCACATAGCCAAACGATGCGTTCTCTGCAAAGCCTACATTCATTACGCAGTAGTACATAATGAACTGTGACAAGAGCCTGAACAACAAATGTAGACGTACTAGAGCATATATAACAACTCCTGAACACTAGTATGTAATTTAATGTACAAGCGATATAGGCCATGTCATGAGTTGTAATTTTGTGTACTAGGCTGTGATTATACTTGTATTGCAAGCATTGATAATGGCTGTTTACTAGACGATATCTGGATCTCTTTAATAAAGTTAGAACAGAAACAACGACTGACTGGTTCTCTGTACTATTTTGAAAGTTACATTAGCGTCGTGGAGTCTTAATGGAACAGATTTGAGATGAGAGCACCTCTGCATGACGCAGACAGGTCATATAGACATATGTCGTGTGTGGACGAGCATTGTCCTGTTAAAAAAAAAAAAAAAAAAAAGGCACCAGGATACTGGCGCATAAAAGGTAACGGTTGATGACGCAGGGTGACAGCGACTTGCGGTGAAGGTTCTCTCTGTCAGTACCAGACCCGGCTTGAAAGTCATACCAGACGGCTTCCCGCACTATGACGCCAGCAGTACCATCACTGAGAGTTTCCTAACAGAGGAAGAATGATTCTTTTGCCCAAGTCGCCGTCATGGTCGCCGATGATGGTCATGCGTGATAGAGGAGAATCGCTATTCATCGGTGAACGTAACACGATACCATTCACCAGCAGTCCCTGCACCCCGGTCATGGCATCACGCGAAACGCATCCGTTTTTGTTCCAGTGTAAAAGCCAGCGTATGAATGGGACGGTAATTCACGAGTCCAGCTGCTGCAAATCTCTGGGATGCCGCGGGATGGCACAGAATGTTACAGAAAGTCGTTTACTTCTTGCTGGATGACAGGAGGAGATGTGAAGTCGTCATACATGGTCGACCGAAACCTGAACGATGAGTATGGCTTTCCCCACGTTTCCAGGCAGTGAAATACCGAGCCATAGTCACATATGAACGCCCAATATTCAATGTTTCGAGATCCACAATGTCAAGACTGCGCCAAAAATACCAAACTTGAGGCAGTACGGACAAAGCAGTGAGCGACACCCTCCACTTAACTACCGAGAGCAGCGGCGTTTTATAGAGTTGTTGATGCCAACAGACAAGCAACTCTGCGTGAAATAATCACAGAAATCACTGTGGGACGTTAAAACCTATTCTTTAGGACAGTGCGGTGAAATATGACGCCTATAGTCTAAGGCAGCACATGACCGACCGAGTATCTTTAGCAACAGCCTGAAATCACCTGCAGCTCCTCTCCTGGGGTCGTGACCATATCGCTTAGAATCTAGATGGCAGAAAAACCGTGGCCTGGTCAAATGAGTCTCGATTTCGGTTGGTAAGAGGAATTTTGACGTTGCGCTTTATAATGGAGGCAAGACTAAAGAAGAATCAAGACACGTTCATAGGATTTGTCGATAACGAAAAGACGTTCGACAGTGCAAAATGGTGTAAGATGTTCGAAGTTCTGAGAAAAATAGGAGTAAGCTACAGGGAGAGAGACAGGTAATCTACAACTTGTACAAGAGCCTAGAGGGAATAATAAGACAGGCCTATCAAGAAGGAAGTGCTCGTATTAAAAAGAGTGTAAGACAGGGATATAGTTTTTCGCCCTTCTGTTCATCTTTACATCGAAGGAGCAATGACGAAAATAGAAGAGTGAAATTCAAGCTAATAGGACATCACTGATACGATTCGCTGATCACATTACTATCATGACTGAAAGTCAAGAAGAATTACATGACCTGCTGCCTGGAACGAACAGTCCAACGAATACAAAAAATGGTTCAAATGGTTCTGAGCACTATGGGACTTAACATCTGAGATCATCAGTCCCCTAGTACTTACAACTACTGAAACCTAACTAATCTAACGAACCTGTGACCGTAGCGGTTGCGCGGTTACAGACTGAAGCGTCTAAAACCGGTCGGCCACTGCGGCCGGCCCAACGAGTACAGAATATGGAGTGAGAGTAAGTCGAAGAAAGACGAAACTGATCAGAAATAGCATAAATGAGAACAGAGAGAAACTTAATATCAGGATTGCAGATCAGGTAGTGGATGAAGTTACGGAATTTTACTACCTAGGCAGCAAAATAACGAATGACGGACGGAGCAAGGAGGAAATCAAAAGCAGACTAGCACTGGCAAAAAGGACATTCCTGGTCAAGAGAAATTTGCTAGTATGAAACGTAGGCCTTAATTTAACTAAGAAGTTTCTGAGAATTTGGGTTTGGAGCACAGAGCTGTACGATAGGGAAACATGAACTGGGAGAAAACCAGAACAGAGGAAATCGAAGCATTTGAGATATGGTGCTACAGATGAATGCTGAAATTTATGTAGACTGACAAGGTAAGGAATGAGGAGATTCTGCTCAGCTTGGGAGAGGAAAGAAACATGTGGTGTGGAAAACACTGAGTAGGATAAGGGACAGAATTATAGAACATCTATTAAGACACCAGGAATAAATTCGATGATACTAGAGGGAGCTGTATAGGGCAAAAACTGTAGAGGAAGACAGAAATTGGAATACATCTGGCAATAATTGAGAACGTAGGTTTCAAGTGCTACTCTGAAATGAAGAGGTTAGCACATGAGAGGATTTCGTGGCGGGCAGCAACAAACCAATCAGAAGACTCATAGACACATAACTAAAAAAATATAAAAAAAACACTTGATAGCAGCATTCGAGTGTGGCTCATAACCGACGAAGCCATTTACCCAAATTGTCAACACGGTAGTGTGCAAGCTATTGGTGGCTTCATAATGGTGTAGCCTGTGATTACACGGATCATTGACTGGAAATGGTTATGTTGGGCTGCTTGGAGACGCTTTCCAGCCATTCACGGACTTTATGTTCCTAAATGACGATGAAATTTTTGTGGATGACAACGCACCATGTCATGGGCCACAGTTATTCGCGATTGGTTTGAAGAATATTATGGACAATTCGAACGAGTGATTTGACCAGCATGGTCATCGGACGTGAGTCCCACAGAAAATTATGGGACACAATCGAGAGGTCAGTTCGTGTACAAAATCCTTCACTCTTCCGCAATTGTGGACGTCTGTAGAGGCAGCATGGATCTGTATTTCTGCCAGGGCTTCCTACGACTTTTTGAGTCCATGCCACGTCGAGTTTCCGAGCTACGTCGGCAAAAGGAGATCTGATACCATAAGAGGAGGTATAGCAAAACTTTCGTCATCACAGGGTAGTGTGTCATGTGAGCTTATGTACTCCGCAATGCACTATACAGAGCTTGGTGGGAGGACTATTCTTTCCATTGTCAGCTCATTGCTGTCCCAATTCTATTGACGCGGGGGTTGGGGAAAAATGGCTCTAAACACTATGGGACTTAACATCTGAGGTCATGAATCCCCTAGACTTAGAACTACTTGGACCTAACCCAAGGACATCACACACACCCATGCCCAAGGCAGGATTCGAACCTGCGACTGTGGCAGCAGCGTGGTTCCGGACTGAAGCTCCTAGAACCGCTCGGCCACCGCGGCCGGCTGGAGGGAAAAAAGACTTTGTGCTTCAGTACGTACCATAATCTCTCCTGTTTTATACTCGCGGTTCGTGCACGAGATACACGGCAGTGGCTGCAGAACTGTCGCGCACACACAGTGGTTTCCGGTACTGACTAATAATTCCTGCTGTGACCATAATTAGCATATTTATCAATCCACGGCGCTGATCGAGTACAAATACGAAACATTTTAGCAGTTGTAAGCCAAAAGTTGCCCCCGGCAGTTGCGTACCACAGAGACGAGCTTCGAGAGTCCGCAGCAAGTTTCAATACGTGGCAGACGGAAAAGAAATAAAAGGGGTAAAAGGAAAAAAAAAAAGAAGGCGTATCTACTCGAGCAGAGCGCGCGCAGCGAGATGTCGGCAGCGACCGAGGTATCAGCCGTGACAGAAAGCCCGACAGCCGGAAAATGCCAACCGTTCATTACCGTTCACATGGGCGCTCCATGGCCGCTCCCAACTCTTTCTCCGGCGCCTCCGCACCTCCGGGGCACGCGAGCTCCGAGTTGACGGGGCAAAAGTGACGTTTTAATTACGGGATCGCGACCGCGGAGGGGTATCGGATGAAGTCGGCCGCTACAGATGTAATTAGTTGCTCGATGGCGGCGGCGTCTGTGCGGTACCGAGAGGCGGCCGCCGTTTCCGGAACGCATCACGCAGAGCTCAGCTCGGCGCCGGGGGCCGCGACCGACCCAGCAGGCCGAGATTAATCGCCCGCCATTAAAAACGCATTTGAGCCGGGGCTCGAACTGGCAGTCCGCTCGCGGCCGCCGGTAATGACACCGAGTACACACCGGTCGTGTAATGCTCCCCGACCCCTCTGCGGCAGGTGCACGGGGTCACTGGCGCCCAAGCCGATAGGAGCGCTAGTTCACCTTCATGCTTGTACGCTAACCGCGGACCTAGAAACGACGGAGAGGCTCCGTCCCCGCCGCAGCCGCAGTGGTCCACAACCCCACGACGACTACCGCAGTGCACTTCACCCCTCCGCCGACCCACACCTAGGGTTATAGTGAGGTTTGGCCCCGATGGACCCCCCCCCCCCCCCCCCCCAAGGGAACGTCTCACACCAGACGAGTGTAACTCCATTGCTTGCGTGTTAGTGTAATGGTGTACGCGTACGTGTGAAACGTCCCCTTAGAAAAATTATAGATGACTGTGTTTAAACTGACACACAATATTTTTAGCGCAACGCAATCTGACTTTCAATAATCCCTACAAAAGAATGGCCCTGACTAACATTAACCTATACCTTTCACAAATCACTTACCTCACAAAAATCTTCGTTACTCGAACTACTGCCAAACAGCGAGCGCCACTACTGCCAGCTAAGTAAAAGATGCAAACTACTGAAGGCACTAACTACTGATAGGCATAGTTAGCAAATGAAAGATTTTGATAGAGAACAAACAATGTATTTACCTTACTAGTGTTCAAAAGTAATAATATATATAGCAGTTCATGACATCCATTCTTACAAATGTACTCTTTCTGATGGACACACGTCCAGATCATCCGCTCTCAAAAATCCGCAATCTCACTTCCCCACATCCACCACTGCTGGCGGCTCACCTCCAACTGCTATATATATTATGACTTTTGAACACTAGTAAGGTAAATACATTGTTTGTTCTCTATCAAAATCTTTCATTTGCTAACTATGCCTATCAGTAGTTAGTGCCTTCAGTAGTTTGAATCTTTTATTTAGCTGGCAGTAGTGGCGCTCGCTGTATTGCAGTAGTTCGAGTAACGAAGATTTTTGTGAGGTAAGTGATTTGTGAAAGTTACAGGTTAATGGTAGTCAGAGCCATTCTTTTGTAGGGATTATTGAAAGTCAGATTCCTTTGCGCTAAAAATAATTGTGTGTCAGTTTAAATACAGTCTTGTATAATTTTTATAAGGGGACGTTTCACGTGGAGAACTTGTTGGCGCAGCAATCGCCGACACAGTGTAGCTGCGGCGGAGTAAGGGGAACACGCTTGCATTCGCCGAGGCAGATGAAAAACCGCCTAAAATCCATCCACAGACTGGCCGGCTCACCGGACCTCGACACAAGTCCGCCGGGCGGATTCGTGCCGGGGACCAGGCTCCGGAAAGCCGTGCGTTAGACCGATTGGATAACCGGAAGGGCGCCTTCATCCTTAGACGGGAAGGGGGCCACTTTTGGTTCAAATGGTTCAAGTGGCTCTGAGCACTATGCGACTTAACTTCTGAGGTCATCAGTCACCTAGAACTCAGAACTAATTAAACGTAACTAACCTAAGGACGTCACACACATCCATGCCCGAGGCAGGATTCGAACCTGAGACCGTAGCGGTCGCTCGGCACCAGACTGTAGTGCCTAGAATCGCACAGCCACATCGGCCGGCGCCACTTTTGGAATGCTGCTGTTCAGTAGTAAGTGAAGAGGCACTTCACTAACATTTTTCTCTTGTCACACCTGTAAAAATTTATCTCACCACGTATGCTGGGTTTTACTCCAAAACTGTTCTCCTGTTTTCTACTGCGCGTGAGTCTGAAAAGCGAAGTAAAGTAGGCTTCCCGTTTCACGGAGCTCAGCCACATTGGTGGGTTAAGAGTAACCATCGACATCAGCCGCATACGTGCTTTGAGATAATCCGAAGACGACCGGTGAAATTTTATGACGGCTGGGGACTCGAACCCAGATTTACCGCTCATCGCTAGCGGTCGCCTTGCCCGTCTAGACTATCTTAGCACGCTTCCCATCTAACACAAATTTTCATCCCGTCATACGCAAATAGCATCTCTGTCCATTCTTCTTCTGCTGGCACTTCACGCTGAGTCCCATACAAGTTCGGACGTAACGAACATTCGCACTGAAATAATTTTAATAGCCCTTGAGCCCATAGACATCAAGATATACACACTTTATATTGATGGAGTCTGTTCTGTCGTAAATATAAAGCAGATGGCGGTAGTATCGCATACACAAGGTAAAAAAAGGCAGTGCAGTAAGTTTCCTTTACTTTACGTCTATGCTCACAAACTTTTTGTTAACAGATTACTGGTTTCGGTCTATAATGATCATCATCAGATTTGTTTTATAAAAACAAAGTCCTAATGTACTGCAGCCATAGTGTTAAATGAAAAATCAGCACTATTTGACGATTCCACTATGGCTGCAGTACATTAGGACTTTGTTTTTATAAAATAGACCTGATGAAACAGGTTATCTGTTAACAAAACGTTTGTGACTGTAGACGTGAATTACAGGAAACTTACTGTATATAAGGGTCACTGTTTTGTTTGCGACAATGTCGCAGCTTGTGAAAAGACAGTGCATCGCCGGAGATGTCTACTGTACTAGTGTGATTCATGTGAAATGGTTTCCAACATGATTACGGTCGCACGACCGGAAATAACACATCTCGAACGTGGAATGGTAGTTGCAGCTAGACGCATGGGACATTCAGTTTCGGAAATCGTTTGGGAATTCTACAATCCCCGATCGACAGCGTCAAAAGTGTGCCTCCAATACCAAATTTCAGGCATTACCTCTTACCATGGACAACGCAGTGCCCGATGGCCTTCACAGCGCTGTTTTTGCAGAGTTGTCAGTGTTAACGGACAAGAAATACTGCGCGAAATAATCACAGAAAACGATCTGGGACGTACAACGAATGTGTTGGTTAGGACAGTGCAATGAAATTTTGCGTTAGTGGGCTATGGCAGCAGACGACTAATGTGAGTGCCGTTGCTAACAGCACGACATCGCCTGCGGCCCTTCTCCTTGGCTCGTGACCTTATCGGAAGGACCCTAGACGAAAGCAGCGGCCTGATCAGATGAGTCCCAATTTCACTCGGTAAGAGCTGACCATAGGATTCGAGTGTGACGCAGACCCCACGAAACCATGGATCCAAGTTGTCAAAAAGACGCCTTGCAAGCTGGTGGTGGCTCCATAATGCTGTGGAATGAACTGGATCATCTGATCCAACAGATCCGATCACTGACTGGAAATGGTTATGTTCAGCTACTTGGAGACCATTCGTGAACTTTATATTCCCAAATAACGATGGAATTTCTGTGGATGACAATGCGGCATATCTTTGGGCCAGAATCCTTCGTGATTTGAAAAACATTCTGGACAATTCTAGTAAATGATTTGGTCGCCCATCGAACATCTATGGGACATAATGGAGAGGTCAGTTGGTGCACAAAATGCTGCACCGCCAACACTTTCGCAATTATTGACGGGTAGAGATGCAGCGCGGCTCAATATTTTTCAGGTGACTTTGGGCCACAATTCTTCGTGATTGGTTTGAAGAACATTCTGGACAGTTGGAGCAAATGATTTGGTCACCCATCGAACATTTGTGGCACCTAATGGAGAAGTCAGTTGGTGCACAAAATGCTGTACCGGCAACACTTTCGCAATTATTGACGGCTACAGATACAGCATGGCTCAGTATTTTTTCAGGGGATTTGTAATTACTTGTTGAGTCCATGTCATGACGAGTTGCTGCACTACACTGGGCAGAAGGATTCCCGACACGATATTGGAAGGCATCCCATGATTTTTGTCATCTCAGTGTATATATGTGTGTATATCCTGAGGGGCGAAGCTAAAGGCCGAGCGTAACTTTATGGTTCCTGTAGCAACAGTGACGTCACCGGCTTAAATTTGTCAGTGCATGTGAGGCAGGTGGAAATTCCATTCCTGACTACTTCCAGTTTCATTCACCAAACTGTAATGCAGTGGTTGTTGTGCGCTTCGCGTACTGTATGTTTGAAATGCAAATCCTGATTATGATGTGACGTACATTTTCCTACAAACACCCTTTTCACGTTGTATCGAGCCTTGTATTACGAAATTCGTATTCGCGTTCGATGGAAATGGATGAGAGATTTCGCAATTGTTTGTTTGCCTTGCCGATGCCAAAGAACACCACTCATGTTTTCCTTCATGTACACTTGAAAACCTGCAAAATCTCTTTGGGGCTGTATTCTCGAAGACACAACGCCTAAGAAACGAATTCTCTACTTTTTATGCCGACAAGTACAGAAAGATTTCCACTGGAAAGATATTAAAAATGCTTATTGAGGATAAGAAAATTTCTACGGATACTTATTAACTGTTTCACCCTATTTCGTCCATCTCTTGTACTACTGCATCTGTGGAACGGACCTTTTCTTGTCTGCAGCTTGTAAAAACGAACTTGAGGAACGCTATTTCAGAAGAAATTCTAGAGCAGTTAATAAAAGCGCAGC
Organism: Schistocerca gregaria; assembly: GCF_023897955.1. Taxonomy (NCBI): domain Eukaryota; kingdom Metazoa; phylum Arthropoda; class Insecta; order Orthoptera; family Acrididae; genus Schistocerca; species Schistocerca gregaria. The sequence continues at coordinate 504,537,611 of NC_064925.1, read as the reverse complement.
CATTCTATTAAGACATCACTGACAAGTTTCCTGCATTAAATCTTGTTGTACAAGAAATAGATTAGTTCAGTTATTAAGATAAACTTTTGTAAATATAGTTTTATGTTTGTTTCCTGCTAGCTCTTCACCTAGCTTACCAGACATGAGACGCCATTGCTTTGTACATGGGGAAGGGTACCTTGTACTAACAATTCTCTATCTTGTTCCACTCGCAGATGGAGAGAAGAAGAAAATGAGTGTCTATGTGCTTCGTTAAAGCCATAATTTCCCTTATTTGGTCTTTGTGCTCGTTACGTGAAATGTATGATGGCGGCAGTAGAATCGTTTGGCGGAATCTTTCTGCAGACAGCTGCAAATGCGGTTCTTTGAATTAGCTCACTAATGTTTCACGCAAAGAACGTCGTCTTCCCTCCCATCTGAGTTAACGAAGCAACCCCATAATGCTCGCGGGTTGATCGTATTTACAGGTGACGAATCTAGCAGCATGCCTCCTAATTTCTTCCATGTCTTCCTTTAATCCGATCTGTTGGGCATGGCAAGCAGTCTAGCAGCACTCAAGAATGTGTCGCAGTAGTTTTTTATCCGTGGTCTCCTCTAAAAGTAAGCTACAATCTCGTAAAATTCTCTCAATAAACCAAAGTCGGCCATTCGCGATCCCTACTGCCCAACTCATGAAGATTTGCTGCGCTACGTCTAAATATGTAATCGAAGTGATTGGTTTAAGCGGCATACTGCCAATGTTGCATTCGAACCTTAGAGGAGTGAAACTTCCTGGCAGATGAAACTGTGACTTCAATTCCGAACCTATGCCTTTCGCGGGAAAGTGCTCTACAGACTTTTTTTAATAACATTGTTATAACTTTTCTCATTCCCTTTCCTAATTATAAAGGATCCTACAAAAAAGGGGTCTATTTGGTACCACGCTTCGTCGTTATCTAGTTACCAAGAAGAGTAGACAAAATTGTATATATACATTTATATCTTTTCTTCTTCTTGCTTCGTATAGGCCAACTAAGGACCACGACATTCAACTATTGCTTTCGGATTGGGCTTTGAAGTTTTCCCAGTAGTTTCGCGTCCTCTGGATGTGTTGTTCCTTCCTCTCCTGTGTCCAGTCTTCTTTCTTGGTAGTCTGTCTTGGAACCTCTTTTATCTAAACTTCTTCCTGAGCATTGTCCGATCCTTCACGTTTCCTTCGGTTATTCCCAGTTCCTGAAGGTCTTTCTCCACTTCCATCAACCATGGTGACTTCGTCTTCGTCTTTTGCAAGTAACAGAGAAGTTGGTTGGTCAATCTGTCACGATGCATCCTGTAAACGTGTCCATAAAATGCTAGACGTATTTTCATAGCTATGTCTGTGATTCTTTCACTGTACTCGTAGAGCTCTCGGTTGGGTCGCCTTTTCTACTTGTCGCCTTCCTTGTCTGGCCCCAGTATCTTCCCCATTAACTTTCCCTCCTGGATTTCGAGCTTTTCAGTGAGTCGCTTCCTACTGAGTATTAAACATTCTGAAGCTTATAAGGCTTCAGGATGGATAGTTGTCTGGTAGTGCTTCAGTCTAGTGTTATGGGAGAGACTAGGTTGTGGACTTGAGTTGATAGTGCTGTTCCTTCAGACAGATTACGTTCCAGCCAATCTCCCAAGTACACAAACCTGTTGGTTTTCTTGATCTCTCCCTGGTCTAGATGCAGTGTGCTAGGAGATTCACCTACTCGTATGTTCGTGATGTACTGCGTTTTTCCAAGTGATGCATGAATCCCAACCTTTGCTGCTTGCCGTCTGAGAACGCTGAGTTGTTTCACTGATGTTTCTGTTGAATCTAATAGAAGTGCTAGGTCATCGGCAAATGCCAGGCAATCAGCATAGAGCTCATTGCACTTATGTCCCAGAGATACCATTTGGAATCCCCTCTCGAGCTAACTCCAACCGCCACTCTCTTATTATCTATTCCAGTTGAGGAGGAGAGGGTACAGACCATCTCCCTGTCTAGCTCCCAATTTGATTTCAAAACTTTCTGAGAGGTTTCGTCTGAACTCTACCCGTGACATGGTGTTGCTTAAAGTCTGTCGGGTAAGGCTGTGGGTCTTCTCATCTAGCCCTAGTTCTTCCACCATCTTCATCAAGTGAGTCATATGCCTTCTTGAAATTAACGAAGATGACGACATACTTCTTACCAGCCATTTCTACTTGTCGTAGCACTGACTTCAGGTTCAGTATCTGTTTAGTACAAGAGCGTCCTTTTCTAAATCCTGCCTGGTATTACCCTAGCTGTGGGTCCAGTTGTGGTTCTGCTCTGTTTAGTAAGGCCTTGGAGAAAATCTTGTATGTGACAGGCACTAATGAGATTCCTCGATAATTATTGGTGTCAGTCAAGTCTCTTTCTTGTGTAAGGGGTGAATCAAGGCAGAGGTCCAGTCACCAGGTAATGTTTCAGTCTCCCAAATGTTTTGTAGGATTTCCGTCAACTTGCTTAAAGTCTTGTCTCCCGCCTGCTTCCACAGTTCGGCCACTATTGAGTCTTCTCCTGATGCTATGTTGTTTTTCAAGGCCTGGATGATTTCTATTACTTCTTCTTTCGTCGGTGGTTGCGAGTTTTTTTGCTTGGTGCTGTCCTGGTAATCAAAGAACGTGTCAGGTGATTCACAGTTCAGGAGATTCTCAAAGTATATGGCCAGAAGATGGCAGTTGTCTGTAGCGTTGTAAGCTAGCTTCCCATCTAGTCCTCTGAAGTGGAGGATAGGTTCCGTTTAAAACTTCTATAGAAATTCCTGCTGTTGTTTTTCTTGACGTCGTCATCCAGTTGTGTCAATTGGTCTTTTGTGAACTGCCGTTTTTCTTGTCTGATGGTTCTGGAAGTTAACTTTCGTTGTTCTATGAACTTGTCTTTGTTCTCTTGTGTCTTCTGCGAGTTACACTTCAGCGAACCATCTGTCTCAGCATCACTGCCTCCTCACAAATACTTATCCACCGGGTATGTTTCTTTTGTTTCAGTAATGGTGCAGTCTCTGTGGCAACTTTCACTATGTTCTTGTCAATTCATCCCAGTATTTGCTTTCCAATGATTCCAATTCCTCTGTGAATTGGTTACAAGTTGAAAGGTTTCTAGCAAACTTAGTAAGCGTGAGTTACTTGGTTCTCTTATTGTTCCTAGGCAGAAATCTCAGCTTTGTTTTTGAGAGGTAGTGGTCAGAGTCCAAGTTTGCTCCTCTCAACACCTTTACATTGTGGATCTCTCTACGGGATTTCCTTGAGATGGCAGAATGATCAATCTGAAATTCTCCCAAGAGGTTGTTGGGTGATGTCCATGTCATCTGCTTCTTTGGTAGTCTCTTGAAGGCCGCTGACTTCATGACCAAGTTGAAAGCTTTAAAGACTGCCACAAGGCGCTCTCCATTCCTGTTGGTCCGTTTGTGGGCTGGCTTTTCTCCTATGATATCTCTAAATTTGCGCTCTTTCCACAACAGCTCATTGAAGTCGCCAACTAGGTTGATTGAGTGACGTTCTGGGACCTTGCTGACAAAGGCCTCTAGTTCTTCCCAAAACTTGTTAGTATTTTTCGGGTTACGCTTATTGTCCTCATTGATGGGTGCGTAAACATTTACTACAGTGTAGATCTTGTTAGTAGAGACAACTTGACTACTGGGCGAGCTGAAATCAGTTACTGAATCGAGCATCTTATGGCCTGCAATGAACGCAGTCCCCAGGTATGGAACATTCTTCATTTTCCTACGTCCTACCTTTCCTTTAAAAATGCGATAGCCCTCTGAATCAAAGACATGTTCATCTGTATACCTGGTTTCCTGTATTGCTGTGAGCAGTATCTCGTGCAGAGTCAATGTGTCTGTCGAATGTTTCAGTCTGCCTATTTTGAGTAGCGAGTTGATGTTCAATATGGCAAAGCAGTTCTGTTGTCTGTGTCTGGTTTTCTTGCTGGTGGTTCCAGGACGCTCCGATTCGTCCTCAAAGCATGTTGGTGTGGGCTCCCCAGAATACAAACGCCCACTGACACCGCCAGAGGCGGAGGTGGATTTGATACCACCTAGGGTAGCAACTTCCGCGAGTTTGTCCACCATGCTTTAGTTGAATATTGTCTTGGGGGACCAGGTAACCTCCGATCAGGTTACTAACGAGGTTGTGAGCTCCGGTTGGTTCATTTATGGTTTCCTCCCGTAGACTGGTTACCTTCCCAAGCTGAGGAGACCAAAGTACCCACAGTGGTTCTTCCGCCTTCCTTGCCGTCGAGATGATGCCAATGGTCTTCGTCCGCCTCCGAAGTTGTTGACCAGTTTTCACCTGTACCCTAGGCAGGGCCCTTACAGCGAACTACCAGCCGGGCCAGCTGGACCCTGGTGTTTTTAGGGGGTTGTTACTCCTTCTACTCCTCCTTCCTCTACTCTTGCGCTTAGAGGCCCTGGGATTGCGACCGGTATAGCGGAGTTTGTACTTTTTATTTATATAATTTTTTTTGTCCTTTTGAAGAATTCTCAAAAAAATATACTAGTAATAAAAGTGAATTTGTGTTATATAATGTGTAAAATCACACAAGGTACGACCTGCTGCATAACAGCTCGAGAAATAAATAAATAAATACCCCACTTTGACACTTGAAAGAAAAATATCTTCTCCACAAGATGAGACATGGTAGCCGATTAAAACAGGAAGTAGAATGAATTTCTTTTATTTCCGACATTTTTGGTCCTTGCACTACCCGTTTCGGTCAGCAATGACCATCTTCAGAGTTCAGGACAAATTATAAAACAGATCTGAAGATCTACCGAAACCGGTAGTCTAAGGACAAAAAGCTTTGTGATAATTTGCGGAATTAGAAGAAATTCATTCTAATATCTGCTCCATCTTAAGTAGTGGTCTCAAACTACGCCTATCCCAACAGTTCTACTACAGGAAAGAAGCAAGAGGAAAAGAAAGGAATTAACAGAGGAAAAATTATTTTTTTTTCTCCGACTTCTGCAGTGAAGTCCATGGTGGCCGCGAATAGCCGTGGAGAAATAGCGCACGTGTTCTCGAAATAAAGGGGAAAACCGCTGGGGCTTGTAGTATCAAAAAATCAGAAAGAATGCGCCATATCAACTGCTGATTGCAGGGTCAGCCCACATGCACCGCGGGTCGCAGAAAACTTTCCAAAGGAATTTGGAAAAGTTCTGCCAATACACCGGATTACGGACAATGACGCAATGTCGTTCGTTCGTGTAAGTCCAAAAATAGGTAATACTCAACACACCAGTAGGAAAAGAATATCGAACTGCACTGCCACAGAATTGATTCACAGACTAAGTCTTCGTCTGCGGGTGCTATACGTCATCCGGAAGCAACACCGTTTGCGTTGCTTTCCGGTCAGGAGCAACGCGTATGAGGAATGCAAGAATTCGCTGGATCAAGTGCCAGACTTCTAACGGTGGACCACAAAGGAAGCGATGTTCGTCCGTGTTCGCCACGTCGCACGTGACGCAAAAGGGGGCTTCAGGGAGGTGAAGTTGGTGTAGGCGAGAACAGTTCGGTTGTTTCTAGAATGAAATTTCTCCCTGCAGAGGACTGTGCGCTGATATAAAACTTCCTGGCAGATTAAAACTGTATAGCGGACCGAAATCGAACTCGGGACCTTTGCCTTTCGCTGGTAAGTGCTCTACCATTTGAGCAGACTGAGCTACTCAAGCACGACTCACGACTCCTCCTCACAGCTTTGTTTTCACTAGTACATCGTCTGCAACCTTTAGAACTTCACAGAAGATCTCCTGCGAAATTTGCAAGAGTAGCGCTCCTGAAAGAAAGGAGAGTGCGGAGATGTGGCTTAGCCAGAACCTGGATGTTTCTAAAATGAAATTTTCAGTCAGTATCGGACTGTGCACTGATATGAAACTTCCCGGCAGATTAAAACTGCGTGCAGGACCGAGACTTGAACTCGGGACCTATGCCTTTGTGGGTAAGTGCTCTGGAAGGTAGGAGACGAGATGCTTTTGGCGGAAAAGCTGTGAGGAGCGTTCGTGAGTCGTGCTTCGGTAGCTCAGTTGGTAGAGCACTTGCCCGCGAAAAGCAAAGGTCTCGATTTCGAGTCTCGGTTCAGCACACAGTTTTAATCTGCCAAGAAGTTTCACATCAGCGCACAGGCCGCTGCAAAGGTAAAATTTCATTGGAGGTTTATTTTTCCTACTCATCCACTTTAGCTTACATTTTTCCTCATTTATTTCTCGGTGTGCTTAAAATGCACGAGGGCTCCAACCGAAAAAGACTCTCCCAAGCTCTGATTCGTTGGCAATGGTCAAGGCCTCAGCATTTCCACAAGAGATAGCTGCCCGTTCCTGTTAAGAAGATATACTGCTCCAGCAGGCCGAGTCTGCCAGTAACGATTCGACTGCGTGCTGACAAGCGATTAACACATGGCGTGCGGTTGTACGATCTACGAAAGACGCTCGTGTCGTAGCGGTCGCTTTTACACAAGTTTCAGAAACCAGCTAATTACTTCATAGGCTCCATATAAAAAAACCACTGAAGCAGCTCACTTTGTTGTTGTTGTTGTTGTTGTTGTGGTCTTCAGTCCTGAGACTGGTTTGATGCAGCTCTCCATGCTACTCTATCCCGTGCAAACTTCTTCATCTTCCAGTACCTACCGCAACCTACATCCTTCTGAATCTGCTTGGTGTATTCATCTCTTGGTCTCCCTCTAGGATTTTTACCTTCCACGCTGCCCTCCAATACTAAATTGGTGATCCCTTGATGCTTCAGAACATGTCCTACCAACCGAACCCTTCTTCTAGTCAAGTTGTGCCACAAACTCCTCTTCTCCCCAATCCTATTCAATACTTCCTCATTAGTTATGTGATCTACCCATCTAATCTTCAGCATTCTTCTGTAGCACCACATTTCAAAAGCTTCTATTCTCTTCTTGTCCAAACTATTTATCGTCCATGTTTCACTTCCATACAAGGCTACTCTGCATACAAATACTTTCAAAAATGACTTCCTGACACTTAAATCTATACTCCATGGTAACAAATTTCTCTTCTTCAGAAACGCTTTCCTTGGCATTGCCAGTCTACATTTTATATCTTCTCTACTTCGACCATCTTCAGTTATTTTGCTCCCCAAGTAGCAAAACTCCTTTACTACTTTAAGTGTCTCATTTCCTAATCTAATTCCCTCAGCATTACTCGATTTTATTCGACTACATTCCATTATCCTCGTTTTGCTTTTGTTGATGTTCATCTTATATCCTCCTTTCAAGACACTATCCATTCCGTTCAACTGCTCTTCCAAGTCCTTTGCCGTCTCTGACAGAGTTACAATGTCATCGGGCAACCTCAAAGTTTTTATTTCTTCTCCATGGATTTTAATACCTACTCCGAATTTCTCTTTTGTTTCCTTCACTGCTTGCTCAATATAAAGATTGAATAACATCGGGGGGAGACTACAACCCTGTCTCACTCCCTTCCCAGCCACTGCTTCCTTTTCATGCCCCTCGACTCTTATAACTGCCATCTGGTTTCGGTACAAATTGTAAATAGCCTTTCGCTCCCTGTATTTACCCCTGCCACCTTCAGAATTTGAAAGAGAATATTCCAGTCGAAATTGTCAAAAGCTTTCTCTAATTCTACAAACGCTAAAAACATAGATCTGCCTTTTCTTAATCTAGCTTCTAAGATAAGTCGTAGGGTCAGTATTGCCTCACGTGTTCCAACATTTCTACGGAATCCAAAGAGATCTTCGCCGAGGTCAGCTTCTACCAGTTTTTCTGTTCGTCTGTAAAGAATTCGCCTTAGTATTTTGCAGCTGTGACTTATTAAATTGACAGTTCGGTAATTTTCACATCTGTCAACACCTGCTTTCTTTGGGATTGGAATTATTATATTCTTCTTGTAGACTGAGAGTATTTCGCCTGTTTCATACATCTTGCTCACCAGATTGTAGAGTTTTGTGAGGACTGGCTCTCCCAAGGCCGTCAGTAGTTCTAATGGAATGGTTGTCTACTCCGGGGGCCTTGTTTCGACTCAGGTCTTTCAGTGCTCTGTCCAACTCTTCACGCAGTATCGTATCTCCCATTTCATCTTGATCTAGATCCTCTTCCATTTCCATAATATTGTCCTCAAGTAAATCGCCCTTGTATAGACCTTCTATATACTCCTTCCATCTTTCTGCATTCCCTTCTTTGCTTAGAACTGGGTTTCCATCTGAGATCTTGATATTCATGCAAGTGGTTCTCTTATCTCCAAAGGTCTCTTGAATTTTCCTGTAGGCAGTATCTATCTTACCCCTAGTGATACTCGCTTCTACATCCTTACATTTGTCCTCTAGCCAGCCCTGCTTAGCAATTTTGCACTTCCTGTCGATCTCATTTTTGAGACGTTTGTATTCCTTTTTGCCAGCTTGATTTACTGCATTTTTATAATTTTTCCTTTCATCAATTAAATTCAATACATCTTGTGTTACCCAAGGATTTCTACTAGCCCTCGTCTTTTTACCTACTTCATCCTCTGCTGCCTTCACTATTTCATCCCTCAGAGCAACCCATTCTTCTTCTACTGTATTTCTTTCCCCCATTCCTGTCAATTTTTCCCTTATGCTCTCTCTGAAACTGTGTACAACCTCTGGTTTAGTCAGTTTATCCAGGTCCCATCTCCCTAAATTCCTACCTTTTTGCAGTTTCTTCAGTTTTAATCTACATATCATAACCAATAGATTGTGGTCAGAGTCCACATCTGCTACTGGAATCGTCTTATAATTTAAAACCTGGTTCCTAAATCTCTGTCTGACCATTACATAATCTATCTGATACCTTTTAGTATCTCCAGGATTCTTCTATGTATACAACCTTCTTTTATGGTTCTTGAACCAAGTGTTAGCTATGATTAACTTATGCTCTGTGCAAAATTCTACCAGGCGGCTTCCTCATTCATTTCTTAGCCCCAATCCATATTCACCTACTGCATTTCCTTCCCTCCCTTTCCCTACTATCGAATTCCAGTCACCCATGGCTGTTAAATTTTCGTCACCCTTCACTATCTGAATAATTTCTTTTATTTCACCATACATTTCTTCAATTTCTTAGTCATCTGCAGAGCTAGTTGGCATATAAACTTGTACTACTGTAGTAGTGGGCTTCGTATCTATCTTTGCCACAATAATGCGTTCACTGTGCTGTTTGTAGTAGCTTACCCGCATTCCTATTTTCTTATTCACTATTAAACCTAGTCCTGCATTACCCCTATTTGATTTTGTGTTTATAACCCTGCAGTTACCTGACCAGAAGTATTGTTCCTCCTGCCCCCGAACTTCACTGATTCCCACTATATCTAACTTTAACCTATCCATTTCCCTTTTTAAATTTTCTAACCTACATGCCCGATTAAGGGATCTGACATTCCACGCTCCGATCCGTAGAACGCCAGTTTTCTTTCTCCTGATAACGGCATCCTCCTGAGTAGTCCCCGCCCGGAGATCGAATGGCGACTATTCTACCTCCGTAATACTTTACCCAAGAGGACGCCATCATCATTTAACCATACAGTAAAGCTGGATGCTCTCGGGAAAAATTACGAGAATAGTTCCCCCTTGCTTTCAGTCGTTCGCAGTACCAGCACAGCAAGGCCGTTTTGGTTAGTGTTACAAGGCCAGATTAGTCAATCATCCAGACTGTTGCTCTTGAAACTACTGAAAAGGCTGCTGCCCCTCTTCAGGAACCACACGTTTGTCTGGCCTCTCAACAGATACCCCTCCGTTTTGGTTGCACCTACAGTACGGCTATCTGTATCGCTGAGGACCGCAAGCCTCCCCACCAACGGCAAGGTCCATGGTTCATGGGAGGCAGCTCACTTTAGTGTAGCAATTTTTTACCGTTTCATGTGCTTAGGAGAAAATAAATCAAAATTAAAAATTGTCTCGTAAGCACATTAAACAGTAAAAAATTGTTACAGTAACGTGAACTACATGGATTGGACAACAATGCCGCGAGAAATCAATGCTTGAATATAAAGTGCAGATGCTAACCAAACCTACAGGATGCGTTGTTGAATTTCACCACGAACGGCTCCTGTGCAGTGTCCTCAGTATGTTACAAATGTCTGTCATAGTCAGAATAATATTCTGTATGGTTATGGGTGCATTTTGTCGGAGATAAATGAATTCGAACGTAGACAAATAGTTGCTGCTCTTATGGCTGATGCTTTCATCATCAAGGACAAAAGTATGTGTGTGTTGAGTGTTCGTGACGAACGGTCAGTGAGGAGCATTGTGGCGAAATATAAGAAACAACACTCGCAAAAGTCACTCTAAAACTGAATGTCGCACTCGCGATCCCTGGCTGCACCAAAACAACACGGAGAGAGCTCCATATGCAAGGAAATGTAGGGCGAGCTGCAATTCCAAAATCACTGATCGCTGACGCAAACGTCCGTAACTGGAAGACGCTACGCCGAAATCATAAAACCTAGACTATGGAGCAATGGAAGAAAGTCAGTCGGTCCACTGACACTTGTTTCAGACTATTTCTAACCTCTGCCGAATTTTCGTCCCAAGAGTGAAGCATGGCGGGTGTTCGGTGAAGATTTGGGCAGCTATGTCGTGGTATTCCATGGATCCTATGATCAGTCTGCAAGGTAGCATTACTGTCAAGGTTCATGTGACCTGCTTGCTTGATCAGGCCTATCCCACGGTGCAGTGTTTGTTCCCCACTTGGGATGCTGTGTGGCAAGGCGGCAGGTCACGTGTTCACACAGCTCGGGCCGCTCACGACTGGTTTTATGTCCACGACGATGAATTGTCGCATCTTCCCTGGCCGCTACATTCACCAGCTCTGGATGTTATTTAGCCTTTGTGGGCTACTTTGGAGAGAAAGGTGAGTGCGCGACTTGAACTTGGCAATGTTTTGCAGGAAAAATTGTATAAAATTCCTTCGAAAACTATACAGTAGCGGTATTTACCCATTTATAGGCGACTGGAAGCTGTTTTGAATGCCAGCTGCATTTCTACACTATGTTACGCATAGTAATGTGTAGTCTCTTCAGTGCTTCCAAATTTTTGTCCATTCTTTTTATTTCGCTGGTTTCTGTGTACTGCTTGGCGTATATGACCCTTTTTTTTGTCATCAGTCTACTGACTGGTTTGATGCGACCCGCCACGAATTCCTTTCCTGTGCTAACCTCTTCATCTCAGAGTAGCACTTGCAACCTACGTCCTCAATTATTTGCTTGACGTATTCCAATCTCTGTCTTCCTCTACAGTTTTTGCCCTCTACAGCTCCCTCTAGTAACATGGAAGTCATTCCCTCACGTCTTAGCAGATGTCCTATCATCCTGTCCCTTCTCCTTATAAGTGTTTTCCACATATTCCTTTCCTCTCCGATTCTGCGTAGAACCTCCTCATTCCACACCTTATCAGTCCACCTGATCTTCAACATTCGCCTATAGCACCACATCTCAAATGCTTCGATTCTCTTCTGTTCCAGTTTTCCCACAGTCCATGTTTCACTACCTTACAATGCTGTACTCCAGACGTACATCCTCAGAAATTTCTTCCTCAAATTAAGGCCGGTATTTGATATTAGTAGACTTCTCTTGGCCAGAAATGCCTTTTTTGCCATTGCGAGTCTGCTTTTGATGTCCTCCTTGCTCCGTCCGTCATTGGTTATTTTACTGCCTAGGTAGCAGAATTCCTCAGCTTCATTGACTTCGTGACCATCAATCCTGATGTTAAGTTTCTCGCTGTTCTCATTTCTACTACTTCTCAGTACCTTCGTCTTACTCCGATTTATTCTCAAACCATACTGTGTACTCATTAGACAGTTCATTCCGTTCAACAGATCATTTAATTCTTCTTCACTTTCACTCAGGATAGCAATGTCATCAGCGAATCGTATCATTGATATCCTTTCACCTTGTATTTTAATTCCACTCCTGAACCTTTCTTTTATTTCCATCATTGCTTCCTCGATGCACAGATTGAAGAGTAGGGGCGACAGGCTACAGGCTTGCCTTACTCCCTTCTTAATACGAGCATTTCGTTCTTGATCGTCCACTCTTATTATTCCCTCTTGGTTGTTGTACATATTGTATATGACCCGTCTCTCCCTTTAGCTTACCCCTACTTTTTTCAGAATCTTGAACAGCTTGCACCATTTTATATTGTCGAACGCTTTTTCCAGGTCGACAAATCCTATGAACGTGTCTTGATTTTTCTTTAGCCTTGCTTCCATTATTAGCCGTAACGTCAGAATTGCCTCTCTCGTGCCTTTACTTTTCCTAAAGCTAAACTAATCGTCACCTAGCGCATTCTCAATTTTCTTTTCCATTCTTCTGTATATTATTCTTGTAAGCAGCTTCGATGCATGAGCTGTTAAGTTGATTGTGCGATAATTCTCGCACTTGTCAGCTCTTGCCGTCTTCGGAATTGTGTGGATGATGCTTTTCCGAAAGTGAGATGGTATGTCGCCAGACTCATATATTCTACACACCAACGTGAATAGTCGTTTTGTTGCCACTTCCCCTAATGATTTTAGAAATTCTGATGGAATGTTATCTATCCCTTCTGCCTTATTTGACGTCACTATTAAAAGTATTTTGGACTGTTACTCCGTGGTCAGACGGATTTCACACTAAACCCACCGTTTCGTCGCCATCTGCCAACATTTTCAAATGAAATAATCTAGCAACCAGTCATGGAAACATAATTTATGTTACTTCCAATAGATGACGCTATGTATCTGAATGCACAAATCAAAAGTTGACAGCCGGCCGGTGTGGCCGAGCGGTCTAGGTGCTCCAGTCTGGAACAGCGCGACCGCTGCGGTCGCAGGTTCGAATCCTGCCTCGGGCATGGATGTGTGTGACGTCCTTAGGTTACTTAGGTGTAAGTAGTTCTAAGTTATAGGGGACTGCTGACCTCAGATGTTAAGTCCCATAGTGCTCAGAGCCATTTGAACCAAGTTGACAGACTTCAGGTAAAAATTACAGTACGAGACAAACAATCGTATTACTTAAATAACGCCATTAACAAAGTGTCGCGCATATAAAGAACCATATGTGTGGATAACGACTTTATATTTACTATGCAAACTATAGCCTCACGAACAAGTGTTCCGTGGGCCCTTATATTTCTCATGCGCCTTTTGATGCACTTGTAGTTCGTACGTAGAACGGCAGATGGCCACTGATACCACTATTCGGTTTCGCCATTATGACAAATAAGTTTCATTTCCCAAATTTGTGTGAATGGAATCATATTTTTAGCAAGTTTATATCTTCTTACAATTTTGACGCTCGTAGTTTTGACATATATATTTACTTTGTTATTATCATCTGACAAATGAAGTTCAGGCATTTTCACCTGTTGTAATTATTTAATTTGGTATCATCAATTACCATCACAGTATAATTTTTTTGTAATCTGATATATTTCTTATTGCTTGAATTTTACATTACTTTTGTATTTTACATAGAGGGCGCTTATTGCAACGTGGCGCCACCTCATGTTGTCTTCTCGTAGTGGTGACCTATGATGTGTCACTTCATGATATAAATCTGCCAAGGACAGTACTTCTACTTAAGGCATGTATCGGTTAGAAAAATGGTATGTTACGACTTGAATTTTAATTTCAGACATCTGTATATGTTGTAATTGATGTAACTACGTTTTATTATCAATTATTTCATTTGTTAAAGCAGTTGTTGTTTATGCCCTGTCTCTTGTATTTGTTTTAACACCGATGATGACTGATATCAGACGAAATCGTTTTGCAACAGGATAAATAAATTATGTTTCCGCGACTGGTTGCTACATTCTTTGTAATATAATATTCCACGGCCGCTGCACAGAAAGGGAACCTTACGGAGCCCAATATTCAAAAATTTTCAAGTGAGGTCATAGAGTTTCATTGAGCGCCCGATTCTCACCCTGGACCGCTACTGACTGCAGAAAAATTCCTTTTACGCCAGTTACCGCGCAATAGAGCGACGTCACACACTTTGGATACCCGGGAGCAGTTGGCCGTTGCGGACTGCAGACCTCCGCTGTTGCTATCACCCCGTGGTGGAAGACTCGTACACATCTTCATCAGCAACGAGATACAGGTGTCTTGTGTAATGGAGAAATGTACATGGGTGCCACATAAATAACTAGAAGAGCACAAGAGCAATTGTAGAAGGGCAGAGAGACAGACCATCCGTTGCGGAACATGCTTTGCAGCCAGGAGACCCTAACATTCATTTTGACAGGGCTCAAGTACTGACAGCCACAAGCGGATACCATGAAAACCTATACAGAGAGACAACAGAGATTATTAACCACCCCAGGAATTTGAGTAGGAAGGAGGAGGGTGTGATATTGAGTGCCATCTGGATCCCGGTGCCGAAGAAGATGTGTATTTTATTAAATGTGAGAATTTTTTTATTCCTAAAGCTGAATATCTAATTAAAACAAATAGTATATTACGTTTGCCCGATAAGCGAGAGGATGACTGCTCACAATAGTTACACAACACACTCGGAGCTGCAAACACGTCGCCAAGAAACTATTACTAAAGAAACGATTATGTTCCGACCGCGGGTAACACTGACAGTGCAGAGCTGTCAGTGAATCACGGCTAAGTTGTAACACGTACTAAGCTTCCGAAAGAACAGGAACGTTTAAGGCGCTGCATTAACAACAGGAACAATCTGTGCATAACAGGTTGTGCGACTCAACGCTGAGACTATTACTGTGACAAGGTACGAATAGTTTACTTTATTTTAAATTACTGAAATTTTAAAGGTAACACTTAAACATTATAATTAAAACTAAATAATTTAATCATTACTCTCCAAACACGAGGTTTTTGTGTCTGAAGCAAATAGGAATGTAGATTAAATAACGTTGAAGGAGCTACAGGTTACAGAAAGATATAACAAAAACACGAAGACTCCAGGATGTTACAAAATCAATATATAACTGAAAAAATATCCATAAAATATAAAATAATACACGATTTTATGACTATGTGCAGGCAAAGTGACTATGTGCAGGAATATATAGCCCAGATATGCCCAATTTATAAGAAAGGAAACAAACATTACTGTCAGAACTACAGAGATATTAGCCTTCCGAATCCATGTTATAAATTGTATGCTATAATTTTAACAAAACGACTGTAGCCAATCGCTGAAACTATATTACTTGATGCCCAACATGGTTTTCGAAAAGGCAGGTCATGATTGGACTGTATCTTCATCATCACAAAACTAGTGAATTCCACTTACCAAATTTCTTGGCTTCATCGTCTACGAAAAGGCGTCTCATAAAGTAAGTCGAAACAAACTGTGGGGAATTTCAACAAACAGAGTGATTCGATGTCACCTTATAAGAAGCGTACAGGATTTATATATGAATGACAAAATACGAATAAAAATAGCAGGCTGCAGACATAATACGGCTGAAATAAACTGAGGAGCTAGACAGACGTGTGCCCTTTAACCACTCTTTGTAATATGTCTGTTACCGGCCAACCAGATTTCAAGATGAACTACCTACTTCAAACTCGTTCATCCTGTTAGTGATAGGATAAAACAGTTTAGCCTAGGTCGAATCGGTTTAGCCTAGTTAGAATTTACATGCTTTTAGGTAAACTGGTACGTCCTAGTCTGAACTAATTTCACCTAGTCTGTATCTTCTATAAGCTTTTAAAAGTATCGGAACCCATGTCGCTGCCTGTACGAACGGGGAATCTCCGAATCATCTCTGGCTCGCCCCTCGCGCCCCTCAACTGCTCTTCGCTCTTACTGTTCTTTGTTTTGAAAGGTATTTTTCATCGACGAGTGGGCCTGTTGAGTTGCTGGTTGCGTTTAAAAGATTTTATTATATTCCTAGTATAATTACTGTGAGGCGTTTTATCATGGATGAGCCTTCGTGTAGTAGATAAGCCAATCAAAAGCTGTGGAGAGAAAAGTTTCTGGAGGAAATTTTGCAGAGTGAGAAAAAAAACGTCCTATCATTATAATGTGTTATCAGTAGACGAATATCCGGATTTGGTTAAACAAGTAGAAGACGCGGAAAAGTTTCAAAAAAGACATCATTACAAAAAAGAAGACTTAAACGATTTGCTGTTTTGAAAACTGGTGAGGTGAAAAACTCATTGCACGATGTGAAGGGAATATAAAATACTTTGTTCCAGCTGCTTGAACTTTATGATGTGATTGACGCAGCTCATGTAGCTGTGGGTTGTGGTGGTCGCGATAGGATGTTAGCCGAGACATAAAAAAGGCCAATATCACAGAGGAAATGATATACCTCCATTTATCAATGTGTGATGTTTGTCAACAAAAGAAGGCAAAAAAGAAACGAGGGCTAGTTTCAAATGTTCCATTCGGAAACGAACAGCAGATGCCAAGTCGATCTGATTGACTGGAATTAAAAATTCATTTTAGTTTACCAAGACCATATCACAAAATTTGTTCTCCTTCGTGCTTTAACATGAAAGAGGGCTGAAGAAGTGGCTTATCATTTGAATGACGTATTCCTAACTGTAGGGGCGCCTGTGAGTTAACTTCCCAAAGATGTTCGAGCTCAAATGCGGTTCCTCTTTGTCGAAAAGTCTTGGTTCATACTCGTCTAGGGGTTGAACTGCACGTGTCGCATTACACACCCTAAATTACATACTTGTGACCCTTTCGGTTAAATTGTCTGGCAGATGGCAAGTCTGCGAAATACGAAGTTAATATTATAATAACAGTAATAATATTATCGGGAACTAAGTTACGACCCATAAATGATGTAGGCCACACAGTTGCGATTTGGTTAGAATAATGTTTATTCAGAAAGCAAACTAATAGCGGGAGAGGTCGTATTTAGAGTTACTGTTACATTCGAGCGCATATCCATTTGACACAGCTCGATCATTCACATTCTCGTCGCAAAATACAAGTTATCCACGAGAAATTTTAGAAGTCGTTTCACTTCCAAGCTGCCTAAAGACCGACTCTTCGCTTCCGTGTCTCAATCCGAACTGTACCCAATGGTGTCTCCAGCCGAACTGCCCGCCTTTACGTCTGCGCCAGCACTCACTCTGCCCGTCTGCGACCGAGTTTCCCGCGGGCCAAACATCTTCGCACAACTGACTAGCGCAGTTTCATTTCCTGGAGCCGTCCATCTGATAGGCTGCACCTTATTCTACGTTTCTTTACGTTTTAACATATTTAAATAATCAATGCTTGGCCACTTTCACGTTCTAAATAACGTAACAATAATATCCATTACATAATAAACGTTAAATTCTTTTACATAAAACCAATAGAATTTGCTTCTTAACTCTGAATGTCACAGCCAGTAACCTTGCACCAATTTGATTTCTGATAAATAAATAAAGAACAAAAGTAAGTATTATGCACTAAACTTTACAACAAATATTCTATTACCTAATGATTCAACGAGGTGCCATGCTGTTATCTTTCAACGTGTTTTGTGTGGAAGAAATTATGATCTGATGATTAACTGAAAATACTGATAATTTAAATTTAATATATTTTTTAAACAAATAGAGTTACATAGTTGATATTTAGAACCTTTGTCATTTTAATGATGCGCCTCTATATGAAATGTCAATCGTTAAGATCGACCAAAGCGTTCAGAATTTAGCATTCAGGTCTTTGTTACAAAACTTGTAAATGTAGTTTCAACAGTAAATCCTAAACTATTACACATATGATCAGTATTCAAGTTTTACTGGGACCATCATGATAATTTATGGAGGAGGGCATATTAAAATCGCTGTGGCTTCATTCCCTGAATTACTAGGGAATTAAAACGTTTCCATAAATGTTTCGCTCTATGACCGGTCTTAGGTCCACCATACTTAACACCACTGTCTCCTTGTCAGCCGTCCGCTGTGGCCGAGTGATTCTAGGCGCTTCAGTCCGGAACCGCGCTGCTGCTACGGCCGCAGGTTTGAATCCTGCCTCAGGCATGAATGTGTGTGATGTCCTTAGCTGTTAGGTTTAGGTACTTTTAAGCCTAGGGGACAGATGATCCCAGATGTTAAGTCCCATAGTGCTTAGAGCCATTTTTCTCCTTGGCCATACGTCTTCTACTGGTTTTTCCTATGACGCAGGTTCTCGTCTGTCTCATTCGCACACCAATGCGCTTAGGCCTCAATAGACAAAAGACGCCTGTGAGTTTCCCCAGCTCGTGGTGAATCTGTGCCCTTTGTGTGCACGCGGTCCCGGACGGCAGGGTTCGTTTCACAATTCCTGTAGGCTGACTCTTTCGGTCATATATTTAAATGAGAGCGCAATGCTCGTTAACTCACACGCCGTGCATTCTCAAATCTAATACTGACAGTGAATTTGTCAATAATGTTATAAGTGAACTCTCAAATCTTTGGTCAGAACTGAAAATTGTGCGTGCAAAACCAAGGCACAGTCAAAGTCAGGGTTCTGTTGAACGTGCCAACCAAGACACTGGAGATATGGTAAGTTCTTGGTTGAAGGACAACAATTCGATGATGTGATCGGAAGGATTAAGTTAAGTCCAATTCATGAAAAGTCGAGCTTACCACTCTAGCATAAAACAATAACCTTTCAAAGCACTATTCGGAATCGAACCTAGAGTAGGACTTTTCACTTCCACAATGTCTCAAGAAATCATAAATGATATTCAGTTTGAAGATGACCTAAAGAAGGTAATCGAAGATGACAGCAATACTGAACAGTACGGAGACAGTGATGATGATAACATTGTGAAAATTGACACAAACGAGATTCAAAATGGTAGAAAAATTGCGACAGAAAATTTAAAAAACAAGCTAAAAAAGTGAAAGCTCCCTCTGACAAATCCCATCTATCAGCTGACAGTAGAGACAACGTAACCGTACTTATACCAGATGTAGATAAAGGCAGAGGTGACCTTCGAAACATAACTGGAGTAATACTTCAAAAGATTGATGAGGGCCTCTACAAAGTTAGCACCAAACATGGAGTACTTCAAAAACATTATTGCAGGTATAATTTCATTAAAATTTTCCATATTTTTTTGTAATAAAACAGTAAAAAATATTTGTTTTGACTACTTTTTATTTTTTAGAACTGATTTCGACATCTGCATTCAGAAGTTTTTAGATTTGGGAGATATCAACCAGGATATTGCAGGATATTCAAATATCTTTAATGACTGCAGCCACAAAACATTCTACTGGATCAGAGCAAGGCTTCGTAAAATGGAAATGCATGAAAAACTGTACAATAAACAAATGCAATTGTAAGAAAAACAGAGTACTCTCCAATTCTATGTGCCATCAAAGTAAACCTTGCAGAAATAACTAATAAGCAAATGGCAGATAAGGTTATTTCTGTGGATGTATATATGTAATTTGATCTAGTGATACATATGAAATTACTGATTAGTTACTAAATAACTTTAATGAATCATATCGACTATTTTATTTCTGTTCTTTTATTCAGTGTACTTTGAAAAGCTTATAGAAGATACAAACTAGGTGAAATTAGTTCAGACTAGGACGTACAGTTTATCCTAAAGCATGTAAATTCTAACTAGGATGAACGAGTTTGACCTAGGCGAAACTAGTTCATCCTAAAATCGGGTTTGGCCGGTAACATGTATATCGATGATGTAACTAGAATTTGGTTACATGCAAGAAAACATTTTAAAATTAACAATGTGGATGTCAGGACACTACTTTTTGTTGGCGCCCAAGTAATTATTAGTCATAATGAAAATGGCTAACAAGAAGCTGTCTTTAATTTAAGTAAAATAGCCGGAAAATAAATCTGAATGTCTCCATCTCAAAAACAAAATCGATCGTATTTTTTAAGACACCAGCCCATGCCAGTTAAGATTGAAATTGACTAGCACATCATAGAGCAAGTTAATACATTTAAGTATTTAGGGTACAGAATTACATACACGGTAAGCAATGAAACACAGACAGTTCGACATATTTAACTATTTCTGTGCAACATTATGCAGAACACTGGGAAAGAAAGTTCGCAGAGACACTGTACTAAAGTTCGACAAGGTTATGGCAGTATCTGCACTGCTCTACCGATAAGAAATGAGATGAAAGAAAAACAGAAGCATGTGAAATGAATTTCCTTTGACGGGTGGCTAAATATAATTAGATGGATAAAAAGAGAACATCCTAGATGAACTGAATATGGAAGCCGGCCGGGGTGTCCGTGCGGTTCTAGGCGCAACAGCCTGGAGCCGACCGACCGCTGCGGTCGCAGGTTCGAATCCTTCCTCGGGCATGGATGTGTGTGATATCCTTAGGTTAGTTAGGTTTAATTAGTTCTAAGTTCTAGGCGCCTGATGACCTAAGAAGTTAAGTCGCATAGTGCTTAGAGCCATTTGAACCTTTTTTTTTTTAATATGCAAAACACAAGTGACATAATAAAATGATATCAGTTGGCATAGTAAGAACATATAGACCGCATGCCAGATGTAAGAAACACTAAAGCCACACGAAAATATTAACAAGAAGCAAAAGATCTTTAGGAAGACCAGTGAAGAGTTTGCTTGACCTATTTTTAAGAACACGGAATGCACCAAAAGGTCTAATCCTTGATGTAGATACAGATTTTTTTAGTTCCACTCGCATGAATACTTAAATATTGCTCACTGTTCACATGATTATAATCCTAATCTGAAAGAAACACATGAGACTGCCAACCCTTTGTTAAAGCAATTGAGACTAAACGACTGCCTGATAGACAAAGGGCAAAGCCTCATATCAAAAGAAGAAACACCAAGTAATGCTCAAAAAATGAATATGAATAAACGAAAACTCACTGTGATATAAAGTCGTAGTGCTTTAAATATGCTGAGGGCGCCACTTAATTAACTTCACCAAAGTCCTAATCGCTGAATTTACTCGAAAGATAATAGCAAATGGAGGTCCAACATAACCCTAACTATGACAGTCATGAAAAAGGACGGACTAATTATTTTAGTTACAATACATCTGACACTCTGAATTTAATATTCAAGACACATACAGAGTTGACCCACCCTCTAAGTCAGGGGAGAAAAACGAGTGTCGAAAACTGCGGGCAGCCACCTAGCGGGCACTCTGAGCTTCCTTGAGAGAGTGGAGACGTGGCTTTTACCACCACCACAGACGTCTCCTTGAATTTCATGATGAACAATGGCAGTTTCACCAAACCCACAATGTGATTTTTTTTGGGGGTGTGCGCACTCGTCCTTAAAGGGGTTTCCCATTTCCGGTTAGCTGAGACATTCTTTCCTCTTCTCTAAGCTCACACATAGGCACCATTTTTCGTCACCTGTAACAATGTTCGCCGGCCGGGGTGGCCGAGCTGTTCTAGCCGCTACAGTCTGGAACCGTACGACCGCTACTGTCGCAGGTTCGAATCCTGGCTCGCGCGTGGATGTGTGTGATGTCCTTACGTTAGTTAGGTTTAAGTAGTCCTAGGTTCTAGGGGTCTGATGACCTTAGAAGTTAAGTCCTATTGTGCTCAGAGCCTTTTGAACCATTTGTAGCAATGTTCCGAAGTAATGGGTCAGGAAAGATGTCGCTGATATTTTGTTGGTGTCGCTTGACACGGGTTCCCAGGTAGATGCCGTGTTTCTTGACTTCCACAAGGCATTTGACACAGTTCCCCACAGTCGTTTAATGAACAAAGTAAGAGCATACGGACTATCAGACCAATTGTGTGATTGGATTGAAGAGTTCCTAGATAACAGAAAACAGCATGTCATTCTCAATGAAGAGAAGTCTTCCGAAGTAAGAATGATTTCAAGTGTGCCACAGGGGAGTGTCATAGGACCGTTGCTATTCAGAATATACATAAATGAGCTTGTGAATAACATCGGAAGCTCACTGAGGCTTTTTGCAGATGATGCTGCAGTATATCGAGAGGTTGTAACAATGGAAAATTGTACTGAAATGCAGGAGGATCTGCAACGAATTGACGCATGGTGGAGGGAATGGCAATTGAATCTCAATGAAGACAAGTGTAATGTGCTGCGTATACACAGAAAAAAAAGATCCTTTATCATTTAGCTACAATATAGCACGTCAGCAACTGGTAGCAGTTAATTCCATAAATTATCTGAGAGTAGGCATTAGGAGTGTTTTAAAATGGAATGACCATATAAAGTTGATAGTCGGTAAAGCAGATGGCAGACTGAGATTCATTGGAAGAATCCTAAGGAAATGCAATTCGAAAATAAAGGAAGTAGGTTACAGTTCATTTTTTCGCCCACTGCTTGAATACTGCTCACCGGTGTGGGATCCGTACCAGAGAGGGTTGATAGAAGAGATAGGAAGATCCAAAGGAGAGCAGCGCGCTTCTTTATAGGATCGTTTAGTAATCGCGAAAGCGTTACGGAGATGATTGATAAACTCCTGTGGAAGACTCTGCAGGAGAGATGCTCAGTAGTTCGGTACGGGCTTTTTGTTAAAGTTTCGAGAACATACCTTCACCGAAGAGTCAAGCAGTATATTGTTCCCTCCTACGTATATCTCGCGAAGAGACCATGAGGGTAAAATCAGAGAGATTAGAGCCCACACAGAGGCATACCGACAAACTTTCTTTCCACGAACAATACGAGACTGGAATAGAAGGGAGAACCGATAGAGGTACTAAAAGTACCCTCCGCCACGCACCGTCAGGTGGCTTGCGGAGTATGGATGTAGATGTGGATGTAGATGTATTTACCTTAGTAGTAATAATATTTATATCACAACAGACTGTTGACGGCACGCAAGTTCCTATTCACAGAAATCAAAATCCAGACTGAAGAAAACAATTCGACAACGAAGAAAACGAAGGCTTTACAACGCAATGGTACCAAACCAAGATGGCACCTTAAAAACTTAAGTACTGACCTAAAATTTTAATAGCTACGTTAAACATCGTCAATCACTAGCCTTGCGGCATCTCGGAAGTGTGCGGGATACAGCTGCGCCAACTCGTTTATTGGAAACGTGTCGAAAGTTGCGCCGCGATGCAAAGGACGAGTGTCCCACCTTCAGTAAAAACTGGAAAGACGGGTTATAAGAACATACGGAGAAGGACTCCCAGCTATACGCTGCATGCAATGTGAGATATTAAAATTCCGGAGGGGGTTATATTGCAGCTGCCGGTGTGCGAGCGTGTAGGAGGCGTGCGCAATTGCCAGCCGGGCTCGAGGTTCCAGGTTCCAGGCTCCAAGCTCCAGGCACCTGCCCGCGGCACAAAGGGCGTGTGCGGCAGCGCCGCCGCCAGAGGCCGCCCCCGCGCCACCCCCGCAGCAGCCCCCGCCGCCCCCGGCGACATCGATTTGCCGGCTTTGTGCCGCCCCTCTTTGTCCCCGAAACTCGCACCGCTCCTCCAGACGGCGACGGGGGGCGGGAGACCCCACCGCTACCTCTGAGCGGAACTGCTCTCTTCCGCGATTACTGCACACTCTCTCCTCGCTGATCGTGCAGGTGTGAACTTGCCGCCGAGTTAAGTAACTCATTCCCCGCGGACTGACGCCACTGCTCCTCAACATAAATAGTAAGTAAATAACAGTACATAAACCCTTATCTACTAGGCTGGCCACAGAAACTGCAGTTGGTCTTTGACCTCACCAATCAGCCTCCCTCCTCTTCTGTCAATGTACACTACATGCCATTAAAACTGCTACACCTAGAATAAATGCAGGTGATAAACGGGTATTCATTGGACAAATATATTATACTAGAACTGACATGTGATTACATTTTCACCCAATTTGAGTGCATAGATCCTGAGAAATCAGTACCCAGAACAACCACCTCTGACCGTAATAACGGCCTTGATACGCCTGGGCATTGAGTCAAACAGAGCTTGGATGGCGTGTACAGGTACAGCTGACCATGCAGCTTCAACACCATACCACAGTTCATCAATGGTAGTGACTGCCGTATTGTGACAAGCCAGTTGCTCGGCCACCATTGACCAGACGTTTTCAGTTGGTGAGATATCTGGAGAATGTGTTGGCCAGGGCAGCAGTCGAACATTTTCTGCATCCAGAAAGGCCCGTACAGGATCTGCAACATGCGGTCGTTCATTATCCTGCTGAAATGTAGGGTTTCGCAGGGATCGAATGAAGGGTAGAGCCACGGATCGTAACACACCTGAAATGTAACGCCCAACTGTTAAAACTGTCGTCAATGCGAAGAAGAGGTGACCGAGACGTGTAACCAATGGCACCCCATAGCATCACAGGGGGTGATACGCCAGCATGGCAGTGACGAATACACGCTTCCAATGTGTGTTCACTGCAATGTCGCCAAACACGGTTGCGACCGTCATGATGCTCAAACAGAACCTGGATTCATCCGAAAAAATGACGTTTTGCCATTCGTGCAACCAGGTTTGTCGTTGAGTACACCATCCCAGGCGCTCCTGTCTGTGATGCAGCGTCAAGAGTAACCGCAGCCATGGTAGCCGAGCTGTTCCATGCTGCTGCAAACGTCGTGAAACTGTTCGTGCAGATGGTTGTTGTCTTGCAAACGTCCCCATTTGTTGACTCAGGGATCGAGACGTGGCTGCACGATGTGTTACAGCCGTGCGGATTAGATGCCTGGCATCTCGACTGCTAGTGATACGAGGCCGTTGGGATCCAGCATGGCGTTTCGTATTACCCTCCTGAACCTACCTATTCCATGTTCTGCCAACAGTCATTGGATCTCGTCCAACGCGAGCAGCAATGTCGCCATACGATAAACCGCAATCGCGATAGGCTGCAATCCGACCTTTATCAAATTCGGAAACGTGATGGTACGCATTTCTCCTCCTTACACGAGCCATCACAACAGCGTTTCACCAGGCAATGCCGGTCGACTGCTGTTTGTGTATGAGAAATCGATTGGAAACTTCCCTCATGTCAGTACGTTGTAGGTGTCACCACCGGCGCTAACCTTGTGTGAATGCTCTGAAAATCATTTGCATATCACATCTTCTTCCTGTCGGTTAAATTACGCGTCTGTAGCACGTCATCTTCGTAGTGTAGCAATTTTAATGGCCAGTAGTGTATTTTCCAGCTACATTTGGAGCCAGAAACGCTGGCGGTCGAGTTTGGGTTCGTTCTGCGAACCTACATCACGCATTCTCGGACAGCCAATGAGCGTTCAGTAATGCTGTGAGTGCTCTGCTGTGAATGTCGTACTCAAAGCGAGCATTAAACGTGATCGCAGTGAGTTATTTAGTAAAAATCTTATTCCATTTGTTCCGAGTTATCACGACTGATGTTCTTGGGAAGCAACAAATTCCACACGAGCAAGTGAGACACATAATTTGCAGGATGTACGCTTACATCAAGGTGCGTCGCGTACCGCAGCTGTCGCTTGGCATGGGCAACAACGTGGTCTGCATCCGTTTCTCGGTCTGCGCGAGCCGCCCTAGTTCGTGCATCAGACTATAGTTCTATTGTACTCATATCCCTTCTGATCGTCAATCAATTCATATCAACCGTGGCTTTCCTTGTCTGTTGCCTCCAAGGCCTTCTTCGGAAACCTGCCTGGTGCTCTGGCCTTCTCGACGTGCCTGCACCACTTTAGGCTCCCCTTTTTAATCACAACCACAATGTTTAACGATTCGTACAACTCCTGCAATTCGAGGTTTTTCTATAATCGTCTCCATCCTTCTCTGGTCCAAGAATCTCTCAAGACAGCATTCTCAAACGTGAGATATTACCTTTCTATCTTCTGTGTTTGGATCCAGGTTTCTGCTCCATATGGGACGACAGATTATATCACTGCCGCTTGGGTCCTAATATTCGTGAATCTCCACAAAAACCAAGACTTCAGCATCTTATATTGCAGCCTGTTTTCTACTTGATTTCTAACCATTATTTCCTGGTCCATCTCATTCCTCTAATTGATTACTGCCCCAAGATATCTGAAATCTTTAAGCCTCTTAAAGATTTTTACCATCCACATCTAAAGGACTGTCATCGCTCTCTCTGCTCAAAATAAGGTGTTCGGTCTGTTCCCATGGCCTCTTCCATTAACATAATGAAACTGAAAACTACATCATCAGCACCGGCCAGGGTGTTGATCTACTCAGCTGGATTCCTGTCTGCAGTCTTGGTACCTTCCTCAGTGCTCTTTTCAGAAACGAGCAAACAGAAGGGATCTGGGAGGGGGGCGCAAGGCAGTGTCCCTGTCATCACCTCAACATTTTTCCATTCACTTTCACTGTGCATGTTTTCTGTTAATACAATACGTCCCTTAATGTGAGAGGCTTTTGAAAAGTCCGTGCAAAGTCCGAGAGGTGGCACCACCGGCTCGTATCGAGGTCATGTTTTGTTAATAGAATCTTTGGAAAGAACACACATCAAGTTTCAGCCATATTGGTCTATTTATTTGTGTTTGGCATTCGTGTGAATCAAGGAAGTCGAGTGATTGTCTAAAAATGGACGAAAAAGAATTTAGTTTGATGACTGAACATTATTTTATGAAAAGCAAAACGCCTCAGGAGACTAAAGAGAAGCTTGATAAACATTACGGTGACTCTGCACTTTCGATTAGAACAGTTTATAAGGGGTTTAAAAATTTTGGAGTAGCCCTATGAGCACAAGTGATTCTGAACGTTCTGGACGCGCTGTGGAGGTTACAACTCCAGAAATCATTGATAAAATCCATGATATGGTGATGGATGACAGAAGAGTTAAGGTGTGTGAGATTGCTAGTGCTGTGAGCATCTCGAATGAACGGGTACATAATATTTTGCATAAATATTTGGACATGAGAAAGCTCTCCGCCAGATGGGTTCCGCGATTTCTCACTCTTCACCAAAAACCGAATAGTGTGAAGTGTTGCAAGGGTGGTTTGCAGTTGTTCAGGAAGAATCCGCAGGACTTCAAGAGTCGTTTCGTCATTGTGGATGAAACATGGGTACAGTACTATACTCCTGAGACCAAACAACCATCTAAACAATGGGTTACCAAGGGAGAACCTGCACCAAAAAAAAGGCGAAGACCTTTCCTTCGGCCTGAAAGGTTATGGCGATTGTCTTTTGCGATTCCCAAGGGATAATCCTCATCTACTATCTGGAGAAGGATAAAACTACTACAGGTACATATTATTCATCGTTATTGGACCGTTTCAGAACTGATCTGCAAGAAAAACGCCTGCGATTAGACCGCAAAAGAGTCCTTTTCTATCACCACCATCCACCTGCACACCTCAGCAGTTGTGGTCTCAAAATGAATGGAAATAGGATTCCAAGTCGTTTCACATCCCCCCTATCTCCAGACTTGGCTCCCTTGGACTACCGTTCGTTGCCCAATTTGAAGAAATGGCTGGCGGGACAAAGATTTTATTCAAACAAATAAGTGATTGCAGCAACTTATAGCTATTCTGCAAACTTGGACAACTCCTATTATTCGGAAGGGATCAACAAATTAGGACAGCGTTGGACGAAGTGTATAAGACTACACATAAGTAGTTTTTATTTTTGCACGGGCTTTTCAAACACCCCTAGTACCATAAGGAAAGTGCTATTAAAGAGGTGGGAATTTCGCAGAGAAGCATACAAAAGTACATAAAACTGTTTTAATTTGGCTATAATTTTGCACCTTACAAGCACTCGTCTACATACTTTGCCGTGATTTACAACTGGAACTACGTATCATTTGATAGGTTGTACATCATACATATAAATATTTATAGAAGACTAACATAGTCATGTACACCTTGTAGATAGTTGTTAACGCTTACTGCATGAAAGGTGATGGATTGTCTTTATTATCAAAATGGCATAATGAATGACTGCCTATACTACCAGATGTTGGAAGGCCAGTGGAAATGTAACAGCAGGCCTTGGCTGGAAAAGACTGTGCAGGCGTGTTGGTCTGCCTAAGACAGGAACAGGGACGGTCAGGGCACCTGAGTGCTGAAGCACAATACAGCAGCGACCGGCCGATACGTGGTGCGGCCGGAAGGATAATCGGAAAGTACTTCAGAAACTCTGAAAATCTTGGACGCCACAAGGAGGAACAAAGAAGCGTTAACAGAATGACTCTCACTCTGCAGCGGAGTGTGCGATGATATGAAACTTCCTAGTAGATTAAAACTGTGTGCCAGACCGAGACTCGAACTCGGGACCTTTGCCTTCCGCAGGCAAGTGCTAGATCATCTGAGCCACCCAAGCACGAATCATGCCCCGTTCTCACAGCTTTACTTCCACCAGTACCTGCTATCCAAACTTCACAGAAACTTTCCTCCAAACCTTGCAGAACTAGCACCCCTGGAAGAAAGGATATTGCGGAGACATGGATTAGCCACAGCCTGGGGGTTGTTTCCAGAAAGAGATTTTCACTTTACAACGGAGTGAGCGCTGAAACGTCCTGGCAGATTAAAACTGTATGCCGGACCGAGACTCGAGCTCGGGATCTTTGCTTTTCGCGAACAAGTGCTCTACCACTTGGTACGACTTGGTAGCAGACTTGCCTGCGAAAGGCAAAGGTCCGAGTTCGAGTCTCGGTCCGGCACACAGTTTTAATCTGCCAGGAAGTTTCAACGAATCACGCAGGCTGGATTATTTCCGAGGGTTTTTACTCTGAGAAGCGTACCATTGTATAAATTCCTAATTAATGGGATAGGTATTTCCTCGCAAACTTTCCATGCTGGGCAACATAAGACTAAAATATGGTTGTTCAGAGTTCGGAAGACTCTGTAGAGAGGAAGAGTATTCCGTGGTTTCGAGAATACACTCCTGGAAATTGAAATAAGAACACCGTGATTTCATTGTCCCAGGGAGGGGAAACTTTATTGACACATTCCTGGGGTCAGATACATCACATGATCACACTGACAGAACCACAGGCACATAGACACAGGCAACAGAGCATGCACAATGTCGGCACTAGTACAGTGTATATCCACCTTTCGCAGCAATGCAGGCTGCTATTCTCCCATGGAGACGATCGTAGAGATGCTGGATGTAGTCCTGTGGAACGGCTTGCCATGCCATTTCCACCTGGCGCCTCAGTTGGACCAGCGTTCGTGGTGGACGTGCAGACCGCGTGAGACGACGCTTCATCCAGTCCCAAACATGCTCAATGGGGGACAGATCCGGAGATCTTGCTGGCCAGGGTAGTTGACTTACACCTTCTAGAGCACGTTGGGTGGCACGGGATACATGCGGACGTGCATTCTCCTGTTGGAACAGCAAGTTCCCTTGCCGGTCTAGGAATGGTAGAACGATGGGTTCGATGACGGTTTGGATGTACCGTGCACTATTCAGTGTCCCCTCGACGATCACCAGAGGCGTACGGCCAGTGTAGGAGATCGCTCCCCACACCATGATGCCGGGTGTTGGCCCTGGGTGCCTCGGTCGTATGCAGTCCTGATTGTGACGCTCACCTGCACGGCGCCAAACACGCATACGACCATCATTGGCACCAAGGCAGAAGCGACTCTCATCGCT
Organism: Schistocerca gregaria; assembly: GCF_023897955.1. Classification (NCBI taxonomy): domain Eukaryota; kingdom Metazoa; phylum Arthropoda; class Insecta; order Orthoptera; family Acrididae; genus Schistocerca; species Schistocerca gregaria. Next base: position 504,508,221 of record NC_064925.1, on the reverse strand, counting down.
GAAGACGACACGTCTCCATTCTTCCCTCCATTCACGCCTGTCGCGACACCACTGGAGGTGGGCTGCACGATGTTGGGGCGTGAGCGGAAGACAGCCTAACGGTGTGCGGGACCGTAGCCCAGCTTCATGGAGACGGTTGCGAATGGTCCCCAGGAGCAACAGTGTCCCTAATTTGCTGGGAAGTGGCGGTGCGGTCCCCTACGGTACTGCGTAGTATCCTACGGTCTTGGTGTGCATCCGAGAGTCGCTGCGGTCCTGTCCCAGGTCGACGGGCACGTGCACCTTCCGCCGACCACTGGCGACAACATCGATGTACTGTGGAGACCTCACGCCCCACGTGTTGAGCAATTCGGCGGTACGTCCACACGGCCTCCCGCATGCCCACTATACGCCCTCGCTCAAAGTCCGTCAACTGCACATACGGTTCACGTCCACGCTGTCGCGGCATGCTACCAGTGTTAAAGACTGCGATGGAGCTCCGTATGCCACGGCAAACTTGCTGACACTGACGGCGGCGGTACACAAATGCTGCGCAGCTAGCGCCATTCGACGGCCAACACCGCGGTTCCTGGTGTGTCCGCTGTGCCGTGCGTGTGATCATTGCTTGTACAGCCCTCTCGTAGTGTCCGGAGCAAGTATGGTGGGTCTGACACACCGGTGTCAATGTGTTCTTTTTTCCATTTCCAGGAGTGTATGATTCGCCTTTTGCAATTACGAGAGAGGGGAGCCGAGCTTTGTTGGGAAGCCAGTGGTGAAGAGAATGAGGTCTTCCGTTTTGAGCGCCCGTGTTTGACGGTCGCTCATTATCAGCTTCTGTTGGTACAGACAGACTTGCTGTCTTTGCTCTCAGGAGATTTTAGTTAGATCGGTTAGGCACTGTAATGTTGCGAACAATACGAATTTGGACTCCGGGTAGGAAGTCACCATTGAGTTCGCAACGTTCAGTGACTGAGAGCACTTCCACTGTCTATATTCATGTAGAGACGTTATCTTAATTCCGTCCTTGTGGCTGGGAGCTCGCGTTTGTTGTCTGTAAAACACAGAGAGGAGAAGACAGCATAGCCAGAGGGCCGCCTTCTGCCGTTCTAATGTTTGAAAGACTTTTTTATTTTTGGCTAGAGTATTTCCATCGTCGCAGACGTGTACGAGAAGCATCACACCGACGCATCGGACGCAGTATATATGGTGATATTGCTAATTGCTTCTGCTTATTAGGGCTATAAAGCTTAACCGCTGTGACCACGTAAGTTTTATTTCCTCTGAGGTTGCATACCACTGTAGATCCTCACTGAAAGTATTATCTTCTAGTCTTTGGTATGTAGATGATATCAGCCATCTCGCGTTATTTATATTAGATCGCAAAACAATAAAAAGGGGCAGATTTGTGCAATTGATCAGTAATATTAGTTAGGAAATTAATTTTTGTCTCTTTATGCCCATTGGACATTGATATATAAATATTTGTTATACATAAAAGGGGTTTTAATGTACAAAATATGTGTAATCAGAATCAACATTCATCTTTTTGTAGTTCCTTGTTCCCTTAATCATTCATTTATGTAATTTATATGTTAAAGAGGAACAAGGACGAAATAATACCACCATTAAGAGATCGTAAGATTTGCTTCAGGGGGTAGCCAGACAGAGTCAAATGTTCAGTTTCGCTTTCAGTATTTTCCGTTGCGCACATTCATTTTTACACGCGCCTGTAGTAGCAGCTTGGACTATCAGAAAAACAATGTTAATCTGCCCCTTAAACGAAGACACCAGTCGCTTTGGACCGCATCATTGCTTAGGACTGGTACCAGTGGGTCATGTGGCCCTCCACCAAAGATGTGTGTCATATCAATGGAGTGGAGTGTACATGACACTTTGTCGTGCTGAATCAGTTGGTTGTATGGGTTGACCTGGAGACATAAAAAAATGGCAGGAAGGAGCTGCCATGTTTGGACATGCTTCGACCACTCCAAGAATGAAGTTGCCCAATTTTTTGGATTATCAGCAAACATTGTCCAACCTGTCAACGACTAATAGGGTACCTCTCGAGGGCAACTAAGCCGACACAAAAACTGAGGACGTAGAAATACTTGGACAGGCAGGGCATGGAGGCGAGTGTCATACCTTGTCAAAGACAGCTGCCTTCATATCTGATAGCAGTTGCCGCTGTCTGAGAATGTGGATCCATCTTAATCAGTTTCCTAGCAAACACTATGAAGGTAACTCCATTCAATGGACGTTTAAGGTCGAGTAGCTAGCAAAAGGCCGTTGCTCATAGTGGAACGTAATACCGCTTGACTTCAACGGGCTTATTTTTTTTTTTTCGGGGTCATCAGTCTTCTGGCTGGTTTGATGCGGCCAGCCATGAATTCCTCTCAATTTCTCTCCTGTGCTAACCTCTTCATCTCAGAATAGCACTCGCAAAATTACGTCCTCAGTTACAGTAGTTTGCTGGATGTATTCCAACCCTTGTGTTCCTCTATAGTTTTTACCCTGTACAGCTCCCTCTAGTACCATGGAAGTCATTCCCTTAAGTCTTAACAGATGTCCTATCATCCTGTCCCTTCTCCTTATAAGTGTTTTCCACATATTCCTTTCCTCTCCGATTCTGCGCAGAACCTACTCATTCCTTACCGTATCAGTGCACTTAATTTTCAACATTCGTCTGTAGCACCACATCTCAAGTACATCGACTCTCTTCTGTTCCGGTTTTCCCACAGTCCACGTTTCACTACCATACAATGCTGTACTCCAGACGTACATCCTCAGAAATTTCTTCCTCAAATTAAGGCCTATGTTTGATACTAGTAGAGTTCTTTTGATCAGTAATGCCCTTTTTGCGTTGCTAGTCTGCTTTTTTGTCCTTCTTACTCCGTCCGTCATTGGTTACTTTGCTACCTAGGTAGCAAAATTCCTAAGCTTCATGTACTTCGTGACCATCAATCCCGATGTTAAGTTTCTCGTTGTTCTCATTTTTGCTACTTCTAGTTACTTTCGTCTTTCTTCAATTTAGTCTCAGTCCATATTCTGTATTCAATAGATTGTTCATTCCATTCAGAAGATCATATAATTCTTTTCACTTTCTCTCAGGATAGCAATGTCATCAGCGAATCGTATCATTGATATCCTTTCACCTTGAATTTTAATTCCAGTTCTAAGCCCTTCTTTTATTTCCATCATTGCTTCTTCGTGGTTCAGATTGAACAGTAGCGGTGAAAGACTACATATCTGTCTTACACCCTTTTTAAGACGAGCACTTTGTTCTTGGCCGTCCACTCTTATTATTCCCTCTTGAATCTTGTACATATTGCATATTACTCGTCTTTCCCTATATCTTACCACTATTTTTCTCAGAATTTCTAACATCTTGCACCATTTCACATTGTCGATCGCTTTTTCCAGATCGACAAATCCTATGAACATGTCTCGATTTTTCTTTAGTAGGCTTCCATTGGCCGGCCGGGGTGGCCTAGCGGTTCTAGGCGCTACAGTCTGGGACCCGCGACCGCTACGGTCGCAGGTTCGAATCCTTCCCTGGGCATGGATGTGTGTGATGTCCTTAGGTTAGTTAGGTTTAAGTAGTTCTAAGTTCTAGGGGACTGATGACCTCAGCAGTTAAGTCCCATAGTGCTCAGAGCCATTTGAACCATTTTTTTGCCTCCATTGTAAACCGCAGCGTCAGAATTGCCACTCTCGTGCCTTTACCTTTTCTAAAGCCTAGCGCATCCTCAATTTTCTTTTCCATTCTTCTGTATATTATTCTTGTCAGCAACTTGGATGCTTGAGCTGATACGCTGATTGTGCGATAATTCTCGCACTTGTCCGAGGTTTTAGAAATTCTGATGGGATGGAGTGTTAACTGTCCCTTCTGCCTTATTTAATCTTAAGTCGTCCAGCGGGCCTATAACCACAGAAACTGGACAGCAGCTGATTGTAGTATTGTGGCACCTCAGTCTCAAATGGTGCAAAACGTCAAGAGCACTGAGGGTGCAATAGACGTTTAACCCGCAATGCGTGTGTGGTGGGTGTAGTTCAGGCAGGAGGTAATCCCGTGATGCGTACGGTGAGCATGAACGACGATGCTTACCTCGATATTCTCAGTCCATGTGTTATCCTTTTTCTATAGTTTCATGCTGAGTATGCTCTGGAGACTTTTGCTTAAGAAGACGACGGCACTGTTCACAGGGCTGCAAGTTTACGTCTCTGATTTGACGTACACTGCGGCCCCTATAGCTAATTGACCGACCCGCTAAATCTCCAGATTTTAATTCCACAGAAAATGTCTTTGACCTTTTGGAGCACTGGGTGAATCGTATCATGCAACGTATCCCATATTTTTTAGCTGCACGAGTTTTAATCATTAAACAGTGGTTCAACTGGATATGGCATACCAGAGAAATCTTGTAGGCCTGTGGCGGTGCCTTCAGTCTTGCACTGAGGTATTCAACAGAAAGTTTCTCAAATGGATGACATTAAATATCAGTACACAATACAAATGAAGTGACAAATTAACTATAGTGACAAGGAGGCAAGCCACTTTGATGATAGATAAAAAAAATTTTCCCTGATTATAATTGAAACTCTACGTTTTGTGGTCCATCATCTCATCCATTTTCTCATAATCGGGGCTGTATCACGCCTGTGAATAGGCTGGTAGGCGCCATGTTTCGACAGAGGTAATCTATCAAACCCATACAGCTCTCACGACAAAATGTTACTTACAGCAAGGAAAATTATCAAATAAAATATCACTGGGGCGTTGAAGCTTTCGATTGAAAAGCACTCAACGAAAGAACACAAGTGATGTTCGGTCGTCCACCCCCGAATGATTTGCCTCCAACCTCTCCTATTTTGCTACTGTAACACATTCAAAACACAATACAAATCAAGTATATGATAAGAAGACAGGACGGTAGTTCTTATTAAATAATGAACTCGACTAATTATAGTGAAAAAGATAATTATTAATGCAGCAAAAGCTCACATTACATAAATCCAAAATGGTAGTAAGAAGACACGTAAAGTAGTCCCTATCATTTTTTCCTTAGCGACATTTCGTTAACACTCTCCTCAGAGCTTGAGGTTTCTCTAATAGTGATGTTCATTGGGTTTACAAAAGTTTTCGTTGGTTTATTTTTGTCAGATGTATTAAGGAGTACTTTCCTCTTTTTACTGTAATGTATCATTTAAAATTAGTTAAATAAGTGGAAAAATAAAAAATAGAAACTCTTTAGACTGTTCATTCCATTCAACAGGTTCACTATTTTTTCTTTACTTTCACTGAGGATTGCAATGTAACCAGCAAACCTTATCATTGATATCTTTTCACCTAGAATTTTATCCCACTCCTGAATATTTCTTTTACGTCTGGACCGAGCACGGGGCTCACAACCCGAACCACACGCCACTGTTAAGCACCAATGAAGGACTGGGTCCCTTGCTTCGATTGCACATAATTCATTAAGGTCAATCCAACACAGTTATTTCAAATAACATAAATGAAGTTACATTTCAATCTGTCTGACATTAAACAAGAATAAAAATATCAATTTTTAATATCAGCTGATTTAGTGCGTGAAGCGCGAGTTAAGCCAATAACCAGATAAACTAAACAATTCTGCGTAATTCAAAAGATGGAGAAAAACAAAATTGAATCAATACACCCCACTGACAAATATCCAAAAAACATTACAATACTACTCAAAAGAATACACTGAAGTGGGGAGCAGTCATTCACCCGACGGAACACTTCAAAATGATAATCAAAATATCCACGGGTGTACTGCCGGTCTATAGTGTCCAACGGGCACAATATTTCGGCGATCAAACATGTCGCCATCATCAGGTGAACTGACGGACTGAGCTCCTGTGAACGTTAATCAAGAGTAAATCGAGCAAACGCATAGTTGTGACGACCACGGCGGACAGAGCCATCACACCGACGTCATCTCAGACGCCGTCGCAATCTGTTCCACGGCGCTACCGTGGCGCGGGGAGCGGACGGCGGAGGGAGCGCGCCGCGGGCGGAGGGTATTTAAATCGGCCGCCACCGCGACCGAACCCAGTTCCCCCTGAGCAGCCATAGCGTACGGATCTCCGTGCCGGCACGTTCACAGGAGCTCAGTCCGTCAGTTCATCTGATGATGGCGACATGTTTGATAGCCGAAATATTGTGCCCGTTGGACACTATAGACCGGCAGTACACCCGTGGATATTTTGATTATCAAATACGCCGGGAGAAACTCAAGAATCACTTCAAAATGAGTTCAATAACACAGCTGTGTGCCCCAGAAAACTGCAACACATTAAATACACTTCATTTGACGAATAAAAAATACTCATTAACATTACGCCACTCCTGTTTGAACTGCAGTGTCCCAAAGAAACAGGCGCTTATTCGGAAAGAATATTTATATATATATATATATATATATATATATATATATATATATATATATATATATATATATATGCTTAAATTACAGCATTAAGGATTTACAAAAGAGCCAGAAACTCAGGATGGCACAAAAACACAGTTTTGCCGTGGAACCTTACAGGACACCCGGAGGCAGTTACAAACAAGGGGTCGGCACCCACAAATAACACAGGCTAAGAGTCAGGCTGGGAGCGCATCCTACGAGAACTTGTTCACACTATGCTCGCCACAAACTGTAGACATTCCGTCCGAACATCCGCATGCAGTGGCTGCCAGAAGGACGAAGCAACCAACAGGCCCACGCCGTGCTTCTCACACAGGCACCTCAATTTGTACAAACATCTAGGACAACCCCAACTCCGGACTCCCCTCTCACTGCGAGGCTTGGCACAGATTATATGAAATGCCTTCCAGGCAGCCAGTAACCGCCGCAGGAGTTTCACGGTTAGCAAAGAGCCCCAGCGTAACAGACGTCACACATATGCTTACGCCCGAGCCACAACTAAACCAGTCTCACTGGCCGCCCCAAACCGACTGCCTCTCGCCGTCCAGCGCGCCCCAGCCGAAAAAGCAAAGATGCTCATGCCCGGGGACGCGCCAAAGATAACAAGCCGATCGCTGATGGTCGACCAGCGATCTGGCTCAACGTCCGTCATTGTTTTTTTGCTGTATAGATTGAAAAGTTGTGGTGAAAGACAACATCCCTACCTTGCCCTTTTTAATTCGAACACTTTGTTCTTGGTCTTCCATTCTTATCGTTCCCTATTCGTTTTTGTGCAGTTTGTATATCACGCGACTTTCCACAAAGCTTACATCATCTGAGAATTTCGAGCACTTTGTGCTATTTTACGTTGTGGTAAATATTATGAATGTGTGTTGATTTTACTGAAGTTTTACATCCGTTATCAAACGCAATTCCTGAACGATCTCTCTCGTTAATTTACCTTTCCTAAAGTCAAGTTGATCGTCATCTAACAGACCCTTAGTTTTCTTTTCCATTCATCTGTATATTATTCTCGTCGCATCTTACATGCATGTGATGTTAATCTGATTGTGGGATAGTTTTCGCATTTATCTGTTCTTGCTATCTTCGGGATAGTGAGGATGATAATTTTCCTAAAGTTAGAGGATATGTCTTCGATCTCATAGGGTCTACAAACCAAACTGGATAGTCAGTTGGTTGGCATTTACGTTAAAGCCTTCAGAAATTTCGTAGATATGCTATTATGCCTTCCACCTCATTGGGACACCAATCTGCCAAAGCTCTGGTAAAACCTGACTCTAATACTGGACCCACTTTACCTTCGATATCGACACCCATTTTTTCTATCAGGTCATCAGATAGTCACTCTTCCTCGTGCAGATCTCTTTCTACCAATCCACTCTTACGTCTGCGTTTAACAGTACAATTCTCGCGGTCTTCATGTTGAACCCCTTACTTTAAGTTTCACAGAAGATTATTTTCACTTTTCTACACGCTGAATCAGTTTTTCCAACGACCCTTTTTTTCTTTTTTATCAAAAAGCATTCTTCACAATTTTCCTGCAGCTATTTCCTCTTAGCGTCCTGTTTATGTCATCCTAAGTGACTCACACTGCTGTATTCCTTTCTTTTCCTGAGCATGTTTATACTTGTTTCATTCTTCCATCAACTGAGGTGTTTATCCTGTTAACCAATGTTTCTTAGCAATTGTCTTCCTTGTACCTATATTTGTCAGTTCAACTACCACCTACTGTTGTATTTATTATAGCAGTATCTACAGCCGAAAAGAACTTTAAACAAGCATCATCATTCCTAAGTAGTCAATATCCTGTTCTTTTGGCACTGATTCTCTTAAACTTCGGCCTTCTTTTCGTTATTACTAAACTCCAGCCTCTCTAGAGTGGCGGTAGTAGCGCCTTTATGAGGATGCAAACAAGGTTTGCGTTAAATGCAAGCTGTAACGGTCATTAGTTACCTTTGAGATTGGACGTGGTGGAAAACATATGGTGGCAAGAAGACCGGGTTCCTGATGGCCACATGGCACTATTACAGGGATCAGGGAAGAACATGGTGACGGCGTATAGCTCTGGCGCAATGTATTACATCTGCAACAGCAATCTGAGCAGAAGTTAGCACCACAGCGACACAAGGAGCTGTTACAAATTGATTACATCAAGGACAGCTCCGAGACAGACACACTGTAGACTGCATTACACTCAGCCCAAACCACAGTTGCTTGCGACTTCAGTGGTGTCAAGCTAAAGCTCATTGGAGGGCAGGATGGAGGTCTGTTGTGTTTTCTAACGAGTCTTTTATAAACTACCACAAGAAATAATCGAATACAGTCAGGTGACCTTGGAGGAGAGTAATGTAAGGCTGAATCATTTGATCCAGTGCGACAGATCCATCGTTCAGTTATCCTTTGAAATAAAAATTCCTGCACTTCCGGATGCCAGAGTGGCGGTGGCCCATCCTGATGATCAATGAAGTCGTTCGAATCATTCTCCAACTGTGCGAAAAGAAAGTACTCAAGCCTATCGAGATAGTGTATGTGCATCGTGTAACAATATTATCGGCAAAGAAAAATAGACCATACACCTTTTCCCTTGACACTGCACAAAACACATTAAATTTTGGAGAGTCCCTTTCATGTTGCACAACTTCATGTGGCTGTTCTGTACCCCATATTGTCACATTCTGACGGTTCACCCTGCCGTTTAGTGGAATGTTGCCTCGACACTAAACATTGAGTGTGGAAGAAAACTGCCATTCTCCATCTTGTCAAGAGCTCCACAGGATGGCGTCTGTCACCGTCACTAAGAGCTTGCAGCAGCTGAGTGACAACGTCGGTGCAACATACGCCAGACGGACATCGGGGGCATGTTGAGCTGTCGAGCTGCACGGCGAACGGATTTCTATGGACTCCTTGTGAAACTATGGCGGATGCGTTCGACATCTGTGTTAGACAGTCGGGGACGGCTCGGAGATTTGCCTTTATACAAACAACCTGTTTCTCGGAATTATGCATGCTATCGTCTAATGCTCTGTGCTATAGGATGATCCGCACCAAACCTAGTACGAAAGTCACGTTGAATGGTTATTAATGACCCGCAAGGCGCAAAACGTAGAACACAAAACGCTTTCTGTTGTCCCGACACCATTTTTACTAGAACTGAAGTGGGCGCGTACTGCTGCTACCTAGAGGGAACCATGTAAAATTCGAGAGTTTGCTTTCTCCAACAGTACGTTTTCCACACACGTGTGTCAAATAACATAGTAGTTATGATTTTTTTTAAATCGGTTTTTTTCTTTTTTATATATAGACTGAAACTTTACATTTCCATTTTCAGATTTTCTAGTTTCCCTACCACATTCATACTTCTGACAGTTCACGGTCTGACTCGTCGAACGTTAACCTTTCGTTGGTTATTCACTCTTCTTTTCTGGTCACCTTCTCTTACAGTCGCCTCCGGGAGATCCGAATGGGGTACTAATATTGATTTCAGATTCATTTCCCTTGTATAGCCTTTCTGTATTCCTTCCACCTTTCAGTTTTCCCTTCTCTGCTTTGTATTGGCTCGCCACCTTGATATTCATACAGCTAATTCTATTTTCTCCTAAAGTCTTTTTAATTTTCCTCTAAGCAGCATCTATATTTCACGATTATACAGTCTTCTCTTTGTCCTCTAACCACTCCTGTGTAAGTATTTTGCATTTTCTGTCTTTCTTATTTTTTTAGACGCGTGTATTCCGTTTAGCCCGCTTCATTTGTTGCAGTTTTATATTTTTCGGTATCTGGCATCTATCTTTCTCCTAGTTACGTATGATACTACAGATTTCTATTTGTCCTCTAACTATTTCTGCTTAGCCATTTTCCATTATCTATATTATTTTTTAGATGCTGGTATTCCCTTGAGCCTGCTTCATTTGCTACATTTTTATATTTTCTTCTTTTCTCAATTAAATTCAGTATCCCCAACGTTGTCCAAAGATTTCTACTAGGCTTTCTGTTTTCACCTATTTGATTCTGTGCTGACTTCACCATTTCGTTTGTCAAAGGTAATCATTCACCCTCTGATGCATTCATTTCCCCTATTTCCGTCAGTCGTTGCCTAATATTGCTTCGGATACTCCCAACAACCACTGGCTCTTTCAATTTCTTCAAGTTCAATCACCTTAATTTCGTACCTTTTTGCAATGTATTCAATTTTATCCTGGAGTTCATACTCAAGAAAGTATGGTCAAAGGCCATAGCTTAAAAATCTCATTCCGAAATCTCTGTCTTACTGTTATAGAATCAATCCGAAACCTTCCATTGCGTCGAGAGGCAGGAACTGCCTCACCCCAGGAAGAAAAATGAGTTTCACAAACATACCGATTCTTTTGGCTACTCAGACGAATTAATTCAATAGAATTTTGAAGAAAGGGGGGGAACTTGTGTAGATTCTGACATTTGGTTTGGGGCTGGCAATAGGTTTATGAAAATGACATATATCGCCTGTCGCTATTTCCCTTTCAGCAAATGTAAACAATTTCCCGTACTAATCTTCTGTTCCTTGGACCGTGGAGACAATAGCCTCCATCGCCTACAGCAGGGGATTCTATTGCCTGGAATATCGATTAATGAAGGAGGCGGAGGCGAACCTACATATCGGCAACTGATAGTGAACTGAAATTAAATTAAGTATATTCATGATAAATACAAATAAATGAGACGTAATCTTGTCACAAAGAATGGAATTTAGCCACGTTTTAGTTATAGGCTTTGTGGCGAGTTGCCATCTTGCCAAAGGACAAGATGAACATACATGAAAAATAATCTTCAGAAAACGTTATTGCATTTCCACGAAGGTTAGATTCCTAAATAATCTGAAAGAACTGTATTCACTGCCAGTTACAGTGATTTGTTATTACGATGTGTTCTCAGGTTGAATGTGCTCCATATGTAATAACACAGTTTTTTTATCCACATGAAGTGACATTATTGGCATATGGCAGCCCTGCGCGTCGTTTCCGTAGGGTGCATTTCTCTGGCAGGTGAAAAATTGAATGACAAAAGCAAACGATAAGGGGAAGGACGCACTACTACGGAGAAGAGGAAGGGAGAAGAAGGTTTGGAGGACACTAAACTGAGAAGGAATTCATGAGGAGCTTCGGACTGAGGTTGTGTTGAACAACACTTGCGTAAGACTTACCTCTCCTGTTAGTTAATGCTTGTTTCTTGTTTTCAAGCTGCTCTTTACATCATATGAACCAACGCATCTACAGTGTGAAGAGGTATTTGAATGTTTTGTTTGTTACTGATTGTCGTTGATCCGCAACAATGAAGAAGGGGTCGCATTATTATTCTAAACCATGTGACTTTGGACTGTGTGTTGTGGCAATTTTTGGATTGTGCCACACAAAAAATATTTGTCGAAATAAGATCTTATACGTCATTGTTGTGTTGTTGACAAAATACTTTGTAATTCTATCATAAACGGCGAAGGAGTTGTAGTATCAATTGAATTGAATTGGATAGCGTCCTGACGGGAGGTTCTACGACGAATATCAAGAAAAGCAGAACAAAGGCAAGGGGATGTGGTCGAATTAAATCACATTGTAGTCAAGGAACGTGATAAGGAAATGGGATAGTAAAAATACTGCGTGAGGTTTATTTTTTCGGCAACAAAGTAAGTGATTGTTGTCGAAATAGAGATATATTAAGTGGGGAATCGCTCTTGTAAACAGAATCTGTTGACATGTAGTATAAATTTAATTGTTGGGTAGTCTATTTTGAATGTATTTGTTTTGAATACAGCCTCGTACGGACGCGAAACTTAGACACTGAACAGTTCAGTCGAGAAGATAATAAAAGCCCCTGAAATTTGGTGCTACAGAATAATACTGTAGATGGTAGAACGAATAATTGATGAATTGAGTGGCGGAAGAAAGATATTTGTGGCACAACTTGACAAAAGGCTGGCTTCGATTGACAAGACACATACAGCGGCATCAAGGACTCGTCAGTTTGGTAATGGAGGGAAGTGTGGGCGGCGGTGGGGGTTATGGAGGCGGTGAGGGGAGGGGGGAAAGAATAACATACCGGTGCCAAGAGCATGTTTAAATGGATTTAGGTTGCAACAGTCATCCTTTTCAGACCATGTTGCTCCGTTTGAAGCCACCTAGGGTTTTCTCATTTTGTGCATGTGCACAGCAGCTGCATCAACATTTTAAGTCTCCACTAGGTGCTGCCCCCTGGCCGCCGCAACTTGAATAACTTCATATGTTTCTAGTCTTAGCTGTCAGACGAGCCATTTTTGTATGGGTGAACGATTGTCTTTGTTTTCAAACTGTAACTGAAATTGTTTCTGTAAGGCATGGTTATACGCTGTGTATTGCGACGATAGTTAATTTATGTTTGCAACAACAGACATAATGTCTGATTGGGATAACAGCAATCAGTGATTATATGATGTTACTTATAATAAGTCTTCATTGCAAAATTTTTTCTTCATATGACCGGTTTCGGTTCATTCAGAACCATCATCAGATCTGATATTTCAGTTACAGGAGTAACCCGTCCAAATCCAGCAAATTTCACATGCTGCGTCACATAAACATTACAATTAATTTATGGATTTATTTTCGTGATTATTGTAGTGGTTTCTCTTGAAACCGCTGCGGTTTTAAGAGAAACAGGACTAGCTGTGACAGGTTGTTAAATTTCCGGTTTCACACGATGTACTCTTGCAGAATAATGGAAGAGAAAATTCTGGTGTACCTTTTAGAAGGGTTTTCTTCTGATGAAGACTCAGAGACTGACAGTAGCAGTGAAAGTGGAGACAATGTGTTAGCTGAAGAGAGTGACCTCGATCTAGAGACAGTGTGCTATAACAAATACTTTTCCTGACCAATCAGAAAGTCGTAGACGTCTCAGTATATCATCAGAACCCTAAGTAAAAAATGTAAAACTGTTGTTTCAGTTGAAAAGCACACAACAGAAGCAAAGCACCTACCTGTAAATGGCACTTCAAGCTACTGTGTATACTGTAGAACAATGAAGGAACTGGATGTGTGCTCTCTCTCAAGTTGCTCTACTTCTGTGTGTAGAATGAATCTTCATTTTGCCCTACCTCAAAAAATAATGACTTTTCATGAGCAAAAGCTCCATTTAAAACCATTCCATATGTCTTCAATGACTGTTTGTAACACCTGTTTTTCACGTTTTCTGTCTCAATGTATGCCTAACAATCCACTTTAAAAAATAAAATTCCATAAATCTAATTTTTTATATTTCTAGTCTGGGATGGTTATGCAGAAATGTCCGCCGCCGGTAGCTGAATGACCAGCGCGACAGAATGTCAATCCTATGGGCACGGGTTCGATTCCCGACCTGGTCGGAGACTTTCTCCCCTGAGGGACTGAGTGTTGTGTTGTCCTAATCATCATCATTTCATCGCCATCAATGCGCAAGTCGCCGAAGTGGCGTCAAATCGAAAGACTTGCACCCGGCGAACGGTCTATCCGACGGGAGGCGCTAGCCATACGACATTTACATTTTTGCAGAAATAATAAAGCTTGCACAGGACGGACTAGCGTGGAAAACTTCATCAAAACCAGTCTTTGGGCTGAAGACAATAACTACAAAAAACCCTGTGAGTCGCATCCTATGAAATGTTGTCTCAGGTTTTGTTAGTTTTATCTGGCTTGCCTTTGTACTGGCTGCAGAAACACAACGTACCCCAACGAAGCTTACACGGCTTATGAACTCGCGCTTGGCACCTGGACGTAGTGTGGGTGGAGCCACGGGCATTGCATTCTCCGTCAGCCATCTGCCCGCCACCCGACCTGAACAAGTGGCTGTTTAGGTCGGCCCGCACGCTTCTTGCCTGCGGCTATAACGGGGTATCCCGCCAGGCTGGGAATTACTCGTGATATGGCAGGGAGCAATACGATCGCGTGGAAGACTGCCGGGGCAAAGAACCGCATAGCTGAGTCTGCTGCGGGGTCCACTTATTACCGACCGAAAAAAAAGTTGCTGCCCCGCCCACCGAACCCCTCGCTAAATATTCATGTGGCATCGCCCTTGACCTCACAGCTGTCACCCCATACTGCTGTGCACATTAGTTTCGTTCTCCGTCTATTACCCACCCCGGGGACTGATGAATCAGTCACACATTATATGTTTTGTGAACTACTTTGCCTTTTAGTATGGAGACCAGTAGCTAAGATCTGAAGCTGGTTAAAGATACAGTGAAAAAATTCGTCATTTTTCTTAGTAGCACCAAATCCGGTTGCTGTTTCGTACTAAACCTATCTATTTAATTGTGGCAGACTAGGTCTGTGATTTTATTGATTAAAAGTTCCTGCTGTAAAATTACTCTTTATATTTGTTGATTCATCTGAGCAAATGCTCTTAACTGACTCTCAATTCTCAACTTTAGTGGTCTGGCGCTCTTAGCTCGAGTACCCATTTTTATTTTCCTACAGCAATGTACCTTTTGTGTTTAGTGATCACTCCTGCTCATTAGTTGCGGTGAACTATGTAAGCCATTTCGTTGATTAATGGTTAATGTTTAAAAATTATCTGTCGGTTGCTAAATTATCTATGTGGGTCGGTACCTTTAGCCCGCCAGTCTGAGGTGGTGCTCGGTGTGTGGTGCTCGATGTTATACAAGTGCAAAACTATCTGCTGTCAAATTTAATTTGTTGGGCATAATATACCACCGCAGTGTTAATGTTCATCCTGAGGGCTATTTAAAGCTTGCTGATCTAAGAAATGTAGTGCCTGCTTTGAGTCATTCACCTAGTTCCAATAGCTCTGTTCTTGGAACTATTGTTACTTGATAGGGTAGTTTCCCAGACGTAAATTGTTGTGTTTACTACCACTCCATGGGTTACAAGTGTTCCGGTGTAACGATAAGCGACTGTACGACGGTGAAGAATGGAAGAGCAGAGAAGGCTGAGAGACGACGTCAGCCAATAGTACGCAGACTAGCACGACACCAAGACAGGAGCGGCATCTAGGCAAAGAAAATATTAGCACCGCTCCGCCTAGCCACGGCGGCAGTGGAAGAAGAGCCGTCATACAAGCGCTATGAAATTGTATATACCGAAGGACATTGATTATTCTGCATGTCGCCATTTGCTTGCGCCACATCTTTTTGAATACGCAAAGGTATTGTCAGTTTAAGTTACTGTAATTAATTCCATTAATACGACGGCTATTCAGAAAGTAGGGAACGTTTTGACATTAAAAAAAATTAAGCACAAGTAATACATTTTATTTTATACATCTGAAAGAGCGACTGACATACTACTTTTCACATAGTCACCAAACACATTGAGGCACTTATCATAGCGGTGCACAACCTTTGAAAGACCTCCGTCGTACTATTCTGCCGCCTGAGACTTCAGCTAGTGAGTCACGCCCGCCTGGAGTTTCGCATCGTCATCAAAGCGCAGCGTTGTAAACCAGTTCATCGTCTTGGGGAAAAAGTGGAAGTCGCTTGGTGCAAGATCGGGGCTGTAGGGTGGATGAGGGAAGATTGCCCATTTGAATGAATTAAGTTCTTTAGTGCGGTTTGCCGTGTGAGGTCGGGTATTGTCGTGTAAAAACTAAATGTTGGACGTCAGCTTCCCTTGGCGTTTGTTTTTAACTGCTCTTCTAAGGCTGTGCAAAGTTTGACAGTACTGGGCAGAATTTATCGTTGCTCCGGGTTCGAGAAAATCAATACGAAGCACACCTTGCCTGTTCCAAAACACTCTCGCCATCAACTTCCTTGCTAACAAGGTTTGCAAACATTTTCTTGATTTTTGGGGGGATCTTGTGTGCCGCCACTCCATGCACTGTAACTTTGTCTCACAATTGACATGTTTCACACAGCTCTCGTCACCGGTTACGATTCTATCCAGTAATGAATCCCCATGTTTCAGGTAGGCCTCCAGAAATGTCAACGTTGCCCCCATTCACTGTTCTTTATGGTGCTCTGTAAGCATTTTGGGCACCCATCGTGCACAAAATTTGTGGTAGCCTAGCTTTTGAGTGGCAATTTCAAACAACAAAGTCCGTGAAACTTGCGGAAAAGAAAGTGAAAGCTCCGTTTGTGTGAAGCGACGGTTTTCACGATTCGTTTCATCAACTTTAGCTACAAGATCGTCACTCACAACGCTCGATCGTCCACTCTTCTCTTTATCATGAACGTTGGTTCGGTCATTTTTAAACCGAATGCATCATTTCCGGACGGAACATTCACTCAATACGTTGTTTCCGTACACTTCGCACAGTTCACGTGAAATTTCTATAGGTTTAACGTTTTTTGCCAACAAAAACCGTGTTACAGACCGCATCTCACAGCTGTCGGTATTTTCGATTGCAGCGCACATATCAAATTCCAATATCGAAAAAACCAGAAGTGCAGAGACGTTCTCGCTGTCACGAATGGATGCCGACGGAGCTGCCGAGCACGCACATGGCAAAATAAACGCGATCGGCTCGCGGCTAGCGGCGTCAGACGGAAACTTTCCTTTCTGAATAGTCCTCGTATGATTTACTTGAATTGTTGTCTAGCGATCCAAGAAAACAGCTTCCTATGCACCCTATATTAGACGAGTGGGCAGGATACTACACTGCTGACGATTTATAAGAAGGACCCAGTGCTTGGCGGCCACGGAATTTTCTTTTGTTTTGTTGCAGCCTTCTCTCTTGTCTTTCCTTTGCAGGGGTGTTTACTTGCTTTAATAGTCTCATATCGCATTCTTGCTAATCGGTGTTTTCAGGTACGCTTTGCAGAAATTTTCTTTGCCTATTTTTCTTGCTTGCCTTATCTGTTTCTGGCATTTGTCTCTTCCAACATGCCCACCCCACCTCTCCCACCCCCTGCTCAGGCGCCACAGCTGCCAGCTTTAGAAGTAACGCAGCTAATGCAGATGTTTCAGTTTCAGTGCCAGCAAATATCCTCACTGCTAAACAAGGTACAGCGCCTTTTCGCCAGTTTGACGAACAAGAGGAGGAATGGCTCGAGTGGTTGCAACAGTTTCAAGCCCACTTAATTGCTCACAATGTACCAGGTACTGTGAAAAGCCATTACTTTCTCTCAACAGTGAGCAGTGTTTAGGCTCCTACAAAAACTGTCCCGTAACGCAATTCTAAGTGAACTTTCGTATGATCAGGTCGTAGATTCGCTAACTAAGTATTATGACCAATAAGTGAATGTGGTAGGAGCTAGGTATCAATTCTTTAATTGTAAAAAACGGTCAGAACAAACTAATAGCGAGTGAGTAACAGATTTGCAGGGTATGACAAGGAAATGCAAATTCAAATGTGCCTGTGGTGTTTTATATTCAGGTGTAATGTTGCGTGATATGATTGTACACAATGTAATTGATGTCAAAGTCAGAGAACAGATTCTGAAATAGTCTGATCCATCGCCGGCCGCGGTGCTCTAGCGGTTCTAGGCGCTCAGTCCGGAACCGCGCGCCTGCTACAGCCGCAGGTTCGAATTCTGCCTCGGACATGGATGTGTGTGATGCCCTTAGGTTAGTTAGGTTTAAGTACTTCTAAGTTCTAGGGAACTGATCTAAAACTATCATGCACCTGACGGCTTCTAATGGACAAGACATTCCCGTTTTCAGAAAATGTACTTTGCCTGCCATGTATCACCCGCATATGTGAACAGTGATTTTTACGGTGCTACAATCACACAATTGTGAGAACATATTTGGACTTGATTTATTTGATTTGTTTTGCTTTAACATTCAGGACAATGTCTCCACTCCATGCAAAAGACAGTGTCGCTAGCTGGCTGAAAGAATTCCTGGAACTCTTTTCTGAAGGTTTAGGCAAGGATAACAATTTTGATGCACATGTTACCCTGAAAGACAATGCTCAGTCGAAATTTTGCCAGGCCAGAACAGTTCCCACTGCATTATGGGACAAAGTCACTGCAGAATTGCAACATAGTAGAGCTGTTAGCCCATGCAAGCTAGTCAGTGGGCCAGTCCACGGGATCTGCTCCCCTAGCCTTCACGTCACATTCACATGTGTGTTGATTTTAAGTCTATGGTCAATCCACGAACTGTGTTTGATATTTACCCCTTGCCACTCTCAGAGGACCTGTAATTTCATAATGAATAAAACACAAAATTATTCAAAAATTGATTTTTGTTTGGGCACCAAACAGGAGGGTGTTTATAGAAATGTTGTATCATCCAATTTCTGTAAGCTTTCCTGTAATCATTCCTGTAATCTTTCAACCCTTTCCTTTTCTCCCAGTATTAATTTTATTAATTCTGTTTTTCGAATACTCTTACTAACATTAATATAAGAATATCCATGAACTTCATACTCTTTTGCAATGCGTTTTAATTCAACAACTTTATTCTCCACTAAATGATTTGGAAATGGTTTTTCCACCATTAATTTATAATTCTGTATTGTATCTCTTAGATCCTGTCTCTGTAAGTTATACTGTTTTTCTATCTTTAAAATTTTTGCGTAGTTCTGAGTTATTTTATATTTAATATCTCTGTTTCCAAATCCTTATGATATATGAGTTCCTTTGAATCACTATGGTTATGTCCTACTTTAATGATACATTCTATTAAATTGTTTTTACATATGTAATAATAAACTGTATTTCAATCTTTTGCTATTTCAGTCAGTTCTAAATATTCCTTCTTTAAAAGTTCTGTATTTTATACTTCATATTTTTTATATCTTTTGGAGAAGAATAACTATCAGCTTACTTTCTTAAATTATTACCCATTTCTATTAAAAATTTTCCATTAAAAAGTCGAATCTTTTTGTGGTGGACGAAAAGACAGATCTTTTCATTTTATTAAAAATGTTGAATGATTGTGATAGCTGTGAATAACTTGCTACCTGTTAATTTATTGATAAAAGTTCAATTTTTATGATTGGTCTGAATGGTGGGAGGTTAATTTAGAATGGGAAAATTACAACTTAATTTGATGAATATTATTTATGTCATTAATTAAATTTTCTTATATATAGCCATCCAAAATATTAAAAATAATTATGCCAACAAATAATATTTAGTGTCTCTCTAATTCTTTAATATAAATTTATTGCATTAGTATCATAATTAAGTCTTAATAGTTCTTCGAAATTTGGGTCATTACCCTTTTTAATGTTCAATTATTTTTACAAATTTCTTCTTTGTACTCTGATAATACAATAATTATTTTTACAGTTATCATCAAATAATCTTAAAAGAAGAAAAGTTGGTCATAATTCTAATCGTTTGTTTGAGGAACCACCTGTGTTAATAATGTATCTATTTCTCTGCTTCTTTGGTTTATAACATCTAAAGACATATCAACTGTTTCTTCCAAATTTTTTATTTGTTTCTCATCCAATTTACTTATTTCTTGTAAATGTTTTATTTGAGGTCTATAAAAATTCGCCAATTTTTTTCTATACTTTTATTCACCATGTTCATGAATTGATAGTATAAGTTTTTTATAATTGCAATCTTGGAATTTTTCAGCATTTTTCATTCCTAGCTTCATAATTAAGGAATACAATCTAGGTTCATTAATAAAGACTGTATTATATTTCATAATTTGTTGAGTGAATGAATCATTCACCCAGATATCACTAGATATTTTATGCTGCTTTTCCCTAACATGATCATGAACTGCTTTCTGAAGATTAAGTGAATTCCAATATTTCAGCCATATCTTTAGCTTCAAACCAAGGATTGTTATTTTCACCAATTACTACCAAGACTTGAATGTTATTATATGCGAGCTTATTTTCACAAAGGACTATGAATGAGTCCATTTATATAGAATAGAAAAACATTAGATAAGAGCAAATGAATATTGATGTTTGAAGGGTGTAACTAATGGTTACACTTAAGTCCTTTATAATTTTTAGATTTATTAATAAAAAATTTATCTAAAAATGTATCTGAGAAAATTAGCCCTTCCAATTTTTCTAGCTGTATGTTATTCTGATAATGATGTATCCTCATTCATAAATCAGCAACTAATAAAAATGGGAATTATTTATGCAACCTCAAGGAAGTTAAAATTTCTATTGTTTATGAATGCTGCAAGTGAGAATTAAATTGTTCAAATCAAATCAATAATTTAAATTAAACTAATTAGAAACTGTGCTTATGAAAATCTGAAGTAGAGCAGCTGATTGATAATTTTTACCCAGACATATATACAAAGGATAAAGATTTCCTTATTTGCAAAGAATGGGATAAAACTGGTTAAAAAAACCATAAAAATAAGGAAATTAATTTCGAATATTTTGTATCTAATTATAAGAATCATTTAAAACAGTTTTCGAATGAACATTATTCAGAAATATTACTGCCAATGAAAAAAGAATAAGATCAATGTGCTGAAACTTCATCAAAAAACGTTTTGTTTGTCAAGAAATTAAAGATTCAGATGGTTTTTATTTGAGTCCTACAACAAGGGACAAGCTCTCAAGTACGTCCAAGATCTGTGAATGAGATGATAGGAACAAAAGAACAATAGTGTGTAAATGTGGAAAAGAAATAATTAAAAGTTATTTTAAAAGACATTTACAAAGACACATACAATATTAGCTGAAAATGAAATCTAACCATTTTTCAAAAGCCTGATATTTTTTATTCTTAATAAATGGAGACCCAATTAAGGAATTTTACAGTCACCCAACTTTGTGATATTCATAGAAGCAATGATTTAACTATCTGCAGCAGATTGAAAAATGTGAGTTAATTAATTTAATTAGTTTGCATAATTTACCCATTCCTACAAGAAATCTCGATAATTTGAAAGTATAAGAACTAAAGCCAGTGTTAAAAATCTTGGTATTAGAGGATACAGTAAATTACAGAAATCAGTATTAATTCATTTAATTGATCTGCCAGATTTTGCTTTTCATCAAGAATCATTATGAAAGACTAGATCAAGATCGAAATGTGTATCAAATATAAATTAGTTTTACAAATTTGATGGTGAAGATTATGAAAAAAACTCAACATCCAAGACAAGAAGAAGTGAGACTTGATCAGATTTATCTATTAAGTAGTAAACTATTTGAAGAATATTTATTTGATAGTAAAGTAGTTAGATCCAGATTTAATAAAAAATTTCAAACTTCGTCTCTTGACTATAATATTGTTTTTAACAATGATAATATTAGTAATCTCAGTATACCTATTGAGGAAACAGAATGTATAATTAAAACATTTAACCCTGATGTTCAAGTAGCTAAAAAAAGAACTAACTTCAAAAAATGAAACAAATTAAACATAAGAGTTAGAAACCCAAAACTGCATTATACAATTTCTACATTTTGTATAGCATCTAATAATACTCAACAAACTGCTCAAGATTTGGTAATAAACTAAGAGATATATTACCATCTGATAAATCGACTGATATAGCAAATACTTTTTAATATTGAAATGTTGGCAGTACCAAGAGATGGTAAAGGATATATAATAAGAAATTTAATCGAGGATAAAATGATCAAAGGATGTAATACTAGAACTAAGAATGATGATCATGTGTGTTGTCCTAAAGCTATAATAGTCACACAAATGTTATCTTAGGCAGAGAAATAACTGCTTCTCAAACTATGAAATTCAAAAAAGGTGATAAATAGAATTACAAAAAGAACTAACAACAATTTTGAGGAATCAGTTGGATGAATGCCGTGTTGAAGGATTTACTCTAGATGATATTATACATGTGGAAACATTATTGGATGTTCATAGTAAAGATTGTATGTGCTGAAAATTTCAATTCAGCTAACTATTTTGGTCCTCAGAAGGTAGTGAAAATTTTTCTGTATAAGAATCACAATCATTTCAATGTAATTACCAGTATGAAAGCATTTCTAGAATCATCATATTTCTGTAACAAACATAACACCGATGCAACAACAAGAACAAACAAAAATGCAAAACACAAATAAAATATGTACATTGTGCAAAGCTCCAGAACATGAAACCATTGAAAATAATGTATACTGTGAAAATTATAAAGATACTGTTACAAGGATGAATGTTTAAATGGTCACCCAGAAGATTGTGACACAGGTTACAAATGAGAAGAATGTGAAGTATATGAGATTGTAAGAACATAAATGTGGCTTGGAAATATGTAGAAACTGTAAATAAGAAGTAGAAATTTAAAAAATCATCAATGTTTAATGCAATACAGATTACAAAACTGTGAAATTTGTGAAACGAAAATCATGGAATATAAAGTCCAACATTGGTCAATATGTAGTATAAGTAGTTGTTATGTTAGCGAAAAATTTAAAAATTATTAATTTTTGTATTTCTGAATGCAGTAATATGATTGAAGGAACAAATTTAGGGGTAGTAAAGAAGGAAAGCTGAAGAGAATTCATCAGGCTCACAATGAAAAATATGTATTTTTTTACTCTGAAGCTAATCAAGAAACAGAGACACATATTCCAAATCTCATGACTGTACACAATTTTAATGGAGATTTAAGAAAAACGAGGAATTCTGTCATTGACCAATGTCTAAAGAAAGCAAAAGTTAGACATTCATAGCTCGTTATGCTAAAAGCTATAATTCACCATTCATTTTGAAATATTGTGTTGAAAATACAATAAAACCATATACTTAGAAACTAAGTTAATGTTACTGAGATCAAACAGACTGGTCTAAAAATTATAGACAGTATCAGTTTTGTGCAAGCACCACATAGTAATTTCCTAAAAACATTTGATTTGAAAGAATTCAGAAAGAATGTTTTCTACATTTATTCAATATATGTGAAAATGAAATTTACTTAGGACTGATTCCTGATCTCGACTATTATAGTGTTGACACTATGTACCAAAAGCAAGAGAATAACCTCTCATATGGTAAAATGAAAAAGTTAATGAAAATTATATATTCATTTTGAAAATAGAACCTACTGAATATTGTAATTCTGCTGTAGATATGTAGAGAAGAGGTTGTTTAGACCCAAGAAAGTAATTTATAGAAATAGCTAATATTGATCCATTCTGTTATTTAACAACTGCTAGAGTTTGTATGGCTACTCACAGATCTCAATATTTACCTGAAAAAACAATTGCTGTACTGCATAAAGAACAAAAAGGAAATTATTGTAAAGCATCTGTGGGTTGGCTAAATAGTTTAAATAATAAAAATATTTAACATCCACTTAATGGTGGGAAGTAAAAATAGGTGGACCAAAAACAGACATATTTTATACATAAACAAATATTGTTTATTAGTACCTAGGTTGCTTTTGGCAAAAATGTAAAAAATTGTTTTAAAAAATTACACAATTAACAGAAAGTAAAAACAGTGGCTGCTTTGTATCAAAAGACGTATACTGCATTAAGAAGAAATACGAAATGATGGATATAATTTGGTTGAGATGTGGGAATGTGATTGGATCAAATTACCTTTGTATAAAAACTAAAGCAATTACCTCAAATCGTTGAGCCATTGAATCCAAGAGATAATTTTTTTGGTGATCATACAAATACAACAAATTAAGATCTGGAGCAGATAGTGTTAACACAATAATAAAATGTACTGATATGTATAGCCTTTATCATAGCATACAGTTTTATGATTTTTATCCTACATGTCATTCAATAAAAATAAAAACTGGAACATTATAACAGTGAATGGATAGTTTATTAAAATGTAAAGTATTAGCACCTTTGTGCCTGTATCATCCAGTTTTAACAGTATGAATAACGACTGATAGATTTTTATTTATTTTTTTTTTTTTTTTGAGTCATCAGTCTTCTGACTGGTTTGATGTAGCCTGCCATTAATTCCTCTCCTGTGCCAACCTCTTCATCACACAGTAGCACTTGCAATGTACATGCTCAATTAATTGCTGGATGTATTGCAATTTCTGTCTTCTTCTGTAGTTTTGCCCTCTACAGTTCCCTCTAGTACCATGGAACTCAATCCCTGATATCTTAACAGATGCCCTATTACTCAACAAATGGCTGAAATAAAGTACAGTTTCAAGGATCATTAAATTGAAAACAATTCACATACAAATGTTTTTGTTGCCACTTTTCCTATGTCAAATGCAAGACACAGAATATATTATATGATAGATAAACTTCGAGAAGCTGTTATATATTTTGATACAGACAGTGTAGTATACACTGATAATCGCAAAAATATTGTGGAAACAGATTGGATGTTAGGAGAATGGATTGATGAATTAGGAGGTAATAAGTTGATTATAAACTGGGCTTTGACTGGTCCAAGAAGTTGTAATGAGAAAAGTGATAAAAAAACAGATGAAGGTAAAGGAATTCATGTTAAATTATGAGAATATTCAAGAGCTGCATGTGAATAGATTATAAAAGTAACTGAAGATGAAGTAAAGGGAAAAATACAGTTAGAGTACAGTCAGATAACTAGAAATGTATATATTAAAAATTTAGTCAAGAAGGCTCTTAAGAAAAAATTCTTATTTAAGTATAATAAAAGTTTTATTCCAAAAAGTTATGGTACAATATCATACCAATATTAAAATTAATAATAAAATTTTATTACATGCAAATAGAAGTCTTTTCAAAGAAGCTCAGCAATGTTAGCAATACTGATTTGTGTAAAGAGATTAATGAGTTGCAAGTAAAGTCTTTATGTAGATTATCGATTGTGAATGTTTATGTTCCAGATACAGAGAAAAAATATGTACATAGCTTAATACTTAGTTTAAGTTTGTTTTGCCAAATTGTTATTCCAAGTTAATTACTGACAGGATTTTCATTATTTTGAAGAAGTTAATATTAAACTGAGATATGAAAGACTGAAGCGACTTGAAAATAACGATAATGTATTTCATTATTTGGGATTTATTATTTTAATTACCCCAATTTCATATTTAATCGAATAACCTCTATTTTGAGTTTAATTGATTTATCTATGTTTTGATACTCAAACTGTCCATATTTTCAGATGGGTGAATTCTTACCCCGTACATTTTCATGAAGACCATTCTTGGATTAATTTACAATTTTTAAATTAATTCAACTGAGTGCAATGTAACCATAAAATGTGCCACATAAAATTATTAAGTGAGTATATAAATGTTAAATTAATTCATCAAAAGCTTGTTCACAGAATACCCTCCCCCCTCCTCCATTGCATTCAACATGCCCACATAATGTTTGCATTGTGTCCATGCTAGAGACCATTTATTCCGTCACACTCTCTTACAGAGACTGCAATCTAATAAACATTGTACCATGCAGCCACATTTACAGTATGTGCTGAAAAGGGTTTCCATGTGCCTCAACAGATGCCAGTACACGCCGTAGCATGTTTTGTCCCACACATTCATGTCAGCTAGGCTCCATCTGAACAGTGTCAAAGCCAGCATGAACATATATTATATATAACGAGAATTAGAACACATGAAGGATTGACAGATGAAATTATTTTAGATAAAGGAATCAGATAAGGAGATTAATTAAACCCACTCCTGTTCAGCTTAATAATGGATCATGTTATTGGTGCCACAATCAAGACACCAGAAAATAAAATAAGAAATAAAGCAAAATATATTACATGTTAATCTGTTGAAAGCAAAGAAAAAGTATAATTTACAAATGTTACTTCACGAACTTAATAAATCAGCTATGCTATAAACCTGTAAATCTTCTCTAGAAAATCAGATTATGGTAATATCAAAAACGCCTGTAAGATGTAAACTAGAAGTAAATTATGAGTCAATTGAACAAGTAATGATCTTTAATTATCTGTTATCAACAGCTATAAAGCATGTAAGGGAAAAACCAGTGATAAGGACAATAAGAATAGTCAAAAACCTGCAAGATACGGAGAAACAAATTAATGGCCACTGAGCAGAAAACAGTGCAAAATAAAACACTGTTGCCTTCTGTTATGACACATGCAGCAGAAACTATAGCAGAAAAGAGAAAGATAAAGAAAAAGTTAACGGCTATGGAAATGTGGGTACGAAGACAGAGCCAGGGAGTAGATATGTGGAACAAGAGAACAAATGTACAGTTAATTGATCACTGTGAAATACAAGATGTAAACAAATGGATGAAGACATAAAGAAATTGGAAAGACCATGTGGAATAGATGGACCCTAGGAGACTATGGTTGAGTAAACAGACTCAGATCACAGTAACTAAGAAGTAGATATCCTCAGTATGATGAAGGAACATAAATTACTTAATAAAAGCAATTCATTCTGTCCAGAGTGTATACCAATTAGGTTCCTTTCAGAGTATACTGACGCAACAGCTCCATACTTAACAACCACTCGCTAGACGAAAGACTTGTACCCAAAGACTGGAAAGTTGCACAAGTCACTCCAATATTCGAGAAAGGTAGTAGGACTAATAAACAAAATTACAGACCCAAACATTAATGTCGATACGCAGCAGGATTTTTGAGCATATATTGTGTTCAAACACCATGAATTATCTCGAAGAGAGTGGTCTATTGACACAGACTGAAGACGGATTTAGAAAATATCGTTCTTGTGAAACACAACTAGCCCTTTTCACAACCGGAGCGTAGAGTGCAATTGGCAAGGGATTTTAAATTGATTTCGTGTTTCTAGATTTCCAGGAGGCTTTTGACAATGTACTACACAAGCGGCTTATAGATAAATTGCGTGCTTATGGAATATCGTCTCAGTTATGTGAGTGGATTCGTGATTTCCTGTGAGAGAACACTCAGTTTGTAGTAACTGATGCAAAGTCATCAAATGAAACAGAAGGGATTTGTGGCGTTCCCCAAGATAGTGTCATAGGCCCTCTGCTGTTCCTTACCTATATAAACGATTTACAAGACAATCTGAGCATTCGTCTTAGGTTGTTTGCAGACAATGCTGTTTCTTACATAGGGAGAAACGATCTTCATAATAAAGTAAGGAAAATCAGAGTTCGCCCAGAAAACTATAGGAGATCGTGTTTTTCCTTGGGCTGTTCGGGATTGGAATAATAGAGAATTATTGTGAAGGTGGTTCAGTGAACTCTCTGCCAGGCTCTTAAGCGTCATCCATGTAGATGTAGATGAATTACACTGAGCATCCATCACCATATAGAAATGAAAACTACATATCAAATTCATAATCATTTTGTTTGTTTCAGTTACATGTGTACTTTCATGTCTTGCTTGTAATTTGAATTTATTTGGCAGTCTAATTTGAGCAGTGGGTTATTAAGTAGTTAACGGAACAATTTTGGGAAAAACTGTCATGGTGTGGGTTCCTGTAGTCATGTCCTAGTTCATGAACCACGGGCAACGTATGAGTGGCCAAGTAAGTGGTCCCGACAGTCGGGATACCAGTTACTTTCGAATAAGGCTGGGCATCTCGGACATATTCTGAGTCGTGGTCACCTTTGTGCTCATATGGCAAAGACTACCATATCCATCGGTTGGTCCCTCAACCGTTAGGAGTAGAACTCAATGGGACTAGGGGCAAGTAAGGCTAGCAACCTGCTTCCCCGATACTTTAAATATGATGCTGGCAACAATCAGAGCAAAATGCCTCGGACCTTTGGAGGTGACAGAGTCCCACCTCTAACTGACAAACCAGGGACTCCTAAGATACGACTTGGCAAACAAATGGAAATGAGATGGGGAGCTATTAATATCAATGGGTGCTACTCTGGGAAGAAGGTAGAGCTGGCAGAGGCTGCAAGTAAGATGGGGCTGGACGTTTTAGCTGTTAGTGACATTCGGGTAATGAGTGAGAAAGAGGAGGAAGTGGGAGAATACAAGGTCTACCTGTCTGGAGTCAAAGCTGGAATAGCTCAATGGGGTGTAGGGCTTTACATCAGGAAAGAAATGGAACCCAGCGTAGTTTAGTAAGGTATGTAAACGAACGACTGATGTGGACAGATTTGACAGTGTCTAGCAAGAAAATTAGGATTCTGTTAGTATATTCGCATTGTGAAGGGACAGATCAAGATGAGATAGATAGTTTTTATGAGGCACTGATGTAGTTGTTAGAGTAAAGGACAAGGACTGTGTTCTGCTCATGGGTGATTTTAATGCCAGGATTGGAAACCGAACAGAAGGGCATGAAAATGTTATGGGTAAATTTGGAGAGGATATGGAGGCCAACAGGAACGGGAAACAACTCTTGGATTTCTGTGCCAGTATGGGCTTAGTAATCACAAACCAGATCTGTCAATGACTATATAATAACACATCAGGAATTCAGGAAGGCTGTGAGGGACACACGTGTATTCAGAGGATTCTTTGATGACACTGATTATTATTTAATCTGCAGTGAAATTGGGATTGTGAGGCCGAAAGTGCAGGAGGTCAGATCCATATGTAGGTGGATAAGAGTGGAGAAACTTCAGGATAAGTAAATCAGGTACAAGTACATAACAGCGATCTCAGAAAGGCACCAGTTAGTTGAATGTAGTCAATTACAGCCATTGGAAAAGGAATGGACAAGGTACAGGGACACAGTACTAGAAGTGGCTAAAGAATGTGTAAAAGTATGTAAAAGTAGGATGAAGCAAACAGCTTGGTGGAATGACACAGTCAAGGCAGCCTGTAAAAGGAAAAAGAAGGCGTATCGAAAATGGCTACATACTAGAACTCAGGTAGACAGAGAAAGTTATGTTGAAGAAAGAAACACAGCCAAACAGACAATTGCAGCATCCAAGAAGAAATCTTGGAAAGACTTTGGAAACAGGTTGGAGACTATGGGTCAAGCTGCTGGAAAAACATTCTGGAGTGTAATTAGCAGTCTTCGAAAGGGAGGTAAGAAGGAAATGACAAGTATTATGGACAGGTCAGAAAAACTGCTGGTGAATCCTGTGGATGCCTTGGGCAGATGGAGGGAATATTTTGAAGAGTTGCTCAATGTAGGTGAAAATACGATCAGCAATGTTTCAGATTTCGAGGTAGAATGGGATAGGAATGATGATGGAAATAGGATCACATTTGAGGAAGTAGAGAAAATGGTCAATAGATTGCAGTGCAATAAAGCAGCTGGGGTGGATGAAATTAAGTCGAAGCTCATCAAATACATTGGAATGTCAGGTGTTAAATAGCTACACAGGATAATTGAAATGGCCTGGGAGTCGGGGCAGGTTCCATCAGACTGGTCAAAAGCAGTAATCACACCAATCTTTAAACATGGAAACAGAAAAGATTGTAACAACTACAGAGGTATCTCTTTAATCAGCGTTGTGGGTAAAATCTTCTCAGGTATTGTTGAAAGGAAAGTGCGAGTATTAGTTGAGGACCAATTGGATGAATTGGATGAAAATCAGTGTGGGCTTAGGCCTCTTAGAGGTTGTCAGGACCAGATCTTTAGCTTACGGCAAATAATGTAGAAGTGTTATGAATGGAACAGGGAATTGTATCTATGCTTTATAGATCTAGAAAAGGCATATGACCGGGTTCCTAGGAGGAAGTTATTGTCTGTTCTACGAGATTATGGAATAGAAGGCCAACTTTTGCAAGCAATTAAAGGTCTTTACATGGATAGTCAGGCAGCAGTTAGAGTTGATGGTAAATTGAGTTCATGGTTCAGAGTAGTTTCAGGGGTAAGACAAGGCTGCAACCTGTCTCCACTGTTGTTCATATTATTTATGGATCATATGTTGAAAACAATAGACTGGCTGGGTGAGATTAAGATGTGTGAACACAAAATAAGCAGTCTTGTATATGTGGGTGACTTACTTGTGATGGCAGTTTCGATTGAAAGTTTGCACAGTAATATTTCAGAGCTAGATCAGAAATGTAAGGACTATGGTATGAAGATTAGCATCTCCAAAACGAAAAATGTCAGTGGGAAGATCAGAAATGTAAGGACTATGGTATGAAGATTAGCATCTCCAAAACGAAAAATGTCAGTGGGAAAGAAATATAAACGGATTGAGTGCCAAATAGGAGGAACAAAGCTAGAACAGGTGGACAGTTTCAAGTACTTACGATGCATATTCTCACAGGATGGCAACATAGTGAAAGAACTGGAAGCGAGGTGTAGCAAAGCTAATGCAGTGAGCGCTCAGCTACGATCTACTCTCTTCCACAAGAAAGAAGTCTGCACTAAGTTATCTGTGCACCGTTCAATCTTTCGACCAACTTTGTTGTATGGGAGTGAAAGCTGGGTGGATTCAGGTTACCTTATCAACAAGGTTGAGGTTACGGATACGACAGTAGCTAGGATGACTGCAGGTACTAGTAGATGGGAACAATGGCAGGAGGGTGTCCACAATGAGGAAATGAAAGAAAAACTGGGAATGAACTCTATAGAGGTAGCAGTCAGGGCGAACAGGCTGAGATGGTGGGATCATGTTACACGCATGGGAGAAGCAAGGTTACCCAAGAGACTCACGGGTTCAGCAGTAGAGGGTAGGAGGAGTCGGGGCAGAACAAGGAGAAGGTATCTGGAATCGGTTAAGAATAATTTTGAAGTAATAGGTTTAACATCAGAAGAGGCACCAACGTTAGCAGTGAATAGGGAATCATGGAGGAATTTTATAAGGGGGCTATGTTCCAGACTGAACGCTGAAAGGCATAATCAGTCTTAAATGACGATGATGATGATGATGATCTGTCCCATAGCAACCCCACGAGACTAATTAAAACGTGTAATCACAGACTACCACGAGGTAAACGACTGACCAGTTGACCACCCAGGGATGGGACTACTGTTGGTCCATTATATCCACGGAATAAGCCCGACGAATAGGGGAAACCCTCGTCAGCAGAAGAAGATGAGGAAGAATTATTTTGTGTACTAGTTTCCGCAGGCTTACTGCAAAGATACTGTTCTGTACCTAGTATCGAGTCGGAATATCTTAGTTATATTTAGGTTAGTCGGAGAGGTATTAGGCAACTATTCTTTGATTTCCAGCTGTGTCGGCCAATCAACTCAAAGCCCGTATCGCTAAAAATTCCGGGCCATGAATCTGAAGAAGACACTCTTGTGTTCTGGCGTTTTGGAGATCGGGAGTCTTTAGAAGTCTGATGCTCCTGATTGCTGCTTTCCTGTGCGGTGAGGTGGTGATACGCAGCTATTCTGTGTACAAGCTGAGCACACTTGCAGTACTATTTTGTCAGTCATTCTCAGCGAACGTATGGTTCATATGTAACCATTTTCTTGATTCGCATCGCGAATTGGGTGTAATTTTCATGTGTTGGAAGCGCGTCTCACACATGGAGGATTCAGTTTTGGTACCCTTATGAGGCGCGTATGTTCCGAGGTTTGGTACAAAACCTGTTTGATATTAATTCATCAGAATCTTAGTACAGTCAGTTTTGTTACTGTCCCTATCAATGAACCTCTATCGGTACTTTTGCGACACACAAGGATTACACTTGTACGATTTTCTTTCGGAGCGGAACTCTGTGTGTCACGTGTTTTCTGAGTACTTATGTTACTCTTATTAATCTGATTGAATTATAAATCAATTACGTGAATTCTCATTCAAAAAGCCTTCGACCCACTTCAGTTTTTAGGCGCATTATCTTCCACACAGCAGTTGCAATACCATAACTTGATGTGAAACGTTCTACTTGCCTTGATCAGTTGTTAGAATTTTTAGATATGTTTCACTGCATTAATATCAGGGAGAGTAGTAATCACTACGGATATTATATTACGCATTTATATTAAGCGAAGTATAAGAGCCGACCAAAAAGTTCCCGTTTCAGGGTGTTGCTGCAGCGTATAGGCAACATAGCGCAACTCCGATGCGAGTATGTAAGCACCAACGTGTAGGCAAGGGATTAGTGTGGCATTCGTATCTTTCTGACGTGCGTGCGATAAATGTGGAAACGCGAACTATGGAGGCGTTATTACCAAATGTGACCCTTAAGGTACAACGTGCTGTCATTCTTTTTTTGGATGGCGAAGAACAAACATCGGTAGACATTCATCGGAGAATGAGAAATGTCTGCGAAAACCACCGCTGCCGAATGGTGTGCCAACTTCCGTTTTGTTGCTTCACGAAAACGCACGTCCCCATATCACAAATTTCGTAATGTAGAAGTCACGCCAACTCAAGAGGGAGACATTCGAGCACCCACCCAACAGTCCTGATCTCTCCCCATGCGATTATCAAGCGTTTCCTTTCTTAAAAAAGGCGTTGAAAGGTCGACGATTCTTGCCGGACAAAGATGTGTAGCAAGCAGCTACGTACTTCAGGACGCAACAGTACATGGCGCTTTAGCAAACGGGTACCCCCTACTTGTTGCGTAGGTGGGATGACCGCCTTAGTGCTCAGGCGATTTTTTCATTTTGGAGCGAAACTTTTTTATCGCCCCTTACAAGTAGGTGTTGCTGTTGACGCAGCTGG
Source organism: Schistocerca gregaria (assembly GCF_023897955.1). Classification (NCBI taxonomy): domain Eukaryota; kingdom Metazoa; phylum Arthropoda; class Insecta; order Orthoptera; family Acrididae; genus Schistocerca; species Schistocerca gregaria. Next base: position 504,475,513 of record NC_064925.1, on the reverse strand, counting down.
CAGGTGCACAGTGTTTTATTTTAAAGGAAATTTAGCTCTCTGATGCCTTGTATCTGTGAATTGTTATAACAGGTTATGTCCATATGTTAACTGCACTGCAAGGGCTATAGCTTAACCGCTTTTCATCTTCTCTCTGTGGGGAACTTCCTAAAACCGTCTACCAAATCTTCTAAAAAACAATTACCAAACGAACTCATTCCTAACTTAAATTCGTGTACTGTGAAAATCGCAGACTATACTGAATTCTACAAATACTTTATTTAATATTATTTGCTCAACACTGTCTACAGACTGAAGCTAACTGTTTCCATCAAAGTGCTACCTTGCATGTAACCTTACTTCTGAAGTATATGCACAACTGAACTTACAAAGAAATTCCTGGCCCTAAACTACTCTCCTGGAAATTGAAATAAGAACACCGTGAATTCATTGTCCCAGGAAGGGGAAACTTTATTTACACACTCCTGGGGTCAGATACATCACATGATCACACTGACAGAACCACAAGCACATAGACACAGGCAACAGAGCATGCACAATGTCGGCACTAGTGCAGTGTATATCCACCTTTCGCAGCAATGCAGGCTGCTATTCTCCCATGGAGACGATCGTAGAGATGCTGGATGTAGTCCTGTGGAACGGCTTGACATGCCATTTCCACCTGGCGCCTCAGATGGACCAGCGTTCGTGCTGGACGTGCAGACCGCGTGAGACGACGCTTCATCCAGTCCCAAACATGCTCAATGGGGGACAGATCCGGAGATCTTGCTGGCCAGGGTAGTTGACTTACACCTTCTAGAGCACGTTGGGTGGCACGGGATAAATGCGGACGTGCATTGTCCTGTTGGAACAGTAAGTTCCCTTGCCGGTCTAGGAATGGTAGAACGATGGGTTCGATGACGGTTTGGATGTACCGTGCACTATTGAGTGCCCCCTCGACGATCACCAGAGGTGTACGGCCAGTGTAGGAGATCGCTCCCCACACCATGATGGCGGGTGTTGGCCCTGTGTGCCTCGGTCGTATGCAGTCCTGATTGTGGCGCTCACCTGCACGGCGCCAAACACGCATACGACCATCATTGGCACCAAGGTAGAAGCGACTCTCATCGCTGAAGACAACACGTCTCCATTCGTCCCTCCATTCACGCCTGTCGCGACACCACTGGAGGCGGGCTGCACGATGTTGGGGCGTGAGCGGAAGACGGCCTAACGGTGTGCGGGACCGTAGCCCAGCTTCATGGAGACGGTTGCGAATGGTCCTCGCCGATACCCCAGGAGCAACAGTGTCCCTAATTTGCTGGGAAGTGGCGGTGCGGTCCCCTACGGCACTGCGTAGGATCCTACGGTCTTGGCGTGCATCCGTGCGTCGCTGCGGTCCGGTCCCAGGTCGACAGGCACGTGCACCTTCCACCGACCACTGGCGACAACATCGATGTACTGTGGAGACCTCACGCCCCACGTGTTGAGCAATTCGGCGGTACGTCCACTCGGCCTCCCGCATGCCCACTATACGCCCTCGCTCAAAGTCCGTCAACTGCACATACGGTTCATGTCCACGCTGTCGCAGCATGCTACCAGTGTTAAAGACTGCGATGGAGCTCCGTATGCCACGGCAAACTGGCTGACACTGACGGCGGCGGTGCACAAATGCTGCGCAGCTAGCGCCATTCGACGGCCAACACCGCGGTTCCTGGTGTGTCCGCTGTGCCGTGCGTGTGATCATTGCTTGTACAGCGCTCTCGCAGTGTCCGGAGCAAGTATGGTGTGTCTGACACACCGGTGTCAATGTGTTCTTTTTTCCATTTCCATGAGTGTATGTTTTCACTTACGTCATGTCTTGACAAATGTTTTTGCAGGTTACTCGAAAGCAGCACAAAGCATTCAGCAGCAAATCGACATTAAAAAACTACGACTGAAAATTCCGTACCACAAAGTGCAATGTGTGTGTTTGTATATAATAAACTGAACGGAGGGTGGGCAATTTAACTGGTGAGAAATGACTTCTACAAAATTCAAATGAAGCTTTGTCTTCAAACGTAATGCTCTAAAAATCAACTGATTGTTTGCAGTTGAATTTCATAACGTGACTTTAAGAAATACGTTTAAGCAAGGAGAGTCTACCTTTCTATCAGAACAATCAGTGTAGCAGTCCTACTACCGGAGCTTCGTTAATACAGTCTCAATAACACAAAGCAATGCTACGCACTTGCGCGCTTACCTCAATCTCTCAACATTCCAGAAAAACTCAGCAACAATCTCCTAGCTTCTCTCTGCATAAACGCATCAAAAACATTGATACGAGCACTCCAATCCCATCATTCTCATCTCACACTTATAAAGAAAATTCCCTGGCCGTTCTCCAAAATACGTCTGCTACTCAATATTGCTCAACTTAGAAATGGAAATTTGTGGTAAGGTCTTACGGGACCGAACTACTGAGGTCATCGGTGCGTAAGCTTACACACTACTTAATCTAACTTAAATTAAATTACGGTAAGGACGACAGACAACACATGCACGAGGGAGCACTCGAACCTCCGACGGGGTAAGTCTACATAAATAATTTAGCGGAAGGAAGGGCAGCAACTAGCGGTTGTTTGCTGATGATGCCGTGGTATACGGTAAGATATCGAAGTTGAGTGACTGTAGGAAGATACAAGACGGCTTAGACAAAAAATTTCAAATAATAATGTAAAGAATAAGCAATCAAATACTTTAAATCAATCTGACGAAAATATCAATAAATCTAACAATAACACCACATTCCTAAAGATAACCAGAAATTATGAAACCTTAAACCCAAATAAGAAATAACCTTCACCATACGGAAAATAGCGTAACCACCTAATGCAGGCAGCTGTGGCCATGCGGTTCTAGGCGCTTCAGTCCGGAACCGCGCTGCTCCTACGGTCGCAGGTTCGAATCCTGCCTCGCGCATGGATGTGTGTGATGTCCTTATGTTAGTTAGGTTTAAATGGTTCTAAGTTCTAGGGGACTGATGACCTCAGATGTGAAGTCGTATAGTGCTCAGAGCCATTTGAACCATAACCACCTAACTTTAATAAAACACCCGGAAGAATGGATGGCAGGTAGCTTTAAATGGGGAAAAATGCAAGTTAATGCGGATGTTTAGGAAGACCAAATCTACAGTGTTTGGGTACAGTATTACTAGTGCCGCGCTTGACACAGTCAAATCGTTTAAGTATCTAGGTGTAACGTTGGAAACATGTATGACGTTGAAAGAGCATGTGAGAACTGCCGTGGGGAAGTCGAATGGTCGATTTCGGTTTATTGGGAGAATTTTAGGAAGGACTCGTTCACCTGTAAAGGAAAAAAATGGAGCGTTTGGCGTCACTGCCCGGGAGACCCCTTACGGGACAGGTCCGGCCGCCTTGGTGGAGATATCACCACATTCGACGCCACATGGGCGACCTGCACACAGTATGGGGATGAAATGATCACGAAAACAACATAACACCCACTCCCTGAGCAGAGAAAATCCCCAACCGAGCCGGGAATCGAACCCGGGCCAGTAGGGGAGCAATCCGTCACGCTGACCACTCAGCTATCGGGGCGGACACCTGTAATGGAAACCGCAAATAGGGCTCTGGTACGACCTATTCTTGTTACTGGTCCAGTGTTTTGGATCCGTACCAGGCCGGATTGAAGGAAGACGTCGAAGCAATTTAGAGGCGGGATGCTAGATTTGTTAGCGGTAGGTTCGTAGAGTACGTAATTGTCTCAGAGATGCTTGGGGACATTCTCTTCGAGAACCACTATTGAGAAAAGTTTCAGAACCGGCGTTGGAAGCTGATTGCCGAAGGTTTCTACTGCCACCAACATACACTACGCGTAAGCACCACGAAGGTAAGATACGAGAAATTAGGGCTCGTACAAAGTCATATAGACTGTCGTTTTTCTGTTTGCGATTGAAACAGGAAAGGAAATGACAAGCAGTGGTACAGGGTACCCTCCGCCACGCACCGTACGGTGGCTTGCGCAGAATCTACGTAGATGTAGATGTAGATTAACTTCACTCTAACTGCTCCATCTCTTTCGTCCTGTCACCGTCCACTCATTTCCGTCATTAGCAATCAGACAGAAATGCTACATTTCCAAAGAATGAGTGAACTGTGTTTACTACGTATTTTTCACATAATAATATATATTGTGTGATACTTTTCTGTTTAGAATGTGCCTGCACCTTTGGATACATAGTAATCTGACGAGACAAGAATTGAGAAAAGAGTGGGAGTGAGAATATATAAAAAATATTTCTGGAACAATAACAGCTATTGGAAAACGCCTTTCACCGGTACCAATGTAGGGCTGGGGCCCATGAATGAACATATTTGGAAACATTCTAAAACGAAAGCATATGTGTTTTTTAACACAAACTTATGTTTTTTTTAAATGGACCTCCTATATTTTTTCTTCAGCAATCCATAGCATGACAAAGCACATACACAATGGCGTTGATTGCATCGCAATATTACCATTACATCCAGAGATATTGAGACGCGAAGTTGACGCTTGAGACACCCGACATGCGCTGCTAGCGCACGTCCTGGGGCTCAGGAGTGAACCCCATGCTGCCCGTAATCGCGATGTGATTGACATGTGTAGGCGTAATCACACCTCCATACGTATCAAGAGGACACTTACTTGTCAATCACATCGCGATTACGGGCAACATGGGGTTCACGCCTGAGCCTCAGGACGTTCGTTTTAGAATGTTTCCAAATATGTTCATTCATGGGCCCCAGCCCTACATTGGTACCGGTGAAAGTCGTTCTCCAATAGCTGTTATTGTTCCAGAGATATTTTGTGTGGACAAGATAGCTAGAGAGAGAGAGAGAGAGAGAGAGAGAGAGAGAGAGAGAGAGAGAGAGAGAGAGACGTGAGTGCAGTTGATCAATAACATAATTTGATGTGTAAATGGGTAGTTTTATGTTCTTGTATTTTTGTTTTGAGGTGTATATCAGCCAGCACATTTCTTTGTAAAGTAACATGACCTGTGTCATAGCAAAAATTGTTTTCTAGGAACAATAAATGAAATGATAACAAGGTGCTTAGAAAACTATTCTTCCGTAGTAACAGTTTGGTCCTTCTCAAATTCACCCATTTGATAGTTTAGGGCGTAATTATCGCTCTGGCTGAAAACGAGAAAGACCTATCGTCGAAATCACATTTCTTCTCATTAACGCTGCGAGGGGGAGAAAAAAAAAGCACAGAATTATTCCAGCATCCACCATCGGCGTAACTTCGTCTACGTCGGCACAAAACGAGAGCGTTTGAAAAAAAGTAAGAGAAGGAAAATCAACTTTCTAGGGAATTTCCGAGGGCGAATGGCGGAACAAAGAAATTCAATTAAACGGCGGTAATTAATTTTATTTCGACGGCGCAGGTGAATTAGTGGCCGAGTCCGGAGGTGGAAGCAGCGGCTGCACCCCGGGCCATACTGGCGGCGAAGCCGTCGCGCCGCCCCCGTGGCCGACGTCAAAAAGCACGCCGGCCAGCAGCGGTGGCGCCGGAGCTTTGCGGGGCGGCCGCTTGCGCACAGTGGCGTTGCAGTCGCCCGCGCTGTCACGGAATAATAATAATGAAAAAAGAAATCGCGCAGGACGGGCGCAGGCCTCGCGCGTGTGTCGTCAGCTGGCACCGGGACTGCGGCGGTGGCAAAATATTTTTACTCTCGCTAAAAAATTTGTCAGGCAACGAGCACTTTGTGGCCCGTTATCCAAGTGGAGCGGAGTGCGTTCTGACTGGTGTCCCTGGTGACTTGTCACGATGGCTGCAGGCGTAGCCCAAAACTGTCCCAGCTGGGTAATTCGAGGTTTAAATTTATTTTTACACTGCGCAACTTGTATTAACAGCGGCAGTGGACCTACTGCGCTTAGCAGTTCGCCCGAACCTTTCATGAGCGAAAAAGACAATTTACATTCTAAGCTTTTGCAAGTGGAAAATACACGACACTTCTAGAATATTACAACACCTTGAAGAATGGGGTAAAAAAAGTATTACGTGTGTGAGACATACACGACGAACTGATTAAAATACATTACATTTTTTTAATTCGTGCAAGTAAATTTCATCACATCGGTCGGTAAATAAATCCTAATGTAAGTCGAGGCAGCCAATCCGAGAAGCTGATTAAGTTCCTGAAGTACACTACTGGCCATTAATATTCCTACACCAAGAAGAAATGCAGACGATAAACAGATATTCATTGGACAAATACATTTTACTAGAACTAACATGTGATTACATTTTCACGCAATTTGGGTGCATAGATCCTGAGAAATCAGTATCCAGAACATCCACCTCTGGCCGTAATAACGGCCTTGATACGCCTGGGCATTGGGTCAAACAGAGCTTGGATGGCGTGTACAGGTACAGCTGCCATGCAGCCTCAACACGATACCACAGCTCATCAAGAATAGTGACTGACGTATTGTGACGAGCCAGTTGCTCGGCCACGATTGACCAGACGTTTTCAATTGGTGAGAGATCTGGAGAATGTGCTGCCCAGGGCAGCAGACGAACATTTTCTGTATCGAGAAAGGCCCGTACAGGACCTGCAACATGCGGTCGTGCATTATCCTGCTGAAATTTAGGGTTTCGCAGGGACTGAATGAAGGGTAGAACCCCGGGTCGTAACACACCTGAAATGTAACGTCCACTGTTCAAAGTGCCGTCAATGCCAACAAGAGGTGACCGAGACGCGTAACCAATGGCACCCCATACCATCAGGGCGGATGATACACCAGTATGGCGAAGTATACACGCTTCCCATGTGCGTTCACCGCGATGTCACCAAACACGGATGCGACCATCATGATGCTGTAAACTGGACCTGGATTCATCCGAAAAAATAACGTTTTGCCCTTCGTGCACCCAGGTTCGTCGTTGAGTACACAATCGCAGGCGCTCCTGTCTGTGATGCCGCGTCAACTGTAACCACAGCCACGGTCTCCGCGCTGGTAGTCCATGCTGGTGCAAACGTCGTCGAACAGTTCGTGCAGATGGTTGTTGTCTTGCAAACGTCCCCATCTGTTGATTCAGGGATCGAGACGTGGCTGCACGACCCGATACAGCCATGTGGATAAGATGCCTGTCATCTCGACTGCTAGTGATACGAGGCCGTTGGGATCCAGCACGGCGTTTCGTATTACCCTCCTGAACATACCGATTCCATAATCTGCTAACAGTCATTGGATCTCGACCAACGCGAGCAGCAATGTCGCGATACGATAAACCGCAATCGCGATAGCTACAATCCGACCTTTATCAAAGTCGGAAACGTGATGTTACGCATTTCTCCTCCTTTCATGAGGTGTCACATCAACGTTTCACGAGGCAACGCCGTCAAGTGCTGTTTGTGTATGAGAAATGGGTTGGAAACTTTCCTCATGTAAGCACGTTGTAGGTCTCGCCACCGGCGCCAACCTAGTGTGAATGCTCTGAAAATCTAATCACTTGCATATCACAGCATATTCTTCCTGTCGGTTAAATTTCGCGTCTGTAGCACATCATCTTCGAGGTGTAGTAGTTTTAATGGCGAGTAGTGTATGTATTCCATACTGCCTGCAGTATAGTAAAAGTCAGCAAATAACATATTTAAAAAGAGTGTCCAGGCTCGTTGCTGTGTGATACTAATTTTCATTTTCCTCCCTTTCGCTACATATCTTTTACGGCCCAATTGCCGCTATCGAGTGATACATATATTGTCTGCAAAGACTGGCATACGTAAAGGAATGTTAGCAATTGCAATTTGACTGTCGTTCTATATTGCTGCAGATCTGTCAGATTACTGTCATAACAGATTAATTACTACCTTAAATCGGCAGATACAAAACGATTTAGATATGACATAGTAGGAAATAGGTTACAGTACTCTTGTTCGCCCACTGCTTGAATACTGCTCAGCAGTGTGGGATCCGCACCAGATAAGGTTGAGAGAAGAGATAGAGAAGATCCAACGGAGAGCAGCGCGCTTCGTTACAGGATCATTTAGTAATCGCGAAAGCGTTACGGAGATAATAGATAAACTCCAGTGGAAGACTCTGCAGGAGAGACGCTCAGTAGCTCGGTACGGGCTTTTGTTAAAGTTTCGAGAACATACCTTCACCGAAGAGTCAAGCAGTATATTGCTCCCTCCTACGTATACCTCGCGAAGAGACCATGAGGATAAAATCAGAGAGATTAGAGCCCACACAGAAGCATACCGACAATCCTTCTTTCCACGTACAATACGAGACTGGAATAGAAGGGAGAACCGATAGAGGTACTCAGGGTACCCTCCGCCACACTCCGTCAGGTGGCTTGCGGAGTATGGATGTAGATGTATATGTAGTAGCTCCAAAACTGTCAAAATACTGCCATATCAAATTATTTACTGCTTCGACTCAGCAAATATACAACGGCAGTCACACTATAGTTGCCAATAATGCTACATGTATGTCAATCCGTCTAGACATTATATACGCCATTCGATAATGGCAATGTAGCCGAAACAGATCTGTAGTGAATGGAAAAAAATAAAAATTAATATCACACAGGAGCGAGTCGGAACACACATTATAAATTTTTGAACTATTTTACGCTAAACTGTTGCGCTAGTATCTACAATCCACTTCTTCCCACTTCCTCAGAACACTGGTGGCACATTATCTGTACAATAAAACTTGGTGATCAGGTTAATCTTATCGATTTGCTACATCCTATTTCAGAGACCTTCAAATAGGAATTATGACCTTGAATATTACCAGAGAAATATAATTTTGGAAAAATGAAACGCAGGAACAAGCTCAGCCACAAAGAGTAAATTATTATTCTAATTTACGGAACACCTTTTACATTTGTTAGCAGAGTTTACTATCGGAATTATTAAAATGCCGAAAACTAAAACGAATAGACACTGGAACTTATTGTGACAACTTACATTGCGTAAATTGTTACTGTTAAAAACAAATGAAATAAAAGGTGTGCCAAATGGTCGGTAATATGAATTATTTGGGTAATACGAAATAGTGGTTTGAAAATATACACAACAAACCAATTTGGCAAAAATTTGATGTAATTAGACTTAGGCAATACATTAGTTTAACACAACACTCAATACAGTTTCGTAGTTTAGTAAGAGAACTTCCTCCCCCCCATGAACCATGGACCTTGCCGTTGGTGGGGAGGCTTGCGTGCTTCAGCGATACAGATGGCCGTACCGTAGGTGCAACCACAACGGAGGGGTATCTGTTGAGAGGCCAGACAAACGTGTGGTTCCTGAAGAGGGGCAGCAGCCTTTTCAGTAGTTGCAGGGGCAACAGTCTGGATGATTGACTGATCTGGCCTTGCAACATTAACCAAAACGGCCTTGCCGTGCTGGTACTGCGAACGGCTGAAAGCAAGGGGAAACTACAGCCGTAATTTTTCCCGAGGACATGCAGCTTTACTGTATGATTAAATGATGATGGCGTCCTCTTGGGTAAAATATTCCGGAGGTAAAATAGTCCCCCATTCGGATCTCCGGGCGGGGACTACTCAGGAGGATGTCGTTATCAGGAGAAAGAAAACTGGCGTTCTTCGGATCGGAGCATGGAATGTCAGATCCCTTAATCGGGCTGGTAGGTTAGAAAATTTAAAAAGGGAAATGGATAGGTTAAAGTTAGATATAGTGGGAATTAGTGAAGTTCGGTGGCAGGAGGAACAAGACTTCTGGTCAGGTGACTACAGGGTTATAAACACAAAATCAAATAGGGGTAATGCAGGAGTAGGTTTAATAATGAATAGGAAAATAGGAATGCGGGTAAGCTACTACAAACAGCATAGTGAACGCATTATTGTGGCCAAGATAGATACGAAGCCCACACCTACTACAGTAGTACAAGTTTATATGCCAACTAGCTCTGCAGATGATGAAGAAATTGAAGAAATGTACGATGAAATAAAAGAAATTATTCAGATAGTGAAGGGAGACGAAAATTTAATAGTAATGGGTGACTGGAATTCGAGTGTAGGAAAAGGGAGAGAAGGAAACATAGTAGGTGAATATGGATTGGAGCTAAGAAATGAAAGAGGAAGCCGCCTCGTAGAATTTTGCACAGAGCACAACTTAATCATAGCTAACACTTGGTTTAAGAATCATGAAAGAAGGTTGTATACGTGGAAGAACCCTGGAGATACTAAAAGGTATCAGATAGATTATATAATGGTAAAACAGAGATTTAGGAACCAGGTTTTAAGTTGTAAGACGTTTCCAGGAGCAGATGTGGACTCTGACCACAATCTATTGGTTATGACATGTAAATTAAAACTGAAGAAACTGCAAAAATGTGGGAAATTAAGGAGATGGGACCTGGATAAACTGAAAGAACCAGAGGTTGTACAGAGTTTCAGAGAGAGCATAAGGGAACAATTGACAGGAATAGGGGAAAGAAATACAGTAGAAGAAGAATGGGTAGATGTGAGGGATGTAGTAGTGAAGGCAGCAGAGGATAAAGTAGGTACAAAGACGAGGGCTGCTAGAAATCCTTGGGTAACAGAAGAAATATTGCATTTAATTGATGAAAGGAGAAAATATAAAAATGCAGTAAATGAAGCAGGCGAAAAGGAATACAAACGTCTCAAAAATGAGATCGACAGGAAGTGCAAAATGGCTAAACAGGGATGGCTAGAGGACAAATGTAAGGATGTAGAAGCTTATCTCACTAGGGGTAAGATAGATACTGCCTACAGGAAAATTAAAGAGACCTTTGGAGAGAAGAGAACCACGTGTATGAATATCAAGAGCTCAGATGGCAGCCCAGTTTTAAGCAAAGAAGGGAAGGCAGAAAGGTGGAAGGAGTATATAGAAGGTTTATACAAGGGCGATGTACTTGAGGACAATATTATGGAAATAGAAGAGGATGTAGATGAAGACGAAATGGGAGATACGATACTGGGTGAAGAGTTTGACAGAGCACTGAAAGACCTGAGTCGAAACAAGGCCCCCGGAGTAGACAACATTCCATTAGAACTACTGACGGCCTTGGGAGAGCCAGTCATGACAAAACTCTACCAGCTGGTGAGCAAGATGTATGAGACAGGCGAAATACCCTCAGACTTCAAGAAGAATATAATAATTCCAATCCCAAAGAAAGCAGGTGCTGACAGATGTGAAAATTACCGAACTATCAGTTTAATAAGCCACGGCTGCAAAATACTAACGCAAATTCTTTACAGACGAATGGAAAAACTGGTAGATGCAGACCTCGGAGAGGATCAGTTTGGATTCCGTCGAAATGTTGGAACACGTGAGGCAATACTGACCTTACGACTCATCTTAGAAGAAAGATTAAGAAAAGGCAAAGCTACGTTTCTAGCATTTGTAGACTTACAGAAAGCTTTTGACAACGTTGACTGGAATACTCTTTTTCAAATTCTAAAGGTGGCAGAGGTAAAATACAGGGAGCGAAAGGCTATTTATAATTTGTACAGAAACCAGATGGCAGTAATAAGTCGAGGGGCATGAAAGGGAAGCAGTGGTTGGGAAAGGAGTGAGACAGGGTTGTAGCCTCTCCCCGATGTTATTCAATCTGTATATTGAGCAAGCAGTAAAGGAAACAAAAGAAAAATTTGGAGTAGGTATTAAAATTCATGGAGACGAAGTAAAAACTTTGAGGTTCGCCGATGACATTGTAATTCTGTCAGAGACGGCAAAGGATTTGGAAGAGCAGTTGAACGGAATGGACAGTGTCTTGAAAGGAGGATATAAGATGAACATTAACAAAAGCAAAACGAGGATAATGGAATGTAGTCAAATTAAATCGGGTGATGCTGAGGGAATTAGATTAGGAAATGAGACACTTAAAGTAGTAAAGGAGTTTTGCTATTTAGGAAGTAGAATAACTGATGATGGTCGAAGTAGAGAGGATATAAAATGTAGACTGGCAATGGCAAGGAAAGCGTTTCTGAAGAAGAGAAATTTGTTAACATCGAATATAGATCATGTATCAGGAAGTCGTTTCTGAAAGTATTTGTTTGGAGTGTAGCCATGTATGGAAGTGAAACATGGACGATAACTAGTTTGGACAAGAAGAGAATAGAAGCTTTCGAAATGTGGTGCTACAGAAGAATACTGAAGATAAGGTGGATAGATCACGTAACTAATGAGGAGGTATTGAATAGGATTGGGGAGAAGAGAAGTTTGTGGCACAACTTGACTAGAAGAAGGGATCGGTTGGTAGGACATGTTTTGAGGCATCAAGGGATCACAAATTTAGCATTGGAGGGCAGCGTGTAGGGTAAAAATCGTAGAGGGAGACCGAGAGATGAGTACACTAAGCAGATTCAGAAGGATGTAGGTTGCAGTAGGTACTGGGAGATGAAGCAGCTTGCACAGGATAGAGTAGCATGGAGAACTGCATCAAACCAGTCTCAGGACTGAAGACAACAACAACAACAACAACAAGAGAACTTAACTTATTTTATTTGAAGCATCGACAAACATAATCTTTCTTCTCTGTGACAGTACAATCGAGGTGGATCCATAGTGAGAAAGTCAACCAAATATTGCACCTAGATCTCTCCTTCTTTCAATTCCGAAAAATTTCCGTTCTTAATTCAGATATTCAGACGATAATTCACAGTCGAAAGATTCAGCATTGCCACTTCTGTCATCCTGAGAAGTTAAATGTAATTTCTTGAAAAGTCACTTTCTTTTGTTTGATCGGTTTCTGGTTCTTGAGTTTTAAGTTTTGCCCTTAGAAACTGTTTTGCCTTTATGCTGTTACCTGGCTTTTGTTTCGATCTCTGACTTTTCTATGAAAAATATTTTACTATATTTGACGTCACGGCTTTTCTATCTCTATTGGGCGTCTTCCGTTTTGTTGTGGTATTGTATGGTAGAAGCAAAATTTTCGATTAATAAGAAACAGGTGGATGAGAACCTTTGGAAGAAAATGGAACAATAGGACAACAACACTTAGATACTCTATGTAACTCACTTCTGTAACCTCTACATCTACATGGATACTCTGCAAATCACATTTAGGTGCCTGGCAGAGGGTTCATCGAACCACCTTCACATTTCTCTATTATTCCAATCTCGTATACCGCGCGAAAAGAACGAATACCTATATCTATCCGTACGAGCTCTCATTTCCCTTATTTTATCGTGGTTATCGTTTCTCCCTATGCAGGTCGGTGTGAACAAAATATTTTCGCATTCGGTAATTGGAATTTCGTGAGAAGATTCCACCGCAACGAAAAACGCCTTTCTTTTATCATTTCAGTGACGCAGTGTAGGCAGTCTCCTTAGTAGAGCTGTTACATTTTCTAAGTGTCCTGCCAATAAAAAGCAGTCTTTGGTTAGTCTTCCCCACAACATATTCTATGTGTTCCTTCCAATTTAAGTTCTTCGTAATTGTAGCTCCTAGATATTTAGTTGAGTTTACGGCCTTGACTGATTTATCGTGTAACCGAAGTTTAACGGATTCCTTTTAGCACTCATGTGGATAACCTTACACTTTTCATTATTTAGTGTCAACTGCCAATTTTCGCACCATTGAGATGTCTTTTTTAAATCGTTCTGCAATTTGTTTTGATCTTCTGATGACTTTATTAGCGATAAACGACAACGTCATCTGCAAACGACCTAAGACAGCTGCTCAGATTGTCTCCCAAATCGTTCATATATACACTCCTGGAAATGGAAAAAAGAACACATTGACACCGGTGTGTCAGACCCACCATACTTAGTCCGGACACTGCGAGAGGGCTGTACAAGCAATGATCACACGCACGGCACAGCGGACACACCAGGAACCGCGGTGTTGGCCGTCGAATGGCGCTACCTGCGCAGCATTTGTGCACCGCCGCCGTCAGTGTCAGCCAGTTTTGCCGTGGCATACGGAGCTCCATCGCAGTCTTTAACACTGGTAGCATGCCGCGACAGCGTGGACGTGAACCGTATGTGCAGTTGACGGACTTTGAGCGAGGGCGTATAGTGGGCATGCGGGAGGCCGGGTGGACGTACCGCCGAATTGCTCAACACGTGGGGCGTGAGGTCTCCACAGTAAATCGATGTTGTCGCCAGTGGTCGGCGGAAGGTGCACGTGCCCGTCGACCTGGGACCGGACCGCAGCGACGCACGGATGCACGCCAAGACCGTAGGATCCTACGCAGTGCCGTAGGGGACCGCACCGCCACTTCCCAGCAAATTAAGGACACTGTTGCTCCTGGGGTATCGGCGAGGACCATTCGCAACCGTCTCCATGAAGCTGGGCTACAGTCCCGCACACCTTCAGGCCGTCTTCCGCTCACGCCCCAACATCGTGCAGCCCGCCTCCAGTGGTGTCGCGACAGGCGTGAATGGAGGGACGAATGGAGACGTGTCGTCTTCAGCGATGAGAGTCGCTTCTGCCTTGGTGCCAATGATGGTCGTATGCGTGTTTGGCGCCGTGCAGGTGAGCGCCACAATCAGGACTGCATACGACCGAGGCACACAGGGCCAACACCCGGCATCATGGTGTGGGGAGCGATCTCCTACACTGGCCGTACACCTCTGGTGATCGTCGAGGGGACACTGAATAGTGCATGGTACATCCAAACCGTCATCGAACCCATCGTTCTACCATCCCTAGACCGGCAAGGGAACTTGCTGTTCCAACAGGACAATGCACGTCCGCATGTATCCCGTGCCACCCAACGTGCTCTAGAAGGTGTAAGTCAACTACCCTGGCCAGCAAGATCTCCGGATCTGTCCCCCATTGAGCATGTTTGGGACTAGATGAAGCGTCGTCTCACGCGGTCTGCTCGTCCAGCACGAACGCTGGTCCAACTGAGGCGCCAGGTGGAAATGGCATGGCAAGCCGTTCCACAGGACTACATCCAGCATCTCTACGATCGTCTCCATGGGAGAATAGCAGCCTGCATTGCTGCGAAAGGTAGATATACACTGTACTAGTGCCGACATTGTGCATGCTCTGTTGCCTGTGTCTATGTGCCTGTGGTTCTGTCAGTGTGATCATGTGATGTATCTGACCCCAGGAATGTGTCAATAAAGTTTCCCCTTCCTGGGACAATGAATTCACGGTGTTCTTATTTCAATTTCCAGGAGTGTATATAGGGCATATAACACTACCTTGGGGAACGGCAGAAGTCAGTTTTACTCTTTGACTTTCCGTCAGTTACTATGAATTCTGACCTCTCTGACAGGAAGTCACTAATCCATTCACATAACTGAGACGGCATTCCATAATTCAATTTCACTATAAGACGTTGTGGAAAAGCCTTCCGGAATTCCAGAAATACGGAATCCATCTGAAATCTCTTGTCAATAGCATCAACACTTGATGCGAATAAAAGGCTAGATGTGTTTCAAAAGAACGATGTTTTCTAAATCCAAGTTGACGGTGTGTCAATAGACCGTTTTCTTTGAGGTAATTCACAATACTCGAACACAATATATGTTCCAGAATCTTGCTGCATATCGACGTTAATGAAGAGGGCCTCTAATTAAGTGGATTACTCCTACTACGTTTCTTGTATATTGGTGTGACCTGAAACGTAGTAGTTTGTTCCGTCACCAGGTGAAAATATGGCACTTTAAGCAGTCAGAAAGTGCTTTGGATGCAGAAAAAGTGGTAGGAACGATCAAATACATGAGAACGGCGGTTCTGGCATGTTAGGACATGGTCGTAAGTTACATGTGTTCGATATGATACCCCGAATCAGCAACTCGCTGCATTCGTAACACAGTACGGTCGCCAGTTGCTCGCAACATATCCAGTATAATCAGAGCGACATGTAGTCGTATACTGACCTTCAGATCAGGAAGAGTCGGGATACGTCCCTGATAAACACGATCTTTGAGATATGCACACAACCAGAAGTCACATGTATTTACGCCAGCGGCATCTGGAAGGCCACACTTCTTGAAATTGCTTATAGATGATGCGGTCGTTACCGACGGTTTCTCTAAGCAAATCTTCAACATGACAAGCGACGTGTGGTGTCACACCCTCTGGTATAAAAACACTGTGGACGCAGTTGCATTCTTGCAAATGTGGAATCACATGTTGCACAAGGAAGTCCTTATAACGTGCAGGTATCAGGCCCACGAAGTGTCATCTTCTCGAAGAAAAACATGCTGCGAATGAAGGAGCTTGTGAAACCATACTACACAGTCACATAAGCTGAGCGCAGTGGATATTCCCACACAAGTTGTGGCGGAGTAGCACCCCATATGCGATAGTAATGTGAGTATTCCAACTAAAGAATATTACCCGGCCACATGTCATTCATTTTCGTGTGTGCCAAGAAACGAAGGACAAAGTCACGGCGTTGTAGCCTATCCTGGGGCTTCATTTGGTGCACATTCTGAATCTTGTAAGGATACCAGCATGAAACGTGTCACAAAATCTTCTGAACTGTCGATCAGGAGACATTTGCCATGGCACAGCTCGAGCACTTGCTGCAGAGTCAGACCTGTGCTGCACGGTCGGCTACAGCCACAGTAAATTCATCAACACTGCCATGGAAACTTGTCGCCTCCCTTTTCCTGCTGCCCCTCCCAATTCACCTGTTTTTCCAAATTTTTTGATCATATTCTTTAATCCATTTATTGACAAGGGGCCTCTTTGCAGCTTTTTCTGTCGGCGATGTTGCCGCTGCTATTGCTGCCGTTCTGATAATACAACTTTACCAGCAGTGCACGATCTTTCTTCTCAACAGCCATTGCATTTCGGACGGAATACTTCAACCTTCTTAACCCCTTACACCAGCAATCACTTCACAAAAGAAATCGACATGGCTCGCCAAGAGAAAAATAGTATACTAATGTCAAAACAGGAAACATTTCGCATTCTGACTGCTTACCGCGCTGTATTTTCATCTGGTGGCAGAAGACGGAACTATTATTTTTCAAGCATACTCTGTTAGCACACTGATTAATGAACATACCTAACAAACATGTTTAAGCGTCCTAGGATGTATGCAGCCGTCACTGCGGCACTTGGAACGTCAGCGGTTTGATTATAACAATCCGGTACTTATACAAACGTAGGCATCCGTGGCCATTGTCACATTCAATAATATTTTCCTCGGTTTCTGACCGCATTGTCAGTATATTAAATTACCAACGTTTCGGTCTCTGTTGCAAGTGACCTCCTTCTTCTAAAGGAGGCAGTTACAACAGGTACCGAAACGTCGGTAGTTTTATATATTGACAATGCGGTCACAAACCCAGAAACGTTTTACTGGACATACGGTACCAGCGTAATCTTTACAGAATAATTATTAATCTAAATTCGAAAAATAGTGTGGACCGAACATGCATCTGAAGATGCCCGCAGTGCCCGAAATACACATTGAAACATAAATCATGTTTTGAGACAAGCTAGCTTTCATTCATGTGGGTACAGTGCTGCCAAATTATCTTTCTTTGACGTCCATTTTGCACCAGAAATATGCATGGGAAAAACTTGTGATTAACTTTTTTGTGCTATTAGTATGCAAGGAACGGTGCTGTGGCGCCCGACTGTGCGTATTTTGGTACAGCCAGAACACCTTTCCTCAATTGGAAAGGATGCGACAGGATAGATGATATCTCATTTTCTATTTTCTTCGACGTTCTTTTACATCTAACGAGATATCCTTAGTCAATTACCATTAAAATGTGTGTTGAACATCAAAAGTACGTAGTAAAACTAAGTTCAAATGGCTCTGAGCACGATGGGACTTAGCCGGCCGCGGTGGTCTCGCGGTTCTAGGCGCGCAGTCCGGAACCGTGCGACTGCTACGGTCGCAGGTTCGAATCCTGCCTCGGGCATGGATGTGTGTGATGTCCTTAGGTTAGTTAGGTTTAAGTAGTTCTAAGTTCTAGGGGACTGATGACCACAGCAGTTGAGTCCCATAGTGCTCAGAGCCATTTGAATCGTCATCCTCTCGAATGCCGAGTCCAGCGAGCTAAACACTACGCCACCTCGCTCGGTTGCTCTTGAGGGCAGAGTGGTGTTGAATAAGACCCAGCTCACTGGGTAGTTTTTTCCAGAGTCGTGTGGCTGAAACGAAGAAGATGAACAAAGATTGTGTGTTGTGTGTACATAAAGTCATGGATAAATAAATAAATAAAATCAATATACACTACTGCCCATTAAAACTGCTACACCAAGAAGAAATGCAGATGATAAACGGCTATTCATTGAACAAATATATTATACTAGAACTGACATGTGACTACATTTACACGCAAGTTGGGTACATAGATCCTGAGAAATCAGTACCCAGAACAACCACCTCTGGCCGTAATAACAGTCTTGATACGCCTGGGCATTGAGTCAAACAGAGCTCGGATGGCGTGTACAGGTACAGCTGCCCATGCAGCTTCAACACGATACCACAGATCATCAAGAGTAGTGACTGGCGTATTGTGACGAACCAGTTTCTCAGCCACCATTGACCAGACGTTTTCAGTTGGTAAGAAATCTGGAGAATGTGCTGGCCAGGGAAGCAGTCGAACATTTTATATATCCAGAAAGGCTCGTACAGGACCTGCATCACGCGGTCGTGCATTATCCTGCTGAAATGTAGGGTTCCACAGGGATCGAATGAAGGGTAGAGCCACGGGTCGTAACACATCTGAAATGTAACGTCCACTGTTCAAAGTGCCGTCAATGCGAACAACAGGTGACCGAGACGTTTAACCAATAGCACCCTATACCATCACGGCGGATGATACGCCAGTATGGCGATGACGAATACACGCTTCCAATGTACGTTCACCGCGATGTCGCAAAACACGGATGCGACCATCATGATGCTGTAAACAGAACCTGGATTCATCCGAAAAAATGACGTTTTGCCATTCGTGCACCCAGGTTCGTGGTTGAGTACACTATCGCAGGCGCTCCTGTCTGTGATGCTGCGTCAAGGGTAACTGCAGCCATGGTCTCCCAGCTGAAGGTCCATGCTGCTGAAAACGTCATCTAACTGTTGATGCAGATGGTTGTTGTCTTGCAAACATCCCCATCTGTTGACTCAGGGATCGAGACGTGGCTGCACGATCCGTTACAGCCATAGATGCCTGTCATCTAGGTTGCTAGTGATACGAGGCCGTTGTGATCCAGCACGGGGTTCCGTATTACCCTCTTGAACCTACTGATTCCATATTCTGCTAACAGTCGTTGGATCTCGACCAATGCGAGCAGCAATGTCGCGATACGATAAACCGCAATCGCGATAGCTACAATCCGACCTTTATCAAAGTCTAAACGTGATGGTACGCATTACTCCTCCACACACGAGGCATCACAACAGCGTTTCACCAGGCAACGCCGGTCAACTGCTGTTTGTGTATGAGAAATCGGCTGGAAACTCTCCTCATGCCAGCAAGTTGTATGTATCGCCACCGGCGCCAACCTTGTGTGAATGCTCTGAAAAGCTAATCATTTTTGTATCACAGCATCTTCTTCCTGTCGGTTAAATTTCGCGTCTGGAGCACGTCATCTTCGTGGTGTAGCAATTTGAATGCCCAGTAGTGTATGAAAGAAAAATCTTAGTGCTCGCTACTGGAATTTTTATGGTGTATCATTGTCATAGCAGTTCAGAAACCTCTTTCCTAGTAACGACCCTACCATTGTCAGCTACTTTTTTTTCAGCGAAAAGTACATTTCTTATTACTGATTCTATTTCCGTGTTTCAGACTTGTTTTACGCTGGAAGAGACTCGAGCCTGATACTCGTGTTCACGGTGGAGATCGGCACCCAGGGAACCCTTGGCGACTTCCTGGAGTTCCATCTCCAACAGGCATCCAGCGACGACCCTGCAGCGTCCTCCCCATAGGATCGCTTCCTGCCAGTATCGGTCAGCGAAACTTTCCGCGCGCCCGGGGACACAAAAAAGGGGAAAGAGGAGAACGAACAGAAAGATCGGGAGCGAAAAAAAGGACGGCGCTCAGACAGGCAGGAGGGCGAGGCGAGGCGAGGATGCGGCCGTGGCGTGGTGGTAATGGCTGCCGTGAGAACTCCGGCACGTGGCGGCCGCTCGCCCCACCCCACGGGCCGTGTGTTCCATTAGCTGTATTAGGCGGCCGCATGTATCCATCTCGTGGCGCGGAGCCGCTCGCGGCCCGAGCTGCCACTTGGCGCAGGTGTCCGCAGGCGCTGGCGCCGACAACTTTGCTCCTCTGGCTGCAGTGTTCACCGACATCTCTCCGTCTGGGCTCACATGTTGCTCTACGCACACGAAAGTAGCATCCTTCCATCAATTTGTACAACAATACGGGCACATCATTTGAAACGAGGTCTACAGAATGTATATTTATTTGTCTACTCGACTCGATATGTTTAGGTCCATCAGGCTGTCTCTTACAGTGGAATAGGGTTTCAATCATACTAACCTAAAAATAACAATTTTAATATAACAACTACTATTAAAATGATTTGAGTGCCTGAAGTGACAATGTGGGTAAAAAAATGGTTCAAATGGCTCTGAGCACTATGGGACTCAACATCTTAAGTCATAAGTCCCCTAGAACTAAGAACTACTTAAACCTAACTAACCTAAGGACATCACACACACCCTCGCCCGAAGCAGGATTCGAACCTGCGACCGTAGCAGTCCCGCGGTTCCGGACTGCAGCGCCAGAACCGCACGGCCACCGCGGCCGGCGACAATGTGAGTAAATTATACTGATTACTGACAAGGGAACCCCCCCCCCCCCCCCACACCCCTCAGATTTAGTTGTAATCTGGCACAGTGGATAGGCCTTGACAATTATCAAAGTTCAGGCAATCACACATAATCAACTTCGCTCTCCAAAATTCCAGGACATGTTCAGATTTGCTTGGACATATGCAGGATTTGACGGTCTACACATGGAAGAAATTGAAAACGTTAAAAACATATGTTTTGACAGAGAAAACTGTGCGACTATGAAACTGTTGCATTCATTTGTTGCAGTTTATGTGACAAACTATTATGTTTTCATCACTTTTTTGGGAGTGATTATCACATCCACAAGAAAACCTAAATCGGGCAAGGTAGAAGAATCTTTATACCCATTCGCCAAGTGTACGAGTTAGGTGGGTCGACAACATATTCCTGTCATGTGACGCACATGCCGTCACCAGTGTCGTATAGAATATATCAGACGTGTTTTCCTGTGGAGGAATCGGTTGACCTATGACCTTGCGATCAAATGTTTTCAGTTCCCATTGGAGACGCACGTCCTTTCGCGTACTAATCACACGGTTTTTCGCTGCGGTCGTAAAACATAGACACTAAACTTATTACAGTGAACAGAAACGTCAATGAACGAACGGACAGATCATAACTTTGCGAAAATAAATAAAGTAAACATTTCATTTTTTTAATCGTTGTTTTTGGTCGTTGCGGACGTCGCAAGACATCCTGTTCAAGTTCGGTGATTGATCCTCCCACTCAGTTTCTTTTATTACAGAGGCCAATCGGCTCTCTGACCGAAAAAATTAAACTTTTCACTCGAGGGAAGACTTGACCCAAGGACCTCTCGTTCTGAAGGTGCTCACGCTAGCCACGGGTCCACGGCGCTCCCGATAAATCTCATTTTGTTCGCTTTTGTTCGTTGCATCCGCTCGGGGCGGACGTCGTAAGACATCTGTTTAAGTTCGTTGTTGATCGTCTAACTCAGTTTATACTGAGCAGCTAACCCTCTGACCGAACACGCTGAGCTACCGTGCCGGCATAATGTTGTGCATCAGGTAAACAGCGAAGGTGTGGTGTGGAGGAGGAAGAGGAGATTAGTGTTTAACGTCCCGTCTACAACGAGGTCAGTAGAGACGGAGCGCAAGCTCTGGTGAGAGAAGGATGGGGAAGGAAATCGGCGGTGCCCTTTCAAAGGAACCATCCGGGCATTTGCCTGAAGCGATTTAGGGAAATCACGGAAAACCTAAATCAGGAAGGCTGGAGAGGTGATTGAACCGTTGTCCTCCCGAATGCCAGTGTGCTAACCACTGCGCCACCTCGCTCGGTAATCAGTTTGTATATTTTGCTTATTTTTTTAATAGTTCCACACAACTTCTTCCTGTTTTCTCGATTGATCTGTGTTCAGTTTTTCAAGGCCTATCAACTGTAACAACTTACAACTAAATCTAAGGGGGGAGGGGATGCGATAGGGAGGTTCCCTTGTGACTATGAATTAATAAAGTTAATACCGGCAGCGCTAGGACTACTGGCATTAATAGTGACAAATTCTACTAATAATACGAGGGCGCTCAATTAGTAACGAAAAACTTTCTTTTCTGGGTCAGTATCGGTTGAAAAAATGCGGAACCTGTTGTGGGACATCGTAAAGTATTCCCGCTTCAGCCCCTACAGTTTCACGAGGTTCCGATAGGTGGCGGTGCTATCTTTCAAAATGACGTCTGTAACAGAGGCGCGTTCCAAGCAGAGATCTGTCATTGTGTTCCTTTTGGCAAAAAAAAAAAAAAAAACAGCATCGCAAATATTCATAGGCGCTTGCAGAATGTCTCCGGCAGTGTTTCCCAACCCGTGTGCAATCAGATATTACTTAGTACCCCCAACCACTAACGTCATCAACATCAGTGCTTAACTAAATTTTAGAATGAAAAAGATGACGTTTGAACACTTTCATTTTTAGAAAGACTGTAACCTCCCTCTTACTAATTGGCCTATCTGAAACGTCCCCTTAGAAAAATTGTACAGGACTGTGCTTAAACTGACACACAATATTTTTAGCGCAACGCAATCTGAATTTCAATAATCCCTACAAAAGAATGGCCCTGACTAACATTAACCTATACCTATCACAAATCACTTACCTCACCAAAAATCTTCGTTACTCGAACTACTGCAATACAGCGAGCTCCACTACTGCCAGCTAAATAAAAGATTCAAACTACAGAAGGCACTAACTACTGATAGGCACAGTTAGCAAATGAAATATTTTAATAGAGAACAAACAATGTATTTACCTTAATAGTCATAATACATATATCAGTTCATGACATCCATTCCTACAAATTTCAAAACTCCGCCATCTCTCTCCCCACATCCACCACTGCTGGCGGCTCACCTCCAACTGCGCAACGCTACGCGCTGTTAACATCCAGCCGCCCAACACTACAATGGCGAATATTAACAACAATGTCAACCAGCGACTGATTGCACACAGCACAGCCAGTGATTTTCATACAGAGCGCTACGTGGCGTTACCAATATAAAAAACCTAAACAGCCTACTTACATAGCCCCCAAGCTCCCCACAAAAAATTTTACAAATAGTTTTGGGCAGTGGCCAATACAGATTTGAATTTTTTTTTCATAATTACAATAATAAAGAAATGAAATGCACACACTTACCGATACAATGTTGGTGAAAAGCTAAAATTTTCTCACAGTCCATAAAGACAGTCCTGATCGTTCATCACAGTAAAATAGCAGTGTTTTTGCTCAATGTCTGAGCAGTAAAAGAAAATGTACACAGAAGTAGTGGATTTTCATGCAGTCATGAAGAAGTAGTTTTGTCCTTCCAACGGAAAGACAGTGCTGACTCTTGACATGTTGACAGGTAATGGGCCACAACAGAGCAAAACCACATCAGAGTCAGTGGAAGTTTTGAAGAATATTGGTAGCTAGGTCATCACAGAGGAGGCCCATTGTAGTCCTGGTAGAGATTATGGTACTGGTGGGCCACCAGAGGTACAGACCCACTGCAGTCCTTTTAGAAATAATGGTATTGGTAAGTCATCAAAGGTGTAGACCCACTGTAGTTGGCTAGGAGCCAACTGTTGCGACTGTACAGGTGCACAATCACCATCGAAGAGTCTTGTGGACAATATAGTAAGTCCATAAACCACCACTTGTCCACTCACAAAGAAATTGTTTGAAATGTCCTTAGAACCAGCAATGCTGTTATCCAGTCCCTTGCTGAATTATTAACACACGTGCAAACACTATCACTTTCTACTTCTCACATATTGTCCATATACTATGACCAACAGAAACATGTACAGTGAAATGTAATTTACAAGTTACTTAATTTGATAAACTGGTGTCAATTACAATTTTATAACATGAGAATACATTAACAAAGGTACAAATTATATCATTAAAGAACGTAATAGTACAGATAACATTTGCAGTAATACAGGCTTTACAAAAGAATCGAAATAACAAATACATCAGTGTTAAAAAAATTATGACATAAGCACATACATAAAAGATCAGAATAACTTTTGAAACATCAACTTCACACAAGAGCATTAGAACAGAACAGAATTAAGTGTCTAACATCTTTACAAAGTAAATAACATATTATTAATGCAAATTATATTTGAGCATAACCGTATTCCTCATCATAGTTCATGTAGCTGAGTATTAGAAAAATTCTACAACCTAAGTCTTATCAGATAAACATATAAAGACAGGAAGAACATAAATGTCCATGGGTACACAAACACATTGAGGGATAACACAAAAGGAAACGACAGGTTTTTTTTTACTGCATTATTTTGCATACAGATCTCCCTTCGTTCAGCATTATTCCCAAAAAGTCCTATATAAGCCTGCTTTCTGTATTCTGTGCACATACTCTTTCAAAAATAGCTTTTCTCCACTGTACACTACTTTTTTGGCCAAACCATTTTCTTATGGCTTTTCAATACACTTCTTCCAATTCGTCATAACTTGTCCTCTTATATGGCCTACCCCATCTTAAGCTAACTTAAATCTACTGAGCTCAGATGCTAAACTAAGGGACGAGGCAATGCAGCAGCACAAAACAATTAATACAAACAGTAATGAAAAAAAATGGAAGTTGTCAAAGCAAGCAGCAATATTAAAACTAATATAAAGCAATAAAAAAATGGAAGTTGTCAAAGCAAGCAACAATATTACAACTAATATAAGGCAATGCGCAGCAAACAAGAAAAATAAATCTGTAGTAAAACTGGCTTAACAGAGTAATACTAAGTCAAATTCAGTAACATTATGCCTGGCAAACAGCAGCAGCAAATGCAGTAACTTATATCTAAACATGACAAAGCTGAAGCAGAAAAAAAATTACAGTAAAAATGTTTAATACCTATGTCACATCTTAACACTAGATTTACGCATCACGAAGAACATACGCTAGCAGATAAGTTACCAAATCGTAAAAAATTATTTTTGCAATTCCTGTGAAGGGAAATGTCTATTTGTGCTCTCTTTTCTAAGAAAGTACATCATAAAATGATTCTTTACTGGGTCTGTAGACAGAAAATAGTGATATTAGTACATCTATTAAATTTTATTTTAATCATTGCTGCAGTGCAGATAGAAACTGGATATTAAACAAAATGAGCAATCTATCAGCTAGAAAGACAATAGATATAAAATGTTTCTCATCATTTCATTTCAGTAAATTAAGAGCTTCACAGTGTAATCATATGTTTTCAAGTTTGGGCATGTCGTATTTCTGATGCTTTCTACAAAGGAATATCAATAGCAAGGATAATGGCCTTCACTTTTCTCCACCTGTGCCTCTGAAAGGCACACCCTAATGACTTTTTCTCAAGGCGGCTGGCACACCTGGACATTCACAAAGCATTACGTCACGGTCACTTACCTTTCATATCGAAATATTTACGACAGCAGTTTCCGCTACAGTGACAGTCTCGTACAAAAATATTTCACAGGTCAAGAATTTGCGTTACAAATCTGTAGAAACAAAATCCTTTAAATATAATAGTGTCCAAAAAATTTTCGCCAGCATAGTGATACATTCACACATATACACACATTTCATAACTCTTAAAGTACGATTCTCGGTTTCCAACATCCTTTTTCACAAACCAGAGTCCCTAACCACTACTCATTATTCCTTACCTTATTACACATATACATATTCGTCGACACTTCTTCAATATTTCATTATAACAGATACATAGCATAACCAAATAACTCATATAGCATCAGCTTAAACATACCTCAGCAGCATAATTCACATCGTCGTCGTAAGAATAACATCATAACACCTCAGCCAAATCTCAAAAACGTTATAGCTTTCTCCAATAATCTCAAAACCTAAAAAAAATTCTGTGCTCATGTCAAAAGTGTCATCTACCTCAAACGTACTTCAAAAATCATTATCTTATACCAAATATGTCATTCAAAGCTCTCATAGTATCACAATGGTTCCGAAAAAATATAAACAGTTTACAAAGTACAGACAAAATACAATTTTGTAAGTGTGAAGTTATCCAATAGTGTAATTACGTAAACATCTGTCACTGATGTAGTAAAAAAATGTTTGTTTCTCTGTTAAATAATCAGATAGCTGTGTAATTCTGTGTTAGAGAAATATGGTACCGACGTGTAAAATTGTATAAGCAAATGCCATATTAGCTAGGGCTCTTTGTGCTTGCCACACACATGGTACACAAAGTAAGCGTGTACCCCCCTGAGGATTAATGTAATTATATCCTCAGGTGTTACAGACTACAGCAATGGAATGAAATGTATCACGGAAAACTTTCTTTGTAATTCAAATGTGTTGAAAAATAAATGGTTTAAGTACAAACTTAATCACTCAAATGTGTGTCCTGTAGCGCTAAATGTGCGTCTTGCTGTAACACAATCTCTGTGGAAGTGTCGTAGTTATTGTCCTCCGAAAGCTAAGTTCTGCAGAAGTCAATGTACTTACCTCATGATAAACTAAAGTGAAATGGTTTGCGTATAGATATCTTAGTTATTACGCTTATTGCCGTGATGTACTTATTGTTGTGCTACAGAAAAGGCTGTCTCATTGTAGCTATACCACAAACGTTACTACTAAAACATGTTTTACTTTCCAGAATAATTCAGAAAAACTGTGCAAATATAAAACAGATACACCGCAAAAGCAACATTGTAAATAGTCACTCATTAGTAGCGTCGAGATAAAATCGTGTAGTTGTCACATAAACGAACCATTGTGTCATCTGGTATCTCACAGAAAGTAGTTTAAATCCAGAATGTATTTTCAAGTAAACCAAAATGTTGCATTAAAATCTCATTAGTAGTACTTGTAAATGTTCTAAGTATGTCAGCCTTATAGTCGTTACGTAATCGTGCAACTAACAAGCAAGAATGTACACGCACAATAACACTGTGACGTCTGTTCACTATAACAATGCATTCGTGATTTCTGTTTAAATAAGTTCTCTTGGTTGTTGACTGGAAATTTAACTTCAAACATGGTTGCATGTTAACAGATTCTAAGTCTGACAAATTGTACTAGAAGCGTGAAGTGAAAAATTTTATGGCAAAGACAAAGTTAAAAAGCAAATTATCTTTCAATAAACGGTTTTACATGTGAAATGTGGTGTAAACCTTTACTCTTCCTAGTACGCAGAGTTTCAACTTCAACACAATTATCATGTGGTATACGTCGGATTCTGTAAGGTCCATTGTAAACTAGAAAGAATTTGTGACTCAAGTGTTTCTTCTTATGTGACAATGAAGGAGCTTTAATGAGAACTTTCTGACTAATATATAATTTCTTTGCATTTGCTTTACCGTGTAATTTTCTCCTTTTGTCTGCAGCAGAATTTATATTTTTAATAGCCAAATCAATTATGTCTTTGTGTCGAAGTTTACGTGTATTCGGAAAAGGTACATGAGTCATTGCGTATTGTGTCTATGTTGGCGCGCGTCGTTATTGGGATTTGGAGACCTAACTTCTACAAATTCACCTTGTCGAGAGGGCCCTGATCTGTTTGAATCCCGCCAGTTCTGCTGCAATTCAGGTCTTTCGTTACGATCATATCGTCTGTCGTCATGTTGGTAGATTCCATAGTTTCTTTCTTGTCGGTCACGTGGTGGAGAATTTCTCCCTGAATCGTAACTGCGCGCTGGACCGTTGCGTCTTAAGTTATTCTGTCTCCCTTGATAATAATTATTTTGGTTTCCATATTCTCTATTTCTCTGATTGTCTCTGTGATAGTCATTACCGCGGAGAGGTGATCTTTCCCTGTAATTATTACTACTCTGCCAACGGTTGTCATACGGTTGGTGCCTGTTTTGGTCACGATTTACGTTGTACGAATAGCCTTGTCGTGTATTATTTCTGTCATCGCAGAATTGTGACAGGTGTGACCTGTAATTGTTGTGCTCCTGTTTTTGCGTTCCGCAATTGTCAGTGTCAATTTCCAATTCTTGTAACAGTCCCTGAAAAGCTTCAATGTCCTCTTTGCAACGTCCTGCCAAAATAATATGTCGTAAATGTTCAGGCAATTTGATTAAGCAAATGTGGATGAGTTCTGAGGGTCTGTATGGGTTTGAAAGATATTGATTCTTATGTAACATGTCTTCATAATATTTCACAAGACTGGAAAATTCAGATTGTTCGAAATGTTTCATCATAATGATGCTATGTTTTACTCGGTCTTGTGTAGCTTGAGACCAATATACTGAGAGGAAGGCATGATAAAATTCTCCTTCACTGAGACAATCGTGAATGACCGATCGCATTCTTACATCTGGTTCATTCTCCAAGTAGCGACACATAAAATCTAATCTGTGCTCTAATGACCAGTTGGGAGGAAAACAATGAGAGAATAGATGGAGCCACGCTTGTGGATGAATGTCGATGCCAGAATTCTTAAATGTTTTGAATTTACGTGCAGTAATGAACAGCTTATAGTCAAAATCATCGTGTCGGCGAGTAGCATTTCGGTCATTGTTACGTCGTGTCGGCGGTTCCATCTCAAAATTCGGTGCACCTTGCCAATTTCTTTCATGATTTCCGAAATGCCCTGTGTTATTATTTTGTGGCTTTTCCGTATTTCAAAGTTCCTCTTCCCGTGTTGGAGCGTGAATGTCCTCTGAAATATGTAATTTTTGTATTACCTGCGTCAACTGATCTTGTACTTCCCGGATTTCTCTTTTGTATTGCGTATTAATTTGATTCTGATTTTGTTTGAATTTCTTAATTTGTTCATACTCTTCTGTGTCAGCGATGGCTACAGGTCTTGCGTCATTCAGATCATCATCTACCTTTGCAGATAAATTAGTGAACTGATCCGAAAGTTCGGCTGCTTTCTCCGATAGTGAACACATTTCCTCAGTGTGTTTTTCTGAACCAAGTGTCAGAGTCTCCATTTGTGTTGAAATCGAATCTACTGTGTCCTTTAAGTTTTCCTGAGATTTTTTGACATTTCGATTCAATGTTATGTAACTCAGTAATTAAATCTTCACGTGTTTGTTCAAGTGTGGTGTCTAACGTCCGAAGATTTTGTTCCATTGTGTCTAACTTTTGAAGCTTTTGCTGTGTTTGTCTCTGATTTTGTTCCACTGTGTCCAGCTGTTGCTGTGTTTGTCTCTGGTATTGTTCCATTGTGTCTAACTTTTGAAGCTTTTGCTGTGTTTGTCTCTGATTTTGTTCCATTGTGTCTAACTTTTGAAGCTTTTGCTGGATTTGTCTCTGATTTTGTTCCATTTGTTGCATTACTTGCAATAATAATGTATTAGTGTCAGGAATCTGTTCCTCTATGCTTTTCGACAGTGCATTTGCACTGGCAACATTCACATTTTGACAAGCAGAAAATGTGTCTTGACTTATTTGAGAAAATGGTGAGGACGCAAAATCTGAATGTACAGTATTTGCAAGATTGTGGCTTATCATTTCGGATTCCTGACGCGAGCTGTTGCCGACCGATCAATCGATAATGCTTCCCTGTTCACTAATTGTTTCACTGCCTACACCATTATTTGCAGCTCACTCCGTTTGACTATGCACAATTACCAAATTACTACTTTGAACATTAGTAAATTCATTACTCGGCGGCGCTAACACACTGCTTTCGTCTTCAGCACATTTCTCAGTTTAATTACGAGCCTAGTATAACGTTTTTCACACACCATTATTGTCACAATATTTCACATGACAACACAGAAAAACACAATTTGAAGAGCAAAAATAGGAGAACACATTAACATAGCAAATAATATCTAGTTAATTGAAAGCGCAGCTGCGAAATACTTGGTGCAACTTTACATGCATGCCGAAACTGTTTACTGTACAACAATGAAAGAGTACAACTACAAAGGACATTCTCTCTACAATCCCACGGTAGCAATAAACAAAATCTACACTAATTACACAAATTACAAGAAAAAAATCAGAAGATTCCAGTGAGGTATCCTCGGCTAAGGGTCGACATATGAAACGTCCCCTTAGAAAAATTATACAAGACTGCTTAAACTGACACACAATATTTTTAGCGCAACGCAATCTGATTTTCAATAATCCCTACAAAAGAATGGCCATGACTAACATTAACCTATACCTTTCACAAATCACTTACCTCACCAAAAATCTTCGTTACTCGAACTACTGCAATACAGCGAGCGCCACTACTGCCAGCTAAATAAAAGATTCAAACTACGGAAGGCACTAACTACTGATAGGCACAGTTAGCAAATGAAAGATTTTAATAGAGAACAAACAATGTATTTACCTTAATAGTCATAATATGACATCCATTCTTACAAATTTCAAAACTCCGCCATCTTTCTCCCCACGTCCACCACTGCTGGCGGCTCACCTTCAACTGCGCAACGCTACGCGCTGTTAACATCCAGCCGCCCAACAGTACAATGGCGAGTATTACAACAATGCCAACCAGCCACTGACTGCACACAGCACAGCCAGTGATTTTTCATACAGAGCGCTATGTGGCGTTACCAATAAAAAAACCTAAACAGCCTACTTACAGTTGTTACAGTTCGTGCGGCTGCCCCCGTCGTAGGTTCGAGTCCCAACTCGGACATGGGTGTATGTGTTGTCCTTAGCGTAAGGTAGTTTAAGTTAGATTAACTAGTGTGTAGGCTTAGGGACCAATGACCTAAGTAGTTCGGTCCCATAAGTCTTTACCACAAATTTCCATTATAACAGTGATCAGCTTCAAGAAAATAATTTAGTTTCGCTGGAAACCGTCCGTGGATGAAGGGGACCTTACTGTTGCAGAAAGACGTCGGCTCTGACGTCGGACAGTGGAGCGGTACCATGCTCGCATACAGGCCCTCACATTGAGATGACACGAGGGAGTCCACTGAACGGAGGCTACGTTGAAAATTAGTGTGTTGTAGACAAAAGAGTATGGTGTAACGGAGTCTTTAAAAAAACCAACTTGCTATCAGAAAAATATGTTACATTACTTACTGATTGACCCTCCCTCGTAATAATGACAGTAATAATAGTGGCAGATATAAGAAGAACTTACACCTCTACAAAATACACTCCTGGAAATTGAAATAAGGACACCGTGAATTCATTGTCCCAGGAAGGGGAAACTTTATTGACACATTCCTGGGGTCAGATACATCACATGATCACACTGACAGAACCACAGGCACATAGACACAGGCAACAGAGCATGCACAATGTCGGCACTAGTACAGTGTATATCCACCTTTCGCAGCAATGCAGGCTGCTATTCTCCCATGGAGACGATCGTAGAGATGCTGGATGTAGTCCTGTGGAACGGCTTGCCATGCCATTTCCACCTGGCGCCTCAGTTGGACCAGCGTTAATGCTGGACGTGCAGACCGCGTGAGACGACACTTCATCCAGTTCCAAACATGCTCAATGGGGGACAGATCCGGAGATCTTGCTGGCCAGGGTACAGCACGTTGGGTGGCACGGGATAAATGCGGACGTGCATTGTCCTGTTGGAACAGCAAGTTCCCTTGCCGGTCTAGGAATGGTAGAACGATGGGTTCGATGACTGTTTGGATGTACCATGCACTATTCAGTGTCCCCTCGACGATCACCAGAGATGTACGGCCAGTGTAGGAGATCGCTCCCCACACCATGATGGCGGGTGTTGGCCCTGTGTGCCTCGGTCGTATGCAGTCCTGATTGTGGCGCTCACCTGCACGGCGCCAAACACGCATACGACCATCATTGGCACCAAGGCAGAAGCGACTGTCATCGCTGAAGACGACACGTCTCCATTCGTCCCTCCATTCACGCCTGTCGCGACACCACTGGAGGCGGGCTGCACGATGTTGGGGCGTGAGCTGAAGACGGCCTAACGGTGTGCGGGACCGTAGCCCAGCTTCATGGAGACGGTTGCGAATGGTCCTCGCCGATACCCCAGGAGCAACAGTGTCCCTAATTTGCTGGGAAGTGGCGGTGCAGTCCCTTACGGCACGGCGTAGGATCCTACGGTCTTGGCGTGCATCCGTGCGTCGCTGCGGTCCGGTCCCAGGTCGACGGGCATGTGCACCTTCCGCCGACCACTGGCGACAACATCGATGTACTGTGGAGACCTCACGCCCCACGTGTTGAGCAATTCGGCGGTACGTCCACCCGGCCTCCCACATGCCCTCTATACGCCCTCGCTCAAAGTCCGTCAACTGCACATACGGTTCACGTCCACGCTGTCGCGGCATGCTACCAGTGTTAAAGACTGCGATGGAGCTCCGTATGCCACAGCAAACTGGCTGACACTGACGGCGGCGGTGCACAAATGCTGCGCAGCTAGCGCCATTCGACGGCCAACACTGCGGTTCCTGGTGTGTCCGCTGTGCCGTGCGTGTGATCATTGCTTGTACAGCCCTCTCGCAGTGTCCGGAGCAAGTATGGTGGGTCTGACACACCGGTGTCAATGTGTTCTTTTTTTCCATTTCCAGGAGTGTATATGTTTTCTGACACAGCGAATTCTGGGGAATGGAAAATTAGGGAGGTCGCATCGGCTAAGAATACTGGGATATGACGAAGATCTGGTTGGAAAGAAGGATGTAGAAGGTAAACGAGTGCGTACCCGTTCAATGGCAATTCTATTCTTGGTTTAGCACGAGCAGGTGTCATTAAATGTCTTCTGACACTGGAGATTTTGCTCTGAAGTGTAATACGGGTCACTACTGTGAGTGTTTGTGAATTTCTAAGGGACCATACTGCGGAGGTCATCGATCCCTAGACTTCCACAGCACTTAAACTAATTTATGCCAAGAACAACACACACACCACGCCCAAGGGAGGACTCGAACCTCCGACGGGAGTGGCCGCGTAGTCAGTGACATGGGGGAGGGGGGGGGGGGATTTCTCCGGACTCGGGTCCCTACTACTAAGAAGGACTTCGAGAAAATGGCTGAACGATGGAGTGGGACCGAAAGGATTTTGTTCTGATGCTAGCGGGTGTTTCTGCTATGTTGTTCTGACAAGACCTATAAGGTTGAGGAAGCCTATGAGGGTCAGTAAATATTGTTCATTGATAAGACGGAAGAGAAGACGGAGGGTATGGAAATCTTTTCTCTTGTCTACAAGGAGCCAGGATCATTGTGCTTATGATGATGAAATTTTATCAAATAGTCGTGCATCGGAGAAATAACGAACACAGGCATTCACAATTAGCTCCTCGCGCCTTGAGCGTCTCTGAGAAACGGTGTAATCATTAACTAAAAGTATAAGCGTCTGTACAAGTTTCTGTTCCAGGTCTTTTTGTGAGGCATGGAGAGTCGCTGATTCCCTCTTCCCACACTGCAGTTACGTGGTCGTTCCAATTTAGATTTTCATCTGCTATTACTCCTCGACTCATTGCTGAAGGACAGAAGTTGGTAGTTGTTCCATTTAGGATTAAAGATGGTAGGGATTCCCAAAATTTCGGGCTAATGATCCTTGAATGACCGACAGTAACATCCAAACAGATTATCCCCTCAACCCTGTAAGTGAACTGGTTAATGTATTTACTACTGGTCTTAAATGTTGTTTGATAATTTATTTACTATAAACAATCTGCTTATTGGTTCTGATATAGTTACAAGACTTTTTCCAATATATATTAATAGTATTTTTATCTGGGGTGAAATGTTAGCGAACAACTGACCTCTGGTATGAATATTTACCGATGACCTTCGAGACACTCGTTTTCAGAGCAGGTTTTGTGTTCAGCTGGCATTTGCTCGCTGCGGACTTACTCTTCTGATATCTTCTGATATAAACGACCGTAAGTTCAATTCACAGCACCTTTTCCTACATTATGAAGTATAAAATCATTATGGCGGTCTCTTGTAGCCATATTTACAGCTACTTTTCTTCTGCACCGTACATGTAAGCAACTAGATTGTCGTGAGTTCAGTTACTACTTATATCCAACCTTATATTTTGTGAAATCCTTCTTCTGATTGAAAAGGAAAGCTGCAGACAATGTTGTTTCACACATTATCTTCAAATGTTAGCCGTTGAGATAATATAAATTATTTCCGCTGACAGTGCACATAAATGATGATTACTGAAAATATGCAACATGACCGAAAACATACATACATACATTTGAATGAAATCAGAATATTATTTTGTAGTATTTACTCACTTTTCTGTTGGTTTTTGTAGTTCGAGGAGCCATACCGACATTTTAGAAAACTTCTTTTAAATGTGTAGGAACTACTTCACGGAGGTGGCAGTGAGCTACGGCGGATGAAATTCTGGCTGACCATGTAGTTAACTGCTGGAAATAGGTTACAAAAATTCACCCAGAAGATTCAGAATTTGGAAGAGGCTCAGATGCGGACGATGTAGCTACCATTTCTACAGTTTCAATCACTACCCCAGTAATTGATGGTAGTACAGGTAGCACATTATTAAGTGGACCAATGCGTGAAACTTCTAGTGCAGATGTAGCAGCTACGGTAGACTGCTTGTCTGTGGTTGAAGAAACATTTCATGAAAGTCTTGCAGCTAACGCTGATTCTTAAGTGGCTCCAAATGTAGATTTATATGTACGGTCTAAAGTTGTTTGAGAATCTCATTCTCTTGGGAAATATCTTCCTCTTGAGGGCATATGCTTACTAACAGAAGCAGACTCCTGCAGTTTTTTCTAAACTTTTTCAGCATGGATGTTGTGCTCCTGTTTCCTTCGTATCACTTCATAACTCATTGTGGACTTAGAAATGAGTTGGGTAGAGTCAGATTTTGGGAAGTGGACCGTACTGGATGATTACTAGTTGTTAAGTAAATATTTTTGAACACTTGATTTTACACTCACCAGCTCGACATAAATACAACACTGCTGAACAGTTACACCGTGCCATACCACGTAACTGTTAGTGCTCATAACAGTTAATTTAATTTGATACCTTACAAAGCACACTAACTTTTGACCATCCAAACTAAAGTTCACTTCAAGTTGTGTGTACAATAATTTAGTCTCATTAAACTATCAACTTTCACAAACATAAAAACCCTTCCATAATTAAAATTGTATTAAATTGATTTATCCACCGTTTTAAAAATACAAGTTGAGATTACCTTTAAACAAATGAGCCTATAACAAAAACATTTACCTTTACGCGGTACAGAATGTTCAGTAAGGTCTTTTCTAAATAACAGGCTTATGCGCAATGAGAATTTTCGTATACATATACCGTACTTTCCGCCTTTAGCCTTAACCTGTGCAATAAAATTAAGCTCACTTCTTAATACCTATCCTCAATTTCCGATCGCTCAGTTTACCGTCAGTTCTGGTGTCGTCTCTCTCTAGTCTTAATATTAACGAGGTGTACTAGTGAATAAGACCCAGACTTCGAAGTAGCTCGTCCGCAGTACCTTTCAGTTATGTTCAATAGAATAAGCACTTCTTACTTGTGACGTAATATAGGCATCCTTGTCTTTACATTTTTCGCAACGCCTTTTGAAGATTCCCAAGAGTAAAGTCCCATTTACTTATGCAACGTAGTCCATCATCAACTCCAATGCTCATCAACAAGCAATTGCCAGAATAGAAAATGACTTTCAGAGAGACTGTGTGTCACTAATCTGTCAATTTACATTCCTGAGAAACACCTCCCTTTGATTTGGTGGAGGATACGCTTGGTATTGCGTTTACTGCTTCGTATCTACAGAAAACACGGGCAAAAAGAAGTGGCTTAGCCGTTTGGACTTATTTAGCGAGCACCTTAATGCGTAGAATGTACGACCTGCTATTCAGAACTAACTGTGGTGCTGTAGGGCTTTTTTCTTTTTTTGTTCTCTGTGCTTTAGGCTTGAGTTAACCCCACAATTATTTAATAGAAGTTGTGAGGTGGCAGACTAAATGGTCATATTTGCACCTTGAGTGAGACCTTTATACATCGTAACGAGAAGATGAAGACACCTCACATAATTCGGCGGTTATGAGAACATTTGCCAATCAGTATGAATGCAAAAGCGATGACAGTCAATCGATGGTAATTAACACACTGTTCCTGTACAACGCATGTCTTTGAGCGGAAGGTGGAACAGGCAACTCGAGGCGCTTTAAGGTTTGAAAAGTCAGCTGTACAACGGCGTAGCGAAGGCGCACTCCGCTGTGGTCACAGGTTCGAATCCTGCCTTGGGCATGGATGTGTGTGATGTCCTTAGGTTAGTTAGGTTTACTTAGTTCTAAGTTCTAGGGGACTGATGACCTCAGCAGTTAAGTCCCATAGTGCTCAGAGCCATTTGAACCATTTTTTTGAAGGCGCACTGTGGGGGTTAAGATGGAATCCACTTAAAGGGGTGGCAGGATGAAGGTCAACGACCCCGGGCCAGGTGGATCAGGCCGGAGGACGCGTTTAGCGGCACATCTGCACAAGGGACAGAGAAAAAGCTGTAGAAAGCTGCGTTTCGGAATTCTAATGGGATACGAACAAGAGTCGGTGACGCATTTAGTCCAGCAGGTGCGACACACGGAAAGGTCAGTGTACTTTAGGCGTCTAGAACGGGCACAAAACGTCCTATTCGCGGAAACGCATGAGGAAGGAGAAAAATATTGGCGCTGTTTGGTAGAAGGGGCATTGTGATGGGTAGAGTTTCTATAAAATAAGAGGAACGCTCCTATTGGTCGAAAAGGGCCATGACGCGAAAAACGAATGAACCTAAATGGGGAGAGGCAGTTCTGCCATGAGTAGGACAAGAGAGAAATTTTTGGGGCCTCTTCTCTAACCTGGTCAAGTACAGAATGGAGCGCTTAACGCTCTGTGTAACGCAAATTTGTGTGGACACTGTGTTCACAGTGGCTGCATTTCAGCTAGAAATTAGCTGTAGGAATGTTTAGCTCCAACTGTGGAGAAACGAACCAGCCAAATTAGTTGTTCTTGCGAGAACCGAGAAGGCACTATAATATGCACACCGCTCCAACCATGTGCGTGTATATTGCCACATAATAAGACTAGGGCTGAGTACATGTTTCCTCGCATATCGAGAAACATAGGGAAAGTTTCTGCTGGAAAGTTCAGCAAAGGCCAGATTAGTTTTCTAGGAATTTCAGTGGGAGAGAGCGGCCTTGCAGTCAGCAGCACATTGCAGCTAAAGGTAAATACCGCGTGCGGAGCCGTAAACTTTGTTAGTTCAGCAAGTTGCATCCACTGTAAACTCGAGCAGCCTTGGGTAATATTGCGCTCAGATTTATCACTTAATTAACCATCCACCGTAGACTTCATTGTCATCGAAAATAGTGCCGAACTTTGAATCGGAATTGGAAGATTTTCGTAGTATTGATCAACATCATAGTGTATGTGTAGGAGCAATTTTGTAAAGAAACTTCCGATTAAACTTTCATAGTATTGTGTTTATGATTAATGTTCATTTAGAGTTTTAATATGTAACATTGTTGCGTACAAAATTATTTCACTTTTTGATGTTGCCAAGATGCGTTATCCATTGCGCTGTTTTTATGTTGTCGAGTCGCAAACTGTGTAAAAGCGTGTAATTTTGTGAGAAAATTTGCGACATTCAACTTGTCATTTCACCTTACACAGTTGTTCTCAATTCTACAATAAGCAAAACTGCACCTTACAAAGTATACTGGTTGCCCTAATTTACAAAGTAAATTGTGTCTATTGGCGTCGAGCCCTGTTAATAACCAATTAATATAAGAGTGTATAATTTGCTCCTGTAAGCTACTGTGGAAGCACAAATTCAAGTTAAGTGGCCCTGACTTGGTCGAAGGTTTCTGTCTGCCTATGTCAAAGATACAGTAAAAGCGTGGTCGGCATTACACACAGACGCTAAAAGATATTGCCTTAGTCCTTTCACAGCCCAATAGAGGGAACCTTTCCCCGTCAGGCAGTGTCCATAACACGTTAGTTTACTTTGGCTTCTTGACTGAAATACACAAGGAGAGATATGAGTGCAGCTTACGCGTCGCGGTTTGAGGCTGTGTTTTTGATGTAGCTACCCCAAAGATCCGAAAATGAGTCACGCCGCAGCGTCTAAATATACAGGGAAATCAAAGTCACTTGCACAAAAGTCGAAGTTGTTGATGCTGTGGTGGTCTTCAGTCTAAAGATTGGTTTGATGCAGCTCTCCATGCTACTCTATCCTGTGCAAGCCTCTTTATCTCAGAGTTGATGCTGCAACCTATGTTCTTCTGAATTTGCTGAGTGTATTCATCTCTTGGCCTCCCTCTACGATTTTTACCCTTCATGCTTCCCTTCAATAGGCGCGCGGGATTAGCCGAGCGGTCTTAGGCGCGGCTAAGGTGCGGCTGGTCCCGGCGGAGGTTCGAGTCCTACCTCGGGCATGGGTGTACGTGTTTGTCCTTAGGATACTTTAGGTTAAGTAGTGTGTAAGCTTAGGGACTGATGGACTTAGCAGTTAAGTCCCATAAGATTTCACACACATTTGAACCTTTTCCCCTCCAATACTAAATTGGTGGTCCCTTGATGCCTCAGAACGTGTCCTACCGACCGATTCCTTCTTCTAGTCAAGTTGTGCCACAAATTCCTCCTCTCCCAAGTTCTACTCGTATCTCCTCATTAGTTACGTGACTACCCATCTAATCTTCACAACTATCTGTAGCACCACATTTCAAAAGCTTCTATTCTCTTCTTGTCTAAACCGTTTATTGTCCATGTTTCTCATTCATACATGGCTACACTCCATACTTTCAGAAAAGGCTTTCTGACACTTAAATCTATACTCAGTGTTAACAAACTTCTCTTCTTCAAAAACGATTTTCTTGCCATTGCCAGTATACATTTTATATCCTCTCTACTTCGACTATCATCAGTTACGTGGCTTCCCAAATAGCAAAAATCATCTACTACTTTGTCCTATTTCCTAATCTAATTCCCTCAGCATCACCTGATCACAAAATTCGATAACACCATTTAAATTGGTGAAAAACAAGGATAACTTTGAAGAAAGTGGCTGATTCGGTAAAGTGATTCCAAAAGCGGAAAAAATGATTATTAACCTCTCTTTCCGGAAACTCATTTTTAACAAAGCGTTACGTGCAAGCAAAATTCTCTTTGAAACATCTGTCAACGTCAGTTCGACGCATTTGGAGACTCTTCCACCTGAATACGTGGAAAACTTGGTTTCAAGCATGCCCCAGAGATGCTAAGCAGTTATCGGCGCAGCGGGTGACAGGACTTATTATTATTTTTAATTGCATTTTTCTTTTGTTCATATGTGATGTATCTACATGTTTTAGTCTGTTGTCAGATACATTTCTCTACTGATTAACTCGACCACGTTCGTACTTAACAGACTTTATTCCTTCTATTGTGTTTGAGCCTCTTTTGCAATTTATCGGCACTGTTTGTGCTGACTTTGGTACTCAGGGTTAATTTTACTACAACTTGTTGAAGCCACCTGAGCACTGTTCTTTAAATGTTATTCATACGTCTTTTATTGTTGCCGATTTGTTTCGTAATATTCTTCTAAAGTGGCCCATTGCCTATTCTAATCAGATAACTAAATTTTTTCCATGTTTGATTCATTGTTAACTGCAAAATTTTTCTGTGTCTTTCAGTTGATACTTTGCTTTATTGAATCTGTGTTGAAAGAAACCCTATACATGAGCCACGCTTGATAGTTTCAGCGGCAAAGTAAACAATTTAAAAAATAAGTTGCAGCTCAAGGGAAATAAACATACAAATAACCCATTTTGTATAATTTACTGAAATTGTGGGACAGCATATACAAACAAACATAATTGAAGCGCTTATTTCAATAGTGGTACAAGTCCATTTTTGTTCATTCTGAGGTACAGAATCCTTTAGTTAAATGAGCGCTGAAAAATCTGCAGTTGAGATACCACAAATAGTCAGGTATATATATTGGAATATTTCTGGTTTCTCAACTGCAGATTTTTCAGCGCTCATTTAACTTTAGGACTCTGTATCTCAGAATGAACAAAAATGAACTATTGAAATAAGCCCTTCATATACACTCCTGGAAATGGAAAAAAGAACACATTGACACCGGTGTGTCAGACCCACCATACTTGCTCCGGACACTGCGAGAGGGCTGTACAAGCAATGATCACACGCACGGCACAGCGGACACACCAGGAACCGCACTGTTGGCCGTCGAATGGCGCTAGCTGCGCAGCATTTGTGCACCGCCGCCGTCAGTGTCAGCCAGTTTGCCGTGGCATACGGAGCTCCATCGCAGTCTTTAACACTGGTAGCATGCCGCAACAGCGTGGACGTGAACCGTATGTGCAGTTGACGGACTTTGAGCGAGGGCGTATAGTGGGCATGCGGGAGGCTGGGTGGACGTACCGCCTCACGTGGGGCGTGAGGTCTCCACAGTACATCGATGTTATCGCCAGTGGTCGGCTGAAGGTGCACCTGCCCGTCGACCTGGGACCGGACCGCAGCGACGCACGGATGCACGCCAAGACCGTAGGATCCTACGCAGTGCCGTAGGGGACCGCACCGCCACTTCCCAGCAAATTAGGGACACTGTTGCTCCTGGGGTATCGGCGAGGACCTTTCGCAACCGTCTCCATGAAGCTGGGCTACGGTCCCGCACACCGTTAGGCCGTCTTCCGCTCACGCCCCAACATCGTGCAGCCCGCCTCCAGTGGTGTCGCGACAGGCGTGAATGGAGGGACGAATGGAGACTTGTCGTCTTCAGCGATGAGAGTCGCTTCTGCCTTGGTGCCAATGATGGTCGTATGCGTGTTTGGCGCCGTGCAGGTGAGCGCCACAATCAGGACTGCATACGACCGAGGCACACAGGGCCAACACCCGGCATCATGGTGTGGGGAGCGATCTGCTACACTGGCCGTACACCTGTGGTGATCGTCGAGGGGACACTGAATAGTGCACGGTACATCCAAACCGTCATCGAACCCATCGTTCTACCATTCCTAGACCGGCAAGGGAACTTGCTGTTCCAACAGGACAATGCACGTCCACATGTATCCCGTGCCACCCAACGTGCTCTAGGAGGTGTAAGTCAACTACCCTGGCCAGCAAGATCTCCGGATCTGTCCCCCATTGAGCATGTTTGGGACTGGATGAAGCGTCGTCTCACGCGGTCTGCACGTCCACCACGAACGCTGGTCCAACTGAGGCGCCAGGTGGAAATGGCATGGCAAGCCGTTCCACAGGACTACATCCAGCATCTCTACGATCGTGTCCATGGGAGAAAGCAGCCTGCATTGCTGCGAAAGGTGGATATACACTTTACTAGTGCCGACATTGTGCATGCTCTGTTGCCTGTGTCTATGTGCCTGTGGTTCTGTCAGTGTGATCATGTGATGTATCTGACCCCAGGAATGTGTCAATAAAGTTTCCCCTTCCTGGGACAATGAATTCACGGTGTTCTTATTTCAATTTCCAGGAGTGTATACATTGCAGGTTGCTATTTTCATTCATTTATAAGATATAGACTTGTAGAATCGGATGAAATTCTCCGAAATCCCATTTCTTTTATGAACGATACACTACATGTTGACTTTCATATGCTCCCAGGCTCCCGTCATTTAAATGTATTCGCAACTGCGAACATGAATAACCACCAGCTATAGAACGGAATGGCGACAATGAAAATTTGTGCCGGACTGGGGCTCGAAGGCATCTAATTCCCTACTGTTACTTTATTTGGCTACCAGTTTCGGTGATTTACTATGTCATCTTCGGTCCCCTGATCGACGTGTAGGATGATTCCAACCTCATTCAGGTCAAAATAGGAGCCAGAATTCAAATACTGATATCTGTAGATTTCTGCTTGATACAGCGATCATTTCAACCACCACAGCTATATCAAGCAGAAATCTACAGATACCATTGTTTAAATGCTGGCCCCTATTTTGACCTGGATGAGGTTGGAATCTCACTACACGTCGGTCAGGGGGCCTGAAGATGGTGTAAATGTTCAAATGTGTGTGAAATCTTATGGGACCTAACTGCTAAGGTCATCAGTCGCTAAGCTTATACACTACTTAACCTAAATTATCCTAAGGACAGCCGGCCGGTGTGGCCGAGCGCTTCTATGCGCTACAGTCTGGAACCGCACGACCGCTCCGGTCGCAGGTTAGAATTCTGCCTCGGGCATGGATGGGTGTGATGTCCTTAGGTTAGTTAGGTTTAAGTAGTTCTAAGTTCCAGGGGACTGATGACCTCAGATGTTAAGTCAAATAGTGCTCAGAGCCATACCCTAAGGACAAACACACACCCATGCCCGAGGGAGGACTCGAACCACCGCCGGGATTAGTCGCACAGTCAATGACTGCAACGCCCTAGACCGCTCGGCTAATTCCGAGAGGCCGAAGATGGTGTAGTAAGTCGCCAAAACTGGTGGCCAAATAAAATAACAGTAAGG
Source organism: Schistocerca gregaria (assembly GCF_023897955.1). NCBI lineage: Eukaryota > Metazoa > Arthropoda > Insecta > Orthoptera > Acrididae > Schistocerca > Schistocerca gregaria. The sequence continues at coordinate 504,432,991 of NC_064925.1, read as the reverse complement.
AATTATATGGCTGAAAGGTGTCTGATTTGACATCCTGTACCGAACAGCAGAGTCCCGCAACCATCTCCGAAAAGGTGGACATACAGAGACAAACACCAAACATCCAAAGGAACTTTGCATCGTAATTGAGAATAATACAGGCACGGAAATACTGCATCCGTTATTTGCTCGTGGGTTGTCTAGAGGGATATGACTGTACGAAACAGCTAAACAGCCTCAAAGGTTGGCTTTCAATCTGAGCTGGCAGCCAGTGAGGTAGGATGGGAGCCCAATGCTAGTGAGGACCGTAGCGGCCGGCGCATGCGCAGTGCGGATACCGGGCGCAGATCTGATCGCTTGTCAGCGGCGTTCACAAACAGCAGCAAAGGCAGTCAATTCTGCCGATATCGAATTTGAAACGCGCTTCTCTTTTTGGGGCCTAGAGGATGGAGGGCGGGGGCGATGGCAGGGGAGAGCACAGTAGCGGCTGTTCCAGCAGCTGGAGGCGGCGGCAGTCGCGGGGGTGGAGTGGAGGCGGCGGTGCCGCCCCCAGACGGTGCATTGTCAGAGCGCGCGACCTGTCCGCGACGTGATCTGCCCGCCGGCCTCCTGTACGCACGGGCTAAGTAAACGGACTACAAAAATATTTATAAACAAATACGGTTTCCCGAAATTGAAAGCGTATCGACGCGGCAGGGACCTCCACTGACAGGCAAGTGATGCTTGCAGGTTGCAAAAATTTCGGCACATCTGCACGCTGAGATGTATGGATATATATATTTTTAAACCAGATTTTATCTTCCGCATGCTTGGCGCCATACTGCGCGAGTCCGTGATAAACGAAACAAACCCTGATCTGCCTGCCGGCGTCCCTGATACACGCGAAACGCCTCCGAAACAAAACGAAATTTAAATAAATTCGTTTGGGGAAATCGCGAACGTATCGGCTGTGTGCTGAGTCGTATCGACAGGTAAGTGATACGTACAGGATGGAATACGCCACAATGTTTTACTGACTTCCTTTTTTTTCCCGCCGTGTTTTTCAGACTAACCGAGTGGATACAGCCAAGACCAACGGAGCAGAAATGCGGATAACTAAGTAACAAATCGCAGAATCCGTATCCAGCACGGCGTGTTACGCGATCGACATGTTAAGCTGGACGTCCTCTGTTTGTCACCCACAGTACACAAGAAAGTTTAATATAGTTCAGTCACAGTTAATTTTTCTCTCGAATCAGCAAATAAAGCAAAAACTTTGGAGAAATGTTGCAGATGTGCAAAATAAATAACTACATCAGTTTTTCGGTGGAAAACAACTTGCTCATTTAAAACTGTAGCTGCTAGCGAACATGCAGATTCCGTCTTCCTAGAATTCAGAATGGCGTTCGACATTGTGCCACGTAACTTGAGTGCAATGACGAGGAACCAACGGCAAAATGCTCCTATGTGATCGCAGAAAAGGCGAATATGCTCCTGTTTAAAAACTGACTGAAAAGTGAGGTACCTTTTGCACCACTGTACCTTCCTCAGCAAATTTAAGAATTTTCCCAAAAATTTTGGCACGCTAATATATTGGCGCTCTTTTTTACCACTCCCAGTGGCCCACCTTCACTCACTCATCCAGCCCAACTCATTATCTCCGTGTCTCTCTGTCACTGTCCCCTGTCTCACACCCGCCGTCTCCTTCGTTGTGTCGTACTGCTGCTATCTCCTCTCAGTCTCTGTCTCCCTCTTGCTCCTTTTTACTGCCACTGTCTCATTCCTTCCTTCCTTCCCACTGTGCCCTCTCTTCTCAGTGTCACTATCTCTTCCTTTCTCGTTGCAACAGACACTGCCTCTTATTATCACTGGTTCTCACAAGTTCCACTTTCTTCTTCTCTTTGTTCCTTTCCCACTAGCACTGTCTCCTTCATTCTTTCCCTAGCACTGTTCTGTCACTGTCGACTAAGTTCCACTGCAACTGTGTCGTTTTTTATTTTCTCTCATACTGTCATTCTTCGCTCTTTCTACATCACAAGATCATCTTCCAGTATTTTACCGTCTCTTTCCCACTGTACTGTCTCCATCTCTCTCTGTGCAGAAACGCGAATACGTTCGCATGCCAAATTTTTTGGGAAAATATTTAAAGGCACTGAGGAAGGTAGAATGGGGAGCTAGTACCCAACTTTTCAGAGCATTTTAAACGGAAGCATATTCGCCTTTTTGTCTTCTGATAGAAGCATTTTCCGCTAGCTCCGTTCTTTTCCCTGTGACAACAGAGCATGTCACTCATATGAAACTAACATGGGTCATGTTAAATTTTTATAGTTTGCTTTCGTGAAAATTAAATAACGCAAAAATAATTTTACAGCTCAGAGTGGATTTTACATGCACAAAAATTTTGGATGTGTTTCTGTACTACAACATGGCATTCCCGAAACCATATAAGGTGTCCCAGCTATCTTATCCACCCAAAATATTTCTGGAACAATAACAGCTATTGGAAAACGACTTTCAACCGGTATCAATGTAGGGCTGGGGCCCATGAATGTACATATTTGGAAACATTCTAAAACGAAAGCATATGTGTTTTTAACACAAACTTTGTTTTTTTTTTAATGGACCTCCTATATTTTTTCTTCAGCAATCCATAGCATGACAAAGCACATACACAATGGCGTTGATTGCATCGCAATATTCCCATTACATCCCGAGATACTGAGACGCGAAGTTGACGCTTGAATCACCCGACATGCGCTGCTAGCGCACGTCCTGAGGCTCAGGAGTGAACCCCATGCTGCCCGTAATCGCGATGTGATTGACATGCGTAATCGCACTTCCATACTTATCAAGAGGTCCGAAACGAATAATACGGTCTGCTGCAATCCTGCATTAACGTCGTACATTCCAGCAGGTATTTATCCCATAGGCTAGGGGTGATGCGGTTCTGTAACATATCTGTGTGCCGCAACGTTAGTCACAAAGTTAACTTCGCTTATCGTTAATCCGTTACCAAAAAAAAGTAATGCCGTTCAACGTTAAAACTTTACTTTACTGTAGATCTAGCGCAAGTGACAGTTAATCATTCACTCGTAATAGTACAATTCATGTTGATGGTTTTAGTGAAACGAGCAAGTGGACTAAAAGTTTTACCGTTGTTTAGGTAAAAATGTTTTGATTTTGGAAGTTCAGGTAGGACATAGAAGATGAATGCACACATGTTTAACCAATTAGTTTTATTATCACATAATTATCAATGTTATGTTTATCTAATGCGTTAAATGACAAATTGTTGCAAACAAATGTTTCTTAACATCACTGGGTAAAATGGCCCTTTGTAGAAACTTCCACTGTGATACCAGCACCACATACTAAACATAGAGTTCACATCTCATGCTCAAAGTGTTGCCCATTAGCTTGCATACATAGGGTCACTCTGCGGATGAAGGATGCCCTACTTCGTGCTACTGTTTCGTCTTTGATGGCTGTACAAGCATCAATAATGCGTTGCTTCATGTCCTCTGGTGTTGTTGGTTCATGTTGCTAAACAGCATCCTTCACTGCTCCCCGAAGAAAATAATCCAGCGGTGTAAGTTCTGGAGATCGGGCAGACCACCTAACTGGGCCACCTCCTCCAATCCACCTACCAGGGAACTTACGGCTTAGAAGTCGTCGTGCTCGTAAGGCGTTATGTGCAGGGCATCCGTCATGGTGATGACCATTCTCCGGTTCAGAGGTACGGTGTCCAAGAGAACAGGAAGATTGTGTCGTAGAAATCTGGAGTATTGCCTGCCATTTTGGATGCCATTTATAAAGAAAGGTCCGATAATGGTATCTCCAATAATCTCACACCAAACATTAACTTTCCACGGACGTTGATGCACTACCTGACGGAGCCATTTTGGATTGTCTGCTGGCCAATAATGCATATTCCTCATATTGACAATTTCTTTGTTGGAGAATGATGCCTCGTCGGTAAAGAGAACATCTGCAAAAAAATTTGGATTTTCAGAAGTTTTTGCTGAGCCCACCGACAAAATGTTACCCTATTGCGGATCCTGATGTAAATGAACATAGTAAGAATGAAATTTATGACGTTTAAGAATACGCTCTGCACTTGGTTTCGACACACCAACTTCACGTTCAATTTGACGTGTGCTGACTTGAGGATTCACAGCTATGGTAGCGAGCACGGCAACTTCAGCACGTTCATCTGTGCGTGTTCTAGGACTATGTCGAGGTCTTGGATTTAAGCTTCCCGTTCCACGCAGACGAGATGCGAGACGACCAAACATCCGGCGCGAAGGCGATAGCTTGTCAGGGAATCGTCTTCAGTACAGTCGTTCTGCCTGAACAGCATTTCGTCCACCTACAACAGGGTACAGTACAGGTATGTAGAGTAGGGTAGAAAACATACATATTAACTTAATAACCATAATGTTCGCTAACAGTACTATCAACAAACAAGCAATCTCATAACGTATTTCCCGTCAACGTACGTTCTCCATACTCTGATGCACGACTACACTGGCAAGCGGTGTACTGCACGCCAAAGCAACAACAAATGGTATGCTCGGAGGGTGGTGGAGTACAGGAGTTTTCATGGGTCGCAAATCATAAACAAGGCGAAGTGGTAACTGTGGCAGTAGTGGGAACTACGTTGGACACTTTGACTAGGTAGAGCCAGGCCCTGCGCGACAGGCACAATGGGTCATATAACGCATTAGATAAACCTTATTTTGGGTGTGCAGAATAAATATGACAATCTGATGGGTGTACACCGATCGGTACTGGTTAATATTGTGTACGTAAATACGTAAAACGCGCAAGAGGGAAACCATTATGTGCTTATGAGAGTTGATGGCAGCAGACCGTATTATTCGCTTCGGACCTCTTGATAAGTATGTAGGTGTGATTACACATGTCAATCACATCGTGATTACGGGCAGCGTGGGGTTCACGCCTGAGCCTCAGGACGTGCGCTAGTAGCGCATGTCGGGTGTTTCAAGCTTCAACTTCGCGTGTTAATATCTCGGGATGTAATGGGAATATTGCGATGCAATCAATGCCATTGTGTATGTGCTTTGTCATGCTATGGATTACTGAAGAAATAAAATAGGAGGTCCATTTAAAAAAAAAAACATGTTTGTGTTAAAAAACACATATGCTTTTTTTTTAGAATGTTTCCAAATATGTACATTCATGGGCCCCAGCCCTACATTGATACCGGTGAAAGTCGTTTTCCAATAGCTGTTATTGTTCCAGAGATATTTTGGGTGGACAAGATAGCTGGGACACCCTGTATATACACTCCTGGAAATTGAAATAAGAACACCGTGAATTCATTGTCCCAGGAAGGGGAAACTTTATTGACACATTCCTGGGGTCAGATACATCACATGATCACACTGACAGAAGTACAGACACATAGACACAGGCAACAGAGCGTGCACAATGTCGGCACTAGTACAGTGTATATCCACCTTTCGCAGCAATGCAGGCTGCTATTCTCCCATGGAGACGATCGTAGAGATACTGGATGTAGTCCTGTGGAACCGCTTGCCATGCCATTTCCACCTGGCGCCTCAGTTGGACCAGCGTTCGTGCTGGACGTGCAGACCGCGTGAGACGACGCTTCATCCAGTCCCAAACATGCTCAATGGGGGACAGATACGGAGATCTTGCTGGCCAGGGTAGTTGACTTACACATTCTAGAGCACGTTGGGTGGCACGGGATACATGCGGACGTGCATTGTCCTGTTGGAACAGCAAGTTCCCTTGCCGGTCTAGGAATGGTAGAACGATGGGTTCGATGACGGTTTGGGTGTACCGTGCACTATGCAGTGTCCCCTCGACGATCACCAGAGGTGTACGGCCAGTGTAGGAGATCGCTCCCCACACCATGATGCCGGGTGTTGGCCCTGTGTGCCTCGGTCGTATGCAGTCCTGATTGTGACGCTCACCTGCACGGCGCCAAACACGCATACGACAATCATTGGCACCAAGGCAGAAGCTACTCTCATCGCTGAAGACGACACGTCTCCATTCGTCCCTCCATTCACGCCTGTCGCGACACCACTGGAGGCGGGCTGTACGATGTTGGGGCGTGAGCGGAAGACGGCCTAACGGTGTGCGGGACCGTAGCCCAGCTTCATGGAGACGGTTGCGAATGGTGCTCGCCGATACCCCAGGAGCTACAGTGTCCCTAATTTGCTGGGAAGTGGCGGTGCGGTCCCCTATGGCACTGCGTAGGATCCTACGGTCTTGGCGTCCATCCGTGCGTCGCTGCGGTCCGGTCCCAGGTCGACGGGCACGTGCACCTTCCGCCGACCACTGGCGACAACATCGATGTACTGTGGAGACCTCACGCCCCACGTGTTGAGCAATTCGGCGGTATGTCCACCCGGCCTCCCGCATGCCCACTATACGCCCTCGCTCAAAGTCCGTCAACTGCACATACGGTTCACGTCCACGCTGTCGCGGCATGCTACCAGTGTTAAAGACTGCGATGGGGCTCCGTATGCCACGGCAAACTGGCTGACACTGACGGCGGCGGTGCACAAATGCTGCGCAGCTAGCGCCATTCGACGGCCAACACCGCGGTTCCTGGTGTGTCCGCTGTGCCGTGCGTGTGATCATTGCTTGTACAGCCCTCTCGCAATGTCCGGAGCAAGTATGGTAGGTCTGACACACCGGTGTCAATGTGTTCTTTTTTCCATTTCCAGGAGTGTATATTTCGTGTGATCAGGGCCCCCCGTCGGGTAGACTGTTCGTCCGGTGCAAGTCTTTCGATTTGACGCCACTTCAGCGATTTGCAAGTCGATGGGGATGAAATGATGATAATTAGGACAACACAACACCCAGTCCCAGAGCGGAGAAAAATCTCCGAGCCAGCCGGGAATCGAACCCGGGACCTTAAGAATGACATTCTGGAGCGCCGACCACTCAGCTACCGGGGGCGGACTTTTGATGATAACGGAGACACTTTACAGCATTTTTCTCCGTGCTACGTCCCTCATAACTACGTTTTCGCCTCGCATCGGATATTACGTGCGTAATTGACGTGCACAAACGGTACATCCAAACTTTGAACCTCGGTATCTCGGAAACAGATCAAAACATCAAGAAGAGGAATTTTTAGGTTGTTCGAGACTGGGATCTTAGGAATACATCATAAAAATTGCAGACATTTGCTGTGCATAGCCATCTTAGATCCCGGGTTTCGCTTTTGCTTCCTCGATAACGAATAGAGATTGTTGAAAACGGGAACAAATGGATAGACAGTACACTGACAAATTTTGAACAGTTTGCTGCGCTCTGTTGTTCAGATATCCGCTGCTGACGGCGAAATAATAGTAAACAACGCCTTTCCCGGATTTTCTCAGGAACATCCCTTGAATTAAAAGCTGCCTGTATAGGCCTCTTACGGTGCACCTTAGAGTACATATAATGTTAAAAAACGATTTGCTCTTTGCCTAAGCTGGAGGAAGAGTGTAATATTCAAACTTTGATCCAGTCTTGCCCGTCCTGTATAACACAGTAACACGGTCCTACTGTTGGGTACACAAATTGTCCCTCGCACAAGGGCTATCCAAAATGCTTGACCGTACCTTTCTGTCACCAATAGTACCCAAGGTATGAATCCTGGAAAAATCCGATTTTTATGCTTGGCGTTTTGGAACGCTGTCGCATGCGTACCGATATCTTCACAAATATATTTTCCGCATAAAAATTTTTGATTAATAGATTGGAGTACATTCAATAAGTACAGAGTTGGATTTTAATTAACGTAAAGGTTTTCCAGATATTGTACCGCGTTACATTGCTAAAACTGTCACTGAATAAAACCGACGTTTCGACCACGGTGCTGATGACCTTCCTCTGGATCTACTAGCATATCGTGTTTTCAAGTGTCCCTTCATATTTCGTTATGAGCACTACAGTGGGTACGAAATTAAAACACAATCTTTAAAAATGATATGGGAAATTTCTCCACCAGCAGATACCAATCCAGACTGATACGCAGAGCCATAATAAACAGTGAAGTAACGGAAGACGGACAGGATATTGATAAACAGCGCCCAGTAGCAAGCTTACATTACGTGAAGGGTGTCAGTGACCAAGCAGGAAAATATCTTTGACTTGTCAGTATCCAACTCGTCAGTTAGGCCAGAATTAGGGCAGCATAAAGAAGTCGGCGGTGGCCGGACACCAGAAAGACTGCATCAAGGAAGTAAAGTTCCGTGAGACTTGCATATTTGCAAAATGGCCAGGGATAGTGAAGCAAAAGACCGGGGAGAGCGAAGGAAGATAAAAACACACAAACAATACGAATAGAGTGTGTGGATATGTATTTGAACCATCCTGGGTGCCAGCCATCAGAATCTAATAGCACACATTAGTAAGTTGAAATACATTAAATGTATTAGCAACTGCAAATATGGACAATCAGCTGTAATATGGAGCGACAATGAAAATTTGTGCCGGACCGGGATTCGAACGCAGATTTCCCGCTTCCCGCGAGCGGTCGCCTTACATCTCGTACTTCTGAACATTGCAGGCGCTGCAACATCATATTTTTCCGCTGACACCGGGCAAGCGATTTTCAAGTAAACTGTACAGGAATATACGTAATAGCTGTACGAGTAAAGGTTGTAGACAAATGGTTGACGATATATGGGAGTTTTAATCTAGCAGTGAGTCGTGCATGGGTAGTCAAATAGTAAGGCGATCGCTGGCAATAAGCGGGAAATCCGGTCCGGCATAAATTTTCATTGTCGTCATTCCACTCTACAGCTGATTGTTGTCCATAGTCGCAATTGCGAATACATTTAATATACTTCGAAACGGCTGTAGTCGCCGCAGTACCTCTTCCTTTGGGCATGCATGCATGTCCAAAGGAACTTTGCTTCGTAATTCCGAATAACGCAGGTGCAGTGTTAACAGTTTAAAAGCGCAAACTCTATCAGAGAGAAAACGACCCTGCGCGTCCGATATTTCGCACGAGAAAAACAAGAATGTACACGCCATTCGTTGATAACTACCAACCATGGCTAATAGTGAATGGGGCACTTCCCAGCGCAGGAAGCCAATGCTGTACAGTTTGCCACTATTTCCACTACAGCAAGCCATAAAATAAAGGTTTCTTTTTAAATTGTGACTTCATGTAATTCTCAGTAGAGTTGTCTGAATAATTATAAGTAGACACCAGACATTTTAAAGTATGAGGTGGCATCATACACAGAAAACTTTGTTAATTGACTGTCTGTGGAAGCCTATGAGCCTCCATCAGTTAAATTTATCGGCTTAAGCATTTGTGACCCACTGCATTGGTGACTGCTCCATGGAAGAGCTTTTATTTGTGTCCGTGCAATGTTTGCTGCAGCCAGTCTTGCTATTCTTGCACAATATTTAATATTTATGATTGTTATTGTTTGAGAACGTATTTTATACCCTTGTTTAGCAGACAGATGTCCCTATAGTTTTCGCACAGTTATTTGTCACGTTTCTTGTAAATAGATATTGCTGTAGCTAATTTTCAGCATCTGTTAGCATAGTTGAGAAATCTGTGTTTCATTGTGGGAGGAGTAGATTTAGTCCGTCACTGCCCGATATTTTGATGTTTTTCATTTTACTCATTGCATCTCCTAAGGCCTTCATTTCTGTTCTTCCACTGTTACCCCTTCCTCCCCTTCGTGCATATCATTTTCGTCCAGATTTTCATCGTCTCCTGCTGTACAAAGTTTCTTACTGTAGTCCTTACTTATCAATTTTATTGTTGCTTCAACTTTCATATTTTTATTTAAGTTCTTCATCACTTTACAAGCAAATTTATTTTCACTATGGCACATCGTATTCCACTTCTATACCGGGTTTCTCGATTAATTTTCCGAAATTGTACATTAAATTCTTTAGTTAATATGTTATCTGCCTACTTTCTGCTGTCCTGCTCTTCAAATATGCCTCTTTTTTTTCGTCAATGTATACATAACATCGTTCCAGTACTTCAACCCTTAATTGTTCTTTCTTTGACTTCGATGACTACCACCCTCTGCGTCTCTCTGGTCTATAACAGTTTTCATATTTTTCCATTTCTTCTCTATATCTTGGCATTCTTCTACTACATCACGCATTTTATTCAGTCTCCAGCTCTAAAGATTCTTGATAGCATTTTCCTTTCGTAAAAATGTTTTCCATTTCTTATTCTCGTGGATTTTAAAAATATTGTTTTTGACCATCGTGCTTTAACCTGAGAATAAGTGACTGATTAATTATAATCTTATATATTCTTGCGATAACAATCAAAAAGACATTTCACAATGCGCTCGCTGGTTTCAGTCAGCCAGTGGTCATCATCAGACAGTTTATACACAAAAAAGAGAGGAGACTATAACAATATTACAGAACCTATAAAATCTGCCAACTACCTATTCATGCAAAGGTAGGACAAGCAAAATTATATCTAAACGCGCATGCTGCATGCGGTCACTTAAAATATCCGCTTCCTTGCCAAAATAAGTATAGATAACAGTGGGCAGAGGGCAAAACTTCACAGGCGGATTGCTGTCGTCCCTTGTCAATTGTTACACATCTACATACTTGAAAGAAATAGCCAGTTGGACACACTTTACCATTACATTAATTAGAGTATTTTTATAGTGTTTCACACAAACACTATCAAATAGCATAATCATTTCACCACGATTAAGCAGACCCAAAACATTCGAAATTGTGAACGACACGATCTGCGGATTTAGACGGGAAAAAGTTCCTTGGAACCTACACTTGCTATCTTTCACTGAGCGTCTCTCACATCTTTGGCTGATGAATAAATACTTTTTTAAGAGCGTTTACTGACTAACATATGTCCAGATGTCTGAAGCCTCTCCTGTGTTCCACTGACTACAATGTAACGGTTACGTTTTTACACCGGTAATAGGCTACAGGCAGTACCGCTGTTCTAAACACTGTTTAACACTAGCTGTGATATTGACTGAGATACAGAGTTAGTTGCGATAAGCACTTTATATGCGTACCACAACGTTCACTGCACAAGTTATAACGGCGCAGTAAGTTCTGCGAACCTAGTCCACAAATACTTGGCGAATCATTTCTACCGCACGAGTAACCACTACGCTGAGGTAACAAAAGTCGTGGAATAGCGATATGCGCATATACAGATGGCAGGTGTATCGCGTACACAAAACATAAAAGGGCAGTGCATTGGCGGCGCTGTCATTTGTACTAAACTGACTCATGTGAAAAGGTTTCCGATGTGATTATGGCCAAGCAACTGGAATTAAGACTCTGAACGTAGAGTGGTAGTTATAACCAGACGCATCGGACATTCCATTGTCTTCATTTAACGACCGAGAGCAGCGGCGTTTCCGTAGAGCTGTCAGGGCTTACAGACAAGCAACGCTGTATTAAATAACAGTAGAAATCAATGTGGGACGTGCGACGAACGCATCTTTCAGCACAGTTCGGTGAAATTTGGCGCGAATGTGCTATGACACCACACGACCGACGCGAGTGCCTTTGTAACATCATGACATCACTTGCCGTGCCACTCCTGAGGTAGTATCGGTTGGACCTTAGACTATGGGACACATGGTCAGATGAGTCCCTATTTTTGGTAGCATGAGCTGATGGTTGGTTTCGAGTCTGGCGGAGACCCCCACGAGGCCATAGACGCAAGTTGTCAACAAGGCACTGTGGAAGATCTTGATGGCTCCATAATGGCGCGGTCTCTGTTTACGTACATTAGGCTGGGTCCTCTGAATGTTCACCTACTTGGACACCATTTGCAGCCATTCATGGACGCCATATTCCTAAAAAGCGACGGAATTTTCCGGGATGAAAAGGCGCCATGTCACCATGCCACAATTGTTTGTGATTGGATTGAAGAACATTCTAGACAATTCGAGCGAATGATTTGCCCAGCCAGATCGCCCCACTTGAATGCCATCGAAAATTTATTGGACATAACTGAGATGTCTGCTCGTTCACAAAATCTGCACTGGCAACACTTTCGCAATTACGAGTGGCTTTCATCCATGCCACGTCGAGTTACTACAATACACCTGGCAGTAATACACCTCAGTGTACTACAGTGCAGATTATTCCCTGATGAAGTAATACGTATCCTCTCGTTTTGCTAGTGCTTTCGATAAGCTTCTTTCCTTGCCGACTCTGCGGAGAAGTATCTTATTTCTTATACTATCTGCCCAATTAATTTTCAGTATCCTTCTTCAACGACACGCTTAAACCATTTCGATTCTTTTTCTTTTGTTTTTTGTTTTGTTTTTTAGAGTTTTCTTACAGTCCATCATTTACTTGCAGAAGATCAAAACAAACTGCAAGACGATTTAGAAAAAATATCTGAATGGTGCGAAAAGGGGCAGTTGACCACAAATAACGATAAGTGTGAGGTCATCCACATGAGTGCTAAAAGGAACACGTTAAACTTTGTTTACACGATAAATCAATCTAATCTAAAAGCCGTAAATTCAACTAAATACCTAGGTATTACAATTACGAACAACTTAAATTGGAAAGGACACACAGAAAATGTTGTGGGGAAGGCTAACCAAAGGCTGCGTTATATTGGCAGGACACTTAGAAAATGTAACAGAGCTACTAAGGAGACTGCATACACTACGCTTGTCCGTCCTCTTTTAGAATACTGTTGCGCTATGTGGGATCCTTACCGGGTATGACTGGCGGAGTACATCGAAAAAGTTCAAAGAAAGGCAGCACGTTTTGTATTATCGCGAAATATGAGAGAGAGTGTCACAGAAATGATACAGGATTTGGGCTGTAAATCATTAAAAGAAAGGCGACGGAATCTTCTCACGAAATTCCAATCACCAACTTTCTCCTCCGATTGCGAAAATATTTTGTTGACAACGACCCACACAGGGCAGAACGAACACCACGATAAAATAAGGGAAATCAGAGCTCGTACGGAAAGATATAGGTGTTCATTCTTTCCGCGCGCTATACGAGATTGGAATAATAGTGAATTGTGAAGGTGGTTCGATGAACCCTCTGCCAGGCACTTAAATGTGATTTGCAGAGTATCCATGTAGATGTAGATTGAATGAGGTGCTCGAACTGAACATTCTGAAAAATCTTTTTGTCATATTTAGGTCTGTGGCTGATATCAGTAACATTTTGTTTGGCAGTAAAGTCCCCCATTGCCTATGATGGTCTGCTTCGTGAATCCTCAAGGCTTCTTTCATCAAGTAACAGATGCGGTCCTCAATCTTGATATTAATTTTGCCGCTATCCTTACCTCTGCTCCTCAGTATTGTCATTTCTCTTTCTTTCAACTGACATTCTGTGCTCAGTAGACAGTTCATTACATTCAACACGTTTTTCCTCATTTTCACAGAAAATGGCATTGTCACCAGCGAATCTTATCATTGATGCCTTTCATCTTAAATTTTAATCCTTTCTTTTTTGTTTTCATTCATCGCTCTTCTAAGCCCAAAATGAACAGTGAAAGAGAAAGGCTTCATCTCTGCGATATGCCCTTTTTCACCCAATCATTTTTCTTTTTGTCTTTCTGTCTTTTCCTTTCTCCCTAGTTCTGAGGCACATCGTATATTGCCCGTCTTTCTCTACAATGTGTGCGCATCTTTGGGGGGGGGGGGGGGGGTAATACTATCTGCACAGCTTTACACTGACGAACGCTTTCTCTATAGGCGTGTGGTCAAACTCAATATGGACAGATCTTATAACATGAATTTTCGAAGATCTGAAGACGACAGCAAAGTCTGTCTAAACCGCCTATTTGTAAATAAAGAAATTTTTAGAAAGTTTTTTACCATTTATGGTAACGTCAAAACTGCTTTTCTGGAGCCTTACCCTTTTCAAAAATAAAGTTAATCTTCATCTACCATATCCTCACTTAATTTTTCCTTTATTTCTAAATTTTTGTGGTCATTAACTTAAATGAATGAGCTGTCAAGCTGATTTACCGGTAACTTCCGTACTGAGCCGCCTTGTTTAGTGACTATATGGCAACTACTGATCGAATCTACGAGACAGCTAGAAAGCAGAAGACATAGTGTAACGTTCTGTAGCCACATCGTGATGGAGAGACGCTAAACCTCCCTTCAAATGTTCAAATGTGTGTGAAATCTTATGGGACCCAACTGCTGTGGTCATCAGGCCCTAAGCTTACACACTACTTAACCTAAATTATCCTAATGACAAACACACACACCCATGCCCGAGGGAGGACTCGAACCTCCGCCGGGACCAGCCGCATAGAACATGACTGCAGCGTCATAGACCGCTCGACTAATCTCACACGGCAACCCTCCCTTCCTTTCTCCTTTAATCATGTGAAGTCAAATGACTCATCATGTTAGCAGTAAATTTCGGTAAAACAAAATACGGGAAAATTACATAACTAACTATATATATAAAGAGGGAGAAAAGAGACTATTTATTGAGTCATAATAGATAGACAGATAGATGTACTGTAGGTGCAACCACAACGGAGGGGTTTCTGTTGAGAAGCCAGACAAACATTTCAGTAGTTGCAGGGACAACAGTCTTGGTGATTGACTGATCTGGCCTTGTAACATACAAATACACCGTGATTTTTTCCACTGTGTAAAAATCAAGGGGTAGATCGGTGAGAGGATATGTAGATAGCCTTACTCGCAGATGATGAGATAACAGCAATCGATCAGGTTGAAACCCTTAAACAATGTGCAGAGAAAGTTGATCTGCAAATATCTTTCCTAAAGTCTGGGTCCATGCCATAAAAACTGGCACCCAAAACTTCACTACAAAATACGGTCGTATCAATAGAGTCCTATATTTTAAATACTTAGGTGAAGACCTTGAACGTACGGGGCGAGAGAAAATAGCACAAAACATTCGCCTCCAAAAACTAAAGAGAGCCAATTGAAGAACCTGTAAGGTGTACAATAAAAGGTTCTTGTTCAAAAAAACTAAAATTAGGTACTATAATACAGTATTAAAACCTGAAGTCCTGTATGCTATTGAAACCCTGACAGTCCATATAAAAGGTGACCTAGAAAACTTATTAAAGGAAGAACGTAAAATCATCAGAAAGATACTGGAGCCAAAGAAAACAGAAGACGGCTATAGACTACAACCTCGTCATGCAACTGAGAAATTGTCCAACCTTGCAGCAGACATTAGAAAAAGGCGATTATAATTTTATGGGCTCGTCTCTACGGTTCTCAAAACAAGACTTACGCACAAAATTCTTAAATACATAGAAGGACCTAAAACTATACCCCTGGATACAAAAGGTCAAAAACGACCTAGAAGAAGCTCAGATAATTTATTGAGATATTTTGGATAGAAAGGTATTAACAAAAAGTTGACACATGGGAAGTCAGAGAACGAAGCTCCGAAGAAAACAGGAACAGACAGAGGGAAGGAAGAGAGCCCATGCAGAATGAGAGCAGTGTGGGAAAAAAAAGGAAAAAGAATGAAGAAGCTTTGCGTGAACCAACAGTGTCTAATAGCACATAATAATAATATAAGAGACGGATTGTTTACAAGAGGCATGTTCTTGTGTAAACTCTTGACTACTAAGTATATCTTGGAATTATTTTGTTTTTGCTGTTAAGTTGTGTTTATTAGACTAGCCTGACTAGAGTGACTTTACGTTACCGCGCTTCAAATTCGTCCAGGATACTGCTGATGGCTTTAGTTCTATGGCTGACGCGCAAGGTGTGGAGTTTCGTGCAGGTATTACGGAAACCGTGAAATTTTTAAGCGACGACTGAAGAGCAGCGGCCGCAATCGCTGTGTCCGGCGGCTATTTAGCGTTTGTCAATAACATTTCGTCTGTTACGCTTTTCCATTGCGTTTTGATACATGCAGCGTTTGCGTCGAATTTGTGATTCATCTGGAACGGACGATCATTAACATCACGCTAAAAGAGTACCAGAAATACGCTGTCAAGTTATTCTTTATAGTTCATTTTAGACTGTCAAAATATTTCAACATTTATTCTGATACGTTGTCAGTAAAGCTGATTTCATTTATTTACGAAATTTTTTGGTTCCCTTTTTTTACTCATGTCTGCAACAGATAAACATTCGCGAGTGCTTTGCATATCAAACCAGTAATTTTTTTCATACTTCGTTTATGTTCCAGGTGAAGCCCCATACCACAATTCGTGATAAACAACACAAACTGTAAAGAGTGTCAGGTTTTAACTGACGTAGTTTACTGAAGTGACCTCAAAGAAAGCAGTAAATATTCATTCTCCGAAACTGCCATAATGTCTCCAACTTTGGAGACGATACAAGAGAGAATCGAGGGTGACGTGTAGCAATTTAGGGGTGAAGTGTGTCGAACATATACAACGTTTTGAAACAAACTAATCAAAAAAGAATAAGTTTCTGGAATTTCTCCGACTGCAAGTCAGAAAAAAAGCTGTGGAAGCTAATGAACTCAGTATTATGTCTCCGATTGTTGCACTGCTCTTACAGTTAGCAACTATCGTGCTTACTTCCCTCGTTTGAATAAACAGCATATAATTCTGTCGACTTCAAGATTGTTTTAGTATACAAAAAAAGAATGTTAAGACAAATATGAAACATCTGTTATAATACAATGCATGGTTGGTTCTTCATTACTCAATAAACTTGGGTTTTGAGGTGTACTACTCACAAATCTTAGGTTTCCGACACGTAACTAGGTCAGTGTCATCAAAAGGCGTTATCTTTAGTGGTATCTGACAAATGAAAGACCAAAACAGGGTAAATGAAAATGCATTATACAACATTAAAAATTCCATGTACGAATGCCCTGAATAAGGATTGGAGAAATACGTTTTTCTACGCCCCAGATATATATAAATAACCTTCTTCACTTTTTAGCCCGTTTCCTAGAGTATGATGAGAAGAGACAACAGAAGTCCATAATATTTAATGTGTAGTTTCAGAAACGAAGAGTCAAGCAGTGCCGGCCGGAGTGGCCGTGCGGTTCTAGGCGCTACAGTCTGGAACCGCGTGACCAGTACGGTCGCAGGTTCGAATCCTGCCTCGGGCATGGATTTGTGTGATGTCCTTAGGTTAGCAAGGTTTAAGTAGTTCTGAGTTCTAGGGGACTGATGACCACTGCAGTTAAGTCACATGGTGCTCAGAGCCATTTGAAACATTTTTTTTTTTTAGTCTAGCGGAAATAATGTGCAATTATGTACAGTTGAACGTCGATCTTGTACTACCTTATAGCACATTTCACGGAACACTTGCATTGCTCTGTCTTTGTACGATAAAGCGTGCTTCTGCTGAAGGCCAATTCAAAAGATGATATGTCAAGATAACGCGTTAAAGAAAGTTACAGTTTGCGATATTGTTCTGTGGGTATCTTTGTCAATAAGAAATTAAAATGGACAAGGTATAAAATACGAAAAGTACCTTTCATGTGCCAATGATTTTAACAAATGTCCAAATATGGTATGGTTGACGCAGTCTTCAAACACCACCAAAGGTAGGCCTTAAACGATCAAGAACAACGTAGATCGAAAATAAAAACGAAAAACACCATCGTTCTGTCCACAGATGAGCCACGACACTTAGATAAGGTGACACACAGGTCGAAGTTGCACCTTCGTTTCAGAGTATCTGAGTACTTTAACGCCAAAAATAGGTCCCGTTGCCACGAAAACAATTTTAAAATTAAGGCAAATACCAAATGGGAAATATTCACTAAGAACTTACACAGCTGTTCAAGAAAAAGTTCCTAAACATATGTTAGATTACACTTTATTCGCCTAGAGAAGAATCGAACAAGTTTAAAAGAGAGGATGCTTTATTCTACACATATGTCTAGATATATCTTGACAAAATATTAGCCTGGTACAAGGACTGGTAACCTGTCCTTAACATAGAGAAATGTAAAAGAGTGTGCTCCACTAAACGTTGAAGTGTAGTAACCTTTATACCAGTTATCGTCAAACTTTTTTACTCAAGAGCCAGTTCTGATATTGTTGGAAATTTGTGGTACGGTCTTATGGGACCAATCTGCTGTGGTCATGGTCCCTAAGCTTACACACTATTTAATCTAACTTAAACTAACTTACGCTAAGGACGACACACACACACATACACACACACACACACACACACACACACACACATATATATATATATATATATATATATATATATATATATATATATATATATATGCCCGTGGGAGGACTCGAACTTCCGACGGGGGGAGCCGCGTACACCATGACAACACGCCCTTGACTGCGAGGCTACCCCGCGCGGCGTAGCCTCGCGGCCGATATTGTTGAACTGTGCCGCGGGGCGCATATGTACCGATCTTACTATTAATTGGTAACCTGCATAAATTAGTACCTCATGACCACCAACAGACTAACTACAGTATATAATTGGCAACCGGTCCTTACATCTGAGAGTTAAACGTCGAAACCTTGGGAAAACTTCATGTCGACTGTTCTGTTTTTTAGATTTGTGGCATTCTCAGTAGTCCCGAAGTCGTGACATTTTGTCTGAATATGTATTGTTGTTTTGTTTGTGTGGAAAGATGATCAATTGATTAATAGTTAGACTGCTGGTCACCTAAAACTATGCTGTTTCTCAGAATGCTGGCCGTTTTTATGGCCTGTCAACACTTTTCATAAAGAACACTAGCCAACATTTAACTGTGGTACTAACTATTTATGAAATTCTGAAACTACTTCTTGTGGACTACATATACACTCCTGGAAATGAAAAAAAGGTGTGTCAGACCCCCCCATACTTGCTCCGGACACTGCGAGAGGGCTGTACAAGCAATGATCACACGCACGGCACAGCGGACACACCAGGAAAAGCGGTGTTGGCCGTCGAATGGCGCTAGCTGCGCAGCATTTGTGCTCCGCCGCCGTCAGTGTCAGCCAGTTTGCTGTGGCATACGGAGCTCCATTGCAGTCTTTAACACTGGTAGCATGCCGCGACAGCGTGGACGTGAACCGTATGTGCAGTAGACGGACTTTGAGCGAGGGCGTATAGTGGGCATGCGGGAGGCCGGGTGGACGTACCGCCGAATTGCTCAACACGTGGGGCGTGAGGTCTCCACAGTACATCGATGTTGTCGCCAGTGGTCGGCGGAAGGTGCACGTGCCCATCGACCTGTGACCGGACCGCAGCGACTCTCGGATGCACGCCAAGACCGTAGCGTCCTACGCAGTGCCGTAGGGGATCGCACCGCCACTTCCCAGCAAATTATTGACACTGTTGCTCCTGGGGTATCGGCGAGGACCATTCGCAACCGTCTCCATGAAGCTGGGCTACGGTCCCGCACACCGTTAGGCCGTTTTCCGCTCACGCCCCAACATCGTGCAGCCCGCCTCCAGTGGTGTCGCGACAGGCGTGAATGGAGTGACGAATGGAGACGTCTCGTCTTCAGCGATGACAGTCGCTTCTGCCTTGGAGCCAATGATGGTCGTATGCGTGTTTGGCGCTGTGCAGGCGAGCGCCACAATCAGGACTGCATACGACCGTGGCACACAAGGCAAACACCCGGCATCATGGTGTGGGGAGCGATCTCCTACACTGGCCGTACTCCTCTGGTGATCGACGAGGGGACACTGAATAGTGCACGGTACATCCAAACCGTCATCGAACCCATCGTTCTACCATTCCTAGACCGGCAAGGGAACTTGCTGTTCCAACAGGACAATGCACGTCCACATGTATCCCGTGCCACACAACGTGCCCTAGAAGGTGTAAGTCAACTACCCTGGCCAGCAAGATCTCCGGATCTGTCCCCCATTGAGCATGTTTGGGACTGGATGAAGCGTCGTCTCACGCGGTCTGCACGTCCAGCACGAACGCTGGTCCAACTGAGGCGCCAGGTGGAAATGGCATGGCAAGCCGTTCCACAGGACTACATCCAGCATCTCTACGATCGTCTCCATGGGAGAATAGCAGCCTGCATTGCTGCGAAAGGTGGATATACACTGTACTAGTGCCGACATTGTGCATGCTCTGTTGCCTGTGTCTATGTGCCTGTGGTTCTGTCAGTGTGATCATGTGATGTATCTGACCCCAGGAATGTGTCAATAAAGTTTCCCCTTCCTGGGACAATGAATTCACGGTGTTCTTATTTCAATTTCCAGGAGTGTATATACATATTTATTTCATGTAGTATAATTTTTCGTGTGATACACTTTGAAACAAAGCTTATTGCATATGAGTATTCTGCACTGCCTTTTCTTGCAGCCTTTCCTCTTTGGCTGTAACTAAAAAAGGTGTTTCATGAATCAGATAATGAAGGAACGTTGTATAAGAACGCAACATTTCAACGAAAGTTTTACAGAATCTAAACAAGAAAACTCACTTGAAGTGAAACCATAGAACTTCCGTCTGAAAGTTATAACATAGCAGCTGATCGCTGCGAGGCGCACAGCCCAATCCATCGGCATCCTCTAACCCTGCCGGGCCGTGCAATTTACCCCTCTGCCCTTGAGGTAAGCTACAAACTTTACTTAGCTCAAGGCCGAATTCACTAAGGTCAATTAAAATTAAGCATGTCATAAAATAGTATTTTCTCTGTAAGCATTTTTATTCGTTACTGAGCAATAAAACTACACTCTTAAGGACCTTTTAACATTAGCTGACGTTTTCGGATTTGGCTATTGGTATTATAAAATAAGTATGAGAACTGCGAACGCACGAATATTTGATTGGAACTGCATGCGGACTGCGGGCCACAGTTTGACGACCATTGCTTTAGACAGTTCCGTTAATGAGTCACAACTCGAATCGGTCACATAAATATTTGTCTGTGCGTAACTGCACGGACACGGGAAAATTGCAGTTTGTCTACTAAGGCAATCACGTACAAATGGATGGACAATATCGGGAAAAGGGTGCAGGACGAAAAAAGCAAGAACGTAGAAATAGGGACTATCGGTATAACGCTTGGAAAAACTTCGTAGCTGTGTTGGTAAATTTCCAGAGCTCCAAGCGTTAATAGAAAGGACTGATACTCAAATCGCTATAGGCACTGAAAGCTGGCTAAAGCCGGAGATAAACTCAGTCAAAATTTTTGCAAAGAACCTAACAGTGTTCCAGAAGAGTAGGCTAAACATGGTTGACGGTAGCGAGTTTGTTTCTGTTAGAAGTAGTTTACCTTGTCGCGAAATTGAGGAACATAGTTCCTGTGAAGTAGTATGGGCAGAGATCATTGTTGGCGATCGGAGTAATTGGATCCTTTTACCGACCTCACAATTCAGACGATACAATTGCTGAAAGGTTCAAGGAAAACTTGAGTTTGATTTGAAACACATATCCGACTCGTACGATTATAGTTGACAGTGACTTTAATTTACTCTCGATGTGTTGGCGAAAATACATGTTAAATTCCGGAAGTATGCATTAAACACCATCCGAAACTGCACTAAACGAATTCTCTGAAAATTATTTCGAGCATTTAGTTGATGAGTCCACGCGAATAGTAAACGGTTGCGAAAACACGCTCGATCTTTTAGCAACAAATAATGTTGAGTTAATAACGAGTATCAAAACGGATGCAGGGGTTAGTGAACACAGGGCTGTCGTATCGAAATTGAATACAGTAACTCTCAAATCCTACAAAAATATATCTATTCAAAAAAGCAGATAAAATTTCCCTTGACGCCTTCCTGTGTGATAATATTCGCAATCACCTAATTAACAATATAAATGTAGATCAGATGTGGTTTGAATTCAAAGAAATAGTATG
Source organism: Schistocerca gregaria (assembly GCF_023897955.1). Taxonomy (NCBI): domain Eukaryota; kingdom Metazoa; phylum Arthropoda; class Insecta; order Orthoptera; family Acrididae; genus Schistocerca; species Schistocerca gregaria. Next base: position 504,411,289 of record NC_064925.1, on the reverse strand, counting down.
GGCAGCAATTGAGAGATACATACCAAATAAATTAACAAACGACGGAGCTGAGCCTCCTTGGTACACAAAACGGGCCGGAACACTTTTGCAAAAACAACGAAAAAAACATGCCAAATTTAAACAGACGCAAAATCTCCAAGATGGGCGACCTTTTACAGAAGCTCGAAATTTCGCGCGGACTTCAATGCGAGATGCTTATAATATTTTCCATAACGAAACTTTGTCTCGAAACCTGCCAAAAAATGCAAAGAGATTCTGGTCATATGTCAGGTATGCTCTCGGCAAGACACAATCAAGGCCTTCCCTGAGCGATAGCAACGGAGATACTATCGTAGACAGTGCTGCCAAAGCAGAGCTACTAAATACACCCTTCCCAAATGCCTTCACAATAGAAGACGAAGTAAATATTCCAGAAATCGAATCAAGAACAGCTGCCAACATGAGTGACGTAGAAGTAGATATCCTCGGACTAGTGAACCAACATAAATCCCTTAATAATAGCAAGTCTTCTGGTCCAGACTGTATACCAGTTACAGTATACTTTATACAACCGTTCGCTCGAAGAAAGATCCGCACCCAAAGACTGTAAAATTGCACAGGTAACATCAATATTCAAGAAGGGTAGTAGGAATAATCCACCTAATTACAGGCCTACATCAATAACGTCGATATGGAGCAAGATTCTCGAACATATATTGTTATAACATTATGAATTACCTGGAAGAAAACGGTCTATTGACACACAGTCAACACGGATTTAGAAAACATCGTTCTTGTGAAACACAGCCAGCTTTTTGCTCGTATGAAACGTTGAGTGCTATTGACAAGGGATCTCAAATTGATTTCGTATTTCTGGATTCCCGAAAAACTTTGACACTGTACAACACAAGAGGCTTGCAGTGAAATTGCTTGCTTGTGGAATATCATCTGTTAAGTGACTGGATTCGTGATTTCCTGTCAGAGAGATCACAGTTCGTAGTAACTGACGGAAATTCGTCGAGTAAAACAGAAGTGATGTCTGGCGTTTCCCAACGTAATATTGTAAGCCTTTTGCTGTTCCGTACCTATATAAACGGTTTGGGAGACAATATGAGCAGCCGTCCTAGGTTTTTTCCAGATGACACTGTTGTTTATCGACTAGTAAAATCATCAGAAGATCAAAACAAAATTGCTAAACGAGTTAGAAAAGATATCTGTATAGTGCGATAATTGGCAATTGACCCTAAATGATGAAAAGTGTGAGGTTGTCCACAAGAGTGCTAAAAGTAATTCGTTAACCTCGGTTCACGACAAATCAGTCAAATCTGAAGGCAATAAATTTAACAAGATACCTAGGATTTACAATTACGAACAACTTGAATTGGAAGGAACACGCAGAACACGTTGTGGCGAAGGCTAACTAAGGACAGCGTTTTATTGGCAGGACACTTTGGAAATGTATCAGATTTACTAAGGAGACTGCCTACAGTGGGCTTGTCCGTCCTCTTTTAGAATACGGCTGCGCGGTGTGGCACCCTTACCAGCAGGATTGACGGAGTACATCGAAAAAGTCCAAAGTAGGGCAGCACGTTTTGTATTGTCGTGAAATAGGGGAGACAGTGTCATTGAAATGACACAGGATTCGTGATGGATATCATTAAAACAAAGACATTTTTCACTGCGGAATTATCTTCTCACGAAGTTCCAGTCACCAACTTTCTCCTCCGAGTGCGAAAATATTTTGTTGACACCGACGTACAGAGGGAAGAACGATAACCATGATAAGGGAAATCAGAGCTCGTACGGAAAGATATAGGTGTTCGTTCTTTCCGCGCGCTATACGAGATTGGAATAATAGAAAACTGTGAAGGTGGTTCGATGAACCCTCTGCCAGGCAATTGAATGTGATTTTCGGAGCCGGCCAGAATCGCCGAGCGGTTCTAGGCGCTACAGTCTTTTTTTTTTTTGCGGAGTATCGATGAAGATGTGGCTCGCTCAAAAGAGCGAAATCCATGTCATATCAGATTAAAAAGGGACATAGAGCATGTACGGTGAAGGGTATCACGAATAGCGAGAGAGTGCAACAGAACAGCTGAAGAATTTTAAATCGCAACAACTCGAAGAAAGACATTGAATATCCGCATAACACCCATTAAAAAAATCGAAGAACGGGGTTTCAAAACACGAACTACGAATATTCTTCAGCCTACTGTTTAACATGTATTACGGCAAGTAATAACTCTCCTCACGCTCCATCGGGAAATAGGAGAGGAAGAATCTTTAATATACGACAATAATAAAATTTACCATCTATGGCACTTTTTGTAGTGATTCGCAAAGTTTAAGTCATCAGTTTTCTGAATGGTTTGATTCCACTCGCCAAGAATTCCTCTCCTGCGCCAACCTCTTCATCTCAAACCAGCGCTTGCGCCCTACATCTTCAATTATTTGATGGGTATATTTCAGTCTCACCTCAGCTTTTACCCTTTAAAGCTCCCTCTAGTAACGTAGAAGTTATTTCTTGTAGTGCTTACCCACGCTCTATCATGCTGTCCCTTCTTCGTGACAGCTTTTCCATAAGTTTCTTTCTTCGCTGTCTGTGGAAAATCTCTTTCCTTATCTCATCAGTCCATGTAAGTTTCAACATTCTCATCTTTTCCGGTTTACTTTCAGTCTACGATTCACTGCCATACAATGCTGATCTCAAAACATACATGTCTTCCTTAAATTAAACCCTACGTTTGATACTAGTATACTTCTTTTCGCACGAAATGGATTTTTTGCCTGTGCTTTTCTGCTTTACTTTCGCCTTTCTTCGATTTACCCGCAAAGCTGATGCACAGGGAATCTTTCAAGAGAGAATATTTTGCTGCTTACTAATGGTTTGATTCCACTCGCCAAGAATTCCTCCCCTGCGCCAACCTCTTCGTCTCAAACCAGCGCTTGCGCCCTACATCTTCAATTATTTGATGGGTATATTTCAGTCTCACCTCAGATTTTACCCTTTAAAGCTGCCTCTAGTAACGTTTCCTTCACTGCTTGCTCAATTCAATCTGTGTATTGAGCAAGCAGTGAAGGAAACAAAAGAAAAATTCGGAGTAGGTATTAAAATCCATGGAGAAGAAATAAAAACTTCGAGGTTCGCCGATGACATCGTAATTCTGTCAGAGACAGCAAAGGACTTGGAAGAGCAGTTGAACGGCATGGATAGTGTCTTGAAAAAAGATGAACATCAACAAAACAAAACGAGGATAATGGAATGTAGTCGAATTAAGTCGGGTGATGCTGAGGGAATTAGATTAGGAAATGAGAAACTTAAAGTAGCAAAGGAGTTTTGCTATTTAGGGAGCAAAATAACTGATGATGGTCGAAGTAGAGAGGATATAAAATGTAGACTGGCAATGGCAAGGAAAGCGTTTCTGAAGAAGAGAGATTTGTTAACATCGAGTATAGATTTAAGTGTCAGGAAGTTATTTCTGAAAGTATTTGTATGGAGTGTAGCCATGTATGGAAGTGAAACATGGACGATAAATAGTTTGGACAAGAAGAGAATAGAAGCTTTCGAAATGTGGTGCTACAGAAGAATGCTGAAGATTAGATGGTTATATCACATAACTAATGAGGAAGTATTGTATAGGATTGGGGAGAAGAGAAGTTTGTGGCACAACTTGACCAGAAGAAGGGATCGGTTGGTAGGACATGTTCTGAGGCATCAAGGGATCACCAATTTAGTATGGGAGGGCAGCGTGGAGGGAAAGAATCGTAGAGGGAGACCAAGAGATGACTACACTAAAGAGATTCAGAAGGATGTAGGTTGCAGTGGCTACTGGGAGATGAAGAAGCTTGCACAGGATAGAGTAGCATGGAGAGCTGCGTCAAACCAGTCTCAGGACTGAAGACCACAACAACAACAACATTTTGCTGCTTACTAACTGGTAATAATTAAGTAACTACCCTACGTGTGTTCAGGTTACCAGCGTGTGCGTTATGGAAAATTATTGGTATGAAATAAATTGCCGGCCGCGGTGGTCTTGCGGTTCTAGGAGCGCAGTCCGGAACCGTGCGACTGCTACGGTCGCAGGTTCGATTCCTGCCTCGGGCATGGATGTGTGTGATGTCCTTAGGTTAGTTAGGTTTAAGTAGTTCTAAGTTCTAGGGGACTAATGACCACAGCAGTTGAGTCCCATAGTGCTCAGAGCCATTTTTTTAAAATAAATTGTGAGATTTTATTTTGCTGAATGTGGGCATGTCCGCTTACCACTTCCGGATCCTTGCATGTTTAGCATTTCAAAATTATTGCTCTGGTTAGTATGTCACGTCATTTTAATAAATCGTCATTTTGACTATATGCTAAAGTTACCAACAAATAAGTCTTAAACGTAAAATTTCTCCATAGGAAGAGAGCTAATGTGTGAGCTTATATTGTGCTTTCATCTTAAGACATTCTGAATCACAGTTATGTCGATGAATATGCATATTGTTTCTTTTAACTGTCGTTTTAGACAGTGCACCGCTTGATGAATCGCAGAGATATTTTGATCAGATGTAGCTATGAATAACAGCTGTTGTTTAACATCGTGTACGTCTCTATAGTTGTAAGGATGTAACAGTGATCGCGCAGTTAGCATACTTGCCGTAAATTTACCAATTTTCATCGTTCAGATGGTAGTGAAGTGTCTATGAGTTTGTTTCATCGATGCAGTAAAAACGTGCATTCAGATTTTTCGTGGGATGAATAGATCGTAAAATAGCTACATACAACAGTCAGCCGTTTAGCAAGCTCCAACGGTCGATGTTACCCGACGGTTTTTCTGTAGACCACGTGTAGAGAACTCCACCTCCTTACTTCCTCCCCCCCCCCCCCCCTCCCAACTCACCCTGCAGAGAGCACAGACTATGCATAAGCAAACGTCAGACTCTCAGGTAACACTAAGCTCCGCCTTTAAACCCTTTGTGGAGCCCACCGGCTACCCATTCACTATGCCCCTCCTCCCGGTAGCCAGTTGAGGCTGTCGATTTGCTTGCCACCTCTGACTGCCACGTCACAGGCTGAGTGTGCGCCCTTTTGAAACTTTCTGACAGGCAAAATTTGGCTGCTGGATCGGGACTCGAACCCCGAACCTTGCCTTTCTCAGGCGTCGGAGTTATTCAGGTACGACTGAAGGTCCTCCCTAACCCCTTTACTTCTGCCACTACCGTAAAATGGGGTGAGTAGAAACAATTTTCAGATTGAAAAGATAACGTTTATACGTAATTTTAAAAGGAAATGTCGAATTCAAAAGTATGCGGTAATACATGTTTGTGCCTAATGTTGAACTTGTAACATATTTTGAGACCTAGCTCATGATTTTGTAACACAAAGTAATAAAAACTTGGTATTTCTATTCACGTTCCTATTTATTGGTTTGTGCGATGAATAGGGACATGTCAGAATCTGTTTTGGGTCTAGGCGAATAAGAAACAGGATTTAACTGTTTCAAAAGAAGTTTTATTCACTAGAAAAACTAATACTATTGCAAGAATTGTGTTTTTTATTCCGTTGTCTAAAAGAAATAGTTATGTTGTATCTATTTACTTTGTTGCAACATTAAATTGATGAACTTGGTTTGTTTGTTAAAAGATTAAGTCACTGACATCATGTTCGAAATGATGTGTTTGAATCTACAAGTTGTACCCCCAGAAGTAGCGAACAGCTTTCAAATAATATCTCCTTGACTAAAAAAATTACTTCCCAGCTGTTAAAAATAAGTGTTTAATTCGCCTTTTCTAAAAAAGAAAAAAGCCAGAATCTTTAACTTATACATAACTACTTTTACATGTGTACAAACTGTGACTCCTTGCTTTTTCCATATATTTTAATCACAGAATAGTATGCGTTGATAAAAGTATCAGGTGGTTCTTCATTTTCGCAAGTTCTTAGCCTTATTCAGAAGAAGTACGGACGGTTACTGTTTCCATGCACCCCACAAATTACGAAAACAAACCCTACATTTCCTGTTTGCATTCTACATCTACATCCATACTCCGCAAGCCACCTCACGGTGTGTGGCATTAACACAAGTCCGATTAAAACATAACTTAAAACTGAACTTTTGTTTACTGAAACGGAACTAAAAATTTACTTATCATGCACTTAAATTAAAATAACACAACTTAGATTGATACTTACAGACACTGGAAGTAAGCCAATTCAGCACCGTATCCGAGGTTTCTCGTAGAGTGATCAAAACGTCAACTGCCAGAGTCGCCAACTATGCAATTCATAATTCGACTGTTAGATTGGTTCACTACCAAGCTAGACTAACAACTTTCTGAATGATGTTCCCATTTGTCTTCCGACACAGCACCACAGAACCATTGTTTCTGTTCACCCCTTTTTATAGTACCTCCTTCCTATTTTCAAAAACTTACAGGACATCCGCAGCCTCCTTTCATGGAGGTTTTTCAAAAAAACACACATTCCCTCACCTGGAGAACGAAAGATTCATTCTGGATACGATCTTCTAATCTGTGATTAAGCCATTTCTCCACGGTAACCTTTCTTCCAGGAATATGGCTGCAGCAAGCTATGCAGGAAAGCATCTGTGAAGTATGGAAAATAGAACAGAGCTACGGCCAGGACTTTATTTCTTCTTTGTACGTCATAAAACTAATACATAAACTGCTACTATCTCGTAAAATTTCCATTTGTATGTCCTCTGGTAGGTCTTATTAATTACATATTTATTACTCTTACAATTTATATCGAGCCCAATATACTGGAAATGTGACAGTCGTTACAACTACTAGCAAAAAAGTTGGAGCACTGAACCCTCACGAAAAAAAACATAGAATACTACAGTTTATACGTGCGAGAAAATTTGTTTGCACGGCAGCAAAGGAATAGACAACTTTTATCGACAGGAAGTAGCTAAAAAAATGTTGGGTTCTATTTAGAGTTCAGATAGAGTGGTTGTCAAAACTCAGGGATAATTTGTAGCATGACGCAACCTCGTATAATGAACAGGACTGATCACACTTGTCCACGGAAGTATATGTTCGAATAGCCATCTTGTTCCATTCCATGGGAATGACTGTGAGCCACGAGTGTGATGTCATCCTGTATAGAAAGAAGGTCAGCGTCAATTGTAATACAGTGCGTCATAGGTAATCCTGTAGACTCAACGTAATTACAACACATATTTCAATATAACTTAGGCACGTACAAACATAAGTCCAAATAATTTTTGTACATGTCTAAGTTGTACTGAAATATGTGTTGTAGTGATTACGTTTATGTTACTTGGTAATCTACAACGCCCCGATGATAGTTGTGCTGTAAGCTGAAATCTAAATGTGCAATAAAAAAGACTGATTCTCACCTTCTTTCTGTCCTGTTCGAATATTATTCGTTAAGGAGCACATTATATTCATTGTTAGTAGAGTTATATGCAGAAATACAGGTGAACATTTATCAGTTCATTTTATGTAAGTTTAAAATAAGTACTGCAATTTTATTTGTAAAAATATCTTCCTACTTGGTTGCAAAACGTCACGCCATCCCTTATTGAACTGTGGGTCTACAATCAGTTTTATTGTGTTCAGACCTGGTGCTTAAGTAACAATGAGATGCACTGTGAAAACTACAGGATATTCGTGTTTAAGGAAAAAATTACGTTATTTCTAGAATAGTAATAACTGGTATTTTCTTCAAATATTTAACTTTCCTGAGGAGATAACCGTTATTCAACAAGTCAGTTAAGAATCGTCTAGAAACATCGTGGTACTGCTATTTATATATTCGCCAAACGACTGAACCGTTTATTCCAATAAACTCCAACATGTACTCAACATACTACGCAAAAGTAATGAGATAATTATGTCGTACAACAATACTATTATGAGGGACCCGCCCCAGATTCGCACAAGCGGCATTAGGTGTCTACAGCCAGGCGTCTTGTCTGGCGTACCGGCAAGGCTATTTAAGAGGCAAAATGTAAAGTTATAATTAAAATTCAGAGAACGGCGTTAGGAACCTCAATATAAACTCCAAATTGTAGTTTCGTATAACTTTAACGCTATAAGCAGCGCACGCCAAAAAGTTCTCAGCAGACTCATCTTAAACGACAAACATCATTACAGGTCAGCTAATTTACCCTAAATATTTATGAATTACGTACGAAAGCCTTCCTTGTGGATCAATCTATCTATTAGCGAAAACCGTATCAAAATCCCTACAGTAGTTCCTGAGATTTTCCTTCACATACAGAGAGAGAAACGCGACGTAGAACTTTAACTTATAATACGCAGTGATTTCGTTATGTATCCATTACACATATAATGTTATCAACATTGTTTTCGTAGTGGCATACACACGTTCTGTTCTGATAGACGTTTGTTGTGTCTTGCATTTCTGTATTGCAGCAATCACTTGAAAATGGCAAAAAGCTGAAACTGCCCATTATAAGAAAAGAAACAGATTTAGCCGTCGTGGTGAATATGTATTCATTTAATCTCCTCTATACGACTTTAAAAAGTTAAGAATCAAATAGGCTAAAGTTATAACACTATAAAATTTGATGTAGAGAGAAAGAATGATATTGATTCAGTGAACCGTTTATTAATTTAAACTCTGCATATATACCACATTCTTAGCAGTAGTCGTACGATGTAAGTTGGGTGCACAAGAAAGCACTCCACCTGCACGAGATATCTTCATTAACAATGGGTGTCAATGTCATCCAGAAAATGGAACGATAGACTTTGTGGAAAATATTTGAACACAAAATCCAAGACGCTGTCTGTATGCAAAAGATAAGAATTGTAGTGATCTCTGACGGAACTATTTAGTTTCATTACATTGAAAAGACGTCTGAAATTCTATGGATATATAGCAGGAATGGAAGACTGGCGATTACGATGGCCAGCCGACATGGCAGATTACTGACTCGACTCATACGTTCACATCCAAAACCAACAGAAAGCTCTGAGGTTCAAAATGCACGGGTACGAGAACGATGACAGGTGCACAGTGGAAGGATGCAGAAGTTTTGGAAAGATAAGAAGCAAAAGGAGACTAGAGCTAACTAATGGTTCCACATGCTTTATAATAGGCCAAATGAAATAACAATAATAATAATAAACGGAAGTAGTAGTAGTAAGAGGAGGGGGAGGAGGGGAGGGGGGGGGGGGGGGGTAGGAAAACATATACATAAGAAGTCCAGACAAGGCTTCAGTGAAAGGCAACATCAATGCAGACTTGCCATAGAACCTTCGACAGAATTCCTTCAACGAACTCACACTCGTCTTCCCAAATATCTGACAGACGGAGAAACTGCCGAGTGAGTGGAAATGCGCCTTCACTCACACATTGCATAAGAAGAAAGGCAATGCAAATAAGAACAACAATTGAAGGATTGCCCTGTATCATCTTTAAAATTTTCTCAGGCTGTCTCCTTCCGAGTGCACAAACAACTTGATCCAAAACATTGGAGATATGAATTAAACAATGCCTTCAGTCACAACATTTTCGTGTTTTATTAACTACACGATGCATTTCGGACCCTGTGGGTCCGTCGTCAGGTTAATTTGTCTTAATACATGTTTCATTTCTTCTCCTGAAAGAGGTGAAATGCATATTCCTGTCACGAAAAGATGTAATGTTAGGTTATGAATTGCGTGAGTCGAACGCGGAAAAAATGTGAAAAATTGTGGAAAATGGACAGTGTAAACTTACCACATAATCCAAGGAAAGCATTTTCAACGTTTTAGTACCGGCAAACATTCTTTTCTCCCTCATTTTAGTACATGTCACTTCATTCAGGATGTACATTTGCACACACATGTTTATAAACACTTCACAGATGTTTTTTGTGCATGGTGTTGTCAAAGATGAATTTATTCATAGTCTGTGAAGTGTTTATAAACTTGTGTGTACAAATGTACATCCCGAATGGAGTGACATGTACTAAAACGACGGAGGAAAGAATGTTTGCCGGTACTAAAACGTTGAACTTGCTTTCCTTGGATTATGTGGTAAGTTTACACTGTTCATTTTCCACTATTTTGCATATATTTTCGGCGTTCAACGTACGAAATTCATAACCTAAAATTAAACCTTCTCGTGACAGGAATATGCATTTCACCTCATTCAGGAGAAGAAATAAAACATGTATTAAGACAAATTAACCTGACGATGAACCCACAGGATCCGAAATGCATCATGTAGCTAATAAAACACGAAAAAGTTGTGACTGAAGGCGTTGTTTAATTCATTCCTCCAATGTTTTGAATACAGTCACGTTTTAAACTGCCAAATATGGATAAAATTTCATACCTCCAATGTTTTGAATACAGTCAAGTTTTAAACTGCAAAATATGGATAAAATTAACTTGATCCAAAACTGGTGAATACCAAACCTATTTTCGCACAGGCAGAGCTTGTGTAAAAAAATTAAAACACACAAGTCGGGATCAGCCTGATCATTTGTCCCTTTGTCGATTTCAAATAAAGCATAGGATTCCATCAACAGGCAGTTTCTCTTTCCCATCGTCAACGGACGAGGACTTGATCGAAAAATTGTGAACATAGTTTCAAACTAGGCAACATAAGTTCTGAAATGAAATTCACAGTTGATATGTATGACTCTCCCTGATCAAATCCTACGTCGGACAGGACAACGTTTTGTCTCCACTTCTCCACTCCTGTTTAACATCTTTCTGTACAAAGACATCAGAAAATGGGAAAAAGACTAGACTGCTAGACACACAACTAGGGCAACAGGAAGCTGGTGCCCGGACCTTGCAAATGACTCGGACACATCAGCAAATGATGAGACTACTGCAGTCAAACAAATTGAAACACTCAAAAAAAAGTACTGAAAAATAGATTAGCAAATTTCTTTACTAAAAAAACCTCAGTTCATTAGCTCAGAACTCGACATTCCAAAACTTTCCACCTAGACAAGATCTTTGAACTTACTGGGGTGGGGAGGGGGTTGGGGGGGGGGGAAGTAAAATATCACATAGAATTCGCCGAAAGGAATTGAAGATGGAAAACTTACAACATCTACAAAAATAAAAAATTATCTTCAAATTCAACAACCAAGTACTAGAACACAGACATCAAACCAGAAGCCCGCTATACCAGCTAAAGTCTCACACTTCACCTAAAAGGGTAAAAGCAAAATTTTCTAGAAAAGTAATGAGAAATATTCTCTGCATAGTCAGAAAAGAAGATGGACACAGCCTAAAATACCAGTAAAAATCTGAAAAACATATCGAACCTCTCCCCATACATCCTAAAAAGAGTATTTTACGGATATCTGCAAACTCCCACCAACAACGTATCCACAAAATCGTAATACGCACGTAACGAATGAAAATCATCCACAGAATTAAACAAGTTTAAACCAGATCTAAGGAGAACCCAGGTAAATTCATCGGAAATTTTATGCAGAAATTCATAAAGAAAGAAAAAACTGAAAGAAGGTAAGTGCTTTTGGAGAGCAAAACTCTAAGGAACTCGACGGAAGACAGAAAGAGAATTCACGAAGATATAATGAGAGATGATCGGAAAGTCAAAACAATGACGTAATTTAATATGGTCCAGTCTCATCTGTAGTCGATCTAAAGTAGTTTCGACGTGCACTGCTGGCGAGAGCACTACAGCTCACTAGCTTTCAATACATCAAGTGGAGCAATACTGAAACTGTCGGTTCCCACTCTGAGGCCACTTCCGCTCCGCAAAGCATTGTGTTTGCCAGTTCGCAATTTGGAATCTTTTCCGGATACGAAAATTTCACCTGTTTCAAATAAAATTGCTATTTGTATCCTAATTCAGATAAAGAATAGATTTCTGATGTGCTTGCAGACACTATAGGGATCCACACCACAAATTATTTTCCAAATTTTTCGTGATTTTTTAATAAGATATCAACTTCAATATTCATACGTTTTGTGAGTTCAATTTTGGCAAAAGTAGCAAAAGCATAACATTTCTGAAGTTTATACAAAGCAAACGCTATCCGATACTGAACAAAGTTGCGAGCCATTACCATACAATGTATTTTGGTAAACCACGAAACAAAAGTGTTTTAGTCAGTTCAGTTGTTTTCGGGATATGACGTAAAAGTTTGAAATAGTTACCTGGAAGGGAAAATTTCACCCCTTTCCAAAAAAAAAAAAAAAAAAAGTAATTGCTAATTGCTGCTGCAGTACCTGTCGCGTCGACGTCCCAACTTTGGAGCTTATGTGTCAGACGCCAACTAATTTAAATAAGACGACAACAATAAATAAACATTAATAAGGGCAGATAAATGCGAGATCTATGCAGAACGGTTCATGCATCCTAGTTGCTGACAAAAAAATAATTTACAGAAGAATGAAGGAGAAATATTCTATTAGATGACAATCATTTTGGCTTTATGTAAACAAAGGTGCCAGAGGGGCAACCCTCACGTTGCACTCGATAATGGAGGCAAGACTTACGAAAAATCAAGACACGTTCGTAGGGTCTGTCGACCAACCAAGAAACCGTTCGACTATGTAAAATGGTGCAAGATGTTAGAAATTCTGAGACAATAAGTAAGGCTATATGCAAAAACAGGTAATATACTGTACCCACAAGAACCTAAGAGTGAATAATAAAAAAGGAACACCAGAGACGAAATGCTCCGAGAAAAAGGGTGTAAGCACTTTTTCTCTCCTACTGCTCTTATCTGTGCATGGAAGAAGTAATGACGAAAATGAATGAAAGTGAGAAAGAACTACAAAACTTGTTGCATGGAATATCAAAATTGGTGACCACGAAGTAGACAAGTGATGGACAAAATAACGAATTGTGACGATGTAGGGGCGATCCGAGAAACTGACTAAGTAGGTCTACCAGCATCAAACATGAGCTTTAGTTTGAGAAAATAACGAACATTTAGAGTATAGAACTGCGTAGAAGTGAACCACGCATCGTGGGAAAACTGGAAGACATGTGATTTTATAGCAAGCTGTTTGAAATTAGTTGGACTGACAAGAAACGAGAACGTTCGCTGCGGAATCGATGAGGAAAGAATTATCTGGGACACACTGAGAAGAAGGAACAGAATGATGGGATATATGTTAAGATATTAGGGAATAGCCTCGATGGCACTAAAGGCAGTTGATGAGGGTAAAAACTGTAGAGAGGAAGGCAGTGATTGTAATATATTCAACAAGTAATTACATACTGTATATACGTGGTGTCTGTTCTTTCGGACATGTCCAAAAAGACAGATACGTTACGTGATCCAGCAGAAATACAAAAGTTATTTAAAGGTTTTCAGTTACATTAGCCGCATTTATGCATTGAAATGAATCAGTGGTGGCGGATGACAATTTGTGCTGGACTGGGTCTGGAACACGGTTAACTCCAGCGGTTTCATTTTAATTTCTAAATGCAGCTAATCTGACTGAAAATCTTTAAACTACACATAACGACGCTTCGTCATGTTTGCTTCAAGTTATGTTCTAACATGAAGACGTTAGCGCAGCGTAGGAAGTCATGATGTGCTCTGTAAAACCTGTCAGAATGATTATGACTTCTGAAAGAAAATATAATCCCTTTGTACTCATTCTTGGAGTACAATGACTGACCTCCTTTAAACTTTTTCTTTTGGATTTGCATCAGGACTCAAGTTTCTTATATCTCTAAACAGCCGATAAGAAGAGAAAAACTACAAAATGGACTGTCGCTAGTGCCATTTAACTGCGCTCTAGAAAAAGTAGTCAAAAATTGAGACTCGGAGACCCATAGCGGAATCCAAAGAGGAACAAACTATAAAGGCATCAAAATCAATGTCCCAGCTTTTGCAGGGGAAATGGCAGTACAAGCCGAGACCTAAAAACAAGCCAAAAATCTGACTCTGAAACTAAAAAAATCTTCTTCACAAAGACTAAATATTGATAAACATAAAAAACACAGAGAAACATTTTAAAGTGAGAGCACAAGTGATAGAAATCGTAAAATAACTCAAATGTCTTGGAGAATGGACTGACTGGAATGCCTTTGAAATAAAGGCATTGGCGTCTATAAGACATATAATTGAATATAGAAGAAATAAAGTTGTACTGACTTCCAGCTCGCCAAAAACACGTGTAAGAAAAGTCCCTCTCATGAACTGCAAAAGCAAGACGCGACTACACGGCAATCAAAAACCGAAAGCCCTACACGTAGTTGAAATTTTGTCCATGCCAACTGAAAGGGTGGAGTTCAAAGAAAGGAAGATGTTAAGAAAAATCCAAGGTTGCATATTCCATAACAATGAACTAATCCTCGTCAGAAATGACATTCTTTACCAAATAATTGAAAAACTCTCAGACACAAGGAGTAAAAGCAGAATCCATTTTTATGGACTCGTCCTTAGAATGAAACCGACTTACAAGAAAAAAGCTTTTCAGTACTTCCAAGACAAAACTACAAAAACTAAATTGATTTAAGGATAAGGAGGGGGATTTAAAAGAAACCCAAACTACTGAAAATATGCTCACAGATAAAACTGCAAGAAATAAATTTAATTAAATAAAAAACAGAGGCAGGAGAGGTTTCAAATCAAAGTCAAAATACCAAACGAACGATTCAAATCTCTGTAGAAGAAAGGTATGTTAGATCAGAAAGAATGCAACAGTACTGTGCTAAAAGAAAGGAACAGAAAACAAAAAAGTGATTAATCTAGAAAGGAGAAAATAACGTGCTAGAGATAGGAATTGTGGAGAGTGAGAAGAAAACAGTTCGTCTTGTGAGTGACTGTTTTGATTGGTTGAGCTTGTGAGTGGATTTCTGTAAGAGGTCAAGCTCGGTTACCATGGAGGCAGGGCGTAGGCGGGAGTTGGCGGTGTCTCCGAAGAGACGGGCAAGGCGCAGCGCGGGCTGCCTACCCGCAGAGCGGCAGGGGCCGGAGCGGTAACCGGATTAGGCGGCGGCGATACGAGAAGCGGCGAGTCTGGGCTCGTCGCTAATTGGGGGCGGTGGCGGAGGCGGCGTGGCGGTCCCGCCGCCCCCGAGCCCGCAATCAGCCCCCGAAAGGCAGCGCCGCTGGCGCGAGGTGACCAAATCGAGTTACCGCCAGCCGCCCTCGCCCCCACCTCCTCGCTCTCCACCTCCTGGCCCTTCTCCTTGCGGTCTCAAAAGAGACCACCTTGCCCACCTCATCCTCCTCCTCCTCCTCCTCCCTCACTTTCTCCACCCCCTCCTCGTCCTGCTCCATCCGCCGAGCTGCTCTGCCGACGCTAACGGAGTTTCTTAAAAAATAAACTCTCTTCCTGCCTTTCCTCGGAGGGTTAAGAAATCTAATACGCATGTACAATGAGCTGCACCGCCGAGGAAAAGTTTTGTCTCCCACGAGACAGTAGCCTTTTTCATGAGCAACTTATGTACCGGAGGGGAGTGAAAGCTGTACCCCACAGGCTGAGGACATTTGAGGTCTCTAACTTCCGCCCTCGCTTGTGCCTAACCGTGAAGGCCATTTTCATTTGATTGGAGAACAAAGGCATTCTTTTATCAATTTTCTCCCATATGGTTGTGTTCAGTGTTTTAGTTTATTTGCAGTCGATTTGGAAGAAACTAGAGCTTCATCTTCCTGCAATTGAGCACTGTTATCAATATACCACGTCATGTAAACCTTGTTAATGTACCTCAATATCCTCTATTTTAGTAACTATAAGAAGAATCTGAAACAATCCCTTAGAAAAAATTTATAAATGACAGTGCTGGTAAACCTATTACGTTATTTGATTTTCAAACAGCAGAGCAATACTGAACGTAATCAGACATTTCTCTCTTTACTTATTCTGATCATCACTAAACAGACACACAATATTTTTTAGCGCAACGCAATCTGAAGTTTAATAATCTCTACAAAAGAATGGCCCTGACTAACAATAACCTATACCTTTCATGAATCACTTACCTCACAAAAATCTTCGTTACTCGAACTACTGCAATACAGCTAGCGCCAATACTGCCAGCTAAATAATAGGTTCTAACCACTGAAGGCACTAACTACTGATAGGCACAGTTAGAAAATGAAAGATGTTGATAGAGAGCAAATAATGTATTTACCTTAATAGTGCTCAAAAGTACAAATTTTATTTTTCTGAGGGAGACACGTCCAGATCGTCCACTCTCAAAATTCTGCCATCTCTCTCCCCACATCCACCACTGCTGGCGGCTCACGTGGCGTTACCAACATAAAAACCTAAATAGCCTACTTACAAATCTTACAGTTAGCCTGCTATTGGACGTTGGGGTACGTATATACGGTGATATATCACATCGATAACAGTGCTAAAGTGCGTCAAGATAAAGCCATGGTTGCTTCTAAAACGATTGCAAATAAATTAAAACAAACACAGCTGAGTGGAGGAAAAGTAGTAAGAGAATAATCTTTGTTCTGCACAGTGAAATATTTCACACCTCGCATCCTCTACATCTAGAGCTCTGGAAACCACAAGAATTCCTTTTCAGTCAGCCATTCGCAGGATTTACGAAGTTTGATGGAAAATGCCGTTTAAAAGTTTTTTTTAAATATTTCCGAGATGAAAGTCAGGCTGTACATTTACATTTATACTCCACAAGCCACCCAGCGGTGTGTGGCGGAGAGCACTTTGCGTGCCACTGTCATTACCTCCCTTTTCTGTTCCAGTCTCGTATGGTTCGAGGGAAGAACGACTGCCGGAAAGCCTCCGTGAGCGCTTGAATCTCTCTGATTTTATATTAGTGATTTCCTCAGGAGGTATAAGTAGGAGGAAGCAATACATTCGATACTTCATCCACAAACGCACCCTCTAGAAACCTGGACAGCAAGCTACACCGCGATGCAGAGCGCCTCTCTTGCGGAGTCTGCCACTTGAGTTTGCTAAACGTCTCCTTAACGCTATCACGCTTACCAAATAACCCTGTGACGAAACGCGCCGCTCTTCTTTGGAACTTCTCTATCTCCTCTGTCAACCCGACCTGGTACGGATCCCACTCTGATGAGAACACTCAAGTATAGGTCGAACGAGTGTTTTGTAAGCCGCCTCCTTTCTTGATGGACAACATTTTCTAAGCACTCCGCCAATGAATCTCAACCTGGCACCGGCCTTACCAACAATTTTATATGACCATTCCACTTCAAATCGCTCCTCACCCATACTCCCAGATATTTTACAGAAGTAACTGCTACCAGTATTTTTTCCGCTACCATATAATCATAGAATAAAGTATCCTTCTTTCTATGTATTCGCAATACATTACATTTGTCTATGTTAAGGATCATTTTCCACTCCCTGCACCAAGTGCTTATCCGCTGCAGATCTTCCTGCATTTCGCTCCAATTTTCTAATGCTATAACTTCTCTGTATACTACAGCGTCATCCGCAAAAATCCGAATGGAACTTGCGACACTATCTACTAGATCATTTATATATATTGTGAAAAGCAATGGTCTCATAACACTCCCCTGTGGCACGGCAGAGGCTACTTTAAGGTCTGTAGACATCTCTCCATTGAGAACAACATGCTGTGTTCTGTTTGCTAAAAACTCTTCAGTCCAGCCGCAAAGCTGGTCTGATATTCCGTAGGCTCTTACTTTGCTTATCAGGCGAAGTGCGGAACTGTATCGAACGCCTTCCGGAAGTCAAGGCAAATGGCATCTACTGGGAGCCTGTATCTAATTTTTCTGGGTCTCATGAACAAATAAAGCGAGTTGGTTCTCACATGATCGCTGTTTCCGGAATCCATGTTGATTCCTACAGAGTAGACTCTGGGTTTCCAGAAATGACATGATACGCGAGCAAAAAACATGTTCTAAAATTCTACAACAAATCGATGTCAGCGGTAGACAAGAAAGACTGTAGCTTTATTTAATTAATAATGGATTAAAATGTTGCGGTCTCGAGTCCGAAATTTACCTTGTGCAAGTTTTTCGTGTCAGTAAGCTACATCCATTTCAGCCTGGTCTCCCCAACTCGATCACTTCTTATCTACACTGTTTGTCGTCCTACTTTCAATTTCTTATAAGACGAAATTCCACAAAAATACTTCGAGGAAATAGTTTCCTAATATTGAAATTCATACATGAAATGTATTCGAAGTTGGGAATACGGACAACCATTTGCTGTATAATGGGAAGACGACAATGAAAATTTGTGGCTGACCAGTACTCGAACCCGGATTTCCCGCTTATCGCGAGCGGTCTCCATACCATTAGGCTATCCGAACACGACTCATGGCCAAACCTCCACACGTCGTGAGCCATGTGTCTACACACCGGCACTAGTGCATTTATTATGTATAAACTTTAAAATTTTAAACAAAGTGCAAATTGTACCTGAAATAAAAATTAAAAGGTTTCTTGTAAGTCTATGCATTACAGTGCCATTATCGATTTGTTCATTGCCCGTGAGAGCCAGTCGCTTTTGTTAAATTTTCTGGAGTCTACCTGAGTTTCCTGTCAGACAACATATTTTTCATCTAAGAAAATGACTCCTTAACATCTACAGAGGAGGAACTGATGAATGGTGTTTTCTAAAACTTCTGATCTTGAAAAATTTAGAAAGATTTCAAAGATTCAACAACGTGGCAGTTTTACTGCACCAGAAATGGACCCTACGACATTTATCAGTTTTATATTTGCTCCATTGTAGGCTCCATTTCTATTGCAGTTGAATCGTCAACTTGTAACATTTTTTGGAATGTTCCGTTTGTCAAGATCAGGATTTTCCAAAAATACCATTTTGCATTTTTCCCTGACGTCGTCAAAGGCTGCCTCGTCTTTTGACACTGGCAGGTCACATGTGACAGGAAACCGAACTCCGCCGCAGTAAAAGATAAGTCGCTTCTCACTTCCGAAGATTCGAGAGGTTTCCTTGCTGCTGCCACAGAAGGTGCTTTAACCTCGAGAGCGATCACCACCTTAGATATAATTGCGAAATTTCACGCATAAAAAAGTGCTGGAGAAATCCATGTCCCCAATCTGGTAGTGATAGGTCGAGAGGACAGAGGTAAATCTGAAACTCAACCCTCGAGGTGTGTCCTTCAGATGGCGCGAGGTTAGTTCTTGCAGAATGCTACTATACTCCCTGCGCAAACTCTACAGTATTTTGCTGTCGGTTGCATTATCGCCTTCTTCGGTTGTCACTGACACGTATTATTGACACCTGTTGAGGTCTCCTTGACCAAGCTTTGTGAACTACGTGCCTGTTTTCTTCAGTACGGTCAAAATGTGTTCGCAGGAACTTGTCAGTTTTAACGATCCAAACTTTGATCAAACTGTTAGTCGTTGGATGTAGGGAGATGTCAGTGACATAGATCAAGAAATGAAAGACGAAGATTTTACAATAGCCAGTGATCACAAATCTTCTAGTGGAGGATCATTCAGTAGAAAAACTTTAGGACAGCTGTGGCGGAGACCTTTCTATTCTTCCAATAAAACACTTAAAACTTTATTAAAATCAAATGTGTCTTATGTAGCGATAAAGAAAAATCTTATGCCATCACTGAATATCAGTTTTTCAGACTTTCTTTTTGTACCCATCGAGGGTAATTTTTATGTGCAAATTTTATCCCTGGAATGTACGTTGATGTGATAATTTAGCTGCTACAGAGATACTGCAGTTTTTGAGAAAGTAAAATTCAGACTTCTAACCGTTTGTTTATGTGTGCAATTTAGAAAAGACCGCGCAAAAGTATGTGATTTTGTGTGACAAAAAGAAAAATACTGCATGCTTTATTTAGTGCAATAAAATCAACAATGTTTAAAGAACAGTTAACTAACTATAAAAATAAATACTATATGACTTAAAAATTTCAAATTACTGTTGCCTTAAAACTCGGTTTAAACACAGGGGTCTCCGAGACCACACCTCGTAGTATGCGTCATAGAAAAGTCACCTTATGAGCTAAGGGATAGATGTTTGAACCCTTCGTAGAGCTTTCACAAAGATCATCTTAATACTGGAAACCAATTTGTCGACATCAAAAAACGGGCTTCATATCTCTTCTGACACACTGTGGAAACCATGTGCTACGCGTGTCATGTGACACATATTTGAAAGTAGCACGTTTAAAGTAGTCTCATCCTTTCTCACGTGTGTTACAGTGGGAGGGATGAGAAGTAATACATTGTCGTATTGAATTTCTTCAAGCAACGTTAGCTGTAATAAATTCGCAAATATATGGATGATACTTTTCCTCCTGGAAGCAGTAATCATTTTACTGGCCACCTTCTGTAGAATGTACAATGATACTGGCGATAAAACTACGCGTAGGATTAGACGAGTCTGATTTCTTTTCTTTTTTCGTTTTTTACTTCGTTTTTAGTGTTTTTCCTTACTTTGTCGTCGTATTCACTTAACATTTTCGCAAACTTGAATTACTAGAACAGATTCGTCCGTATACTTCTCGAATAGCTGTATTAATGTAGGATTCTGTAGTTTCCGCAAAGGTATTCCAACAAGCTTTACATAAGTCGAATGCAAAATGCGATTTTCAGCTCTTTGTTGCAAATTGTTGTTGAAAGCAAAGAAACCTTCTTCCAGTAACTTTTGTTGTTGTTCCGATATGTTGAGAAATGAAATATTTCTTTTCGTTGCTCACTGTCTGCTCTCCTGTTTTCCACAGAATGTTTAAGAAAAGGCCCTAAGCACTATCAGACTTAACACCTGAGGTCATCAGCTCCCTAGACTTATAACTACTTAAACCTAACGAACCTAAAGACATCACACACATCCATGCCCGAGGCAGGATTCGAACCTGCGACCGCAGCAGCTTCACAGTTCCGGACATTCCCCGTCAGTAAAAAAACAGGTCGTATCCGAAAGTATTAATGTTACTTCGCAATTTACTGTGTGGAGGAACACTGAATATCGCCATGAAACTAGCTGCTTGACGCAAGACTGTCACAATGAAACTGAAAGGAAAAGAAATTTAGAACAATAGCGGAACTGGGTTTTAGCCCTAGTACGCATTGTTCTTTTGAAGAAGGTATGAATCGATTGGAAGTCAGGTTGACCCGACTGATAAGTATAGACCTTACCTACTGTTTTCCCTTTTTATGCTGTCACTCATTACTGTTTTTAATAATACACGAAAAATAATAACCAAAAAGGACAGAAAAGACATTTATTTTCCCAATTAGGCATTGACGTAAAAACGGACGAAAAAGACAACATAAATCTGCGGAATTTGAAGCACAAAGATGTAAATCGTACAGATCAGGTTCAGATTGAAGACAGATTTTTAACGCGTTTAAAATAGCATTCTTCCAAAGTTCCGTCCTCTGGTCATTGCCTCACAGATGTTGATGGCTCGTTGGGATGTAGCATTCGCAGAACACGCCTTTTATGGATTCCACTCCCACATTCAAGTCACCCCGCAATTACCAGGCTAAAATGTTTGTTGCGTTTCTCTCAATAGTTGAACTTCGTTCACGTTAGCGTATTTTATTCTTCACACTTCCAGTTTCTTGCATTTTTTGTGATGTTTCCGAGACAGATCGTGAGGACTTTGCACGACCATCGTGTCTTCAGTAGAGGGCCGCACCGCTCCCCTAACAGTTTAGCGAGGTTCACAATAAAAGTAAGCTATATCCACTTTTTCGACGGTCGAATACATTGTGGAGGTCTGAACAGCTTCATCAGAAAGTTGTCTGATCGCTGCGTCAGCAGAGCACAGGCTGACTGGATTCAAACGCGAAGGAGAGGTGCACCAGAGTTACGTGTCTGCTTGCATTTGTTGCAACTGAAGGTTCGTGTAATCTCTCCATCTAGCGGCGGGTCAGTGGTTTGCAGCGATAGTATCTTTTTAGTATTGCTCAAGTTCCTCACACGTCACGTCGTTTACATCCAGAACATATTTCCAATGCCACAGACAAAAACTTATAATTATATTTCAAAAAGCTCGACGTCTAACTCAGCAGCTATGGACATAAAAATTATTTGCGTACGAAATTTTCCTTATTGTCAATTATAATTAAGCGAAAGCCGCCCCTCTGTGTGGTACTATCTGAGTCCAGTAATCAACTGCAGAATTCTAGGCGGAATTGTGAAACCGTAATGAAACATATTGGTAGGGTTAAAAGTCATTGCGTTGTTAACTCACTGTTTTCCCGCTTGGAGAAACTGAACTGTTTAGTTCATTTTTTAAAATAATCCATAACATGACATGTATTAAAACAATCCATACCACCGTACTTTACTTAATAAATATGTGAAAGTGATAGATTATTTTATCAAATGCACCAAAAGCTTCAGTTTCCCGTAATCAGAATACAGTGCTTTACGCCACTATGATTTGTAACTCACTATCTGTATGATATGTAACACATTTTAGCTGTTTGACCACATTATCAAAGGCCTTTGCGTATTTAAAGTAATGTACACGGTGACAATTATTGAACTATATGAAAAAAACGTAAATTAGTTGCAAACCACGGCATGCAAACACTTTATTCAACATGTAAACGTCACTGCAGATATCCGGATTTAGGTTACGACATGTTCGATATACCTGCCATCATTGGTGAGGATGTGGCGCAGACGAAAAGCGAAATTCTGCATGACCCACTGAAGTGTCGGAATATCGATGCTGTCGATGACCTCCTGAATGCTGTTTTCAACTTACAATGGTATTGAGGTTACTGTTGTACTTCTTGTCTGTAATATAGCCCCACAAAAAGAAGTCGCACATGTTCATACCCGGAAAATGGGTCAATCGAGGCCCATGCCAGTGGCGTCTGGGTACCCACAGCCAGAATGCGGTCCTCAAATTGCTCCTCCAGGATATCAAACACTCTCCTGCTTCGATGGGGTCGAGTTCCGTCTTGCATGAACCACATCTTGTCACAATCAGGATCACTTAGGATAATGGCGATGAAATTATCTTCCAAAATCTTCACGTATCGTACGGTAGTCACGGTGGCGTCAAGGAATACGGCACCGATTATTCCGTGACTGGACATTGCACACCATACAGTTATTATTGAGGATGAAAAGACTTCTCGATTGCTAAATTCGGATTCTCAATCCCCCAAATGCATCAATTTAGCTTATTGACAAGCCCATCCAAATGAAAGTGGTCTCCGTCGCTAAACCAAACCACACTAATTCCATCATGCCCGGCGGCCAACCGTGCAGTTTGAACGTCCTAAAGCAAAACGTTCAGAAGTTATGACGATTTAATTTCATACAGTTCAATAAGTGTCAACCTGTAGATGTGCCTCTTAGGAGCGCCGAGTTGTACTGCATAATATCTTTCGTTTTACAAGATTCTGAAATGTCGTTCATAACTATGTCTTGTGTCTTATTTCGCTGTTTCGTTTAAATCTTCACAAAAATCTATTGCATACTGTTTACAATTGTTCTTATTGAAATGCATCCAGTCTCCGCTGTAGCAAGTGTTGTCGGCATGTGTACGCGTCATGTCACAAAATACTCCAAACTATTGGTGATTACTGCAGAAGTTCACTATCAGGGTGACGACCTATAATTTTCCTTCACTGAGTCTTGTGACTTGGTTATTGCCTTTTGGCAACAAGAGCGCTTTGACATGTGTTCTTGATCCCCATAATCAGGCAGAACGATTTCTCTTGTTATTCAAGAACAAGGTAACCAGAAAACATGTGCGTCTGACACAATTTACTTTTACTAATATTTCCCCCGTAAAATTTTTTGATTGTAAACCAATACCTATGTTAGCACAATACGTATCCAAGGACTGAAGGCTTGCTGTAGATCGTTTTGCTTTTTTCAATCAATATTTCTGGTAAAAAATTAAAGTTCCTCCTCCCATCTAAAACACTGGATGTGCGTAGTGTCGCTTCTCAACCCAAGTCATTCTAATTCGAACTTATACCCATGTGAAGACTGTCTACCTCTGTAGAGATTCTGTTAACAAACAATCTTTGTAATTTATCTTCCGTAATGCGTAAATTAATCTCGCACATATTATAATAATCAGTCCCATGGTGATTCTTGCTGTGGTCAAAACGAATTAAATACAGCAAATCAAGTAAATACAAATATTTATTTACTCATACTCTTAATTAGTTGATATTCGTTCATGAAATAGAAATAAATATGAAGAAGAAACTAGCTTCCATTATAATTTTTGTTCTTTATATATTAAACTTACCACTAGTTAACAAGTCAGACGTAATAAAGGACATTTGTTGAACGTCATACGTACAAGCTACAAGCACCCAGCAAACAAGAAATCAAACATTTCTTTACCAACATAACGATACACTTATAGAGCTAAAGGAAGCTCAGTGGCGATTAAAGAATATCATTTTGCTGTACTTATGGACAACAAAAACTACTTAATTGTCGGTGAATGTGAATGTACATTTCGTGTTGTACGCACTGCACTTTTATGCAACGGAGGGATTAATTACTGCATAGTACGATGTCTTTACTTCTTGCCAGATGAAAACAATTCTACAAGTGACGCAGAACGAACTACAGAACTGCTGAGATTTATGTGTAAGAAGCTTTTCCGTTTAAATTGACAAAAGTGTACACTTAAACTTTCATGACCATAGGGTGGATTTATGATTGACGTTACACTGTTTACATTCCAAAACTAAATATATTGCTTTCTTTAAGTTTCAGGCAAAAGCAGTCATTAATGAACAACATTCTCAATTTTTCACTAACTGTTAATTCAGCGTAGGGTACCAGCACTCTAATTTCAAAGAAATACACACAAATGCCATACATAACTACACTTAATAATTACGCTTTACAACTATAATACAGTTTGCTTCTACGTCAATAGTAGTAGAATCAAAACCAATCTGAAAGCTGTGTGTTCTCCTTATTTTTTCAAACAAGCGATTGACGAAAGGGCTATACATCAGCTGTACTACAGTGCAAGTTAAGGGAAGCTGAATGTGTTGATAATACCTACTGATACAAGGACAAATTACCTGAAGTTGTCATAAACATAAAAAGCCAACATTTAAGTGATAGCACATCCAGATCGTCTGAGAATGTGACTGCACGAAACAAAACAAAAACCCAAATGAATGTTTCAGTAATCCGACTGGGAATCGATGCCTCAAAACAACTTTTATTTCTACGAATAAAGTTGAAATTTCTGTGAATAATGTTTCTTAAGTTCTACCAGAATTTTTATTAGAATCGTAGCTCTACAAAAGCTGGGGCTTCAGTCAGGGATTCAAGGCGCTTCACATTTTACGTCTTGAAGGACGATGACAAACGGTAAATTACTGAAAGAGTGTCTTCATACTTGGATGCATACATAACAAGGCACTTTTCTACCAGACCTCCTTCCATTTTATCAATGAAGTATCTTAAAAATTGTTTATTTTTTATGTTTTGCGTAATCTTTTCAAATAGAAATTACTTTCTTCAGGAAAATCATTATTTGATGTATGCCAAGCTAATCATATGTCTCCTTTAATTTTGTAATTCTAAAACTCTAATGCATGACGACGATCTTCTAGACCCATCAGATAACAAGCTAAATCTGTTTGTCTTTGCTCCGAGTGGAATTTTATGTTGATAAGGTTACTTAACAACAACTGACACGTTGTCAAAACGTCAGAAATACTCGGAAAGCTACAACCCAGTATTCTTTTGGAAGTAAGTGTGTTCCTTTACGTCAAAAGTGTTTCAAGTGGGTATGACTTAAGTTTCAGAAATAGAATAATTATGAAAGGTAATTTTATCCTTTACTTATAGGACGAAATCCATATTTTCTGTAGAAGCAAATATCATCTCTAGAAAAAGAAGAGATCAAAAATTTGAATTAACCGTCTCTTAATTACTTGAAGGTCAAGCCCTTTCTTAACAGAGAGATGACTGCTGTTCAGACGGTTACAGCCCGCAGACAAATGAATCCATGTCTTTGAACGTTCCAAGTGAAGACAGCAGTAAAGGTTCAGATGAGACAAACTACGGAAATGCTGAATTCTCTGCAATGCGCCACTTGCACCAACTAGTTTCCCCAGCCGGACAATTTTGGTGTTATGGGTGGTGATCCGTCGAACACTTGTGGAAAAATGTGGCCCAAATTGCCCTCTTCATCTGTTCCGCCGAATTG
The DNA here is from genome assembly GCF_023897955.1 of Schistocerca gregaria. Lineage (NCBI taxonomy): Eukaryota > Metazoa > Arthropoda > Insecta > Orthoptera > Acrididae > Schistocerca > Schistocerca gregaria. The sequence continues at coordinate 504,385,254 of NC_064925.1, read as the reverse complement.
GAATGCCGTCGGATTGCCAAGCTGTAGTACGTCGTAAACTCCTTGATCCTTTTATCAGTTTTAGTCATGGGGAGGCACATAGAACAATTTTTCGCGGCTGCAATGTCAAAATTCCCGAAAAAAAACTGGTGCGTGAAAAAGGCCGATTTCAGGCAGGTCCATTTTTTTGTTCAACCGCGAATACCAAACATTTCCGTTCCGTATTCGGAAAAACCGTTTCAGGGATGGATTCTAAACACTTTTATGGATCCAAAAATGCAATTTTAAAAAATCGATGTTTTGAACCAAAAGATAGTAAACCTTCCGTTAAGAATAGAAGAAATAGAAGAAGAGAATTAATATCGAAGAAGAAAATGGAAAATTATAAAGTATACGAAATATAATGAGAACAAAAAGAACGTGAGAGATGATAGAAAAATCCTTTGCAAATAAACTTAAACGCCTTCATTCAGCCGATTTAATGGTTCCTCAGAATGGAACAGTTACATTTATGTATCATTTTCTGAACTATTCCTAGATTACGCAACGCTACAGGTTCACCCTTAAATACGGTTGTCTACAGCTTGAAAATTGTTATGCTTAAAAGTTGCAAACTGAGTCCACAGACACAAGAGAGCAGTCGTTTAACTAGTTCTTTCGTTTGACGTTACAACAGGTGTTTATAATTCTACACTGATAACCTATGTTGAGAGTGAGATTGTTGCAGTTAACGCATGGTCCCTTTCGAAGGGCGCCTGCGCCACTATGGCTTCCATAGTGATCATTATCACTTTCGCTTGAGCTTTCTTATGTTAGTATATCGAACCGAAATAGTGATTATGGGTTACAAAGTATCTCCTGTAGAGTGTCAACCAGCACCCCGTCGACAAAATTTAGAAACTTTTTCAGGCCCATTTAACTTTATTTTTGTACCAGGACTCTATGGTCCCCAGCGGATCGTTGCAGAGTAAAAATCTACCTGGGTCGTTCCGAAGTAATGGCTCCTATTTTGTTGCTGTGACTCCTGATGTCCGCGCCAGGTGTCAATGGTCTAGGGCTTGTGCTTGGACCTTCCTGTTTCATTTTCAGGTGGTTCCCTTGTTCTGCGATAGCTGGCGCTAGAAGAGGAGTCTTCCAAAATAAAGTCTGATTTGGACGCAGCTATAAAATAGCGATGACAAATTGAATTCCTCGTTGTTGAAGAAACTGCGCCGACTGAAATCCATCAACACTTGCTAAAGGTGCGACGTGGGTCCCACGGATGCTTACAGGAGAACAAAAAAACTCATCGAATGGAAATTTGTCGGGACTTGCTGGGCCAAAATGAGACTGAAGGTGACAGTTTTCTGAATAGCATCGTTACCGGAGATGAGACGTGGTGTCACAACTAAGAGCCGGGATCCCAAAGACACTCCATGGAATGGCGACAGTCCAAGTCTCCGCCAAAGACACAGCCGTCTGCAGGTAAAGTGATGTGCACAGTCTTCTGGGATAGCCACGGCGTAGTTCTTTTAGATGTCCTGGAGCCTGGAGAAACTGCCAAGTCAGCACGCGACAAGACGGTACTAAGCTGAAATCTCGAATTTCCAGAGTAAGGCCAGAGAAGAAGACCAGCTTTCACCTGCAACATAACGCCAAGCCCCACACCAGTTTTTCGACCACGCAACTCATTGCAAAATCCGGCTGGACTGCCTTATCAGATCCACCATACAGTCCCGATTCAGCGTCTTCAGACATCTGTCTCTTTCGGTCTCTGAAAGATGCACTACATGGCGAACATTTTCAAGACTCGGATGCTGTTGCCAAAGCAATGAGGAAGTGGTTAGCCTCAGTTGGTTACGATTCTTACAACATCGGCATACAGGCCCTGTTACATCGTTGGCAAAAGTGCCTAACGAATGGTGGTGACTATGTGGATAAATGAGAGTCTGTAACTGAAATATTGCTCTATTTAGCGATTTTGTAGTGATTTATATATTTCTTGTGGTTTCCATTAATAAAAATAGGTGGCATACTTTCGGAACGATCCTCATAATTATGTACCACACAAACGGCTTCTAGTTGAACTACGTGCCTATGGAATATTATCTCAGTTATGTGGCTGGATTCCTGATTTCCTGTCAGAGAGGTCACAGTTCGTAGTAATTGATGGACAGTCATCGAGTTAAACAGAAGTGATTTCTGACGTTCCCCAAGGTAGTGATATAGGCCTTTTGCTGCCGCTTATTTATATAAACGATTTTGGAGACAATATGAGAATTCGTCTTAAGTTGTTTGCAGGTGAAAAAAAATGGCTCTGGGCACTATGGGACTTAACGTCTGAGGTCATCAGGCCCCTAGGACTTAGAACTACTTAAACCTAACTAACCTAAGGACATCACACACATCCATGTCCGAGGCAGGATTCGAACCTGCGACCGTAGCAGCAATGCGGTTCCGTGCTGAAGTGCCTAGAACCGCTCGGACACTCCGGCCGGCTTTGCAGGTGATCCCATCGTTTATAGACTAACAAAGTAATTAGAGGATCAAAACAAATTCTAAAACCGATTTAGAAAAAATATCTGTACGATGCGAAACTTCGCAGTTGCCCCTAAATAAAGAAAAGTGTGAGGTCATCCACATGAGTGCTAAAAGGAATCCGTTAAACTTCGGTTACACGATAAATCAGACAAAACTATAGGCCGTAAATTCAACTAAATACCTAGGAATTAAATTACGAACAACTTAAATTGGAAGGAACATTTACAAAATGTTGTGGGGAAGCTAACTAAAGACTGCATTTTATTGGCAGAATACTTAGAAAATGTAACAGATCTACGCTTGTCCGTCGTCTTTTAGAATACTGATGCTTTCTGTGAGATCCTTAGCAGATAGGATTGACGGAGTACATAAAAAAGATTCAAATAAGAGCAGCAAAATTTTGTATTATCGCGAAATAGGGGAGATAATGTCACTGAAATGATACAGGATTTGGGGTGGACATCATTAAAACAAAGGCGTTTCTCTTTGCGACGGAATCTTCTCATGAAATTTCAATCAGCAACTTTCTTCTCCGAATGTGAAAATATTTTGTTCAAGCCGAGTTACATAGGGAGAAACAATCACCATAATACAATAAGGGAAATCAGAGTTCGCACGGCAAAATATAGGCGTTCGTTTTCTCCGGGTGCTATACGAGCTTGGAATAATAGAGAATTGTGTAGGTGGTTCAATGAACTCTACCACGCAATTATATGTGATTTGCAGAGTATCCATTTGGATGTTTGTGTAGAAGAGGCAAGCACATACCGTTGACATTTACGCTACTGTCCAGTTATTTTTAGTTTAATTCAGATACAAAGATACCGAGCGGTCTGGGGCGCTGCAGTCATGGAATGTGCGGCTGGTCCCGGTGGAGGTTCGAGTCCTCCCTCGGGCATGGGTGTGTGTGTGTGTGTGTGTGTGTGTGTGTGTGTGTGTGTGTGTGAGAGAGAGAGAGAGAGAGAGATAATTTAGGTTAATAGTGTGTAAGCTTAGGGACTGATGACCTTCGCAGTTAAGTCCCATAAGATTTCACACACATTAAGATACGAAGATAAATGAGGAATGAGTAGTCAAACGAAATGAAATTGCTCTGTATGTAGACAAAGAGAAACACTGATCTCTTATACCGAAATACTCAATATATCTCCAATCAGTCTCAAAAGTTTTGGTTTCCTTTACTGGCATACTACTATCAATCACATTCACGAAGTATCTTCGTTAATGATTATTCTACTACGCATTTGCTTAATTTCTGTTTACAGAAATTATATGAGTATATGATCGATGCATTACAGCACTAGAAAATACTGGAAGCGACTATACCATAATAACAAAAAACATGTAGCATCAAGCAAAAAATCCACACATGTACACTGAGTCTCTAAATAATTATATCACAAATATTTAACTGACTGAACATCTGGTGCACTCTTTTGTGTTGACAACAACACTGCTGTTGTGGATTCCGTAAGAGGAAAACCTGCGTTAACACATGCTCTGATAAGGTATTTTTGTCGTGTCTTGTGTTTGGTACACGAGGCTAGTAAAGTCGACTTCTTCATTACAAAAAGCACCTATTGGAGATTCCTCTAATCCTATTCGGAACAGGTGTACTGGCAATTTGCCGTGATTTAAGCGCATGAGTGTAATTGTTGTTATGAATCTTCTGCTCTTATTCCGTTCAGTAAACCAGACAGATTATGCTGTTTTACGTTGCAGCTGGCCATAATGTACACCTTTTCAAATCTTGATCGAACCTCCATAAATTTGTCAATGGAGTTGGTGTTCAGTCTGTATAGAATCACTGAGCAGTATGTCTGCAAATGTAGTGTGCATATTGTGTTACGTACTGTTAGTGATCGTGTTTTTAGGAGTGGCCCGTTTCCTATATTAATAGATTTCACTCTGCTTTTAATTCTACTTCTTCGACACAAAAGATATAAATGCTTTATGAACTACTTGTTGTTGAGTATTCGTGCACTATTGTTTCTCGATCCTTAACCGCGTCCTTCCGCTGTGAATAGTTTCGAAAAAATTGTTCAACTCAATGGCTGTCGATGAGCAGTTAACTGCAGAAGTGTTTTTGGCTTTCGTAGGCACACTTTATGCACTAAATCTGAACTGAAAAAGATTCACATGGAAAATTCTGAGCTTACACACACAATTGGTCTATATCGCAAAGTGTTTGTTATACAGTACGACACCTTTTGGCCACAGACATTGTCTGATTCAAATAAAACCCGAAACATAGCTTCACCGTATTATGTCAGCCACTGTCACGGATATTACAATAATAGAATCTGATACTTGATACTGTAATTTTCAGTATATTTGTTGAAGTGATGTATTGTGTCTACGCTTCAGTTATTATTTTCATTTGTCGGCAGCTGTGGTTGGTTGGTTGGTTGATTCGGGGTAGGGGACCAAACGGCGATATGATCGGTCCCATTGGATTAGAGAAGGATGGGGAAGGAACTCGACCGCGCCCTCTCAAATGAACCATCTACAGCTACATACATACTCCGCAAGCCACCCTGCGGTGCGTGGTGGAGGGTACCTCGTACCACAACTAGCATCTTCTCTCCCTGTTCCACTCCCAAACAGAACGAGGGAAAAATGACTGTCTATATGCCTCTGAACGAGCCCTAATGCCATCCCGGCATTTGCCTGAAACTACTTAGGGGAATCACGGAAAACCGAAGTCAGGATGGCCGGATGCGGCTTTGAAGCATCGTCGTCCCGAATGCGAGTCCAATGTGCTAACCACTGCGCCACCTGACTCGGTGGCTACGGTCGGAACGGGTTGTAACGAATAATAAATTGTGATATAGATAAATTCTGGATGTAAATGCTAAAATTGGTATCCTACTTCTACAAAGATTTCCTGTTGTGTGTAGTGAAAATATATTAACTTACCAAATACGATCAGTTAGGGCGGTCACCTTCAAAATAGAGTACACTGAGGTCCACGCGCTTCTATTGCTCAAAACATTTCTCCATGCATTCGTCGTGAGACTGCGTAGAAGCTCCGTGGGTTATTTTTTTCTTCCAGCGTGTGGCAGAGGACTTATGTGAATCTCTTCGTGGCTTAATGGCACAGAGAAAGTCGGAAAACACTCTCACCCCTGTAAATCGGGACAAATAACTCTTCATAACACGAGAAGACTCCTTTATTTTCGTGTCAAGCTGGAATCTGAGCAGCACCCCAACTGGAAATGACGCAATTCAATTTCAGTCTTCTGCTGATATCGTGGGAGGTCTTCGACGCCTATAGTTGGTAATTTTCTTTCACCATCACGTATCCACCCTCTAGTTTCAGCAGTGGATAATGGTAGTTACTCTGACGATATCTATTTTTTGCACATGTTCTACGTCCTGTTTCCACCACCAGTAGAGACTACATTCAATGTGGGTTACCGCTGCAGTGTATGCACGTGGAAAAAATACTACTCTAAGTTCCATGTGCTGGGGGACACTTCACGCCAGCCACTTAGAGGCGACCTGAGAGCGGTTGCAAACATAGCCCGCACATTGATACTTGACGCTAAGAAACGAGTGGAGTGGCCCAGCAAAACACTCCCTCTCCGCAGTTCATCGAATACGTCACTCATCCCCTGCCCAAAAAAAAAAAAAATAGCCTGCAAGATTAGCTGGCTGGCCTTGCAGCTTGGCAAACTTCAAACAAGGTTCTCGCCATTCTGTCACGGAGAAAAGCTCGCCATTCAGCCGGCGAGGGTAAATACAAGTTACGTAAAACTAGGCGCATTGTAATCGGGGACGAGGGTTGTCCGGCCAGCGGCCTGCAGAAAGGGGGCACGGTGGGGGATGCAACCGGATGAGGAGTGAGGGGTGGCGAGTGAAAGGGTGCTCCGGGCAGGGGAGGGCCGGGAAGCTGCCCGCCGGCGCAGATTACTCCTTCCACCCATTCGAAACAGCATTTAAAGTGCACCAGTATGCAAGGATTAGCAATTGGTAGCCCCGGGCGAGGCTCCTCCTATTCGCTTCCCCCCCCCCCCCCCCCCTGAACCGCTCGCCTTTAGTTTCCGCATGCGCAGGGGGATAAAAGAAGCTGGGAGGGGGAGGGACAGCGAAGAAGTAAAGAGAGGAGACACGTTGCGGAGGGAAAGAGAGAGACAAAGAAGCGCGGACAGTAGCAAGGAGACTGAAGAGGAAGAGGTTGAGAATGGCTCTGAAGGAGGAGCGAGCGAGAGAGATGGAGGGGGACTCTTCTATAGAGGAAAAACAACCCCGCGGCTACTCGCCGGATAAAGAGGGGTTACACAGTAAAGAAAAGTGTGCGCAGAACAAAAGGAGCAGGCAGAAGTGGTGCGTTCGTTAGACTTTGGGACCTCCCAGCAGGCCGGCGGAGCCATTGCAGCAGCGGCAGGTGGCCTCCTCCCCGTGACGTCACGACGCCGCGTCGAGTGTTTGGCCGGCGCGGCCTCTGCAGGCGCGGCGAGGCGGTGGCGCCGGCGACGCCTCCCCCTTTCCGGGCCGGCGACTTGTTAAAAGTGGAGGGGAAAGTCAACACGTGGCGCCGCCCTGGTAATTAGAAGCGCGAACGGTACGCACAAAGGCACGCCGATGTCGCGCGCCCGGCCCGACACGCTCGCGGCCAACGCCGCAGCGGGCCATGCATGCCTAATATCGGAGCCTCCTGCAGACACAAGGTGCGCCGCACCGGCTACAGGAGCAGGAGGAGGTGTAAATTTTTATGCCTCATCACGCGGTGGCCTCCCCGAAATCCGCGCCGCTTGAAAAGAGTCCGGGAACTCAGCTTTAGAGCCCTGTGTAATGACCCATCACACTGTCGAGCTTCTCGGATGTCTGGTGTGAATACTTTTTTCCTCTTACCTAAGGACGCCACGCCTATTGTACAGATACAAATGGTGATCAGAAAGTTTTACTTGGAAAAAGTTCAGCTGTTGTCTTGAAGCTTTATGTTAGCCCTATTTTTTTCTATTTTTTTTCTTCAAAGTCTATCAAGGCAATAGGCGTGTTCCGTCTTCTAACAAGGGAGCCTACCCACGCAACCCCCTCAGATTTAGTTATAAGTTGGCATAGCGGATAGACGTTGAAAAATTGAAATCGGACAAGGTAGAAGAATCTTTTTACCCATTCGCCAAGTGTACAAGTTAGGTGGGTCGACAACATATTCCTTTCCTGTGACGCACCAGTGTCGTATAGAATATATCAGACGTATTTTCCTGTGGAGGAATCGGTTGACCTATGACCGTGCGATCAAATGTTTTCGGTTCCCATTCGAGAGGCACGTCCTTTCGTCTACTAATCGCGCGGTTTTCCGGTGCGGTCGCAAAACACAGACACTAAACTTATTACAGTGAACAGAGACGTCAATGAACGAACGGACAGATAATAATTGTCTGAAAATAAAAAATTCCTGTGGAGGAAGTCTTCGAGGGAAGACTTGAATCAAGAAGCTCTAGTTCCGCAGCTGCTCACGCTACCCACGGGACCACGGCGCTCCTGAGCTCATATTATCCTTGATGTTGCGCTTGGACTACTCAGTTTGTATATTTTGCTTTTTTTTTCATAATTCCACAGAACTTCTTCCTCTTTTCTCGATTGATCTTTTTTACAGTTTTTCAAGGCCTATCCAATGTGCCAACTTACAACTAAATCTGAGAGGGGTGCGATGGGGAGGTTCCTTTGTAAGTATCTAGTCATCTTTTTCTTGTTCTTCCTATCGATCTTGTACCTAAAGCCCTGAAATTTATAGCTTATTTCGGTTGTTTCGAACCTGGCACTCTAGGTACGAGTGGATGTACATCTACATCTACGTGATTACTCTGCTATTTGCAATAAAGTGCCTGGCAGAGGGTTCAATGAACCACCTACAAGCTGTCTCTCTACCTTTCCACTCTCGAACGGCACGCGGGAAAAACGAGCACTTAAATTTCTCTGTGCGAGCCCTGATTTCTCTTATTTTATCGTGATGATCATTTCTCCCTATGTAGGTGGGTTCCAACAGAACGTCTTCGCAATCGGAGGAGAAAACTCGTGACTAAAATTTCATGAGAAGATCCGGTCGCAACGAAAAGCGCCTTTGTTTCAGTGATTGCCACTCCAGTTCAACTATCATGTCTGTGACACTATCTCCCCTATTTCGCGGTAATATGAAACGAGCTGCTCTTCTTTGTACTTCTTCGATGTCATCCGTCAGTCCCACCTGATGCGGATCCCACACCACACACACAACACTCCAAAATAGGGCGGACAGGCGTGGTGTAAGCAGTCTCTTTAGTAGACCTGTTGACCTTCTAAGTGTTCTGCCAATGAATCGCAGTCTTTGGTTCGCTCTACTCACAATATTATCTATACGATCGTTCCAGTTTCGGTTATTTGTAATTGTAATCCGTAAGTATTTAGCTGAATTTACAGCCTTCAGATTTGTGTGACTTATCGCATAATCGAAATTTAGCTGATTTCTTTTAGTACTCATGTGAATAGCTTCACACTTTCCCTTATTGAGGGTCAATTACCACTTTCCGCACCATGCAGACATCTTATCTAAATCATTTTGCAAGTCGTTTTGATCATCTGATGACTTTACAAGACGGTAAATGACAGCATCATCTGCAAAACAATCTAAGACGGCTACTCAGATTGTCTCCTATGTCGTTGATACCGATCAGGAACAATAGAGGGCATATAACACTTGCTTGGTGAACGCCGGATGTTACTTCAGTTTTACTCGATGACTTTCCGTCTGTTACTACGAACTGTGACCTTTCTGACAGGAAATCAAAAACCCAGTCGCACAACTGAGGCGATACTCCGTAGGCACGCAGTTTGGTTAGAAGACGCTTGTGAGGAACAGTGTCGAAATCCTTCTGGAAATCTAAAAATATGGAATCAATTTGACATCCCCTGTCGATAGCAGTTATTACTTCATGAGTATAAAGAGCTAGTTGTGTTTCACAAGAACGATATTTTCTGAAACCGTGCTGACTATTTGTGAGTAAATCGTTTTCTTCGAGGTACTTCATAATGTTAGAATACAGTATATATTCCAAAACCCTTTTGTAAATCGACGTTAGTGATATAGGCCTGTAATTCAGCGCATTACTCCTACTTCCCTTTTTGGGTATTGGTGTGACATGAGCAGTTTTTCATTCTTTAGGTACGGATCTTTCTGTGAGCGGGTTGTTGTATATAACTGCTAAATATGGAGCTATTTTATCAGCATACTCTGAGAGGAACCTGACTGATATACAAGGCCTTGCCTTTATTAAGTGATTTAAGCTGCTTCGTTACTCCAAGGATATCTACTACTATGTTTCTCATCTTGGCAGTTGTTCTTGATTGGAATTCAGGAATATTTACTTCGTCTTCTTTGGTGAAGGAGTCTCGGAAAACCGTGTTTAATAACTCTGCTTTAGTGGCAATGTCATCAATGACTTCAACGTTGTTATCGCGCAGTGAAGGTATTGATTGCGTCTTGCCACTGGTGTGCTTTATGTATGACCAGAATCTCTTTGAAGATTCTGACAGATTTCGGGACAGAATTTCGTTGTGGAAGTTATTAAAAGCATCTCGCATTGAAGTATGCGCCATATTTCGAGCTTCTGTAAAACTTTGCCAATTTTGAGGATGTTCTTTTAAATTTGGCATGCTTTTTTCGCTGCTTCTTCAACAACGATCTCACCCGTTTTTTGTATCATAGGGGATCAGTACCATTACTTATTAATTTATGTGGTATATATCTCTCAATTGCTGTCGACACTATCTCTTTGAAAATATTCCAAACTATTCTACGCTTACATGTTCAGATGGGAAGGAGTGAAGACTGTCTCTTAAAAAGGCATTAAGAGCATTTTTATCAGCTTTTTTAAAAATAGATATACTTTGCGTTTCTTTTCGATGGTTGTAGGTGTTACGGTATTCAACCTAGCAGCAACTGCCTTGTGGTCGCTAATCCCTGTATTGGTCGCAACAGTCACTAGTTATCCAGGATTATTTGTTGCTAAAAGGGCAAGTATTCTTTCGCAACCATTTACGCCTCGAGTGGGCTCATGAACTAATGGTGCAAAATAATTTTCTGAAAAAGCATTCAGTACAATTTCGGATGACGTTTATCCCTGCCGCCGGCTTTAAACGTACTAACCAACTTTGTCGATTTGACTTGATATTCTCAGATAATGTGTCCATTCATGTATTCGGTGCAATGTCTCCTGGATGGGAAGTGTTTTCTTCTTTTTTTCTTTTTTTTAAAATTCACTGTGAGGGTCTTTTGTCCAGAATTTCTTCCATATGTCTGCATTTCTTTGCTTTTGTTTCAAAAAGGATCTACAAGATGGAAAGGCTAGATTGCCACTCACTGCATAGCGGAGCTGTTGAGTCGCTGACAGGCACAATAAAAAGAGTGTTGAACATTCAAGCTTTCGGCCATAAAAGATCCTTTGCCATCTGGCCACAACAGCTGGAGACAGAGGCCATATATGTGGGAGCTGTGCTTGTATGAATGTGTGTACGCTTTGTATTTCCAAAGAAGGACTTTTGTCTGACACTGAAATGTTTAGCAGTCGTTCCATTCTGCAAGTTCCCGCCTCCTCTGCGCTACAGTCGTGGATGTGTGTGATGTTCTTAGCTTGGTTAGGTTTAAGTAGTTCTAAGTTCTAGGGGACTGATGAACTCAGCAATTAAGTCCCATAGTGCTCAGAGCCATTTGAACCATTTGATTCGATGAGAACTTGTGGAGATGTAAGATGTAGAACAAACGACGATTTACACGTTTATTTATGTAGATGTAAACGTTCGTTTGTTCAAAATCTTATGTCTCCACAAGTATTTCATTGGTTTTCTTGAGATTTTGAGATAACGTTGCATTCTAATACGAGCGTGTTTTATACACAGTACTTGCGAGAGAACTATATGCTGTCTAAATATATATGTTACATGTATTTAATTTATGTTTATTGTATATTAGTATGTATAAAGGATGATTTTATCAAAGTGTACAAACTCTAGGGATTGTCGATGAGGGGATACGTAACAAAAAAGGTCTAATGAACCTATTTCCGTAAATGCATGGTTTCCAAGCTAGAGGCCATTTATTGAATCATACATACATTGTTACAGAGACTGCGGTGTAATACGCGCTCTACCACGCAGCCACAGTTAGAGTATATTTTAAAAATAGTTTCCATGTGCCTCAACGCATGGGTGTACGCGCCGTAGCGTGTTCTGTGCCACACTTTTACATCGGCCAGGCTGCATCCGAATAGTGTCAAATGCACCATGTGTACCCTGCTCCATTGACTCCACATCTGGAATGGGCTCTGCATACACGATACTTTTGAGATGCCACAATAAGCAAAAATCGCAAGGGTTGAGATCCGTGAACGAGCAGGTCATGCAACTGGACCCCCTCGTCCGATCCATCGACCAGAGAAGACACGATTGCGATGCGTCGGAACGTTAGCGGCGAAGTGAGCTGAAGCACCATCATGTAACACCCACAAAACCCTTCAAATTATCAGTGGTAATAGGTCCAGCAGAGGAGGCAAAGTCACCCGAAAAAAACCTGGATTGTTCCGGCCTGTTGGGCGATGTGTAAGGAAAACTGCTCCAAAATACGATTGTCAATTATCCCTGCGCACACATTCCGGTTGCATCGATGCTGATGATTCGCTGTCACGATACCGTGCGGGTTCTGCATACTATCCCACAGATGATTGTTATGAGAGCTGAAGACACCACTCGGCGTAAAGGTAGTCTCGTCTGTGAAAATGATAGATGACACAAATCCCGGAACTGTGGTTGCCTGGTGAAGAAACCAGTGACAGAACTGCTCCCGATGCGGAATGTGTGTCGCTAGTGAGCCGTGCACACGCTATAAGTGATAAAGGTAGTAACACTTGTCATGGAGGATGTTCCACACTGTCGTTTAGCTTACCCTGCACTTGGAGGAGCCACCTGGCTGATACTGACACGGCGGTCGCCTTCCACAGACTTAATCACATTTTCCTGCAAGTCCGGTGCCGAAACATTTAGGATACGTCCTTCATGATTTCCTGCTTCCTGAAACGACCCTGTCTCAGACAAACGACGAAACACTATTGCAAGCATTGACTGCTGTGATGGTTGTCTGCGGGGATAGGTCTCCTGATACAACCTTGCTGCCCCCCGTCCATTGTCATTTGCCTTTCCGTAAGTAAACGCTATGTTGGCGAGTTCTCGATTCGAGTACGGAACCATTGTGTGAAACGCTGTATCACATCCAGTACAAGTTGAGTCAGCAAGGGAAATGAATCGGACATAACATTACCAATTAATACGGCAGGAGAGGGTGCTAGGGCATGGCGTAAGAGGAACAGTACATACTTCTAGAAGAAAACCATGCATACTGTAACTTTGGTGCATGGTAGAGCAGAGCGTATTACACCGCAGTCTCTCTAAAAAAAATTTTGACTGAATAAATGAAATTTACCATGGAAGCCATGCGTTTCCTGATATAAGTCCATTAGACCTTTTTTTGCTCCGTGCCCTCTCATCGACCAGTCCCTAGAGTTTGTACATGGTAGAAAAAAAAATCATCCTGTATATTTATGTACTACGTGTCACTCCAATAGCTACACAAAAAGTCGCGCGTATTAGAATACAACGTTGCGCAAAAATTCTAAGGGCAGCTGTGATAACCTTTCGTAGAGTTAATACACTCCTGGAAATGGAAAATAGAACACATTGACACCGGTGTGTCAGACCCACCATACATGCTCCGGACACTGTGAGAGGGCTGTACAAGCAATGATCACACGCACGGCACAGCGGACACACCAGGAACCGCGGTGTTGGCCGTCGAATGGCGCTAGCTGTGTAGCATTTGTGCACCGCCGCCGTCAGTGTCAGCCAGTTTGCCGTGGCATACGGAGCTCCATCGCACTCTTTAACACTGGTAGCATGCCGCGACAGCGTGGACGTGAACCGTATGTGCAGTTGACGGACTTTGAGCGAGGGCATGTAGTGGGCATGCGGGAGGCCGGGTGGACGTACCGCCGAATTGCTCAACACGTGGGGCGTGAGGTCTCCACAGTACATCGATGTTGTCGCCAGTGGTCGGCGGAAGGTGCACGTGCCCGTCGACCTGGGACCGGACCGCAGCGACGCACGGATGCACGCCAAGACCGTAGGATCCTACGCAGTGCCGTAGGGGACCGCACCGCCACTTCCCAGCAAATTAGGGACACTGTTGCTCCTGGGGTATCGGCGAGGACCCTCGCAACCGTCTCCATGAAGCTGGGCTACGGTCCCGCACACCGTTAGGCCGTCTTCCGCTCACGCCCCAACATCGTGCAGCCCGCCTCCAGTGGTGTCGCGACAGGCGTGAATGGAGGGACGAATGGAGACGTGTCGTCTTCAGCGATGAGAGTCGCTTCTGCCTTGGTGCCAATGATGGTCGTAAGCGTGTTTGGCGCCGTCTAGGTGAGCGCCACAATCAGGACTGCATACGACCGAGGCACACAGGGCCAACACCCGGCATCATGGTGTGGGGTGCGATCTCCTACACTGGCCGTACACCTCTGGTGATCATCGAGGGGACATTGAATAGTGCACGGTACATCCAAACCGTCATCGAACCCATCGTTCTACCATTTCTAGACCGGCAAGGGAACTTGCTGTTCCAACAGGACAATGCACGGCCGCATGTATCCCGTGCCACCCAACGTGCCCTAGAAGGTGTAAGTCAACTACCCTGGCCAGCAAGATCTCCGGATCTGTCCCCCATTGAGCATGTTTGGGACTGGATGAAGCGTCGTCTCACGCGGTCTACACGTCCAGCACGAACGCTGGTCCAACTGAGGCACCAGGTGGAAATGGCATGGCAAGCCGTTCCACAGGACTACATCCAGCATCTCTACGATCGTCTCCATGTGAGAATAGCAGCCTGCATTGCTGCGAAAGGTGGATATACACTGTACTAGTGCCGACATTGTGCATGCTCTGTTGCCTGTGTCTATGTGCCTGTGGTTCTGTCAGTGTGATCATGTGATGTATCTGACCCCAGGAATGTGTCAATAAAGTTTCACCTTCCTGGGACAATGAATTCATGGTGTTCTTATTTCAATTTCCAGGAGTGTATTTTGAGCAAATGAAGATTATGTTTCTGCTAACAACGTACCCCCTTTATTATTGTATATGCATTTAAATACAATATCACGCGCCAGTAGTTACATGAAAACACGCTCATTTCCGAATGCAGCGTTGTGACAAAATTTCAAATAAATCGGTGAAGAACGTTTGGAGACATACAATTTTGAACAAACGAGCATTTACATTTTTGTTTACATAAATTAAACCAAGAACTTCTATAAGTTTTCGAAAGCAAAATCAATTTTAATAAAGAAACAATCATTTGAAGGAAAATATTAAATTTTTATATTTTGTCGATGTGGAAAGCAGTGTAATTTTTACAAAACTCTATTTCAAAATTATTTACAATAATATAATATTATTTTTACTTTTGTAAATTTTGTCAGTCTCGGGAGGCGTGTTTTCTTTGTATCTGTTCACTCATGTATTCAAAAAACTATGTGCGGAAGTTAATTTGGCCAGTTGCTGGTTCTACAACAATCTGGAACTCACGCAGTAATATGTCGCTCGTCATACTCGCCCAATGACGACTTTGTCATAGATTCAAGTGGTACGGTCCCTGTCTAGACGCGAAGTTGTATGTTAGTTTTTGTGATGTGTACAGATGTGTGGCTAGCACGACTTACTGATGTTGAAAAAACAAATTTGTATTGAAAATACGTTCGGAATATTTTACGAACTTGGTGACAGGACAATAATCCTGATGAAATCTGTGTATGCTCGATGGAAGACTCTTTTTAGCTATGTGCAGAAAACTGATGCATAAATTTCATTTTTTTTTTGGCATACCTGGATAGGAAATAAAAGAA
This sequence comes from Schistocerca gregaria, assembly GCF_023897955.1. Taxonomy (NCBI): domain Eukaryota; kingdom Metazoa; phylum Arthropoda; class Insecta; order Orthoptera; family Acrididae; genus Schistocerca; species Schistocerca gregaria. The sequence continues at coordinate 504,369,829 of NC_064925.1, read as the reverse complement.
AATGTGATAAAAATGAGAATAAGTACCTTCACTAGCACTGGATAAAGCTGGACCTTTATATCATCCCCTAGACAAAATTCACAAATCCATTTACGAAATAAGATGAGTATTAAAAGTTTAGCTCGCTGCATCAACCGTTTTAGAGCTGTTTGTAACATTGTCGTTTCCCGTACTGTGCAACTGCGCATTTACATAGCTGTATGGTCAGCTGAAAAATTTCTTAAAAATTCTGTTAATTGGACATACGGTGCAGCAGCGTTAGATTGTTCACTGTATGTGATCATCTGTACCGCGCGGCGACAAAAAAGATCGTAGAATAACGTCGCGTGTGCATAAATTTGTCTGTGTTTCTTGTAACATTCGCCAAGGAAGTCTACTTTCACATATTTTGTTCTTCATGTTAGGGCTCCAAATGGTAACGCCGCATCAAGATAAAGCTGTTATGCAGCTGATAAAGTTTTACCTTCATCAACAGAGTGGGATAAACGTGCGCTCTGACCATAGGAGTGAAAGTTTCCTACGGTGGAAGAATACCGTATTATTCCATTTTCGTTGCTTTCTCATTCTTATGTTTCAGAACGAAAGGTTGCAGGTGTGATTTCCTCAAGTGGCTTGCAGCGCAAAAGTCACTTTCTGGACATGACACTAACGCCTGACAGCAGGTTCACGTTTAAAATGCAACAAACTCTTGTGAATACTTTTCGTTGCATGGAGTTCTGAAGATATCATTTTCTACGAACTGGTAGATAATCACTCAGGTTTTCTTCTGAATAGATATATTTGGGAAGCTATACGGAAACCTCGAGTTCAAGGGTTTTTACAGAATCTGGAATTTCCAGATTTATACGCGCAAATCTGAATTCATTGTTACTGATACTGGCATATATAATTTCGTATGTTTTCATATTTTAGTTTTGTTGTGTTTTGCAAGATTGTTCTCTATATCAACTTCATATATTCGCGATGCGTACTTTTGGCCCGAACAAGTCTTATTAAAACTACGAATTCCGTCAGGTTGAGAACCATATGGAGTTGATTGAAAACGGAATCCTTATTAGCATCACTTTGTTGTCTGTCGGACTGTCCGACTGGCGAGAACTCTTTTTTCTCAGGGTAGACGTTTCAAATAAAATATATGTCACATACTAAGATCTACAGCCTGTTGGTGGTGTAAATTATTTAGGCTTCTAAGTCAATGCAGTCAAAAGACACGACCATTTACGTCGCATATTTTCATGCCTGCAAACTCGTTCATCGAAACCTAGCAATTACGTCCTATTGACCTAGAATCATGAAATTTGGCAAGAAACAACGTTTAACATAACAAGTAAGGGAAAAATTCGAAACTTAATTTATAATTATATCACATCAAATAATATCTTTTGTCTTTTGTTATCCGAGTCTCTGTCAGTCGATCTGCTAGGTACACAAAAAATTTAAAGGTAAAACTTAAAATTATTCTCGAAAATCTTGGTATTCCCAGGACCGCTATCTTGCCATAATGTCTCTTGCCAGAGTCGTTATCGATTACAGGCAGAAAACGTCGAGATTCTCGATTATTGGGATGGATGAACCAACTACATGCACAATTAAGTCGGTGCTGAACCCTAAGAATGCGTGTTCTACTCGTACTTGGACAATTTTTTCTTGCTCTTCTCCTATGCCAAAAAATATTATGCTTCACAGTGCAATTTAAACAGCCATCCAAAGGAACTGCTAACTTGCCACCAGGTCGGCGTCGGAAGCTTTCTTACTGTTAACTCCTATTTGTTGCAGGGATTAGTCATATCTGATTATTTAACTATAAAACATGTGCAAAGAAATGATTCGGTGCAATAGCTTCTGTATGCTCACCTAAGGAGGGTTGTTTTTAAATTTATGTGCGATTCGGGTGACATACTAACAAAATTTCTAATACTTTGAACGGGAAAAAATACATGAGTGATGCTATTACTCTGATTAGATACAGTTGTGAGCTTTATAAATTTACGACTAATATGGGGTCATTTATGACATTTAATCTTTCACATGGTGCTTATTCAAGAACATAAAGAAACAAACGATATTAAGAATGGGATTCCCGAAAAGAAAAAAACTTTTGTACCATATACGGCTGTTGAATTGTGAGGCTATTTTTCCTTGTGTATCAAACCAAATGCAAGGTTCATAGTCTCTTATAGACACTTTGAACAACACGTCCAGCATAAAACATGAAGTGCGTCTGTAATCAGTGTGCATTGTAGCATACCGACAAAAATTTTAGTGCTATATATTAGCACGTTGTTTCTGTAGTAAGATACTGGCTGTTTAGTTCTGATGATAATTCATACAGTCGAAAAAGGTTAACTCTAAGATATCAACCAAACGCGATCATGATATTTCCCAACAACGATGTAACGAATAACATGAAACATGCTGCAAGGATTTTCTAAATCACTACTGGAAGCTGCCTGACAGATTAAAAGACTGAGACCTACATGGTCTCAAGAGAAATATAGGAAAGGTAACGTTAACTGTATTTTGTAGATGTAAAGGCAATGACCCAGACTTTTCAATGGCTAACAAAGAAATAGAATGTGATACCAGAATTAAATAGCACGGCAAGTGTAACAGATAATTTACGGAATGGAGAAGAGATTTTAAGCCGTCAGATGTATCCCCAAAAGATAATCTCGTTGTTCTTTGATACTCTGACAATATGTAAATGAAACGTAGACAAATGTTGATGAAGTGTAATATCTTCAATATTGCTGTATGTCTCAGAGGCTTGGACGCTGGAAGTTTCCACCCGAACAGGTTAATGGCTTTAGTAATTTGACGAAAAAGAGGGAAAGTTCGATCAAAAAAAATAAAATGCGTATAACAGCTTATCCATAAATTAGAAGCTGCCACGAATATCGCTCTCTCAAAAAGTTGCCAGATTCTGTACTTTAGTCGTTATGTATTGGAACGTACGTAGTGGAGCTGTGAAATATTGATACCAGCTTCTATACAATCGGCGAAACATTGACACTTCTGAATCCGAAGGAAATGCAACAGATTTTTGTGTGTGAGAATATGAGTACAATCATTCAATATGGATTCACGTTTGAGTCATCAGTTTTCTGACCGACTAATAATGTCTTGGGCCAACCTCTTCATCTCAGAATATCACTTGCACTCTAGTTCGTCAATAATTTGTTGGCTCTATTTCAATCTGTCTTCTCTTGCAGTTTTTATCTTCCACAAACACCTCTGGTACCATGGAAGTTATTGCCTGTCTTAACACATGTCCTACCACTGTCCCTTTTTCTTGTCAATATTTTCCATGTGTTCCTTTCTTCGCCGATTTTGCGAAGAACTTTCTCATCTCTTATCTTTGTCAGTCCACCACATATCAAACGCTTCAATTCTACTTTTTGCCAGTTTTCCCAGCGTCCATGATTCACTACCGTGCAATGTTGTGCTCGTAATACACACACGTGGACAGAAATAGCGAGACGAATCGCCTTTTCGTTAGGCTGATCTGCAAAGCTTTAATGTGTGCTACACAACAAAGGGGACGCAGTGCTACCAGCATATTGTCAACCCACGTGTGTCCCAAGCTGACCTTACGAAAATATACTGACATGTCGACTGGACCAACGTTAGGAGTTAACACTTCTACTATAGCACGTTAGCACGTGAAGGGAAGATAGCCAACTACATGTATCACAGGCAATAACAACAACTTTCTTCTCGATACGCTTTTTTTTTTCTTTTCATGACACGATGTGGACTTCGTAAACGAATTTTCAAATGGTCTGCAATTTTATTTTCTCTACGGCTTTTTGTGCTCTTCACGGCAGACACATTCTTTTCTACATCTCTGTCATCGTAGATTCAGTGCACAGATACAAAAATAAGACATGAGATGCTTCAGTTCGGACACATTACTCAAACATTTGTGACACGTTGAAATGAAATGATGCTTACATTAAATGGAATTCCGTGAATTAGGTGACGGGACAAAGACTGTCGACAGTTGCGGTGCAAGTTTCTTTAACAGTCGTTCTCATATGCCAAACATAAGATTACGTTCTCATATGCCAAACACAAAATTTCCTTCTCGTATGCCTAACGTAAAATATCGTTCCCATACTCCAAACATAAAGTTTTCCTGTATACCCTCATCGTCAAACGTTTAACTAAAATCGAAAACGCTAACCAGCTGAAAATAAGCTTGAATGAAGATTAGGGCCCGTCTAAGGCCCACAGCTTCCAGGACAGCGACGACTGTTTAGCGTGGCGGGTCGCTGGTGGTGATACCGTAATTCTGCAATGATATTTTGTGTAATATGACGAAAATGTTATCTCACTGTGTATGTCTTTGGAAACGATATTCTTCAAATTCTGTGAAACAGATTTATGTGTGGAATGGGCCCACAATGAGCAAACCATAATCTTTCTTTTCCTTTTTATTCCCCAGACATGTATCGCTGAAGTTTCAGCATATCGGTAGATTTTTAGCACGTTACATAATACATTGAAAATTCTTTTACTGCTTGTACACATATAAATTCAAGTTTTGAAAACAACATTTACATATTTGGAAAACAGAGAATATTTTGTATGTGGACATTGTTACTACATGACGTGAGCTTCCTGGATTTTATGCTGTTCAATGCAGTTACTTTATTTAACAGTTTTTCGTCTGCAACCGTATAAAACTACGATTAGTGTATGTGTATGTGTATGTGTGTGTGTGTGTGTGGGTGGGTGGGTGTGTATGTGTGTGTGTTTGCAATATGTTTCACTTACTTTTGCTGGTTTCCCCATTATATTCTCTGTGAAGGCCTGCACTAAGTAACTTTTTGTGCCACTGTTTACAAACAAGATTGCGGTCAGCTGGCTTAACAGTTTGATGTGTGTGTGTGTGTGTGTGTGTGTGTGTGTGTGTGTGTGTGTGTGTGTGTGTGTGTTTGTAGTTGAATCAGAGTGTTTCATTTATTTAATTATTAACACATTCAAATTTTCCAGAATGAGATTTTCACTCTGCAGTGCAGCACTCGCCCGCGAAAGGCAAAGGTCCCGAGTTCGAATGTCGGTCCGGCACACAGTTTTAATATGCCAGGAAGATGCACTTTAGTTTTTTTTATTGAATGAAAACTGTGTCAGAATTTTTATCACTTCAGTCCGATAAATTACCGCTGAAAGCTCGCCCTGTCGAATTTAAATCCAATCTGAATACCTTTCTGTAATTGAATGTGTTCCCATATCTTCAGTGAATTCGTAACAGAGATGAAATGTGCTAATCTTAGCACATTAGTAAGAGCGTTCACTTTGAATTATGCGTCGTGATTGTAAGTAGCAACGCTTGTGCCACTTCGTCGCTGTGCGTGAAGGGTGAATGGGTTGTAAATTAGTTGTACTTATAAAAATAAGTTAGTAATTAAGTGATTTGCTTAAGAAACAAAGACTGTAGGCAGGTTCAATTCTACCCGTCATCCTTCACATATCCTCAGAACCTGCGTAGACACAAATCTTCAAACATGAAAACTGTGATTCAGAAAAAAACGCTGGATACATTCCTGAATGTACCGTATATACTGGAAACTATCGCTAACAATTCCTATCATTTTTTGTAACTGTTCAAAACTCATCCACAATCTGACGTAGTTTTCTCAGTCACAAAATTATTAAGATGGCTTTCAACAACAGTTTATCATCGCGGTTGCGTTATGTATGCATCGGCTTTTCTTGCCGTCGTCTTAAGTCATTACAGTTCTCTCCCTCTTAATATTCAAGTTACAAGAAATGTCTGTATGGCCCTGAGGCCAAAGCTCGCACTGAATAAGTTACAAGAAACAATATTTCTCGATTTTCCAGAGAGCGCAACGCTCTTTTGCAATGGTCTGTAGTATGTTATCGCTGGTTGCGTGCTGTCCTGCAGCCTAAAGTTACGTAATGTTAAATGTTCTCGCATTTCCAACAAAATTCATAGTTCCCTTACACACAGAATAAAATATGAAATTAAAAATATTGGAAAAACAGATCACAGGAAAGTGGATAGCTTAGTGAATGTGAAGATTTCATTGTGCTTGTCATCTTCGCTAGATGTAATACATGCGTTTGATGTAGCAACTAAAATATTAATTTAATTGTAAGACAAACGTACTTAGCTGTAATTGATGTTAATTTCCTTTATAGATACATAATTAATATAATAACCTATCGGTCGTCATGGATTAATATTGGAACAGTAGTTCTGACTGTACCCAAACAAGAATAAACCTTCAAGGTACAGGGTGCACTGATTATTAGTTTTAGTAATAGTGAGACTAGTTTACACATGTTTTAGGAATACAAATTTTGTAATTTCTGAAAGGAAAGGGGCAGTCTTTAGCCCGTTCCGTTTAGATTATTGACATACCCACAATTGCAAATGTTGACAATGAATTGTTAACCATTGTAGCAATATCTAATTGAAACAAAATCGGTATATTATAGAAACAGTCAATGAGAATCGTACGATAGCATGTTAGAGTCCATACTAACTCATACAATTTGTATAAAGTCAAACTCAGAGCACAGATTTATGTTAGAAATATAATCTTATGTGTAAAGTCATCGAAAACATACTTCAAATGCTGATGTCCTGTTCATTACTTGTATATCTACGGGGTATTTTACAATTCATGTTACACACTTACAGAGGTTGTAGTAGGTCAAATTTTACGTAGGAACTCGTATCCGTGAACGTCATCCAACAACGCTACAGAGCGTCCAACTTACAGGCGTCGGCTCCTGTAAATGTGTGTATACCGTACACAAGGTAATTCCGTGATGATGTTACAAACTTTCAGTGACGATGGCAAAGGATAAAAGTATAAATTTGAGGTAAGGGTCTCTGTACCGGAAACGAACGGGAAGATATGGGCGAAAACGGTTGTGATACCTCTACATGTACCGGTACTGGCGCTGCTAAAATTTTAGTGTAGAAAAAAAAAAAGTGAGGTAAAGGTGGGCTCCAAACTGCATCCTTCAGAGTTATGAGATCTTGTTCAGTAGAGGAGATGTGTTTCACACTAGCGAAGATGAACAAGTGTTCATAGCTCCTCAGGTATGCATTTTAGAGTCCATTTTCTTGAACATTTTTTCTTATATTGGTCCACACTACCACCTCTGAAAGCTGCATATCCTCCATTCTTAGTGACAACAGTACTGGTACATGTATTCCACTGTGAGATGAATGAAAATGATTTCCACTTGTAGCTTGCGACTAGTTCGTATTCGAACAAGGGTCCCTTACCTCAAATTCATATATTTATCCGTCTCCATCAAGCGTGAATTTTGTAAAATCATCACGGAGTTACCCTGTACATACACACGTTTGCAGGCGCCGGCACCTACAAACACCAAAAAAAAGGTTTGCATAACCTCGGATCCGAGAGTTGCGGAATCTGTACAGGAAATTGGAATAGAGATCAACATAAACATCATTTCCGCCCTTTGTATTGCTCATGAAAACCACACATTGCATCTTGCACTATCATATAGCGATACATTCAGAGGTGGTGGTCCAAACTGCTGTACACACCGGTACCTCTAATACCCAGTAGCGCCTCCTCTTGCATTGATGCATGCCTGTATTCGTCGTGGCATACGATCCACAAGTTCATCAAGGCACTGTTGGTCCAGATTGTCCCACTCCACAACGGTGACTCGGCGTAGATATCTCTGAGTGGTTGGTGGGTCACGTCGTCCATAAACAGCCCCTTTCAATCTATCCCAGGCATGTTTGATAGGGTTCATGTCTGGAGAACATGCTGACCTCTAGTCGAGCGATGTCGTTATCCTGAAGGAAGGCATTCACAAGATATGCACGATGTGACCGGAATTATCGTCCATGAAGACGAATGCGATACGGTTGCGCTATCGGTCGGAGGATGGCATTCACGTATCGTACAGCCGTTACGGTGCCTTGAATACCACCAGCGGCGTACGTGGGCCCCACATAGCGCCACCTCAAAACAGCAGGGAACTTCCACCTTGTTGAAATCGCTGGACAGTGTGTCTAAGGCGTTCAGCCTGACCGGGCTGCCTCCTAACACGACTCCGACGATTGTCTGGTTGAAGACAAATGCGACACTCATTGGTGAAGAGAACGTGACGCCAGTCCTTAGCGGTACATTCGGCATGTTGTTGTGCCCCCTTCTGTACCGCTCTGCGTGTTGTCGTGGTTGCAAAGATGTACCTCGCTGTGGACGTCGGAAGTGAAGTTGCTCATCATGCAGCCTATTGCGCACAATCTGAGTCGTAAGACGACGTCCTATGGGTGCACGAAAAGTATTATTCAACATGGTGGCGTTGCTGTCAGGGTTCCTCCGAGCCATAATCCGTAGGTAGCGGTCATCCACTGCAGTAGTAGCCCTTGGGCGGCCTGAGCGACGCATGTCATCGATAGTTCCTGTCTCTCTGTATCTTCTCTATATCCGAACAACATCGCTTCGATTCAGTCCGAGACGCCTGGATACTTCCCTTGTTGAGAGCCCTTCCTGGCACAAAGTAACAATGCGGACGCGATAAGACCACGGTATTGACTATCTAGGTATGGTTGAACGACAGACAACACGAGCCTTGTATCTCCTTCCTGGTGGAATGACTGGAACTGATCGGCTGTCAAACCCCCTCCCTTTAATAGGCGCTGCTCATGCCTTTCGGCGGGTTTAGTGACATCTCTGAACAATCAAAGGAACAGTGTCTGTGATACAATATCCACAGTCAACGTCTGTCTTCAGAAGTTGTGGGAACCGGGATGACGCAAAACTTATTTTGATGTGTGTGTAACTTCGACGTTTTGTAGCGTCGTAGGGTGACGTTATCGGACTTGGGTTCCTATGTAAAACTTGATCAGCTACGTCCCCTCCATAACCTCTAGAAGAGTATTACATGAATTGTGGAACAACCCAGCATGTGCTTCTCAGGATACTTTTATCATCAAAAAGAAAAGCGGATGTATAATTTTAATAATACTGAAGGATACAAACATTACGACCAAACTAATGCGGTATTCCGTGTTGGTGCGTGTTGTTCTGTACTTTCGAAAAAATCTATATCATAAGGAAAGAAACATGTGCAACAGCGAACTGTGCAGGAACCAAATAATTTCGCAAATACGTGATGAGTTTCTTTTATTTTTTTCAGTAATGACAAATTTAAATTTCGTTCGTAATCAAGAAACAGAGTTTTCATTCGTGCGCCATCTGCCTCTTTGTGGTCGTATTTGAACCGACTTCATCCTAGTCGGACAGTATTGGCTGTAACATTTTTTTTTTTTTTCGAAAAACTGTGAAGTGCAGCATTCTTCACTTGGCACAGACAGTGAGTTAAACTATTTGCCTCAGAGTCGGAATGAGATCTTTGTCATATTATACTAGAGCCAGACCTACAGAACAAGAGCATTTGCGTACAGCTTTTAGGGAAAGTACTGTGAAACTAATTCAGGCTTGCCAGATGGGGATTTGAAGCACCGTATAGGGAACAAAAAGTAGAGTACAGGAATACTGCGTGTATGTATAAGGGGGGGGGGGGGGGGGGGGGGGGGGTTCAAAAAGAAACGTGCCGGCGGCATAATTACAGAAACCAGTACCTGTATGTTAGAAGTATTGACCCTGTATGTTGAGGCACTTGTCCCACTGTGACACAAGGCGGTGAATGGCTGTCTCATAAATTCCCGGGGCTGCGATGTTAACCAGTTCCGTACGTGCAGCTCTACGTCGTCGTCCGAGGTGCATCGTTTGCCCCTCAGAGCATTTTTAAGGGGACCAAAAATGGCGTAATCACAGGATAGAGGTCCGGACTGTATGAACGGTGGCCGACAACCACTCATTTGAATTTCTACAGGAGTGCCGCGACTGCGTTGGCCGTATGAGTCTTTGCACTGTCGTGGAGCAGAATGACCCCACGGGTGAGATTGGCTGGTCGTTCTGATTTGATCGCTTGGTGAAGGGCGGTCAAGGTTTGGGAGTAGCGCTGGGCATTCACTGTTGTCCCGTGCTGCTCGAAGTGAGTCAGAATGGGGCCACCTTGGTCAAAGAAGAACGTCGGCATAGGGGCTTGCGATTCACCTCGGTCGACGACGTCCAGCTGTATGTGCGGAACTGCTTAACATCGCAGCCCGGGAATTTTATGAGACAGCCATTCACCGCCTTATATCACAGTGGTACAAGTGTCTCATCAGCCAGGGTCAATACTTCTAACGTTCATGTCCTGGTTTCTGTAATTATGCCTCCGGCTTATTTTTTTTATTTTTTAACGCCCCTAATACATGCATGCAGTATTCCTGTTCCCTACCTTTTGTTCGCCTATACGGTGTTTCAAATCCCCATCCGGCAAGCCTGATTTAGTTTCACAGTATTTTCCTTAATAGCTGTACGCAAACCCTCTGTGCTCTGTAGGTCTTGCTCTAGTCTAATATGACGATCATCATTTCGTAATCATTCATGAAATGTGGCGAGATTGGACTGAATAAAGATCGGGAATTTGTACAGGCAGTGATAAATACGCAGTTGAGCGCCCCACAAACCAAACATCAAGTTCGGATTACGAAAGGATGGGCGTGCTCTTTTCAAAGAATCCAACTAAATCAGGAACAACTTAAATGTGGTTAGCCGGACGAGGGATTTGAACCGTCATCCTCACGAATGCAAGTCCAGTGCCACCTCGCTTGATGATCCTAAATATGATCTTTCATTCTGTAGTCATAGGGTACGACTTTTCTGCTTTTTGTAAAGTGCACAATCTTACCTCTGGGGAGCACGTAAATCAAATAGCTGACTGTGCATCACTTTGAAATATTATCAGGATATGATTGGGTATTTGTCCAGCTTTTTTGAGATATTACTTCATTGTAGATAATTTTATCATTTGCGAAAAGTCTGGAATTACTATCACACTGGCTCGCAGGTCATTAACATATAATATGAACAGCCATGGTCCCAATAAATTTCACTGGAGCACACCTGATAATACATCTGTCGATGATTCTCCATACAAGATCTCACGTTGCGTCCCTCGTACCAAGCAATCTTAATACAGTCTCAAGTATCGTTTAACACTCCATATGGAACGTACTTTTGTTAATGAATGTTGCTACGACATCTAATTAAATGCTTTTCAAAAGTCAAGAAACATTGCATCTACCTGATTTCCTTGACCTATTCCTTTCAGGACGTCATGGGAGAATGCAGGAGCTGGGTTTCGAATGACCGATGTTTTTAACTCCCCCCCCCCCCCCTCCAATTCCTAATCAGCCTACTGAAGTGCGATATGATTGACCGAGATCGCGTATGCCTTACAGCGAGTAAGGCTGTTTTACTGAAACAAGATAATATCGGTTAGTAGTAGAAAAGTGCACAACAGGCCATTGTGACGGAAGAATCTATTCCAAACCTAATCTAAATACTGATAATAATTTTGAAATGGATGGAATTTAGCGCAATCGCTCACGAATCACACAGGGGGGAAAATCGTACCACATAATATTCATTACAAAAAATACTGATTACCGAAAATGATAATTAAATGGTCGCCAGCCTACTAGGGCAATGAATATACAGAATCCTCAGAAAAACAATGGCAAAGAAAATTAAGCAGATAATTAGTGACGTAATGCAAAATTTGGAAAAAGGCAAGCAATGTACTTTTAATTGTAGAAAGAAGGAATTGAATTTCCTTTAAGCAAATGAGCAAGTGATTTTACTTTAAACATAAGAACAAAAAAGTACATACCAAGCCAGCAGAAGCCATTCGCTAAGCTAAATACAGAATAAATGAAACTGCACACCCTTAATTTGTGCTACATCTGTAGTTATTAGTTTTTCCAGTGAAATACTACGTTACTGTAAGTGGGTGAAGGTAGTATTCAAAATTGCAAACCTTCCAGGCCTCTGTTATGCAATACAAGAACGAACTGTTACTGAGGCAGCAATATTTAGACTGAAAATTAGCAAACAAATAAAACTGGCACTTGATAGTCAATCAGTTTTCATATTTTGACAACACTCGGCGATTGCATGGAAAGGAAAGACGCCACATATCTGTTATTAACGTCTGAGAACAATGGCAATATAGGTTCCCTACGAGTTTTAACTATTGCAGATTATTATGCAAGGAAGTTAGTCAAAGTTTGTGAAGGAAATGCCGCTGAGTAATGCCTGTATAATACTAGCTATATGCACTGCCAGTTAACAGTCTTCCGAAATTGTAGATGTGTGGACGACGAAGAATGTAGCAGACGACAGTGCTGAGCTGCTGCAGTTGCTGTTGCTTGTTGAGAACCACGAGTCGCCTCCAGAGCCATGGATCATTATGGGACAAGCAATAGTTAGAACTGCAGCTTCCTCCGCCTGTTCACCCCCAACTTGCTCTCGATGCTCGCGGGTTAACGAATCAGGCGCGTCTGCATTGGCGCCATCATAGCTGCACACCGTGTCTGCCCAACAAACACTTCCGCACTCTTTTATCACTCAAGCTGCTCTCCTTCCTCTCTGCTAGCAGTGCGATAGAGACTCTCCATACGCAAAGACAGACAATGGCACAGTTACTTCCATTTCGTCGGTGCTATTGATGCGTTTAAATAAAGTTCCCTTGCTATTACCCAGCAACTTACAATATTTATATTATAATTACAATCAGTTATATACATCCACAAATAAATACACTGTTACATCCATTACATATCAAATATGTATAATAAACCTTACAGATTTAGAATTAGAAGTACAGTGCACGTTATCAACGGATAATTAAACGGCTCATAATTTTGAATGGTGTAGAACGTGTTTTATCTGCATTTTCGATGTTATATGTTTTCGATATCCATGCTGGTTGACGTGGAGTAGGTCATTCTGTTCGATATATCCCATTACGTTTGCACTCTGAATATGTTCTAAAATTCTGCTACAGATGGACGTAAATGAGATTGTACGGTACTCTAGTGGAACACCTCTGCTATCCTTCTTGTATGCGCGTGTGACGTGCTTTACTCCCAGCACTGGGCACTTTTTTTTTCAAATTCCTTCAGGGTACGTGTTTTTACTGTCCATTGCTTTATCAGCGCCAAATCATTCCTGAAGACAGAAATTAAGGATATCTCTGGCGTGTCACGCAGCTTCATATTTTGAGTAATTTTGAAAGTGCAAGCAATTTGTTCTGCAAACATGCTTCTTGTGTGAAATTAAATACACTACCGCTGTTGTCAGTTCGCAAAACACCTGACGGAATATCAGTATTTTGGAAATATAGTCAGGAAGGTCAAGAATTATGTCACGGAAAACACCAGTATTGCAAGTGGCATGGAAAACAAATAAAAATAACAAAAAATTTAAAAAGCTGATAACTGAAGTTCGAACGACAAACACTCGGCATATCTGTGCAATACATAATTTCATTTAATTATAGTTAATAATGCAAATAGAAATGAAGTTCTTGGTAGTGTACTACATGGAAGAATATCGCACCATTCAGAGATCTACATTTCTCCTATGCATTGATGTTCATGTACCATAATATCAGTAAGAACAAAGTAATCATGCTATGGCGATAAAAAGCTACGTCAAGAAAAGAATTTCTGGACGTACTCATATTCAGGCAAGTTGCCATTTAGTGAACTGACCGTTATTTCTGTAACGACTGTATGGCTTGAAGGCGACCGCGGAGTGTATTTGAAACAGGACGCCTACTGTAAAGAAAGTGTAGCGATATTACACTATCAAGTTCCGTATGTTACTGGTATGGCGGTTTCCAAAATTTAACAACGTTAAATTTCACGAAGACAAATACACATACTCGGGTAAAACAGTAGCGGAAAACACAGCAGACAAATTCCCTCATTCAGAAATCACTCAACATCTCCAAGGCGGTTCAAAAAATGCAGTAACTAGTCCTACTCGAGAAAACGTTAATTCAGGAAATAAATGAGATACCCTAAGTTAGTAATGCACATCTTTAAAAAGGACTGACACATATTCCTACAGGAATTGGTTGAAACTAAATGAAGTTCCTACAATTACGTGTTCGGAAACGAATACCTGTTGAGATATGGATGGTTTTAATAGTCACGAGTAACGATAGTACGTACGAGGGTAAGTCAAATCAAAACTTTAAATTTGTAATAACAAATCGAAATTTCGCGCCGTTATCCTGCAAGTCGGTAAGCGTGGTACAAACAGCGTGCAGAATGGCCTGTAGGTGGCAGCATAGTGCAGATGCACACATACCGTCGCAGCATCAGTATAAAGATGGCCGCCGCACTTGTGACTTGCACGAGGGAAGATCAGTGTTCTGTTATTCGGTTTCTGTGTTGTGAAGGTGCGAAACCTATTGAAATACATTGGCGAATGAAGGTTCAGTACGGTGATGCATGTTTGTCACAGCAGCAAGTCTACGAATGGAGTAGGAAGTTCGCAAATGGTGTGACATCAGTGGAAGATGCTCCTCGTCCAGGTCAGGAACAACGAGTTGTGACTCCACAAAACATTGCAGCAGTTGAAGCCATAGTGAAGGAAAACCGCCGAGTGACACTGAATGACATTGCAACATGTTTGCAGATTAGTCACGGGTCAGCACACCACATTGTGCATTATGCGCTCCAGTTTCACAAAGTGTCTGTAAGATGGGTGCCACGGCAGCTGATTCCTGACATGAGAGAATGACGTGTTGATGCTTGTGAAGAACTTCTTCAGCGCTTTGAACGAGAAGGTGATGGCTTCCTTGCAAGAATCGTTACTGTGGACGAAACCTGGGCTCACTTCCACCAACCGGAAACGAAGAGAGCGAGCAAGGAATGACGCCATTCCTCATCACCAAAACCAAAGAAGTTTCGAACAGAACCATCAGCAGAAAGGTTATGCTCACTCTCTTTTGGGACGAAAAAGGCGTCACTTTGAAGCATTACATGCCTAGAGAGACCACTGTCACCAGTGCATCATACACAGATCTCCTAAAAAATCATCTGCGGCCTGCAATCAAATCAAAGCGACTTAGAATGCTGTCAGCAGGTGTCGTTTTGAAACATGACAACACAAGGCCCCACACTGCCCGTACAACAGTTGCAACATTCACAGACATGCGTTTTGAGTGTCTTCCTCATCCACCATACTCACCCCAAGTGATTTCCATATGTTTGGACCACTCAAAGACGCAATGGGAGGAAAGAAGTTGCGTTCTGGTGAAGAGGTACGCCACGCGGCGGTGCATGAGTGGTTGCGCAGACTACCAAAAGATTTTTTTTCTAAAGGAAAAGTGATACAGCTTTGTACCACTTCTGCACAATAAATAATATTTAAAAAAATATTTAAAGTTTTCATTTGACTCACCCTCGTATTTACAGATAAGGTAGGATTCATACGAGATGATCATCTGAATTTAAGGATGCGGTTCATCTTCTTATCTCCATTGTTTCCTAGGCCGACCTACGTCCTTTACCCCTTTGGGTATCTAGTGCAAAATTTTTTAAGGATTTCTGCCTTGCTTTCTGTTTATATGTTCCTTCCCTTCCTGATCATATGTGTCGATTAGCCGGCCAGTGTGGCCGAGCGGTTCTAGGCGCTCGAGTCTGGAACCGCGCGACCGCTACGGTCGCAGGTTCGAATCCTGCCTCGGGCATGCATGTGTGTGTGATGTCCTTAGGTTAGTTAGGTTTAAGTAGTTCTAAGTTCTAGGGGACTGATGACCTCAGACGTTTAAGTCCCATACTGCTCAGAGCGATGATGGCGTGCACGCAACTCCAAGCACTTCTGCTCTGACTATCCTTGCTGTATCTCGCACTCCGCGCAACGATTAGCCCAGGCGGAACAGAGAGAATAAGTAATAAGGCAGTCAGGTAGTGTTATTGTTCACAACAGGTGGCATAGTATAACGTAGTGAAACAGTAGGCCTTTAGCTGAACATTGTCATCTTAAGAGTCTACTGATTTTAAATTACTGATAGCCGCTCATTCAATTAGTGTCTTTATATGCGTATGTTTGAACAGCAGATCATATCAGTATTTCTAGTTAAATAAATCTACGTGTCGTACTGAAATCCTCTATTATTTCAAGACCAATCTTATCTAATGCACTAAGCAATTTCTTCACCAAATTTCGCATAATATTTATTGATTTTGTATTAAGTTATCACAAGGTCCCAAGTCGAGACCCGCTGCCAGGGCCGCTTCAGATTAGTTACAGTAGTCTTCCATACAGTCAGTTCCACACGAAAGTGTACGCTATAATGTTAAATGTAACGTCTGTAGCGACATCTCTGGCAGTGGTCTCGAATCTGTACTCAATGCGCTTTTGCACAGTGTGTAGATAAACAATGTTGGAGTTCTTCTAATAATTTCCGGGTATGCAGCCGGATCCCGTCGACATTCTGCCACGATATTTCGGCCCAGAGACGTCCGGCCATCATCAGGTGAGTACACACCTGATGATGGCCGGACGTCTCTGGGCCGAAATATCGTGGCAGAATGTCGACGGGATCCGGCTGCATACCCGGAAATTATTAGAAGAACAAATACGCCGGGAAAATTTCAGAAGTCACAATGTTGGAGTTGAAGGTTTTCTTTTTTCGGTTGCAGTTTTGGCTACTTGCATTTACTTACTGCCAATTTAAACGCTGGAGAAATGTGAAATAGTTATCAAAAATGTCTTCTGAGGTCCGTTAAGAAGCTATTTGGTTCGAACGAGGCAAACTGGGTTTTTCAAAAGGATAACATCGCAGCCGTCTCTGTACAGCGTGGAAGCGATACAGTGGGGCGTCCCCGATGGATTGGCCTTCAATGTCTCCGGTTCCCAATCCAATTGAAAATGTTACGTCGTATATTAAGATGAATCTTGAAGGAAAGCCAATATATACTTTGAAGCAGCTGTCATATAAAATCAGGATGGTATGGAGACCATAACTAGAGAACATGCAGAAAATTTCGTGAAAAGCATGCTAAAAAGGTGCCAAGCTATAATTGATTATGGTGGCGATTGGATTCACTATTAGATAGTTGCGAAATTACTAATAACATGTATTTTCATGTAAACATATACACTACTCGCCATTAAAATTGCAACACCACGAAGATGACGTGCTACAGATGCGAAATTTAACCGACAGGAAGAAGATGAAGTGATATGCAAATGATTAGCTTTTCAGAGCATTCACACAAAGTTGGCACCGGTGGCGACACCTACAACGGCTGACATGAGGAAAGTTTCCAACCGATTTCTCATAGACAAAACAGCAATTCACCGGCGTTTCCTGATCAAATGTTGTTGTGATGCCTCGTGTAAGGAGGAGAAATGCGTCATACACAAAACAGCAGTTCACTGGCATACACAAAACAGCAGTTCACCGGCGTTGCCTGGTGAAACGTTGTTGTGATGCCTCGTGTAAGGAGGAGAAATGCGTATCATCACGTCTCCGACTTTAATAAAGGTCGGATTGTAGCCTATCGCGATTGTGGTTTATCGTATTGCGACATTGCTGCTCGCGTTGGTCGAGATCCAATGTCTGTTAGCAGAATATGGAATCGGTGGGTTCATGAGGGTAATACGGAACGCCGTGCTGGATCCCAACGGCCTCGCATCACTAGCAGTCGAGATAACAGGAATCTTATCCGCATGGCTGTAACAGATCGTGCAGCCACGTCTCGATCCCTGAGTCAAAAAATGGGCACGTTTGCAAGACAACAACCATCTGCACGAACAGATCGACGACGTTTTGCAGCAACATGGACTATCTGCTCGTAGACCATGGCTACGGTTACCCTTGATGTTGCATCACAGACAGGAGCGCGTGCGATGATGTACTCAACAACGAACCTGGATGCACGAATGGCAAAACGTTATTTTCTCCGATGAATCGAGGTTCTGTTTACAACATCATGATGGTCGCATTCGTGTTTGGCGACATCGCGGTGAACGCACATTGGAAGCGTGTATTCGTTATCGCCATACTAGCGATCACCCTATGTGATGGTATGGGGTGCCATTGATTACACGTCTCGGTCACCTGTTGTTCGCATTGACGGCACATTGAACAGTGGACGTTACATTTCATATTTGTTACTATCCGTGGCTCTACCCTTCATTCGATCCCTTCAAAACCCTACATTTCAGCAGGATGATGCACGACCGCATGTTGCAGGTTCTGTAAGAGCCTTTCTGGATACAGAAAATGTTCGACTGCTGTCCTGGCTAACACATTCTCCAGATCTCTCACCAACTGAAAACGTCTGGTCAATGGTAGCCGAGCAACTGGCTCGTCACAATACGCCAGTCACCACTCTTGATGAACTGCGGTATCGTGTTGAAGCTGCATGGGGAGCTGTACCTGTACACGCCATCCTAGCTCTGTTTGACTCAAATCCCAGTCGTATCAAGGCGATTATTACGCCCAGAGGGGGTTGTTCTGGGTACTGATTTCTCAGGATCTATGCACCTAATTGCGTGAAAATGTAATCACATGTCAGTTTTAGCATAATATTTGTCCAATGAATACCCGTTTCTCATCTGCATTTCTTCTTGGTGTAGCAATTGTAATGGGCAGTAGTGTATTTATAATAGTGTGTTTTATTTCATACAGATAACGTCGTGCACTTTCTAGTGGAACTGTCTGTAATCCGTTGCATAGATATCAAACCACGGCTTCTTGAGCGTGATGTTGTATTAAGGAGGAACTCCGATACAGAATTTAAAATCAGACAGTGCTACACTGCCACAATATTGGGCATTTTTGCAAATTGCCAGGTGTGGGAAGCCTCACTGAATCCTATGGGTTGTCTGGTGTCTCCTCCAGCAGGGTTGCTCTGCCATCCAAGTGCTCTAAGGCACTTACTTTCGCACAGTTGGATGTGCTAAGGGAACCAGGAAGTGAAAATCCGTCGTAATAGCGAACTTTTTATTAGCGTTAAGTTATGGTGCAATCCTTCCTAAACAAGAATATGTATGGTTTTTGTATAGTTTGTAGGGAAGAGCATTTTCTTAACACCGACACCCCCCCCCCCCCCCCCCCCCACGCTTTTGTCAGTTCAGCTACGTTTACCCCGTGGAAGCAGACAAGTTGGTCATGTCGAAGTTAAGCAAGTGTAGGTTACACCTGAACATCACTCCAGCTTTCTGTTTACGTTTTATTCGTCAAAATGATTTGAATGGGACGCTTAATTTCAAAAAATAATTTCATTTTATCCGTATAGATTGTAAGTTGGGGCAGAGTGATATGGAGAAATACTGACAAGTGTTTGAAGACGGTGAGTATGTCACTTGTCGAAACGTCGCAGTTTGAAACCAGAAGATGATGAGTACGTAATCGTCGAAACATCGCAGTTTGAATGACACCGCCACCCACCTGGAAGGATGAGAACTCTTCACTAAATACTGACAATTTAGAAGAAATGAGAAAATACTCGTGTGCCATCTTCTTTGACAGGCATGCTATAGGCCATAACCCCTGCCATTCTCTCTGTGCAGAGAACTAGTATAACTGATGATGTACACAGACACAACCATCTCCAACCAATGTCAATATGAGATGATGTAAAACATATCAATAGAGACTGTGATATCTATATAAAGGGTGGCGCAAAAGAAAACATTGATTTGACTTGCGTAGTATCAATGGTGGGAATGGAATGGCGGTGTGGGGGACCTGTTGCTTTGTAGGTCAGAGCGTCCAGTTTCAGTAACAATATGATGCAGTGGACCGTGTATCACTGCATTTTCGCTTTGAACATTTCTCCAAAAGTAATGACTCTGCGACCACAGTTCAACGGCTTTTCCGCACACACTTCCGCGCAATGTTTTGACACGTGGTCGGAACACGATATTGCGTTGGGTTGTCTCTTTTCACACAACTGGGTCAGTCATGAAGCACACGCAGCCCTTGTATGGTGCGAACTCAAGCAAATGTCGACAGAGTGAGAGCATCTTGTCTTCAAAGCCCTCTCCGCTCCACTAGGTGGCGCGCTCAAACTCTGGGCTTATCTCGTCGCTCGCTGCAGCACATCCTGAAGGATGGGTTACATTTTCATCCTTACAAAATTATGATCGTCCAGAAGGTTCACGACCGTGATTATGATAAAATCATTACCTGAGAGAATGTTTGATGTTCGTGCTGCTGCTGATGTGCTGATGATGAGCGTTGAAGCGGACTTTAGATTAGACGCTTATGTAGCAAACAAAACTATCACTGTCGGACAGCAGATAATCCCCAATAAGTGCATCAAAAACCACTATACAGTGCAAGAATGACAAGTCAGTGTGGAGTGTCCAAAGTGGGAATCATTGCTAAAGTACCGTGGTACCAAGTCAAGCTACGTTATTTAGCTGAGGAACAGCCCAGGCCCCACTTCGTGGAAAGAGATCGGTTAACCGCGGACGCCACGTTGGAACTCTCACCTTAGTAAGATTAATAATAAAGCTATAGATACAATCCTGTTTGTAGATTATCAAATAATCATAGCAGAAACAGGAGATCATTTACAGAGAGCAATTTGATTCTTGCACGAGGTATCAAATGATTCTAATATGACAATATCTAAAGATCAATCTGAGATAATGATATTCGATGGTAAGGAGCATTTAAGAGCAAAAATCATAATTGAAGATAAGCCGCTAGAACTAACAAATACTTTTAACATCTGGAATGTGAGATCTCTTATATCACATACAATGACCGAGAATTTGAACTGCACAAATTTTCAACAGTTTGTTGATACTATAAATCGCGCTCTCATCACAAAAGCTGGAAAGTAGATAGCACTAATTTTTTTTTTTACATTGTTGGCAGTACCAGCTCTAATGTATGGGTCAGAGGCTTGGGCTCTAACCCCCAGTCAAAGAAGGAGCATTGAGTCAGTAAGGATGAGACTCCTCTAGCTGATTACAAACTCAGAAATCGTATAAAAAATAATGAAATAAGGAATGAACTGGATATCAGAAGCATACTTCAGAAAACAGGGGAGTACAGAAAAAAATGGAATGAAAACATTCAAAGGTGGTCAAAAGAATAATACCTAGATATTATAAAAATATACAATAAGGTGTAAAAAGTTGTGGGGTACCTCCTAATATCGTGTCGGACCTCATTTTGCCTGCGCATTGCAGCAACTCGAAGTGTCATGGGCTGAACAAGTCGTTGACAGTCCCCTGCAGAAATAAGAAATATTGCTGCATCTATAGCCGTCCATAATTGCTCCAGTGTTGCCAGTGCAGTTTTGTGCACGAATTGACGTCTCGTTTATGTCCCATAAATGTCCGATGGGATTCATGCTCGGCAATCTGGGTGCCAAAGCGTCCGCTCGAATTGTCCAGAGTGCTCTTGAAACACGTCGCGAGCGATTGTGGACCTGTGACAGTTTGGGAACATGAAGACCATGAATGGCCGCAAACGGTCTCCAAGTAGCCATGCATCAATATTTCTAGACAACGATCGATTCAGTTGGACCAGAGTACATAAATGCAGCTCACCACCAACTTGCACAGTGCCTTGTTGACAACCTGGATCCATGGTTTCGTGAGGTCTACGCCGCACTCGAACGACACCATCAGCTCTTGTCAATTGAAATCGTCACAAGTCTGACTAGCCACGGTTTTCCAGTCGTCTGGGTTCAAAATGGTTCAAATGGCTCTGAGCACAATGGCACTTAACATCTGAGGTCATTAGTCCCCTAGAACGTAGAACTACTTAAACCTAACTAACCTAAGGACATCACACACATCCATGCCCGAGGCAGGATTCGAACCTGCGACCGTAGCAGTCGCGTGGTTCCAGACTCAAGCGCCTAGGACCGCTCGGCCACACTGGCCGGCTAATCGACACATATGATCAGGAAGGGAAGGAACATAGAAACAGAAAGCAAGGCAGATATCCTTAAAAAAAATTTTGCACTAGATACCCAAAGGTGTAAAGGACGTAGGTCGGCCTAGGAAACAATGGAGATAAGAAGATCAGGTATTGCCTGAAATTCGGTATTCAAGGCACCCTCTTGACACTGTGAATCTCAGACTATTGAATTCCCTAACGATTTCCAGAATGGAATGTCCCATGTGTCTGGCTCCAACATCCCTTCCGCGTTCAAAGTCTTTTAATTTCAGTCGTGCTGTCACAATGACGTCGGAAACCTTCTCGCAACAATCATCTGAGTACAAATGAAGCTTTGTCAGTACGCTGTCCTTTTATATACTGTGTACGTGATACTATCGCCATATGTGTATGTGTATATCGCTGTCCGATGACTTTTGTCACCTCAGTGTACACCTCAGATGAGTGTTGAGGCCTGCCGGGGTGGCCGAGAGGTTGCAGGCGCTTCAGTTTGGAACCGCGAGACCGCAACGGTCGCCAGTTCGAATCCTGCAACGGGCATGGATGTGTGTGATGTCCTTAGATTAGGTTTAAGTAGTTCTAAGTTCTAGGGGATTGATGACCTCAGAAGTTAAGTCCCATAGTGCTCAGAGCCATTTGAACCATTTGAGTGATTGGTTTCCTAAGAAGTGATGGAAAGATCAGCTGCAGTCTACTTGAAATTGGAACAGGCTAGGTTGCGTAAATCATATCTGGATATGATTAGCATGACTTTCCTGTGAATTTCTACTGTGATAACAGAGCTAGTGTCATATAAGCAATACGCTTTACAAAACGTATGCCAACTTAACTTATACCCTTTTCAGATTTTATTTGATTGGAGCAAATAGTTTGTGAGAAATGTGTACCAACGTTATCATGGGAAACAATCGATCGTGACCCGTTAAGACGCAATGATGGAAGTGTCCAATGAACTAGGTGGTACACAAGCAGGTCAGAATTTCACAACGACGTGAACTGCCGTATATTTCGGCAGATAAGACGATAGTTGATGCATAAAAAAAGGCACCCAAAATCGTGGCTGTCTTACACGACAGAAAAGAAACAACAGATTAAAAATAGTATAAATCAAAACCATTGTGCATAAAATAAAATAAATCAGTCACCAGTGCATTTAAGAGGCTGCTAAATCCTCACAATCATCATCTAAGGAAAGCAGCTCCTCAAGTGCATCCTCACTTATGTTGTTGAGAAACTCGTCATATGGCTCCCATTCCGGACCTTGTGAACTGATTTCCACTTCGTCATCAGTTTCACATAACAAACCGTCCTCTGTGAGACTCACAGCATTGGAAATCCCACACTTCTTGAAAAATATGACCACTCTTTCCACTTTCATTTTTTCCATGATGTGATAGCGAAATCACACAAAACAAGCGATGCAGCTCGCATAGCTCCACCAATCGTATACGACGTTTCGCCACTCATCACCCAATTGTTCCATTGTTCACACATGTGGTCTTTGCATGGTTTATTCAGAGCGACGTCGAAGTCAAACCACCCGGTATCGCAGCAATCTTAGAACAGTATTGCTTCGTGCCATTCATTTTTGGCATTTCAGTTATGTGACTACGATTCATATCCCACACGAACAAACCTGGTTGATTTCGTAGAACACCTCGTTACCTGTAGCACTCATTTTCCATCCACAATTTTACACCATTCTAGCTCATCCTTCCCTTTTCGTGGAAACATTCGAAAATTCCTGGTAGAAACTTTAGTTTAGGAATGATTATCCGCTTGAAAATGACCATAGGTTTTAACTTTGTTCCATCTGCCAAGCACGTTAATAGTGCTGTAAACCTGCTCTTTCTTCATGGCCTGTACTTCTGACTTGGCAGGTTTTACGCCTTTTGTTCCCACAGTTCTTGTGTTTATCATATCGAAGCTCAACGGTGTTTCATCGATATTTCCAACATGAGACAGTGGAAAATTGTGTTTTCCCCTCATTTGAAAAACAAACTTATGAAAACCCGTAACTTTATGGTCAAGCTCATACAGGAAATTTCTGCGCAATTTTTGTTTCCTTCCATATTATCAGAAGAAACTATTGCACCAACGTTCTGTTGCTTTGAATTCTTTGCCGTACTCTGGATTAGTTCGTGTCCACTTTAGTGCATAAATGCGAAACATAGTACACGCAACTACATAATAATTCTGCTTCTGTTCTTGTACCCATTCTGCGACGCATATTTTCTAAATCTGGCTAGCAAGCTATTCCTCTTCTCATAGAACATTTTTCCATTGACGTTTTTTAGTAGTATCTTCATTCTTTCGCCAATCTCATACCATCTCTGTTACACCGAAAAGCCTTGCTGCGTTACTGTTGTTCAGTTCTTTACTCTGTTTTATGACTTTTAACTTGAATCTTGTTTCGTATTTCCTGATTTTTGTTCGTTCAATCATTAGGCACACACTTTACAAATTTTTCGCAGATTAACTTACTGTATAAACTGTCTGAACACACAAAACAACCTGCAACAATACTTGTCAGCTGTTCAGATGAGTTCGTTATTCGGCACGTGATTCTACAGGCAAAATTGTAACAGTGCTGGAGGCTTTTGCTTTATGACGTGTGCAACCGTACTAATTGTTTACCGAACGAGTTGGAGCAGTGGTTAACACACTGGACTTGCATTCGGGAGAACGCTGGTTCAAACTAGCGTCTGGACATCCTGAATTGGGTTTTCCGCGATTTCCCTAAATCTCTCCAGGCAAATGCCGGGATGGTTCCTTTGCAAGGAGACGGCAGATTTCCTTCCCTAATCCAAGCTTGTGGTCCGTCTCGCTTTCGCCGACGGGACGTTAAACACAAATCTCCTCCTGCTTCACCAATTGTTAAGTAGTACAGAGAGGGTATTTCCGCAAAACTGAAGAGCCAATACGATGCTTTTATAGTCAACGCCATTACCCTAATCAGAGCGCGTATTATTATCTAGATGTTCTAAACTAAATTTACGCGCCGTTGATAGTTTGATGATCGTCTTATACAACGGGTAAACGGTAATACAACAAAACATTGACGAAAATTTATACTTCGTCTTATCTGCAGGTCGGTTTATCCATCGATATATAGGGTGGTCCATTGATAGTGACCGGGCCAAATACCACACGAAATGAGCATCAAACGAAAAAACTACAAAGAACGAAACTTGTCTAGCTTGAAGGAAGAAACCAGATTGCGTTATGGTTGGCCCGCTAGATGGCGCTGCCATCGGTCGAACGGATATAAACTGCGTTTTTTTTTTAATAGGAACCCCCATTTTTTATTACATATTCATGTAGTACGTAAAGAAATATGGATGTTTTAGTTGGACCACTTTTTTCGCTTTGTGATAGAATTCGCTGTAATAGTTTCAAACGTATAATTACGTGGTATCACGTAACATTCCGCCAGTGCGGAGGTATTTGCTTCGTGATACATTACCAGTTTACCAATTGCGTAAGAGGTCGATATCGTGTTGATGCATTGCTATTGTGATCAAAATGCCCAACGGGCGTGTGCTATGTATGCCGTTCGGTATACTGGACGGCATCATCCAAGTGTCCGGACCGTTCGCCTGGTAGTTACGTTATTTAAGGAAACAGGAAGTGTTCAGCCACATGTGAAACGTCACCCACGACCTGCAACAAATGATGATGCTTAAGCAGGTGTTTTAACTGCTGTCGCGGCTAATCCGCCATCAGTAACACACAAATTGCGCGAGAATCGGGAATCTCTAAAACGTCGGTGTTGAGAATGCTACATCAACATTGATTGCACCCGTACTAAATTCCCATGCACCAGGAATTGCATGGTGACGACTTTGAACGTCATGTACAATTCTGCCACTGGGACGATGATAGTTTTTTTGCACGCGTTCTATTTAGCGACGAAGCGTCATTCACCAACAGCGGTAACGTAAACCGGCAAAATATGCAATATTGGGCAACGGAAAATCCACGATGGCTGCGATAAGTAGAACATCAGCGACCTTGGCGGGTTAATGTATGGTGCGGCATTATGGGAGGAAGACTAATTGGCCCCCAATTTTATCGATGGCAATCTAAATGGTGCAATGTATGCTGACTTCCTACGTAATGTTCTACCGATGTTACTACAAGATGTTTCACTGTATGACAGAATGGCGATGTACTTCCAACAGGATGGATATGCACATAGCTCGCTTGCAGTTGAAGTGGTATTCAATAGCATATTTCATGACATGTGGATTGGTCGTCGAAGCACCTTTACCGGATCTGACGTCCCTGGATTTCTTTCTGTGGTGATCCACCGACAACGCCTGACAACATGCGTAAGCGTATTGTCACTGCATTTGCGAACATTACGGAAGGCGAACTACTAGCTGATGAGAGGAATGTCGTTACACGTATTGCCAACTGCATTGAGGATGACGGACATCGTTCCGAGCATTTATTGCATTAACGTGGTATTTACAGGTAATCACGCTGTAACAGCATGCTTTCTCAGAAATGATAAGTTCACAAAGGTACGCTGGAGAATGAATTGCCCAGGGCAGTCGTGGAACATTTTCTGTATCCAGAAAGGCTCGTACAGGACCTGCGACATGCGTCGTGCATTATCCTGCTGAAATGTAGGGTTTTATAGGGTTCCAATCAATGGTAGAGCCACGGGACGTAACAAATATGAAATGTAACGTCCACTGTTCAAAGTGCCGTCAATGCGAACAAGAGGTGACCGAGACGTGTAACCAGTGGCACCCCATACCATCACGCCGGGTGATACGCCAGTATGGCGATGACGAATACACGCTTCCAATGTGCGTTCACCGCGATGTCGCCAAACACGGTTGCGTCCATCATGATACTGTAAACAGAACCTGGATTCATTCGAAAAAATGATGTTTTCCCATTCGTGCACCCAGGTTCGTCGTTAAGTACACCATTGCAGGCGCTCCTGTCTGTGATGCAGCGTCAAGGGTAACCGCAGCCACGGTCACCGAGCTGATAGTCCATGCTGCTGCAAAAGTCGTCGAACTATTGGTGCAGATGGTTGTTGTCTTGCAAACGTCCCCATATGTTGACTCAGGGATCGAAACATGGCTGCACGATCCGTTACAGCCATACGGATAAGATGCCTGTCAACTCGACTGCTAGTGCCGTTGGGATCCAGCACGGCGTTCCGTATTACCCTCCTGAACCCACGATTCCATATTCTGCCAAGTCATTGGATCTCGATCACCGCGAGCAGCAACGTCGCGATACGATAAACAGCAATCGCGATAGGCTACAATCCGACCTTTGTCAAAGTCGGAAACGTGATGGTACGCATTTCTCCTCCTTACACGAGGCATCGCAACAACGATTCACCAGGCAACGCCGGTCATCTGCTGTTTGTGTATGAGAAATCGGTTGGAAACTTTCCTCATGTCAGCACGTTGCAGGTGTCACCACCGGCGCCAACCTTGTGTGAATGCTCTGAAAAGCTAATCATTTGCATATCACAGAATCTTCTTCCTGTCGGTTAAATTTCGCGTCTGTATCACGTCATCTTTGTGGTGTAGCAATTGTAATGGCCAGTAGTGTATACGGTAAACGCATGCCGACTTTGAGACAGAGAGAGAGTTCGGAAGGGGAAGCAGGTGTAAGAGGGAGGAGAAAGAAGGAGAGACAGAACGTTTTTTGTATTTTTCTAGGGAAATTGCTGCCACAGCAAGTGGTCAAAGACGTAGCACTTACAGGTGGGGCAGCGAGGTGCCGGTGCTGCCTGGAGGATAGCGAGACGAGTTTTTGAGCGCGGCGGGCTAAGACGGAGCGTCGGTAAGGCACCGAGGCTTCGGTTTGCCTGGGGCGGTCCGCTTCGCCCGACCACGGCCGCCGCCCCCGCCGCCTCCTCAGAACAGGTGCGGCCGAGCGCCGCCGCCGGCCAAGTAGTACACACTAGACTGCTTCCCTCCTCTGCGTTGCAAATTAATTTTCCACGCCAGTGCATCCATCCAAGACTCGGCAGCGCCGGCCTCCTCCGATCCGCGGCGGGAAACGAAGAACGGGTCGGCTGCGGCTACAGCAGGGAGAAAGATACCGCTCCGGCCCCGGGGCGCCGCGCTGGGGCTCCGTGTGTAGCTCGCAGAACGGCTACAAAAAGCGAAGAAGTTAGCGGCCCGCCTCGGCGAAAGCAGGCTTCCTTCCTCGCATAACAATCGTGGGAGAACGGCGGCACCACACCTGCGCGAGTTGCGGAACTCAACTGCTTCGTATCTCTGCTCCACCCGAAGATATATTCCATTCTTTAAAGTCCCGCTCTCGCGTATACATACCAAAAGTGGTGTTAACAAGTTGTTTTAAGGAAATCTTTCCTGGTACTTTATTCTCTTATCTTCCCCGTGCTCTCTTGCAATTAAAATACGCTGCCACTTTATACGAGAAGCCTCCCAGGAAATCTGCGAACTTTTTTACACTCAATGGTGATAGGGTTGCTTTCATCATCATATTTAAAAATTCATTTTACGTACCATTAAGCGCTCCGGAATAGCCCCATCATCTGATCCGTTGCACGAAACATACACTACTGGCCATTAAAATTGCTACACCACGAGGATGACGTGCCACAGACGCGAAATTTAACCGACTGGAAGAACATGCTGTTGTTGTTGTTGTTGTTGTTGTTGTTGTTGTTGTCTTCAGTCCTGAGACTGGTTTGATGCAGCTCTCCATGCTACTCTATCCTGTGCAAGCTTCTTCATCTCCCAGTACCTACTGCAACCTACATCCTTCTGAATCTGCTTAGTGTACTCATCTCTTGGTCTCCCTCTACGATTTTTACCCTCCACGCTGCCCTCCAATGCTAAATTTGTGATCCCTTGATGCCTCAAAACATGTCCTACCAACCGATCCCTTCTTCTAGTTAAGTTGTTCCACAAACTTCTCTTCTCCCCAATCCTATTCAATACCTCCTCATTAGTTACGTGATCTATCCACCTTATCTTCAGTATTCTTCTGTAGCACCACATTTCGAAAGCTTCTATTCTCTTCTCGTCCAAACTAGTTATCGTCCATGTTTCACTTCCATACATGGCTACACTCCAAACAAATACTTTCAGAAACGACTTCCTGATACATAAATCTATATTCGATGTTAACAAATTTCTCTTCTTCAGAAACGCTTTCCTTGCCATTTCCAGTCTACATTTTACATCCTCTCTACTTCGACCATAATCAGTTATTTTACTTCCTAAATAGCAAAACTCCTTTACTACTTTAAGTGTCTCACTTCCTAATCTAATTCCCTCAGCATCACCCGATTTAATTTGACTACATTCCATTATCCTCGTTTTGATTTTGTTGATGTTCATCTTATATCCTCCTTTCACGACACTGTCCATTCCGTTCAACTGCTCTTCCAAGTCCTTTGCCGTCTCTGACAGAATTACAATGTCATCGGCGAATCTCAATGTTTTTACTTCTTCTCCATGAATTTTAATACCTACTCCAATTTTTTCTTTTGTTTCCTTTACTGCTTGCTCAATATACAGATTGAATAACATCGGGGATAGGCTACAACCCTGTCTCACTCCTTTCCCAACCACTGCTTCCCTTTCATGCCCCTCGACTCTAATAACTGCCATTTGGTTTCTGTACAAATTGTAAATAGCCTTTCGCTCCCTGTATTTTACCCCTGCCACCTTTAGAATTTGAAAAACTGTATTCCAGTCAACATTGTCAAAAGCTTTCTCTAAGTCTACAAATGCTAGAAACGTAGGTTTGCCTTTTCTTAATCTTTCTTCTAAGATAAGTCGTAAGGTCAGTATTGCCTCACGTGTTCCAACATTTCTACGGAATCCAAACTGATCCTCCCCGAGGTCCGCATCTACCAGTTTCTCCATTCGTCTGTAAAGAATTCGCGTTAGTATTTTGCAGCTGTGACTTATTAAACTGATTTTTCGGTAATTTTCACATCTGTCAGCACCTGCTTTCTTTGGGATTGGAATTATTATATCTTCTTGAAGTCTGAGGGTATTTCGCCTGTCTCATACATCTTGCTCACCAGATGGTAGAGTTTTGTCAGGACTGGCTCTCCCAAGGCCGTCAGTAGTTCTAATGGAATGTTGTCTACTCCGGGGGCCTTGTTTCGACTCAGGTCTTTCAGTGCTCTGTCAAACTCTTCACGCAGTATCGTATCTCCCATTTCGTCTTCATCTACATCCTCTTCTATTTCCATAATATTGTCCTCAAGTACATTGCCCTTGTATAAACCTTCTATATACTCCTTCCACCTTTCTGCCTTCCCTTCTTTGCTTAGAACTGGGTTGCCATCTGAGCTCTTTATATTCATACACGTGGTTCTCTTCTCTCCAAAGGTCTCTTTAATTTTCCTGTAGGCAGTATCTATCTTACCCCTAGTGAGATAAGCTTCTACATCCTTACATTTGTCCTCTAGCCATCCCTGCTTAGCCACATGCTATGATATGCAAATGATTAGCTCTTCAGAGCATTCACACAAGGTTGGTGCCGGTGGCGACACCTACGACGTGCTGACATGAGGAAAGTTTCCAACCGATTTCTCATACACAAACAGCAGTTGACCGGCGTTGCCTGGTGAAACGTTGTTGTGATGCCTCGTGTAAGGAGGAGAAATGCGTACCATCACGTTTCCGACTTTGATAAAGGTCGGATTGTAGCCTATCGCGACTGCGGATTATCGTATCGCGACACTGCTGCTCGCGTTGGTAGAGATCCAATGACTGTTAGTAGAATCTGGAATCAGTCGGTTCAGGAGGATAATACGGAATGCCGTGCTCGATCCCAGAGGTCTCGTATCACTAGCAGTGGAGATGACAGGCATCTTATCTGCAAGGCTGTAACGGAAGGTGCAGCCACTTCTCGATCCCTGAGTCAACAGATGGGGACGTTTGCAAGACAACAACCATCTGCATGAACAGTTCGACGACGTTTGCAGCAGCATGGACTATCAGCTCGGAGACCATGGCTGCGGTTACCCTTGACGCTGCATCACAGGCAGGAACGCCGCGATGGTGTACTCAACGACGAACCTGGTTGCACGAATGGCAAAACGTCATTTTTTCGGATGAATCCAGGTTCTGTTTACAGCATAAATATGGTCACATCCGTGTTTGGCGACATAGCGCTGAACGCACATTGGAAGCGGGTATTGGTCATCGTCATACTGGCGTATCACCCGACATGATGGTATGGGGTGCCATTGGTTACACGTCTCGGTCACCTATTGTTCTCATTGACGGCACTTTGAACAGTGGACGTTACATTTCATATTTGTTACGACCTGTGGCTCTACCATTCATTCGATCCCTGCGAAACCCTACATTTCAGCAGGATAATGCACGACCGCATATTGCATGTCCTGTACGGGCCTTTCTGGATACAGATAATATTCGATTGCTGCCCTGGCCAGCACATTCTCCAGATCTCTCACCAATTGAAGACGTCAGGTCAATGGTGGCCGAGCAACTGGCTCTTCACAATACGCCAGTCACTACCCTTGATGAACTGTGGTATCGTGTTGAAGCTGCATAGGGAGCTGTACCTGTACACGCCATCCAAGCTCTGTTTGACTCAATGCCCAGGCGTATCAAGGCCGTTATTACGGCCAGAGGTGGTTGTTCTGGGTACTGATTTCTCAGGATCTATGCACCCAAATGGCGTGAAAATGTAATCACATGTCAGTTCTAGTATAAAGTATTTGTCCAATGAATACCAGTTAATCATCTGCATTTCTTCTTGGTGTATAAATTTTAATGGCCAGTAGTTTATACTACAGGGCATTAGTAAAACCGATAAACTGGAGGGGCGGAATCCTGACTGGAAATGGAGGGGAAAAGGTCCAGTGAAGGTGTGTCAGGAAATGGACGGTGTGGGTGCAACGACAACAAATCGTGCCGGAACACAGCGCAGAGCTGCATCGCATCCACGTCACAACGTAATTATGTTCAAAGAGCCCTCCCCGGGATGCGACGCATGCATTAAGACGACTGCATCATAGAGTGCAGCACTTTTTTGCACGTTCCGGCCTCTCTCCGAATAGCATTACAGGCGTAGTGAACACGCTGTTGAAGGGTCTGTACATCTGGAACCGGTTCAGCATACATAACGCTTTTCAGGCTCTCCCAGAGGAGGTTTAAGTCCGGTGATTCAGCAGGCCATGCTGCAGGGCCTCCGCGTCCTGTCCAACGTCCGGGAAAGACCCTGTTGAGGTGTGAGCGAACCGTAATGAGGAAGTGGGATAGTGCTCCGTTATGCAGAATCCACTTAATCTGTCTTATTGCCAAAAAGACGTTCTCAAGCAGACCAGGGAGAGCATTCGGCATGGCGTCCAGGTACGTTCCTTCGCCGAGGCGTTGTGGAATAATAAATAGTCCAGGTACGTGGTCGCCAAGAATCCGTGCCCACCCAGACTGATGCTGACCGGGTGTTGCTGATAATCCTTGCACTCGCTGCAGGTGATAGAGATAGTAGCGGTTGTCATGCAGTTTACACATAATCATACTTACACCATGTTCGCGGGTCACTTGCTGGAGCTTGTACAAGGGATCGTGTAATGTTCTGTAGAATTCGGTCCTCCAGATCAGGTGTACGCGGAATCTGTCGCCCCACTGAGCATTCGTCTGCATGAAAGGACCTGTGAGAACACAAACGGCCAAAAAGGGCTTGAAATTTTAGTGTGATGTGGTTGATGTCTGTGGGGGTAAGTTTACTGGGTTACATATATCCATGCTACCTGTAGGTCGTTTCCATCTACTTGGCCGTACTAAAACACTATCTCGGCTTGTTCCCGACGTGAATACCGGACCATTACGCTGCTTACCGTATGCTGCGTCAATCGCACAGCCTGCAACACACAGGGAATACGCTGCTCGTGGTCAGAGGAACTTTTATTCGTTAGTGCCACCTATCGTGGACACACGTTCATAGGACCTTCTGTCCTCCATTTCCAGTCGGGAATCCGTCACTGCAGTTTCTCGGTTTTATTAACGTTCAGCCTGCGTATTACTAGATATTTAAAGACATATAGAGTTTGTAAAAATCACGAAAATGCATGCTTGAACATAAATGCAGATGCTAGCCAAGCCGCAGGTGGCGCTGTTGAATTTGAGCACGAACGGCAATGCCCTCGATATTGTACAAGTGCCATTCGTGTTCATAACAAAATTCTGTGTAGATGTGAGGTTGGGCTGGAATTCAAAAAGCACACATCAGTGTTTCCAATGCCCATGACAGGAAAATGTGCTGCCGAAGCTGTCAAACCTGAACTACACAGCAATGGAAGAAAGTCAGGACGAATCTTTTTTCACAGGGTTCCCAACTTATCGCGGGGATTCAGTGATGACCTGTGGAACCATATGAAGGCATTCCACGAGCCCCATGGTTACTCTGCAAGATCGCACAACTGTCAGGGATAATGTGACCGTTTGGCTGATCAGGTCCATCCCATGGTACATAATTGCTCCCCAGTGGTCATGCTGTGTTCCAAAATGACGATGTCCCTGTCCAGACAGCTTTCATCGTCCAGGAATGGTTTTGTGAGAACGAGGATGAATTGTCGCACCACCTCCAGTCAGTATTATTGAGCAATATTACTGAGTCTTTGTGGTCTGCTTCGGAGGGAAGGGTGCATTATCGCTCTTCATGTTCGTCAACGTTACCTGAACGTACCACTGTTTTGCAAGAAGAATGTTAGAAAGTTCCCTCGAAAATCATACAGGGCCTGTATTCATTCATTCCGAGATGACTGGGAGCTGTTTTGAATACTGTTTCGAATACCAACAGTTTTCCTACACCACGTTAGGGACGTTAACGGGATTGCTTTTGGTGTTTCCAATTCGTGCCCAGCCCCCTGCACGTTACAAGTACACAGCGAAGCTAATAAAATACCTGTCAGAATCAATACGAGGTACCATATTGCCTCCTACTGCGTTCTACAAGATCAGTAAGCAAACTGATACAAGCATTTCCACATGCCACCACTTTATGCCACCACAAATTTTGTCTGTCTGCTTCATGTAGCATGACAACAAAAAATGAAAAATCGAAACTAGAAGAACCATGAGATTGTAGAAGAGGAATGAATGTAACGAGTATCAGAAGCAATATCTGCTCGAGGTGCCTGCGTCAGTTCAGGCGTTACTGATGTTACAGAGTGGAGTAGGAGGACATAGTTCAGTGGATGTCTTATTCGGCCATATGGTTCTGCAGATATGATGTGACAGTCGTTGGTCAAACGCTTTTGGTCGTCCTGTGCGGCTGTTTATATGCTGATTTTGACTGTTACGTTTATCAGCTCTTCTGTGTTATAGATGTATGTCTTCAAATGACTTGTATTATGTTGTATGTCTGGTATCATAGATCTTATGATGAAGTTAATGGGAAGCGTGTTATGCGATGTAGAATTTGAAAAAAGGTGTCCAAGGCAAGTGTATTACCTTTCAGTAGAAAACACTGAGCAGTCGAAGTCATGGGAAGGCACTAGACAAGAGTCAGTCGTCGGTTGCTGAGGCGAATGACGTGCGGTCCTATCCTTCCTTACATTCGGGTTCCTGACGCTCCACATTCAGTTCAGTGGATGTCTTACTAGGCCATATGGCTCTGCAGATGTGACGTTCGTTCGTCAAACGCTTGTAGTCGTCCTGTGCGGCTGTTTATATGAGTGGAAATGTTGTCTTTGCGATACTGAAGGCACGCAGCAGATAATTATGATCTGAGAAGCCGATTTCTTCGTAATCTACGATATACAATTACCTATGAAATGTCTGAAACTTCTTTACACTTTAACCTCTGAGTTCAACAGGAGCTATGATCCCGGTTTTCAATGCCATGAAAAATTCCCCTTTGTTTGAAATCTAATCCATAAGTGAATAAACGCAATGTGACTAACTTTGCTACAGTTTCCGTCGTTGCAAGGAACTTTCTCATAGCCCAACGGAATAATTGAAGGAAGGTTTAACATAGTTAAACCAAGACAAACCCGAAATCATAATCCTTACAACAATGCCACATAACCTGGTTTTGTCCATTATAAATGGTTTTCTTGAAAGCTTGCGACTGTGAAAACAAAGGATTTGTTTCTAAATAACTTTCTGCTAACATTGAATATTTTCTTTTATTTATGTCTTACACAACGCGTTTCCGATGTATGTGGTTCTGCTTTGTTTTCTTGAATTTACCGCAGTCTATAAAAAACGCAGAATTTTTAGTTAGTTATCGATTTTTATATGTAGTTAGTGGCGAAATTTGGAAGAACTTGTTCTTACAGTTTTCTTATGGTCTTTTTGCGTAGAGTATCACTCATGTTAAACAGCAAGCCACAGCTTGCAGTACACAACACACACCGAGAGCAACTTACGTAAACAAACAGCTACAAAGATGTATTTATCTGCAGTTGGCAGAGGTAGCGTTACAGGTCCTCCACAGATATTCTTTTGCACAGAAGTTCCGTATTGTTAAGATAAATACTTTCTGTACAAAAGCATACCTGTGGAGGAGCTATAACGTTACCTCTATCGACTAGAGTTAAAAACATCTTTTCTGTTTGTTTATGTAAGTTATTCTCGATGTGTACCGTGCACTGAAAGTCGTGAGTGATGTTTAAGATGTGTAAGACTCTGCACAAATGGACCATAAGAAAACAAGTTCTTCCAGATATCGCCGATAATCACATATAAAAATCGATAACTAAGTCCAAATTTCGTGTTTTTTTATATATAGCAGTAAAGTCAACAAAACAAAGCAGAATCTCACACACCAAAAACATTATAAAACATGGCATGGTACAACGAAATACACACTTGAAAATGGGAATCATTTCCCTAAAAGTGTCTTGTAAAACATAAATAAAAGAATATCGTTAAGATGCCATATAGCTACTAGCTGTCTGTATCTCCGAATTACACCTTTTATGTGTAACTTATGGAGTGCGAATGTGTTTGCACTCTGTATCCTACAACACCCAGTAAACTGCAATGGATGGAGCTAGTGTGATAGCAGAATATCAAAGTCTCCGTAGCTGTAACCTCGTGCCAGTTCTACTGCAGCACGGACTTACCTGGCAAGCTCAAAGTTTCATTTAAAAACAGAGAAGTGCTATCACTGCTGAAAGGCAGTTTAATCTGTTTTTAATGATTCTGCCGCCACTATACGGTAATAATTTTTATTTTATTGCCGTACGACCCAGATTTCGGCCTTAGGTCATTATCAAGTACAAAAACTGGAATAAACAATATAAGTATGAAATACAAAAATAAGAAACAAGGCAACCAGGAAAAATAGTGTATAAATACCATGATTATTTACCTGATTTATACACTCCTGGAAATGGAAAAAAGAACACATTGACACCGGTGTGTCAGACCCGCCATACTTGTTCCGGACACTGCGAGAGGGCTGTACAAGCAATGATCACACGCACGGCACAGCGGACACACCAGGAACCGCGGTGTTGGCCGTCGAATGGCGCTAGCTGCGCAGCATTTGTGCACCGCCGCCGTCAGTGTCAGCCAGTTTGCCATGGCATACGGAGCTCCATCGCAGTCTTTAACACTGGTAGCATGCCGCGACAGCGTGGACGTGAACCGTATGTGCAGTTGACGGACTTTGAGCGAGGGCGTATAGTGGGCATGCGGGAGGCCGGGTGGACGTACCGCCGAATTGCTCAACACGTGGGGTGTGAGGTCTCCACAGTACATCGATGTTGTCGCCAGTGGTCGGCGGAAGGTGCATGTGCCCGTCAACCTGGGACCGGACCGCAGCGACGCACGGATGCACGCCAAGACCGTAGGATTCTACGCAGTGCCGTAGGGGACCGCACCGCCACTTCCCAGCAAATTAGGGACACTGTTGCCCCTGGGGTATCGGCGAGGACCATTCGCAACCGTCTCCATGAAGCTGGGCTACGGTCCCGCACACCGTTAGGCCGTCTTCCGCTCACGCCCCAACATCGTGCAGCCCGCCTCCAGTGGTGTCGCGACAGGTGTGAATGGAGGGACGAATGGAGACGTGTCGTCTTCAGCGATAAGAGTCGCTTCTGCCTTGGTGTCAATGATGGTCGTATGCGTGTTTGGCGCCGTGCAGGTGAGCGCCACAATCAGGACTGCATACGACCGCGGCACACAGGGCCAACACCCGGCATCATGGTGTGGGGAGCGATCTCCTACACTGGCCGTACACCTCTGGTGATCACCGAGGGGACACTGAATAGTGCACGGTACATCCAAACCGTCAACGAACCCATCGTTCTACCATTCCTATACCGGCAAGGGAACTTGCTGTTCCAACAGGACAATGCACGGCCGCATGTATCCCGTGCCACCCAACGTGCTCTAGAAGGTGTAAGTCAACTACCCTGGCCAGCAAGATCTCCGGATCTGTCCCCCATTGAGCATGTTTGGGACTGGATGAAGCGTCGTCTCACGCGGTCTGCACGTCCAGCACGAACGCTGGTCCAACTGAGGCGCCAGGTGGAAATGGCATGGCAAGCCGTTCCACAGGACTACATCCAGCATCTCTACGATCGTCTCCATGGGAGAATAGCAGCCTGCATTGCTGCGAAAGGTGGATATACACTGTACTAGTGCCGACATTGTGCATGCTCTGTTGCCTGTGTCTATGTGCCTGTGGTTCTGTCAGTGTGATCATGTGATGTACCTGACCCCAGGAATGTGTCAATAAAGTTTCCCCTTCCTGGGACAATGAATTCACGGTGTTCTTATTTCAATTTTCAGGAGTGTATGTCAAAAGATATCAGACTGGTACAAAATACAAGTCCTCGTAGATCATATCTGATCATGTCTCTAAAACGCCTAAATATGTTGCAATTTAAGGAGCCTATAGCGCAGTTGTTATATGACACTGCTAACCAATAAACGTGTATGCGCCACACTATTATGGTGAACAACAGCTGACATGGCCATAACTGAAACGATCTTCCAGAGATCGACTGAGAGGCATCACAGTCTGCACAATGCAATCTGTGATGTGTTAGGAAACAAGGCAGCTGAACTGATTATTTTGCATAATAATTACATTGTCTTTGCATACATTGGAACATAACAGTGTTTACAGAAGATGAAGTGGAGGTCCACTATTAAAGCTCACATGTAAACACGTGAAGTGTCTTATCATAATATATTTGTAACAAACATGGAATCTCTGCCTTATAATATAGTTAATTATGTAAGGCATGGTGCACTATATAGGCGAGTGGTGTTGTGTATCGTTACAAATTCCAACAGCAGTTAGAAAATGCTCCCAAAACTTCCTCTCATCGGTACAATCAACAAAGAAAAGCACAACACAATGGAGATGAAATGGTGGGGAGGGGGAAGCAACTGTGGTACCAACAGAACATGAGATGTTATTCAAACCGGATAGGAGTGGTAGTGGTGTGGGCAGCAAGAGAGAAAGAGGGGGGGGGGGATTCGAGGGGGATGGGATAGTC
Organism: Schistocerca gregaria; assembly: GCF_023897955.1. NCBI lineage: Eukaryota > Metazoa > Arthropoda > Insecta > Orthoptera > Acrididae > Schistocerca > Schistocerca gregaria. The sequence goes on along the minus strand of NC_064925.1, from coordinate 504,331,548 downwards.
TGAAGAAGTAAGTGCCCAAAGGCGTGGGGGGCCACAGTTCATACGGTTTTTGGACATAGATACGTACTATCTGACAAATATAACTTCTGCAGGAGTCATGTTATTGAAGTGCTAAAAAAATACGTGTAACCCTTTTATAACTTGCATAGTAAAACTGCTTGAGAACGTGCTTCATTAACATGTAACCCACAATTTGCATGCTGGTTAAGAAAATGATAGAATTCCACAAGAAGGTAAATGTACAATATGAAGTATTTTCTCAGGTGTAAAACAACAGTTGTTCATTTACCTAACAACAATATTACTCGTTAGAATGGTGACATATAAGACAAGCTGTATGATGAAGTAATGCTGGATAATTTCCATGGTTGTTGTATTGTACCATAAAATTAAAGCTTATATGTTATAATAATTCAGAGATTTGTGATTGAGATGGGGGAGGGGGTGGGGGGGGTGGGGGTGTTGAGTTGGGAGGGGGGGGTGGAAGGAGGATGAATTGGAATGATATAGAGGTGGTAGGTGGAAAAGGAGATAAACAGTATGAGGAGGCAGATAATGGGAGGGGGGCAGAGGGTGTACAAATATTTATAAAATATTTGAAATTCATTTACATATACCAAACACTTCAAGTGACAATTATAAATATGTGGGGTATTCAAGCGTTTGAAAAGGTACTGGAGAAAATAGTCCCTTTGGGAAGAAACATATAGGTAACCATCAGAAATATCTGAACTTATGTCTAAATCTAAATTAAACTAAACTCTGCCTAAACAGACTATGAAGGTCCAACAGTACCGACCGGCCGCCATGATATCCTCAGACCACAGGTGTCACTGGATGCGGATATGGAGGGGCCACCATACTCCGCAAGCCACCTAATGTTGTGTGTCGGAGGGTGCTTTCGGTACCACTCTCTGATCCCTCCAACCTTGTTCCACTCGTGAATAGTGCGTGGTTCTAATTTCTCGAATTTTCTCCTCAATATGCGAGATGTAAGTGAAGGGAGGGGAGGAAGTAATATGTTGTCCGACTCCTCCTGAAAAATGCTGTCCAGAAATTTGAATAGCAACTCTCTCATTGATGCACAACTACTGTCTTGTAACGTCTGACCAAGGAGTTTGTTTAGCATCTCCGTAACTCTCTCTCGCCAGCTAAACGATCCCGTGAGGAAACGTGCCACTCTTCTTTGGATCTTCTCTATCTCCTTTGTCAGTCCTATCTGATAGGGATCCCAGATAAATGAACAATACTCAAGAATCGGGCGAACAAGCGCTTTATATGCCACTGCTTTCGTGGATGAGTTACATTTTCTTAAGATTCTTCCAATGACTCTGAGTCTGATATCTGGTTTTCTCACCATCTGTTTTACATGGTCATTCCACTTAAGGTCGCTCTGGATAGTTACGCCTCAATATTTTACGGCAGACGCTGTCTCCAGCTGTTTGCCATCAGTGGTGTAGCTGTACAAAATAATTCAAATAACTCTGAGCACTATGCGACTTAACTACTGAGATCATCAGTCGCTTAGAACTTAGAACTAATTAAACCTAACTAACCAAAGGACATCACACACATCCATGCCCGAGGCAGGATTCGAACCTGCGACCGTTGCGGTCACTCGGCTCCAGACTCTAGCACATAGACCCGCACGGCCACTCCGGCCGGTGTAGCTGTACAGTAGTGAATCTCTTTTCCTATGTATGCGCAATATGTTACATTTATTTGCGTTCAGGGTGAACTGCCAGAGCCTGCACCAATCATCAATTCTCTGCAAATTCTTACTATCATCTGGTGTTGCTACTTTGGTAGAGACAACTGCATCATCTGTAAATAGCCTTAAAGAGCATCCGACGTTTTCTACTGTGTCATTTATATGCAGGGTGTTACAAAAAAGGTACAGCCAAAGTTTCAGGAACCATTCCTCACACACAAATAAACAAAAGATGTTATGTGGACATGTGTCCGGAAACGCTTAATTTCCATGTTAGAGCTCATTTTAGTTTCGTCCACCTACGCTCAATGGAGCACGTTATCATGATTTCATACGGGATACTCTACCTGTGCTGCTAGAACATGTGCCTTTACAAGTACGACACAACATGTGGCTCATGCACGATGGAGCTCCTGCACATTTCAGTCGAAGTGTTCGTACGCTTCTCAGCACCAGATTCGGTGACCGATGGAATTCGGTGACCGATGGCTTGGTAGAGGAGGACTAATTCCATGGCCTCCATGCTCTCCTGACCACAACCCTCTTGTCTTTCATTTATGGGGGCATTTGAAAGCTCTTGTCTACGCAACCCCGGTACCAAATGTAGAGACTCTTCGTGCCCGTATTGTGGACGACTGTGATACAATACGCCATTCTCCAGGGCTGCATCAGCGCATCAGGTATTCCATGCGACGGAGGGTGGATGCATGTATCCTCGCTAACGGAGGACATTTTGAACATTTCCTGTAACAAAGTGTTTGAAGTCACGCTGGTACGTTCTGTTGCTGTGTGTTTCCATTCCATGATTAATGTGATTTGAAGAGAAGTAATAAAATGATCTCTAACATGGAAAGTAAGCGTTTCCGGACACATGTCCACATATTTTCTTTCTCTGTGTGTGAGGAATGTTTGCTGAAAGTTTGGCCGTACCTTTTTGTAACACCCTGTATACTGTAAACAGCAATGGTCCTATCACACTTCCCTGTGGTACTCCGGATATTACCTTTACATCTGTCGATTTTGCTCTGTTAAGTGCGACATGTTGAGTTCTGTCTGCAAGGAAGTCTTGAATCCAGTCGCAAATCTGCTCCAACACACAATAAGCTCGTTTTTTTTCACAAAAGAGCAGTGCAGGACAGTGTCAAATGCCTTAGTGAAATCAAGGAACACGGCATCAACGTGAGCGCCTCTGTCCACTGCGCTGTAGATCTCATGGAGAAACAGAGAGAGCTGAATTCCGCAGGTTCTCTGTTTGCGGAATCCATGTTGATTTTTATAGAGGAGATGTTCATTTTTCATTAAGGTCATAATTATTGATCATAAAACATGTTTCATATTTCTACAACAGATTGACGTCAACAATATAGGCCTATAATTGTGTGGCTCTGTCTTACGGCCTTTCTTAAAAACGCGTACGACCTGCGCTTCTTTCCTACGATAAATTACCGCTAGAGGGGGAGCAAGTTCTTTCGTATAATTTTTATAGAATCTTATAGGTATCTCAACTGGTCCTGACGCCTTTCCACTACTAAGCGATAGTAGCTGATTTTCAATTCCGCGATCGGTTATCTCAATATCTTCCATTTAGACGGTCGCACGACCATTGAAAGGAGGGACAGTGTTACGATCTTCCTAGGTGAAACAACTTCGGTAGACAGAATTCAGTATTTCGGCCTTCTCTCTGTTATCTTCCGTTTCGGTGCCGATGTGGTCGCTGAGAGAACGAATAGATGATTTTGACCCACTTACTGATATACATACGACCAAAATCACTTAAGGTATTTACACAGGTCGGTTGACAACGTCTCACTTTCTAAATCATTGAACGCCTCTCTCTTTGGTCTCCTTACGCTCATTTTCGCCTCGTTCAGGTTTTGATTGTCAGTTAATTTTTTTTTTTTTTTTTTTTTTTTTTTTTTTTTTTTTTTTTTTTGTCATCAGTCTACTGACTTGTTTGATGCGGCCCGCCACGAATTCCTTTCCTGTGTTAACCTCTTCATCTCAGAGTAGCACTTGCAACCTACGTCCTCAATTATTTGCTTGACGTATTCCAATCTCTATCTTCCTCTACAGATTTTGCCCTCTACAGCTCCCTCTAGTACCATGAAAGTCATTCCCTCATGTCTTAGCAGATGTCCTATCATCCTGTCCCTTCTCCTTATCAGTGTTTTCCACATATTCCTTTCCTCTCCGATTCTGCGTAGAACCTCCTCATTCCTTACCTTATCAGTCCACCTAATTTTCAACATTCGTCTATAGCACCACATCTCAAATGCTTCGATTCTCTTCTGTTCCGGTTTTCCCACAGTCCATGTTTCACTACCATACAATGCTGTACTTCAGACGTACATCCTCAGAAATTTCTTCCTCAAATTAAGGCCGGTATTTGATATTAGTAGACTTCTCTTGGCCAGAAATGCCTTTTTTGCCATAGCGAGTCTGCTTTTGATGTCCTCCTTGCTCCGTCCATCATTGGTTATTTTACTGCCTAGGTAGCAGAATTCCTTAACTTCATTGACTTCGTGACCATCAATCCTGATGTTAAGTTTCTCGCTGTTCTCATTTCTACTACTTCTCATTAACTTCGTCTTTCTCCGATTTACTCTCAAACCATACCGTTGTAATATTGTTGCATTAATTTGATGTGAAAGCGGTGCTGATAGACAATAAAAGCGGTTTAAAAGCTGTGAGCTATCTGAGGAAGTTAACCTTGCATTACTGAGCAACTGTTTCACCAGGTATCCAGCCTAGCTTACCAAATTTCCAACCAAACTAACATTAATTATAATCTTTTAGTAGTCATTCGAAAACCGGTGATAAAAAAGAGAATTTAAAAGAGAATTTAAATAAAAAGAAATAAATCAGTTTTTATTTGGAAATTTATTTTAACATTGATCATTGAAATTTCAGCATGTTAAACTCGAGTCACGACTAAGCTGGCGCCTTATTTAGGATTGTGAAAATGTGAGTTTGTAATCTTATGGAACACATCAAATATGGAGCCAAGATTGGGAGACTGCATACAACATTACATTCATAAAGTAACACACGAAGAACGTTGAAACATATGCAAGAGGAAATTAACCACAACCACTTTAACCACAACCAACCGATTCAATTTTCACCCAAAGAAGTTACGTTCGTAGCGCAATCCTGTCCGTCATGTAATTACCACACACTGGTATACAAAATTCATACTAACTCTCTGTGAAATCTTCCCGAAAAGAATACCTGAGGGCTACTTTGATGATTACACCACATGCTTCAAGTGGTCAACTTGCTTTACACAAAGTTTCTGGCTGTTCTCATTTCTACTACTTCTCATTATCTTCGTCTTTCTCCGATTTATTCTCAAGCCATACTGTGTACTCATTAGACTGTTCATTCCGTTCAGCAGATCATTTAATTCTTCTTCACTTTCACTCAGGATAGCAATATCATCAGCGAATCGTATCATTGATATCCTTTCACCTTGTATTTTAATTCCACTCCTAAACCTTTCTTTTATTTCCATCATTGCTTCTTCGATGTACAGATTGAAGAGTAGGGGCGAAAGACTACAGCCTTGTCTTACACCCTTCTTAATACGAGCACTTCGTTCTTGATCGTCCACTCTTATTATTCCCTCTTGGTTGTTGTACATATTGTATATGACCCGTCTCTCCCTATAACTTACCCCTACATTTTTCAGAATCTTGAACAGCTTGCACCATTTTATATTGTCGAACGCTTTGTCCAGGTCGACAAATCCTATGAACGTGTCTTGATTTTTCTTTACCCTTGCTTCCATAATTAGCCGTAACGTCAGAATTGCCTCTCTCGTGCCTTTACTTTTCCTAAAGCCAAACTGATCGTCACCTAGCGCATTCTCAATTTTCTTTTCCATTCTTCTGTATATTATTCTTGTAAGCAGCTTCGATGCATGAACTGTTAAGCTGATTGTGCGATAATTCTCGCACTTGTCAGCTCTTGTCGTCTTCGGAATTGTGTGGATGATGCTTTTCCGAAAGTCAGATGGTATGTCGCCAGACTCATATATTCTACACACCAACGTGAATAGTCGTTTTGTTGCCACTTCCCCTAATGATTTTAGAAATTCTGATGGAATGTTATCTATCCCATCTACCTTATTTGACCGTAAGTCCTCCAAAGCTCTTTTAATTCCGATTCTAATGCTGGATCCCCTATCTCTTCTAAATGGACCCCTGTTTCTTCTTCTATCACATCAGACAAATCTTCGCCCTCAGAGATGCTTTCAATGTATTCTTTCCACCTATCTGCTCTCTCATCTGCATTTAACAGTGGAATTCCCTTTGCACTCTTAATGTTACCACCGTTGCTTTTAATGCCACCAAAGGTTGTTTTAACTTTCCTGTATGCTGAGTCTGTCCTTCCGACAATCATATCTTTTTCGATGTCTACACATTTTTCCTGCAGCCATTTCGTCTTAGCTTCCCTGCACTTCCTATTTATTTCATTCCTCAGCGACTTGTATTTCTGTATTCCTGATTTTCCCGGAACATGTTTGTACTTCCTCCTTTCATCAATCAACTGAAGTATTTCTTCTGTTACCCATGGTTTCTTCACAGCTACCTTCTTTGTACCTATGTTTTCCTTCCCAACTTCTGTGATGGCCCTTTTTAGAGATGTCCATTCCTCTTCAACTGTGCTGCCTACTGCGCTATTCCTTATTGCTGTATCTATAGCGTTAGAGAACTTCAAACGTATCTCGTCATTCCTTAGAACTTCCGTATCCCACTTCTTAGCGTATTGATTCTTCCTGACTAATGTCTTGAACTTCAGCCTACTCTTCATCACTACTATATTGTGATCTGAGTCTATATCTGCTCCTGGGTACGCCTTACAATCCAGTATCTGATTTCGGAATCTCTGTCTGACCCTGATGTAATGTAATTGAAATCTTCCCATATCTCCCGGCCTTTTCCAAGTATACTTCTCTTAAAATGTGGTCAGCAACCCGCTTCAGAGATCCTGCGGAATTCAGCTCTCTCTGTTCCTCCATGAGATCCACAGCGCAGTGGACAGAGGCGCTCACGTTGATGCCGTGTTCCTTGATTTCACTAAGGCATTTGACACCGTCCTGCACTGCTCTTTTGTGAAAAAAAACGAGCTTATTGTGTGTTGGAGCAGATTTGCGACTGGATTCAAGACTTCCTTGCAGACAGAACTCAACATGTCGCACTTAACGGAGCAAAAGCGACAGATATAAAGGTAATATCCGGAGTACCACAGGGAAGTGTGATAGGACCATTGCTGTTTACAGTATTCAGGGTGTTACAAAAAGGTACGGCCAAACTTTCAGCAAACATTCCTCACACATACTAATTTAAATGTTAGGAAGTCATTTCTGAAGGTATTTGTGTGGAGGGTAGGCTTGTGTAGAAGTGAAACATGTACGATAAATAGTTCAGACAAGAACAGAATGAATGCTTTTGACTTGTGTTCTTAAGAAAGATGTTGAAGAAAGAAATTTGTGAGACAACATGAATAAAAAAGGGATTGGTTGATTGGAGACATGGAATATGCAGTTAGGTAACGGAGGGAAATGTGTGTGTGTGTGTGTGTGTGTGTGTGTGTGTGTGTGTGTGTGTGTGTGTGTTTGTAGGGAGGATGAGTATTGGGGGTGGGGGATGAAATTCTAAAGGGAGACGAATAGATCAGTGCTTGAATACGGCAAGTAGAGTCAAATTGATGTATGCTGCTAGATGAGATGAAGAAACTTGGAGACGATAGACTTGTATGGAGAGTTGCATCAAACCAGTCTTCAGACGGAAAATCACAACAACAATACCAAAATCTAAACTTTATACTTTCTTCAGTTCGACATTGTTTTGGAGCTTTCTGCGCTTCTGGCCGTCAAGGTAGGAAACAATATGAACGTGGAATACAACAAAGATCAAATTGGCGTGAAGTGTACTATATGCTTGAAAAAGCATAGCATTAGCATTTGAACGCTACTGAAGAAAGTACGCACAAGTAACATTCTATAAATTCTGTATATAACAGAAGATTACGGGTCTGGTATTCACAAATAACATTGTACATTGTTTCTTTGTGAGATAATCATGTATTGCCTCGTATAAGAATGGGGAACGTTTGAAAATTTGTGCCGGAATTCGACAGCGTCAAAACAGTTGCCTATCAATTCTGAGGTTTACCAAATTGCTGTCAAACTTGGTTTACAGAGTCTGTTTTCATAAGTATGTACACTAGCGTTACATTGTAGAATGACCTCAGTTTTCCGTCCTGTCATAGTACCTCCTGTACGAGTAATACTCATAAAATGAGTCTACAATTAATTTAATTCTACTTTCATTTACTCTTCTGACATACAAGAGGGGGCCGGGACCATGGTAGTTCGGCCACTTGCTGCAAGTCTTTTCATTTTACGCCACTTCGACGGCTTGTGCGTCTTTCTGATGAAATGATTTGGACGACATAAATACCCACTTCTCGAATGAAGAAAATCGTGGACACATTCCAGATTCGAAACCGGACCCCGAGATCTAGAAGTTTGAATGCTAACTAAAAGAAAATGAGTTCTCGGAGTCTTTTGCGGTGGCACGACCGGATAAAATCTCCTCGGTTCTGAAGCCGCGTCATTTCCAATAAAATTCTCGAGCTATCGATGGCTACCTCTGCCATACCTATCAGGAGTAAAGCTGCTGACTTCTGAGGCTGTTTTTCTTGTGGAGGTTTAAATACAGCGTCACTGGTGTATCACGGTCTTACTGTCTTGGTGGTTGGTAAAACTGTTCCATTCTACAATGATGTCACTCCAAAGGCATCACTGTAGTGCATATTGAAGGTGTGGCGGTGGGGCCTTAAGTCCCATACCACCCTCAGTCGGTGGAAGTTCAAGTTTCAGGCAAGCCATAACAAAATTACTAACAACATTAGGCGCCAACATTGGTGCTTTGTGGTGGTCGACACATATCGAGTGGTCACTTCAACACTAACACTTCATTACTGGCCATAATAGGGATATCGTTAGCCACGGTCGGAATCTGGTTCCACAGGGATGGTGAGAGGAACAGGGTGGCGGTGCCAGTGGCAGGAAGTCATGGTGCCAATATTTTGTAAGCCAGCGACCCTGTCGTGCAGGGCATCCACTTTGACATAGAGACGCCTTGGCTTCTCTCGAATGGACATCTTCAGAGTGACCATGTCCGTTTCCACATGGAGGGTAACTACTCTCGTGAGGGTCAGGGGCGTGTAGGCTCCACTGTAGCACCTTATTGTTCAGGCGCTGGAGTATCTGCATCTTTGAGGCATAAATCGTGGTCCATGCAGTGGAACATAGGTGAAGGAAGGATGGATAACCATCTGGTACAGTCGGAGCTTGGTTTCTAGGTTCAGTTCCCTGCTGTTGAATATTGGGGTCAAAGCTTTTATTAGCTTCTGTACTTTTTGGATGACGTATTCTGCATACCATTAGAAGAGCAGTTTTTTATCCTTCCAGACACCTAGATATTTGGTCTAGGGGACCGAGGGACCTGGATGCCTGCAATAGTGATGTTGTGGCGGAAGACTGGACGCTGGTTAGTGAAGTAGACAGCCGTAGTTTTTGCGGCGTTGAGGACAATCTTGTTTCAACGGCACTAGGTCACTGTTGTGTCCACCTTGTGAGGCGAACTGAGGAGCTACTTGATCGAGAAGTAGTGGCTCCGGTCTCGTAAACTAACATACGACCGGGCCACTAGGTCACTGTTGTGTCCACCTCCCTCTGCAGATGAGCAATGAGTGGTCCATGTTGCGGCCGGTCGTATAGAGGCCGTATCAAATGTTAAATGGTATGGGAGACAACACAGAACCTTGAGAGGTACCCATGAACACGTTAGCTTGAATGTTTTCCTTGTTGAGTAACCAAAAAGGTTCTATCGTGGAGCAAATTATCAACGATCTTGACATAGCTGTCGGGGACGGTCGTCTGCGGAAGCATTTTTTACATAAGATTGTCTTGCTAGATCTTGTCATATGCGTTTTGCATGTCCAGGAAAACTGCAGTCGCCGACATGGTGGAGTTAAAGCCCTTGCTGACATGTTCTGTGATCCTAAGAACTTGAAGTTATGACCGACAGGTAGGAAGCGAATCCAAGCTGTTCCGGACAGATTGTCCCAGCCGCCGCCAGAGGCTGGGAAATGCGATGAAGGATCAAAGATTCTAAAACCTTTGCCATGGTATTGAGAAGGCTAATAGGCCTGTTGGTAATAGGTACTGTAGGATCCTTCAAGGATTCGAAACTGCTTCCATCGCCTGTGGTAGCGGTTCTTCTAGATTTTGAGTTTGTGTAATAGGGGAGGCAAGTCATCCAGTGGGGCTAAAGCCCTTGGGACAATGGGATTTTTGTGATTAGGTAATCAATAGCACTAACCAGATTGGCAGGCACTGTCAGGTCGAGATGCTGCTGTGTGGTGTTGTGGAGAATTTTTGTTGACAGTCCTGGAACATTTGTCCCAAACTGTAATGTTCAAGATAGAAAGGACGTCTGAAGACAGAGCGACATTGGTAACGTGCAGGAGCATGTAGTCATGGTCAGAGGCCAGTTTGTGGTGTGCTTCCAATGCAAACTGCACCACAATATTCTTGAAAATGGCCACATCCAGAATGTCCGGCTGGCAGTCAGAGCAAACTGGTATATCGGTGGGAGTGTGTTGGCCATAGACCGACAGCGCCAATGGATCTTTCAGGTCAAGGAGAAATCTGCCCTTGGTATTAGCAATGTGAGAATGCCAAGCCAGATGCTTGTTGTTGAGACCTTCCCCAACAAGAGTTTGTCAAATGATGTGAAGGTACGGAGGTCCACTTCAAGAAGTGATAGGTTAGGGCTCAAATACAATGCAGCAAAAGTAATAGCACCAATGTTGGTAGAAACAGAGACCGCTGTAGCTTCTATAAGTTCTGGTGGTTGGAGAACCTCGTGATTATGGTCGAGAGTCTTATGTAGGAACACTGCTGTGCCTCCACCTTGGCGATGGAGTTGATCAGTGCGATAGTGAACCGTGTTGTGGAGACGAAAATCGTCGGTGCCTTCCAGTCGGGTTTCTGAGACAAGTAAAATGTCCACATGGCGGCCGTAGAGGAAGGTGTTAAGTTCAGTCTCTATATCTTTAATGCCATTAGCATTAAAAACACAGATAACTAGATCCTGAGGGGGCTGATGGTTGTGCAGTTGACAATTTACCATTGTAACAAAAGCTGGCTGAGCCCATCAACAAGATCAATGACCTTGGTGAACCCATCCTCCGGCTGACGGATCTTTTAAGCTGTTTCATGAATGACAACCCCGATGTGGAACTGCATGAACAGAGAGATGACCTGGAGGATCTCTCTCATGTCATCCTGGAAAGAAATATCTGTCTCCACCACTGGGAACATATCCTAGGTGGGCTGCCTAACCCTGCAGTGGGCAGGTGTGGGCGCATTGGCTAGTGGAGAAGGTGCCACAGTGGAGGTCTGTGGCATTTCAACAGGTGGGCGTGAGGAGGCTGCAGACAGTCTTTCAGTTTGGTAGGCATTGGTATTCGACTCGACTGAAGATGGATGAGCAGGAGGCTAGATGGGTCAGAAGGCTGTGAGCACTATGGTACTTAACTGCTGAAGTCATCAGTCCCCTAGAACTTAGAACTACTTGAACCTAACTAACCTAAGGACATCACACAAATCCATGCCCGAGGCAGGATTCGAACCTGCGACCGTAGCGGTCACGCAGTTCCAGACTGTAGCGCCTAGAACCGCTCGGCTACTCCGGCTGGAGCAGGAGGAGACTGAGCTGCAGCAACGAATGCGATCGTAGGGGATGGAGCCAGAGGGGTCTCCTGTGCTACAGAAGCGACAGGTGCCTGAACATCAGTGGTGGGATGGTCTTCGGGTTTGCCCATTAAGATGGGGAAATGGGTGCGTTCCCTCGACGGCGGGGGTGGCCAATTTGTCCTAGGTTTCCTTCCTGGAGGGCGGGAAGACTTCATAGTCTTGTATTATATAGGGCAGTTCTTCTTGGAAGCAAAGTGAGTTGTCAGTTGTAACAGACAAGCAACACTCCGTGAAATAACCGCTGAAATCAATGCGAGGCGTACGAGGAACGTATGGGTTAGGGCAATAAATTTTTCGTTCGTGGATGTGTTACAGCAGACAACCGACGCGAGTGCCTTTGTTAACAGCACGACATAGCCTGCAGCGCCTTTCCTGGTCTCGTGACCGTATGGGTTGGACCCTAGAAGACTCGAAAACCGTGCCCTGGTCAGACCAGTCACGATTTTAGTTGGTAAGAACAGATGGTAGGGTTCGATTGTGGTGCAGATCTCACGAAGCCATTGACCCAAGTTGTCAAAAAGGCACTCTCCAATGCTGGCCCACATTGGTGTGAGCCGTGTTTGCAGGGAATGTACTAGCTCCTGGTTACGTTTGACTACTTGGCGACCACTTGGAGCCATTCTTGGACTTCATTCTCCCAAGAAACGATGTAATTTTTATAGATGATAATGCTTCTCATCACCAGGCCACAACAGTTCACGATTGGTTTGAAGAACATTTTGGACAATTCAAGCTAATGATTTGGGCACCCGGATCGCCAGTCATAAATCCCATCTAACATTATGGGAAATAATCGAGAGGTCAGTTCGTGCAGAAAACCCTGCACGGGCAGCATTTTGCAATTATGCACGTCTGTAGAGGCGGCATGGCTCAATATTTCTGCAGGAGATTTCCGACTTGCAAAGTCCACGCCTCGTTGAGTTGCTGCACTAAGCACTTCTTCCAGAAGAAGGTCGCTGCAACTATGGCCGAAACGTTGGTTTTTCTTCAGCAGTAGTTTAATACAATAAGAAAACTTATATGTCTGCTGTCTCTGGATGTGTAAACCCACACAGTTATATATCCCAAAATATTTGTCACCTCGATATACGGAAGTTGGCTGGCCTTGGTTTCCACTTCACAGAAATGAAGCGCATTAATGGAAACATCGGACAGGAATGCGAATGTAGCGTTCGATTGAGTTCAGTGACATATTTACGACCGCATTATGATGATATGAAAATGGGTCTCGGCCCGAAACTAGTGATCGAATGAATGATATAGAACCAGTTTGCAACTTGGATTGGTTTCTCGTTCTACTACTCAGTGACATATGCCAAAATCAATTTTATTACATAGGTGCGCTAACATACATGTTTTGTAATATATATATATATATATATATATATATATATATATATATATATATATATATATATATCATGAGGAGGAAATCTCTTAATAAACTTAGTAACGTTTACTTCAGCTTCCGAAAAATAATGACTGGAACTCCATCGACCGTTTTATCAATAATTACTTAGAACAAACATAACGAGTAAAAAAATTACTAACCACTACGCTTCGTCCTGTCCAGTACAGAGATTTGTCATAACAGACAAGACATGATATCTGGAAGCTATAATCGTCATGTATTGACTTTAAACTGAACCAACACAATACGTTAGGAACAAATACCTTCCAGACACATGAAATTAACACACTCCAAACAATCAGGAACAGGATTACTCAGAAAGGTAACAACCCATGCCTCACAAAATATATATAAAGTAACAGTTCCGTTTCCTTTTTTGTAAGTTTGGATCGCTGGCGGCGCTCCCCTTTCATTCAGTCCTCGAATACGGAGTGTACGAAAAAATAGTAAAAAAAAACCATCACCCCAGGTTGCACCTGCAACAGGGATAGTATTAGGCACTAGCGACGCACACACAAGGCCCTTCTACAAAGGGTACGAAACTAGTTTATGAATACTAGCGAGTGTCAATATTCCCAGGCGACGACCATGCTCATACAATATGAAACTTCCCCTTTTTATGTAAAGAACGACTCTGCTGGTAAAACTCTTCAAACAGCTGAGCAAAACGGAACATACTCAGACCCCTTTCATTCAGTCCTCGAATACGGAGTGTACGAAAAAATAGTAAAAAAAAAAAAAAACATCACCCCAGGTTGCACCTGCAACAGGGATAGTATTAGGCACTAGCGACGCACACACAAGGCCCTTCTACAAAGGGTACGAAACTAGTTTATGAATACTAGCGAGTGTCAATATTCCCAGGCGACGACCATGCTCATACAATATGAAACTTCCCCTTTTTATGTAAAGAACGACTCTGCTGGTAAAACTCTTCAAACAGCTGAGCAAAACGGAACATACTCAGACAGTTCTCTCTTTAATTCTGATCATCACTAAACTGACACTCAATATTTTTAGAGCAACGCAATCTGACTTTTAATAAAACCTACAAAAGAATGACCCTGACCGACAATAGCCTATACCTTTCATGTATCACTTACCGCGCACAAAAATCTTCGTTACTGGAACTACTGCAATACAGCGAGCGCCAATACTGCCAGCTAAATAAAAGATTGTAACTACTGAAGGCACTAACTACTGATAGGCATAGTTAGCAAATGAAAGATTTTGACAGAGAACAAACAATGTATTTACCTTAATAGTGTTCAAAAGTCATCTCTCAAAACTCTGGCATCTCTCCCCACATCAACCACTGCTGGCGGCTCACCTCCAACTGCCCAACGCTACGCGCTGTTCACATCCAACTGCCCAACACTATACAAGCAAATCTTCCAACAATGAGTCCAACCAGCCACAGACTGCATACAGCGCAGTCATCGATTTTCATACAGAGCGCTACGTGGCATTACCAACATAAAAACGTAAACAGCCTACTTACAAAGGTACATAGAACCTTATTCGTGTACTTGGTGATCAAAAAGTCAGTATAAATTTGAAAATTGAATAAATCACGGAATAGTATAGATAGAGAGGTACAAATTGACACACATGCTTGGAATGACATGGGGTTTTATCAGAACCAAAAAAATACAAAAGTTCAATAAATGTCCGACAGATGGCGCTTCATCTGATAACAATAGCGATAATTAGCATAACAAAGAAAGACAAAGTGAAGATGATGTTCTTTACAGTAAATGCTCAATCTGTCCACCATCATTCCTCAATAATAGCTGTAGTCGAGGAATAATATTCTGAACAGTACTGTAAAGCATGTCCGGAGTTAAGGTGAGGCATTGGCGTCAGATGTTGTCTTTCAGCATCCCTTGTAAGTAGGCTATTTAGGTTTTTTTATTGGTAACGCCACATAGCGCTCTGTATGAAAAATCACTGGCTGTGCTGTGCGCAGTCTGTGGCTAGTTTACATTGTTGTCTGCCATTGTAGTGTTGGGCAGCGGCAGCGGTCGATCACAATACACTTGCGACTTCAGGTAACCCAAAGCTAATAATCACACGGACTGAGGTCTGGGGACCTGGGAGGCCAAGCATGACGAAAGTGGCGGCTGAGCACACGATCATCACCAAACGACGCGCGCATGAGATCTTTCACGCGTCTAGCAATATGGGGTGGAGCGCCATCCTGTTCTAATAAAACCCCATGTCATTCCAAGCACGCGTGTCAATTTTTACCTCTCTATCTACATTATTCAGTCATTTATTAAGTTTTCAAATTTATACGGACTTTTTGATCACCCGGTACTTTAATAAGCACCTCAAAACCAGTCTGCCGTGGGTACATAATTCAGGTCCCACAAGAAAGGAAACAGTCATCCATAAGCGGCGCGTTGCAGACGAATGGACAGAATGCAGGTCGGGTGGTAACGTTGGCCGAACACAGTATCTCAGTGACACTGCAACATACAGAAGCAATCGTCACGTCCAGCCGGCGGGTTACACTCATTACCAACATTCCGGTACGCCACTTGTTCGTCTACAACACAACTCCATCACTCCGCTGCGTCTGCCGTTCAACTCCTCGCGTCACCGCCAGGAGGAATCTTTCTCCCGCTAACGTCCCGCAACCGCATGAGAGGTCGCCTCACGGCCGGGAGAAAACACGACCAACCTGGAAGGCTAAACCACAGTGCCGCATACGACGCACTCACTTGACCAAATTGTCGACTTGGGCCGCTCTAGGAGGGCTGAACTGTTTCTGAACGATTTGTTACTCAGGTGACATGCAATTATTAGTCCACATTCGAAGTCACTGAGCTATCTTGACAGACCAGTTCTGATGTTGCTGCTGCTCTACACAATAGGTACTTTCCACGGGTCCGCCCCTCGTGACATATTGTGGGGAATTCCGTTTTACGTAGGGCCTTCCGTAACCTTTCGACGAGACAGTGTATTTGCTAGTGTATCCGCAAAGGGACACTTCTGCACCACAACTCAGGGGAAACTACACAACTAATCATTAAAATTGCTACACGACGAAGATGACGTGCTACAGACGCGTAATTTAACCGACAGGAAGAAGATGATGTGATATGCAAATGATTATCTTTTCACAGCATTCACACAAGGTTGGCGCCGGTGGCGACACCTACAACTTGCTGACACGAGAAAAGCTTCCAACCGATTTCTTATACACAAACAGCAGTTGACCAGCGTTGCCTGGTGAAACGTTGTTGTGATGCCTCGTGTAAGGAAGACTTTGATAAAGGTCGGATTGTAGCCTATCGCGATTGCGGTTTATTGTATCGCGACATTGCTGCTCGCGTTGGTCGAGATCCAATGACTGTTAGCAGAATATGGAATCGGTGGGTTCAGGAGGGTAATACGGAACGCCATGACGGATCCCAAAGGCCTCGTAGCTCTAGCAGTCGAGATAACAGGCATCTTATCCGTATGGCTGTGACGGATAGTGCATCCACGTCTCGATCCCAGAGTCAATAGATGGGGACATTTGCAAGACATCAACCATCTGCACGAACAGTTCGACGACGTTTGCAGCAGCATGGACTATCAGCTCGGAGACCATGGCTACGGTTACCCTTGACACTGCATCACAGACAGGAGCGCCTGCGATGGTGTACTCAACGACGAACCTTGGTGCACGAATGGCAAAACATCTCTTTTTCGGATGAATCCACGTTCTGTTTACGGCATCATGATGGTTGCATCCGTGTTTGGAGACATCGCGGTGAACCACATTAGAAGCGTGTATTCGTCATCGCCATACTGGCGTATCGCCCGGCGTGATGGTATGGGGTGCCATTGGTTACACGTCTCGGTCACCTCTTGTTCGCACTGACAGCACTTTGAACAGTGGACGTTACATTTCAGATGTGCTACGACCCTTAGCTCTACCCTACATTCGATCCGTTCGAAACCCTACATTTCAGCAGGATAACGCACGACCGCATGTTGCAGGTCCTGTACGGGCCTCTCTGGATACAGAAAATATTCGACTGCTTCTCTGGCCAGTACATTCTCCAGATCTCTCACCAATCGAAAACGTCTGGCCAATGGTGGCCGAGCATTTGGCTCGTCACAATACGCCAGTCACTACTCTTGATGAACTGCGTATCGTGTTGAAGCTGCATGGGGAGCTGTACCTGTACAAGCCATCCAAGCTCTGTTTGACTCAATGCCCAGGCGTATCAAGGCCGTTATTACGGCCGGAGGTGGTTGTTCTGGGTACTGATTTCTCAGGATCTATGCATCCAAACTGCGTGAAAATGTCATCACATGTCAGTTCTAGTATAATATATTTGTCCAATGAATACCCGTTTATCATCTGCATGTCTTCTTGGTGTAGCAATTTTAATGGCCAGTAGTGTACGTCCGCTCCATGGTCCCACGTACGTCGGCGAGTCCACAGACGCAGCCTAGCCAGCGAACGTATTGTTTTGCAGACGGCGCAGGTTGGGAGACCAGCAGGCAGCCAGCGCGGTCGTGGCCGCAGTACCCGGCGCCGCGGCACACACAGGACGTAAACGCACAGTCCCGAGCAGCGCCAGTCGCAGCCGTGCGTCTGCCTGGACCCGCCTGCGCCGGCATTTGTCAGGCCGAACAAAGCGTCCGCCGCCGCGGGCAGCAGTTAATTAGTCCACACCGGAATTGTTTCAGCTGGACCGGCGCGGCGCCTCCATCGTTTTATATTACGTGCCGCACACTGCCTCCTAAGCGTCCCGCACCCCAATGAAGAGAATTATCGTTTTTCGTACATCAGCCTTGTCTTTTTTTTTTATTTTAAACCCCGCTGCGCTGTGAAATTAGAGGCGTCACAAAAAGTTTGGAATACTAATTTCCGTCTTCCAAAACCATATAGCCCCACGAGCAATTGAATTAGACACACCTGCCTAGAAGCGCGCAGCAACGCATTACCGCACCTGTGACGGCGGCCACACGTCGTGGGATGGACTCCGTGTGATAAGACATCGCATGGGAGAGCATTTATGACCGGAAGGCACTCTGTGCAATCCTCCACTCCTGTTTAGTGAACGAAATACGAGCGTCTACATCTACATACATACTCCGCAATCCACCATACTGTGCGTGGCGCTGGGTACCTCGTGCCACAACTAGCATCTTCTCTCCTTCTACACTTATATCTACATCTACATCTACATGATTACTCTGCAAATTACATTTAAGTGCTTGGCAGAGGGTTCATCGAACCACAATCATGCTATCTCTCTACCATTCCACTCCCGAACAGCGAGCGGGAAAAACGAACACCTAAACCTTTCTGTTCGAGCTCTGGTTTCTCTTATTTTATTTTGATCATCATTCCTACCTGTGTAGGTTGGGCTCAAAAAAATATTTTCGCATTCGGAAGAGAAAGTTGGTGACTGAAATTTCGTAAATAGATCTCGCCGCGACGAAAAACGTCTTGTTTTAATGACTTCCATCCCAACTCACGTATCATATCTGTTACGTGATAATACAAAACGAGCTGCCCTTTTTTTGCAACCTTTCGATGTCCTCCGTCAATCCCACCTGGTAAGGATCCCACACAGCGCAGCAATATTCTAACAGAGGACGAACGAGTGTAGTGTAAGCTGTCTCTTTAGTGGACTTGTTGCATCTTCTAAGTGTCCTGCCAATTAAACGCAACCTTTGACTCGCCTTCCCCACAATATTATCTATGTGGTCTTTCCAACTGAAGTTGTTCGTAATTTTAACACCCAAGTACTTAGTTGAATTGACAGCCTTGAGAATTGTACTATTTATCGAGTAATCGAATTCTAACGGATTTGTTTTGGAACTCACACTTTTCGTTATTTAGCGTCAACTGCCACCTGCCACACCATACAGCAGTCTTTTCTAAATCGCTTTGCAAATGATACTGGTCTTCGGATGACCTTACTAGACGGTAAATTACAGCACCATCTACGAACAACCTAAGATAACTGCTCAGATTGTCACCCAGGTCATTTATATAGATCAGGAACAGCAGAGGTCCCAGGACGCTTCCCTGGGGAACACCTGATATCGCTTCAGTTTTAGTCGATGATTTGCCGTCTATTACTAAGAACTGCGACCTTCCTGACAGGAAATCACGAATCCAGTCGCACAAATGAGACGATACCCCATAGGCACGCAGCTTGATTCCACTCCCCAACAGAACGAGGGAAATATGACTGCCTATATGCCTCTGCACGAGCCCTAATCTCTCTTATCTTATCTTTCTGGTCTCTCCGCGAAATATAAGTTGGCTTCAGTAAAATTTTACTGCAGTCAGCCCCAAATGCTGGTTCTCTAAATTTCCTCAGTAGCGATTCACGAAAAGACCACCTCCTTTCCTCCAGAGACTCCCATCCGAGTTCCTGAAGCATTTCCGTAACACTCGCGTGATGATCAAACCTACCAGTAACAAATTTAGCAGCCCGCCTCTGAATCGCTTCTGTGGCCTCCCTCAAACTGACCTGATAGAGATCCCAAACGTTCGAGCAGTACTCAAGAATATATTGAATTAGTGTTTTATAAGCGGTCTCCTTTACAGATGAACCGCATCTTCCCAAAATTCTTGCCGGCCGGTGTGGTCTAGCGGTTCTAAGTGCTTCAGTCTGGAACCGCGCGACCGCTACCGTCGTAGGTTCGAATCCTGCCTCGGGCATGGATGTGTGTGATGTCCTTGGGTTAGTTAGGTTTAAGTAGTTCTAAGTTCTAGGGTACTGATGACCTCAGATGTTGAGTCCCATGGTGCTCAGAGCCATTTGAACCAAACCAAAATTATTACATTGAACCGAAGATGACTACCCGCCTTCCCCACAACTGCCATTACATGCTTGTCCCACTTCATATCGCTCTGCAGTGTTACACCCAAATATTTAATCGACGTGACTGTGTCAAGCGCTACACTACTGATGGAGTATTCAAACATTACGGGATTCTTTTTCCTATTCATCTGCATTAATTTACATTTATCTATATTTAGAGTTGGCTGCCATTCTTTACACCAATCACAAATCCTGTCCAAGTCATCTAGTATCCTCCTACAGTCACTCAACGACGATACCTTCCCGTACACCACAGCATCATCAGCAAACAGCCGCACATTGCTATCCACCCTATTCAAAAGATCATTTACGTAGCTTAATGTGTATCCGACCAGATTTTTGACGTTTCGGCACTTCCTAGCAGATAGAACGCAGCAATTCGTTCTCAACGGGATGAAATCGACAGATGTGAAGATAGTGTCAGGGGGAACTAAAAGAAGTGTTACAGGACCGTTAGTATTAACAACAAATCATAGTGTGAATCTGACCATCACCGGTAACATTTCGGAGGTTATTCAGTGGTACTCGTACTTTTGTGCAAAGAGTTCGTGGTCTCCGTGGTCTATACATAAACTGAAGTTCACTCCGCCTTTTTTTGTCTTTATGTGAAGTCGAATCTCAGGTATCATGACACAGTTTTCACTAAAAGATAGACCCATCCAGGAGGTAGGTTTGAGTATATTACACTCCTGGAAATTGAAATAACAACACCGTGAATTCATTGTCCCAGGAAGGGGAAACTTTATTGACACATTCCTGGGGTCAGATACATCACATGATCACACTGACAGAACCACAGGCACATAGACACAGGCAACAGAGCATGCACAATGTCGGCACTACTACAGTGTATATCCACCTTTCGCAGCAATGCAGGCTGCTATTCTCCCATGGAGACGATCGTAGAGATGCTGGATGTAGTCCTGTGGAACGGCTTGCCATGCCATTTCCACCTGGCGCCTCAGTTGGACCAGCGTTCGTGCTGGACGTGCAGACCGCGTGAGACGACGCTTCGTCCAGTCCCAAACATGCTCAATGGGGGACAGATCCGGAGATCTTGCTGGCCAGGGTAGCTGACTTACACCTTTTAGAGCACGTTGGGTGGCATGGGATACATGTGGACGTGCATTGTCCTGTTGGAACAGCAAGTTCCCTTGCCGGTCTAGGAATGGTAGAACGATGGGTTCGATGACGGTTTGGATGTACCGTGCACTATTCAGTGTCCCCTCGACGATCACCAGAGGTGTACGGCCAGTGTAGGAGATCGCTCCCCACACCATGATGCCGGGTGTTGGCCCTGTGTGCCTCGGTCGTATGCAGTCCTGATTGTGGCGCTCACCTGCACGGCGCCAAACACGCATACGACCATCATTGGCACCATGGCAGAAGCGACTCTCATCGCTGAAGACGACACGTCTCCATTCGTCCCTCCATTAACGCCTGTCGCGACACCACTGGAGGCGGGCTGCACGATGTTGGGGCGTGAGCGGAAGACGGCCTAACGGTGTTTGGGACCGTAGCCCAGCTTCATGGAGACGGTTGCGAATGGTCCTCGCCGATAGGCCAGGAGCAACAGTGTCCCTAATTTGCTGGGAAGTGGCGGTGCGGTCCCCTACGGCACTGCGTAGGATCCTACGGTCTTGGCGTGCATCCGTGCGTCGCTGCGGTCCGGTCCCAGGTCGACGGGCACGTGCACCTTCCGCCGACCACTGGCGACAACATCGATGTACTGTGGAGACCTCACCCCCCACGTGTTGAGCAATTCGGCGGTACGTCCACCCGGCCTCCCGCATGCCCACTATACGCCCTCGCTCAAAATCCGTCAACTGCACATACGGTTCACGTCCACGCTGTCGCGGCATGCTACCAGTGTTAAAGACTGCGATGGAGCTCCGTATGCCACGGCAAACTGGCTGACACTGACGGCGGCGGTGCACAAATGCTGCGCAGCTAGCGCCATTCGACGGCCAACACCGCGGTTCCTGGTGTGTCCGCTGTGCCGTGCGTGTGATCATTGCTTGTACAGCCCTCTCGCAGTGTCCGAAGCAAGTATGGTGGGTCTGACACACCGGTGTCAATGTGTTCTTTTTTCCATTTCCAGGAGTGTATTTACCAGGACAAAGTAGTGCCTCCGAACTTTTTATGTGAAGACTCTTCAAGCTTTTTAACTAAAACAAGTCTTATTAACATTCAACATCTTTATTCTTCATGTCTACATATTTATTCTTCAACATAGTCTAACGAGCCAGGTGGCGCAGTGGTTAACCCAATGGACTCCCAATCGAGGGGTCCATCCTGATTTAGGTTTTCCGTGATTCCGCTAAATAGCTTTAGGCAAATGTCGGTATGGTTCCTTTCGCCGAGTTGCTTCCCCATCTTTCCGGTGGTACCGATGACCTCGCTGTTGGGCTGTCCCCATATCAACCAGTCAACCAACATAATGACCCCATCGACGAACACATTTCACACAAAGACAGACCGATTTGTTGATACCATCACTGTATAACTTCGTTGAGAGTGCCACAGCTTCACCTCCGCTTGCATCCCTTCATCATTACTAAAGTGAAATCCTCAAAGGCGTTCTGTAAGTATTACCACTAAGCCAGATCCTCCAGCTGAATCGGTAGTAATGATGCTATTACGTTTTACTCGCTTTGTTGCCCCTACTTACCAATGTTCCGTAGAAAATTTCTTCACAACAGCAAGACATTTTTAATATGTGGAATATTTGTAAAACGTACAACGCAAAATACAGTTTTCTATGCGACCTATGGTTCCACAATTAGCTGAATTTGTACGCTTTTTTGTGTTACTACAGTTTCGGCTCGAAGGCCATTTTCAAACTCCTGAAATTACATACTAGAATAACATTACAGTTTACATAGTTATAGGGTTAGCTACCAATGATACGAATATATAGATTTAATTGACATGAAGAACGTTCCACCTACATGTAAATTTGTGCAAATTGCACTGCGTCGAAAATAAAAATAAGAAAATATAAAGGACAGTTGTTAAACTATAATTCTCATAGAAAGCAGTGTTAGTGAGCACGATTAACTGCTTGTTTCCCATTAATAGTCATTATGAGAAACCGTGACTGCTCAGAGGAATAATCAAACAACCAGATCGTTACTTCAACAAACACTCGCGGTGTCAAGATAACGCAACGTTTACGTATATATCCATACTACTACGCAGATGAACTTAAACGAAGTTGCACTGCCTGTCAAAGAGCGAAGTTATGCGCCGTTCTAGATTCAGCAACGAGATGACCAAAAGTTGTAATGCCGCAAAAGCATTGAAAAGATAAATGTGGCTAACGCGAGGTATGAAATTAAGTAACAAGGAAAGTTACAGTATTCATTAGGCAAAAAAATTACATGATGATAAAACATATATAAATTGAAAGGTATAGGTTATTGTTAGTCAGGGCCATTCTTTTGTAGGGATTATTAAAAGTCAGATTGCGTTGCGCTAAAAATATTGTGTGTCAGTTTAGTGTTGATCAGAATACGTAAAGAGAGTAATGTCTGAGTACGTTCAGTTTTGCTCAGCTGTTTGAAAAGCAAATAATGTAAGAGGTTTATCAGCACAGTCATTCATTAATTTTTCTAAGGGGACGTTTCAAAATTACAAATATTCTGGGCAGTCATTGGAAACCATATGACATTTTAATATAGAATAATGTCGTATACAATGTGTCTCAGACCCTTTGGGTGAAACTGAAATAGGTGCTGGTGGGTCCACAACTGATTATATTGAGATTAGGAACCAATGATCCGAAACGCACATTTATGTGTTATGAACAAACACACGATAAACCTCATAACAACATAGCTCGTAGCAACCGTTCAGAGCGACGACCACCATTTCAATGCATGTACTGCAATGGGCAAAGATCCCAAGTATATGCTGCACAATGGAACACGCACAAGCAATGGGTCAGAAACAGCATACACCCCTGGCCACCAAACAGACATACTGCACACAGCTCATATATAAAACATGTAACATGTGACGGCTGCATGCATCGCACAGGCTCATTAACCAGTGCCACTAGCACACCACTATACCTGAAGTAAGTTGTGCATTGCATCAGACAGCTTGTGATGCGTCCATGGTGAGGTGTGTTACTATGTACGCATAATGCGTGAGGCGTGGTTAAAAATGGCCAGGGTTCCCTCAAAGACATGTCCGAACGCCAGACTTTGAGAATATGGTGTTGCATCGTATGGCCGTCCACCCAGCAATCAGCACACGGTAAATTGCTGGTAAAACACATACTTCGAAGGATACAGTGTGGAGAATACTGGTGGTATGTAGATTGCATCCTTATCATAAATAACTTGTTTCATTTCCACATTCACATCTGTCAACGTATTATCCATCACAGTGCTGCCGTGCCCAAACTTCGTACAGTTTGTATTGTTTATGGATGAGGTCTCGTTCACCTGTGACGGTGTTTTTAGCAGTCGCTGCAAAGAAGTCTGAATTGAGGACAATCCCCTCGCCACCCATATTGGAGGTCACCAGTAACTATTGTCCGTGTATGGATGGGTATTGTCCAAGATCACCTAACAGAATATTATTTTCTGCCTCCCCATTTGACTGGTCCACGCTACCTGGTGATCCCGCGAGACGTGCTGTCACAGTTCTTGGAGACTGTATCCCTTGCTGTCCGCTAAAGTATGTGTTTGCAACACGACGATGCACCAGCCCACTTCGATGTTAATATTTGCAAGAACCCTAACAACACCCATTCTCATCGTTGGGTTGGAATGGGAGGTCTTGTCCCATGGGCAGCGCGATCGCCGTGTCTCACACCTCTGGACCTCCTCTGGAGCTACGACAAGACTTTGGTGTATGAAACACCCGTAGAATCGGATGAAGACCTGTTTGCTACCACCGGTATGCCTACCTTCTGATACAACAGACACCTGGGATCTTTGAGATAGTGCGGCAGAACTGCGTGTGCAATTGAGACTGGCGGTCGTCGCTTTGGACAATTACTCTGAGCCACATTTTTGTTATGCAGTGTGTCCATAACACAATCAATATGTATTTCCGACCATTAGTTCCCTATCTCAATATAATCGGTTGTGGACCAATTATCACCTGTTTCAATTTGACCCAAAAGGTCTGAGACAGCCTGCATCTCACCTGCTCGTAAGGCGTAAAGCGTAGCGCAGTAGCTTCCGAAACAGGGAAGTGAGTGTGCCCATTCTCGAATCCGCGCGACGGATTAACGATTGCGGGCCTGTAGATGGCCAGTCTCAGTGTGGTTTTTGGGCGGTTTCCTACACTCGTTTAGGCGCATGCTCGGCTGGACCCCACAATCGGCCTCAGAGGACAACCAAACAACCAAACAGTTAAAATACAATAACACACAAAGTTTACAACGTTCATAGACGGATGGTGTACACGACTTACTTCCCTTAGAATACCCCTCGAGTTTGGCCGTCCACAAAGTTAAACAATCAAATAACAGTTTACCAAATCATGAAAAAGAAGAGTTTGTAATGGACGGGATAAACACTTCGGAAAAAATTATCACTTCATCTATCTAAAAATAAAGAAAATGGCATATTTATTCATATACCTGGAGTAGCTGTGTGCTACTCCAGGTAGGGAGTGCGTAGGGTGGATTCAGAGTTGGTAGGACGAGTATATGTTGGGGCAGAGTTGGTAGTCAGGAAGAAGGATTTGGTTGAAATTTCTTTGGGAGAGAACGTGGAGGGAGTGCAGGTGTAGGGTTGGTGGGAAATGTGGATAGAGGCAGGCAGAACACTAGGATCAGAAAGGATAGGGGACACAGGATTTTTGGGGTCAAGTTTCCATTTGGTGCAAGTTATTCGGACGCGTTCAGTGTGAGCAAGGAGAGGTGGGAATTTAATGAGTTGGTAAAGCATCGTTGTGGGGGAAGATAAGCAGATGAGGAAAGTGACATGGAAAGCATGGCGGAGGGACCTACAGAACTTGGGAGGGTGGGGATATCCGTTGCATACCAAAGGATGGGGCACATCAGGGGTTTGTAAGTGTGAAGTACAGTGAAGGGGTGTAGTTCCACAGTTGACCGGCCAGTAGTTTTATAAATTTTGACAACATAGTCCGTGGAGAGCAGCGACCTGATTCTACATTATAAATGAATAGTCGGCATCGCAATAATATTTCTTAATTAACCAGTTTTGGCTTATCTACAAGCCATCTTCAGAATTTTTTTGGCCCCCTATGGCTGGAGCTGGCGGAGTGGTGTCACGAAAAATCTGAAGAGCCGCCAGCACCAGCCATGCAGGGCCAGAAAAAAATTGGTGAAGATGGCTTGTAGGTAAGTCGAAACCGATTAATAAGAAATATTATTGCAATCTCGACTGTTCATTTTTAAATAAATAGTAATTTTAATCTATTGTGGGCTCCCTATAGGATACTTAGTAGGAGAGGTTTCCATGTTAGCTGTTGGTCGAAGGTATTTTACTGTGTTAGTTTGCTGGATGGGATGATTATAAATGGTGAAGTTGAAGTCGTGGAGATGGAAAATGTGGATGGTGCCTGGGTTTTGGAGGGGTTAAGCAGCCATTGGATACACCAGAAAGGAAACTGATTGAGATGGACTTGGAGGAATCAATTGGATTTTTGAAAGTAGGGCAGTCATCGGTGTCATCAGCATACTGAAGGAGGTGGATGGGAGGAGGTAGGTTGGGCATATCGGCGTTGTAAAGGCGAGGGAAGAGAATGGATCCTTGGGCATTCCTGCAGTCTGGAGAAAGGTACAGGAATTGATGTTGTTAACAATGATGTAGGATAGGCGATTGAAGAGGAAGGATGCAATAAGGCAGACATAGTTGACTGGAAGTGCTCAAGTCTGGAGCTTGAAAAGAAGACCAGAACGTCATAAGCAGTCATATGCTTTCTCTAGGTGGATGGAGACAAATGGCAGATATATGGTTGTTGAGCTGTTGGTATAGGGCATTATTGCGGTTCAGGAGTTGATCATTAGCAGAGAGGGTGGGACAGAAGCCACTCTGGGTAATAGGAAGCAGATGGTGGTGGATGTATCAGAAGAGGATGGATTCAAAGACCTCACTACACACTGAGATGAGGCAGAGGGGGTGGTGCGAGGAAGTATTGGGGGGGGGGATTGTTTGGTTTGAGGTATAGTAAGATTCTGGAGGTTTTTACAGGTCTGAATAGTAGCCTGTTGACAGCATTGTGGTGTACAGGTTTGTAAGGGTGATAAGGAGATAGGGCATTCTTTGAGGTGTCAATAGGTAATACAGTCACGACCAGGTAATGTGTTGTGTTTTCTGTGGAGTACTTATTTTATGTCCTGTGCTGTGATTGGGGTGTTTAATTCTGTGTCTGATATGTTGTTCAAGTACCAAAAGCCGAGAGTCATGGGTGTTACTGTGATATCCGTGTATTCATGGACAGTAAAGAGCAGGGGGTAGTCAGAGACGGAGAAGATGTCATAGAAATAGGATGCAAAGTGACTGCCTTTGCTCAGGTGATGTAAAATTGAGTCTGGTGCGTGCCTTTTGGCTTAAGTAAATTTCTCATGTGTAGCTGTTGTAGCCAGTGGGAGTGTCAGTGTATCCCAGTCAAGAGTCAAGAAGAAAGAGTAACACAATCGACAGGAATCATGGAAAAGGAGTACAGATTGTGGTATGAGAGTGGGGCGAAGAGGATATATGGCTTTAGTAGAGATATGGGCTGTGATAAGATCTGTTGCAAAAAGGTCTGTTGGGAGATATCAGCAGGTTGCTGGAAGGGTAGGGGATGGCTTCCAATCCATGTATTTACAGATTCCTAATAGTCATTCCAGTTGGCAAGGGAGTAGTCATGAACAGCTTTTGGATGGAGTAGGGATGGGGTGCATGGGGATAGAATACTGCATAGGGTACTGTGAGGAGGACAGGTAGGTGGTCAGTTCCATTTTTGCAGTCAGATGTAAAAGATGTTGGGTGATGCAAGGACAACAACTGGGGTGGTGTCATTTTCAGGACAGGTGTGCTGTGAGTGGGGACAATGTCACCTTGGAGAGAGTAATAAACTGACGCCACTATCAGAGTTCTGCAGGGGATCTACTACAGATGTCGAGGTCAATGGCAATAATATAGGTGCAAAAGATGTGATCTCTGTGGGTAAGGAAATCATAGGGGATGGGATTATTAGGTCGGATGTAGCACAGGTGACAGGGCTTCAAAGAAGAGGCTAAGGATAAGGTGTTCAGTGAGACTATTGAGTAAGGGTTGTGGTCAAATGAGGATGTTCCTGTGATGGCCAATTTCTACTCCACCTCTAGCCAAAAGGAGGGGGTTATCAGTGCTGTACACAGGAAGGGGGTACAGATAGTTGGTTTAGTTGGAGGAATGTTTCATTGAGGATGAAGGTAGCTATGTTGTGTTGGGACAGGGTATGCATAAAAAGGCGCTTGCCCGTAGGTAGGAAGCGGATGTTGCTATATAGGATGCTGTAGTGCTGAAGCGCCATGATGAGTAGCTAGGAAGCAAGTTGTGGGGCTTAGGGCGAAGGTTTATATGAGGGTGTTGAGATGGGTGAGGACAAAGTGGACCTGGTTTCAGGAATATGTGGCTTGGGTGTTGAGGTGGAATACTGATTGGGCAGCAAGGGCGATTTGCTGAAGTGTGTGTGGTCGTTGGGTTTGGTGGACATTTTTGAGGGCAACGGTAAGGAAATGGATGATGTCTTTAGCAGTGGGAGGCGGATGTGGGAAGTTATTAGGTTGGATGGAAAGGTCAATAGGAAGGACAGACTCTGTTAATTCAGGTTTGACAGGCACAGGTTTGGCCTTGCACTTGGTGCAGTAAGTGGGGTGAGTGTCATGAAGATGCTGCAGAGGGATTGTGGGGAGGGTGGGACCTGATTAAGGAAGAGGGATAGCTTACAGTGAGGGCAGGTAGAAGGGTTCTTACAATCAGCAGCAAGGTGCTTGTTATACAGGAGACTTTTTGGCATTGTAGAATTCGTTGGAGCGGAGGATTTGGAAAGTTCGATTTCATGACAGTAGTTGTAGATGAGGGCTGATTTCATGAGGACACAACTGATGGTGGGAGCATGCTTTGTGAATACTCAGATGAGGAAGGTGGACTAGAGTCATCTCAGGGGCTTTTTGGTGACTATGGGCTGGGTTAGGGGTTGAGAAATTAGTGGGATAGGGGGCTGCACAGGTCCTTCCAGTGGCGTGGAGTCTGTGTGGCTGCTGGTGTAGAGACGGTGGTGCAGCAAGATGTAGCTCGTACAGAAGTTGCAGGGGTAGTGAAGAGTGTGGGGAAGGTGGGGAATGAAGGACAGGCAAAAGAAAAAGTTGAGAGGGGGGGACACTGTGGGGAGAGGGGGTGGACATATGGTGTTGGGCTGAAGGAAGGGCTCCATATAGGGATGGTGAGAAGAGGGGAGGGGTGCAGTTGAAGAATTGGTGGGTTAAGGTGCAGGACAGGTGCTTACTATGGGATGGAGTCAGTGTGACTGCTGGTAGATTAGTGCAGTAGGATTAGCATTCAAATCGGAAATAATTGCTACAGAAGGTTTTATTGTTTTAATGGCTTCGTTTGTGTCCCAGTATGACTGTCCTAGTTTTTCCCCCTCGGCGGAGTTGTGGAAAAGTGGTGGCGGGGTGGGCAAAAATGTAACATAAAAAGGGGTATTTTTTCGGTTTTGTGATTATATCTCGTAAATGACTCACAATATCGGAAACATAGTGCGATTAAAAATTGTAGAGAATGAAATTCTGCATTGACTGAGACCATCCGCATATTTTTTGGACCACCTGTTTCCACACTACTGCTCTTCCAAATTGGACCAATTTTTCGTTTTAACCTCTGTTTTTTGATAATATCGTTGAAACTAATGCACCTACAAAAATGTTGTTCATAAAAAAGATATGGAGGGATAAATTCTGCATTCGATGACACCAAAATTGAATTTATTGAACCACTCATTTGTGTACAGCTTCTCATTAAAGTTGGACCATTTCTCATTATCAATGAAGACAATTTCAAATGTAGTTCTTCAGTAATTCTTATGTACATTCTTTTAAATACAGAACTGTAGCAACCCATTGTCTTGCACTTATTTAATATAGTAATAGAATAAGCTATTAAAATTTTGTAAAATATGAAAAATAATATTAAATAAGTTTTTCATATATCGAGGGTTAAGAACTGAGACTTCGTGTCTGACAGATGTCAGAATAAGTCTTGGTTCAAAAAAACCTGTAAGTAGAAAAAATATATGTTATAACAAAATGATGCAAAAAAGACAATGCACAACCTGAGAGTAATAAATGATAATGCTCTAAATAAAAAAATCAAGGCAATCAAACTTTTTATTAAAAAGTTATGTTTTTTAGCTTCCCTGTAAAATTTGTCTTTTGTCAGATACGTGGTCTCCGTTCTTAACCCCCATCATAAGATAGTGATACCCATTCAACTGATAGGAAAGAGGCAGGAAGAGAGAGACGCTCCTTCAAATTAAGTTATTATAGTTCGTAATTACAATGAGATGAAAAGGGCAAAAGTAGGTATGTACACAAAATACACATACGCCGACGTTTGACTGTCATTGCACCACTCGGCACCTCAGAGTCTATAATTCTAGAGTCCGACGCCCCGTCACTCGGCTCCTCAAAGTGAATAATTTTCGTCACCTCATATATACAGTCCAGGTCTTTGTCGACATCTGGTTCGTCAGTTTCATCTGGTTGGAGGGAGTTAGTGCACGAGTTCCCCTTGCAGTTGACACAAATTAATGAGCACTTAATACCAGCCTTCCGACACCCACAACTACCTGCACAGCCCTTGCTGCATTTGTAGGAAATTGTTGAGAGAAGTGGCTATGGAGGTAGGAACGGGACCAAGACCAAACTCTGAAGCCTGCCATCCCCAGCTGAGCGGATCCATCTGGTGTCCTATCCACATTTTTACTTGTAAGTAGGTCCTCAAGCAATGCTGGCGAGCTGCTTCGGACGTTGGTGGTACGGATACTCGGGTGAATCTGGATTACAAAATCGCTTTGGAAAACAGGTCGAATCGCAATTTGTCTAAAGTGTCTCCTGCCGTACCTCCATAGAGGGTTGTTAAAAATCGAAGGCCAGCTTCGACAATAGCTCCAGCTATAGTGTCATGCTCTAAGAAAGGTTTGATATCTTCCAGAAGACATTTATTTTTGACCAGTAAATTGACTACCTTCTTTTTGCCCTGACCGAAGAGTGCTGAAGTTTTGTCACATCCACCTATGGCGTGGAAAAATATGAGTGTCCTTCTGATGTTGTTTGCCAGTTTGAAACTGCTGAAACCAAATACTTTTAATGAGATCTTTCCTCTTCCAGGTTCCAAGAAATATATATTTGCTGATGGCGTGGCTAGGGCATTGAGCATGATGAGAAGGTTCGTATCCTCACCAACAACCACAACCTCAAGCGCTGTGGCAAGAATTAGGTGGTCTGCCTATTCATTACCTTGCTTTACTGAGAAGCTTTCATCTTCAAGCCTCGAAGTAAGCAAGCTAATGAGACGTGTTTTATTTCTGTCATTGGAAAGGAATTGCTGCTGAGTCATAGTCACCATCATTAAATCGGTAATGATGACCTCAGGAGTAGTGTGTCTTTTGCTTTGGCGAAGGCGCTCAGCATATTTGATGCTCTTGGTGGGCAGGTCTTCTGGGTAGCCATCGAACATCACACTTGTCGCACTTCCGCTGTACTGTCTTTTTACTTCTTCTATACAACCCGGTGGACAAGAAATCCACCATCGACGAAAAATGCTGCTTCTTCCAGGTTCACATCATTCAGTGGTGCGAGCCCGCATCTCGTGCTCGTGCGGTAGCGTTCTCGCTTCCCACGCCCGGGTTCCCGGGTTCGATTCCCGGCGGGGTCAGGGATTTTCTCTGCCTCGTGATGGCTGGGTGTTGTGTGATATCCTTAGGTTAGTTACGTTTAAGTAGTTCTAAGTTCTAGGGGACTGATGACCATCGATGTTAAGTCCCATAGTGCTCAGAGCCATTAAGCATTAAGCATTCAGTGGTGTGAACAAGTCATATAACACTGACTTGGGAGTCTTCCTCATTCCAAATGCATCGAACAGAGAGAGAGGATAGGGTGCCAGCTCATATCAGAAGAATTCTTTAATCTGTTCGTCAGGTTCCTTGAGAAGTACTATCTGGTGGAATATGGCTTCATGGTTCACTGGTACATCCTCCCCATGAATGGTCACCTTAGATTTAAATCCCTGTATACTTATCACTCTTTTCTTTCGCACAAACTGGATGTTGTCAAAAGTTTGACCACCTAGGGCGAGCATTGAGGATTTTCCCATTTAAAAGGCTCTGTGACAGTTGAATTAGTCATCTCCGACGATTCCTGTGCTGATGGACATAACATATTTAGTAACAGGAAAAGGATCATTGGATTGAAACCATTCAATAAATTTCTGAAGGTCTGTATTGTCAAGCTCAACTCTAGCATCCCTCGCATCAACATGTTGCTCTGAGGTAGTGAGTGATACCCCACAAAACTCTTCAACCTACTGGGTCACTGTAGTTACAGTTGGCATGGTCAGAATCCATCTACTCAGAGTACTGTCTGAGCCGGTTCTAGGCGCTACAGTCCGGAACCGCGCGACCGCTACAGTCGCAGGTTCGAATCCCGCCTCGGGCATGGATGTGTGTGATGTCCTTAGGTTAGTTAGGTTAAATAGTTCTAAGTTCTAGGGGACTGATGACCTCAGATGTTAAGTCCCATAGTGCTCAGAACCATATGAACCATATAGTACTGTCTGAAACGCCGCGACCATGACTGAGCCCTCCGGCAGGCAGGTGTAAATTCCGGCGACAAGAAATATAACGTCAATTTCGGGAATTCGTATTAAACGACAAAGCCTTTTTACACCTTTTTATTCTGCTTTTGTGTATATGTTCTGCTAGGCAAGCCAGTGTAATAATGAAAAACTGTATATCTTGTAATTCCTGAGATGATGGACCAGAAAGTGGCCTCCAAAAAATCAGAACACTACATTTGACCAAATTTGCAGGCAAATATCTTTATAGAGGTTACCTCAGATTTTAATTTAAACTGCACCACTAGAAAGAGCAGGTTACTTATACTAGAACGCTGTTTCTTTATCCTTGGTCCTCTGTGGGTTGAATGGTTATAGAACTTGAAAGATGACGTAACTCGTTATGTGCAATGTACGTATTGAAATGCAAAAACATGGTGGTCTTACTTACGGTAGCAGTGACGGTGGCACAAGGTGATGCGTGATGTGTAAATGCTTCGGAGGAGGCCCGAGGAAAGCGCGTCGCGGCGCCGGTGTGAGGCGCGGAGGTACGTTGGCGTCGCGGCACGCTGCAGGTCGTACGTTGCGGTGGCGCGAACACCGGCACTTATCGCCGCGTGTCGTGTCGTTCTCTATGAGTAAATAACTGCGTCGTCTGGCGTGCGCCCACCCTGGAAGAAAGGTGGGAACTGGCGAGACCTGGCCAGAAAAACGCTTTTACCTGGGCCACACCTGTCCTTTTGTCCGCAGGTGGCACCAGGTGCCACTGGGGAACAATAAACTGTGTCGCCTTGTGGGCGGACGCAGGATGCTGCCGGCTGATAACTGCACTCTCATATTATGCACAATATTCTAGTAAAGCAAAAGCTGCTCTTTGAAACGATGCATTTTAAATTAAAATCAGAGGTGACCTATATAAATATATTTGCCTCCAAATTTGGTCAAATGTAGGGTTCTGATTTTTTTAAGGTAACTTTCTGGACGATTACCTTAGGAATTATAAAAGTTACACTTTTGTCATTATTACATTGGCTTGCCAGACAGAACATACACACACACGCTGAATAACAAGGTGTAAAAAGCCTTTGCCGTTTAATAAGGGATTCTTAAGTTGACCTAATATTTCTTGTCACCAAATTTACTCCTGACTTTGAACAGTTCTTTAAATTTTTTTCAGTCTTTACTCATGATAATGTTATTTTTGTATTCTCTGCATAAAACTGATCTAGAGACCAGATTTGTAAATGCGAAGTACCTTACACGCATAGCAATGAAAGTACAAACTTAGCCGTACAGAAACGGGTGGTCCATTTCACTTTTTGTCTCATCAAACGCAGAATTTATTCCTCTGTATTGTTTGTATGAACCACTTTATTGATAGATGGGTTAGTTTCAACGATATTACCAAAAAACAGAGGTTAAAACGAAAATTTTTCATGAACATGTAAAATTGGTCCAGTTTTGAAGAGCACTAGTATGGAAACGGGTGGTCCAAAAATATGTGGATGGTCTCATTCAATGCAGAATTTCATGCCCTACAATTTTTAATTCCCCTATGTTTCCTATATTGTTAGTCATTTACGAGATATAATCACAAAACCGAAAAATACCCCTTTTCAGGTACATTTTTGCCCCCCACCACTTTTCCACATCTCCGCCGAGGGGGAAAACCTAGGATAGTTATATTGGGCCACAAATGAAGCCATTAAAACAATAGAACCTTTTGTAGCAATTATTTACTATTTGTCTAATTTTTAGGTTTAACCCTACTGGACTAGATGGTGTTGTCGCGTGATGGAGAGGGTTCGGGTGTACATTATGGGTTGAGGAGTCGGGAGTATGGTGGATACGTAAGGGCGACAGAGCATCGCAGATATGATGGAGGATGGGTTCTATGGTGTACAAGATGAAGTGATGACGGCAGATGAGGACTGGCGATAATAGAAACAAAAACAAGTAAATGAATCAGTGAAGAGGTGCAGCGGCGGCGGTGGCGGTGTCGATGGAGGCGATGAAAGGAGGACAGAGACGAATGCAGGAGAACGGTGGCAGTGGCGACGGTGGAGGACGAACACACACTCACAGAAGAAAGTCTCGATGACGCAAAACAAAATTATAACGATGAACTGATGCAGGGCATAGAGGAGTGACCCTACTAGTTGGGGTGGGGGTGTGGGGGGGGGGGGGGGATGTGAAACCAACAGTAACAACGAACGAACAAGCGGAATAGACTGCTAGTCCACTGGTGCCGAATGTGTGACGAGTAATTACTCCGTTCCGAAGTGTATAGCTCGGTCCTAGTGTTATCAGCATGCGTCAAAATCGAGTTGACAGATGGACCACACTTCCCGACGGCGGGGCCTCGCTGGTCCTCTGCATTAGTGCTCGCCGCAGCTGTTGCTGCACACTTTGCAGATGACAGTGTGCATGGAGCACCATCATCTGGACGATTTCACGACAGTGTGTGCCAACAGCCGTGTCGAGCGGAAATGCAGAGGAGCAGCCAGGAGGTGTGGTCAACCTCTCAAAACGATTCTTGGGAGTTTCGGAGGCAGTATTAGGCAACGATTGTCTAGAATAGCAGAAAATATTACAGTAGAAGACGGGTGGGTAGCTTTGAGTAACGAAATAGTGAAGGCAGCTGAGGATCAAATAAGCAAAAAGACAAGGCATAGTAGAAATCATTGGATATCATGGGAGATATATTTTACTGCCGCAAAGAGGAAATATAAAAATTCAGCAAATGAGGGACCGACAGGGACTCCAAACTTTTAAAAAAAGTGATATAGGAGATTGACAGGAAGTGCTAAATCGCCAAGTAGGAATGGATAGAGGGCAAATGAACTTAAAACGATGCATCACTAGATTAATAATTGAGACACTAATTATCTTCTTCCCCTTTCATATGCCAACTTTTGCTATAGCGAAATCCGCCCCCCACCCCCATCCACCATGATGTTTGGAAAAGTAGCTTTTCAGTTACTATAAACCAAGAATATTCCCTGATCCCCAACTAGCCAGTGCAAGCTTACGGCCGTTGAGATTGACTTTCGACACGATGATGGTTCGAGGCTCATAATTTTCGTGAAACTCGTATATTATCGCGATTACAGTAATTTTGAAAGCATTGAACACTAATGAAAAAACTGTTATATATTGCTCCCTATAACTTGTTGTATGTCTGACCTTGGTATCTGTACAGTGAGTGTACAATGTGTGCAAACTTAGCTTACCACTTGGTGCACAAATGGGCAAAACATCTGAACTGTCTTCTCAAGCCCAGAGCGTCAGACATTCTAAATAAATATGACCCTGGGCCTCTAAGGCAGCTAATGTCGGGTGTGGATCATAACAAAAATCATTAGAAATGCTGCTGTCACGTACTTATTCTAGAAAGACAACACAGCTATTCCCTTTTTTTATTCTACATATAACTTATCAGCTGTTGCTTTCAGGGGTCAAGTGATAAACTACAATCATGTTCAATTACTTTTGACACTTAATAACAAAATATTTTATTCTTGGACATATTGAAATGACGATTATTAAAATCATTATCTCTACACATAAAAAAATTTTATCACAGGAAAGCATGATTATTAAAAATCCTCATCAGCTCATTTAAATCTACCTTGTCTTAACTGGTCAATGCACAGAGTTCTTGGAGAATAAATTTACTTTGTGAACCAATGAAAAAATCTTTCATGTACTCAATGTGAGGGTATGTTAGTATCCTAGCTTTTGATATTCAATGCTCAAAGTGTACGCAAGTTGGAGTGAGCAAAATCTAGACTCAACATTTTCTGTGGCCTAATACGTGATGGTACTTTACAAAGTGGCATCTGCAAAGGCCTTGTCTTTGTGCTGAATCTAAAACGCTAATTCCCTACTCTGGCCGTGACTGAATTCACTCAGTCACAACTTTCCTGCATTCTATAGAATGTTAATCTTTCCCTAGTCAAAATAATGGGTATTGCACATTCGCTATGGGTTGGAGAGATGTGCACAATTTCTTGGCCCGCAAAAATTCCTGCAGGAATTATTAACTACCACTTTGATATCTGTCGCCATGATAAGTAAAGTGTATCGTCCACTCTTCAGATAAAGCAAAGCTCTCAACGCCCTCACTTATTTCCACACACTCGAGCGGTCTGCCACAAGACAAGAGAGAGAGAGAAAGAGAATTTGGTTCTCAAAATGCTTTTATATAATGGGGATCTCCCCACCGTGTCATGTCTGCATCGCCAAGTAAGGCTTCAACCAATCGCCGTCTCCTTAGAAGCAAATTCATTTTTATTTTTCTTCCTGGCTCGCAGCCTAGCCCTGTTAATGATGGGCAGCGCCTTACCCTCAGACCTGGCCTTATTTACGTTAAAAGGAATAATGTATTGTCTGGCCTTATCCCTTTCCGTGATGAAGCTCGCTTTTATCTTGCTAAGTGACAGTTTTATGATATCATTAACTGCCTGCTCAGTTCGTCTCCAAAATGCGTTTCGCTTTAACTTACATGTTGCATGCCAGTCCATATATTGGTAGATATTGTTTTGTTAGTTTTTGGTACATGAGATTAACTGCAATTACCTTTTATTGATATAAAATAACTATTATTTTCTGAGTATTTATACTGTTTCTTACTGACATGGATCAAGCTCATGTAAGGTCCGTAAAATCTGGACGCCTTACAAATTATATGTTACAATGTGCAGATTGGTTCAGGCACACAGTTCGCCACGCGATATTAGCCGAGCGGCCTAAGGTTGTAAGTAGGCTGTTTAGGTTTTTTTATTGGTAACGTCACGTAGTTCTCTGTATGAAAATCACTGGCTCTGCTGTCTGCTGTGTGCAGTCAGTGGCTGGTTGGCATTGTTGTAATACTCGCCATTGTAGTGCTGGGCAGCTGGATGTTAACAGCGTGTAGCGTTGCGCAGTTGGAGGTGAGCCACCAGCAGTGGTGGATGTGAGGAGAGAAATGGCGGAGTTTTGAAATTTGTAAGAATGGATGTCATGAACTGCTATATATATTATCACTTTTGAACACTATTGAGGTAAATACATTGTTTGTTCTCTATCAAATTTTTCATTTGCTAACTATGCCTATCAGTAGTTAGTGCCTTCAGTAGTTTGAATCTTTTATTTAGCTGGCAGTAGTGGCGCTCGCTGTATTGCAGTAGTTCGAGTAACGAAGATTTTTGTGAGGTAAGTGATTTGTGAAACGTATAGGTTAATTTAGTCAGGGCCATTCTCTTATAGAGATTACTGAAAGTCAGATTGTGTTGTGCTAAAAAAAATATTGTGTGTCAGTTTAAGCACAGTCATGTATAAATGTTCAAAGGGGACATTTCATATGTCGACCCTTAGCCGAGGATACCTCACTGGAATCTTCTGATTTTTTTCTTGTAGTTTGTGTAATTAGTGTAGCTTTTGTTTATTGCTAGCGCGTAATTATAGAGAGAATTTCCTTTGTAGTTGTAGTTTTTCATTGTTGTGCAGTAAAACAGTTGTGGGATGTATGTAGATTTGCACCTAGTATTTCGCAGCTGCGCTTGCAATTAACTAGATATTATTTTCAATGCTATGTTAATGTGTTTTGTTATTTTACTCTTCAAATTGTGCTTTTCTGTGCTGTCGTGTGAAATATTGTGACAATAATGGCGTGTCAAAAACGTAATACTAGGCTTCAAAGTGAACTGAGAAATCACAGTGAAGACGAAAGCAGTGTGTAATGAATTAACTAATGTTCAAAGTAGTAATTTCGTAATTGTGCATAGGGAAATGGAGTGGGCTGCAAATAATGGTGTAGGCAGTGAAACAATTAGTGAACAGGGAAGCATTATCGATCGATCGGTCGGCAACAGCTCGCCTCAGGAATACGAAATGACAGAACACAATACTGTAAATATTGTAGATTCAGGTTTTGGGTTCTCACCGTTTTCTCAAATGAGTCAAGACACATTTTCCCCATGTCAAAATGTGAATGTTGCCGGTGCAAATTCACTGCCGAAAAGCACTGAGGAACATTTTTCAGACACCAGTGCATTGTTATTACAATTAATGCAACAAATGGGACAAAAGCTTCAAACACCAGGGACAAACACAGCAACAGTTAGACACAATGGAACAAAATCTTCCAAAGTTAGACACCCTGGAACAAAATCTGAGACAAACACATCAAAAGCTTCAAAAGTGATAATATATATAGCAGTTCATTACATCCAGTCTTACAAATTTCAAAACTCCGCCATTTCTCTCCTCACATCCACCACTGCTGGCGGCTCACCTCCAACTGCGCAACGCTACGCGCTGTTAACATCCAGCTGCCCAACACTACGATGGCGAGTATGACAACAATACCAACCTGCCACTGACTGCACACAGCAAAGCCAGTGATTTTTATACAGAGCACTACGTGGCGTTACCAATAAAAAAAACCTAAACAGCCTACTTACAAGGTGCTGCAGTCATGGATTGTGCAGCTGGTCCCGGCAGAGGTTCGAGTCCTCCCTTGGGCATCGGTGTGTGTGTTTGTCCTTAGGATAATTTAGATTAAGTGGTGCGTGTAAGATTATTGACTGATGACCTTAGCAGTTAAGTCCCATAAGATTTCACACACACTAGATTTTTTAATTTTTTAAATTTTTTCACAGCTCAATTTAGCAGCCATTGCGTATCTGATGTAACAAATCCCTTTCACTCGTCCAGTTGGAGCCAATTTGCATGAAAATTCTTTATTTAAAATACACAAAAAGGGGGGATTTAGAAGGTACACAAGCAAGTACAAATCAGCAAATGGTACATCTTTCTGAAACGCACACACACACAAACAGGTAGAAATCTACGAAAACACTAACTCACACCGGTACAATATGCTAACGCACCAAATGCAGATTCCTTAAGACAAGACGAAACGTATGGATCCTTTAAGGTCCAAAGCGACTTTTGAAAAAGATGGTTCGCCCTAAAGATGGTAGCTTGACATGCATTACTCTACGATAAATTGGGAATTACGTGCAGTAAACCAGCAAAACTTAGAACATAGGTCAATGTCGGCACAACATTCACCAAAAAACGCGGCATTACGGGGACTACATCGCTCCATGCATTAAAAATGGCTTTGCACCCGCAAAAATGCTAGAATTCTGTAACTATAAAAGTGAGGTAATAAACATAGTAAGCACCAATCCTCAGCGTTAATGCAGACATAGCAATGTTTAGTTGGGAAGCAAATAGGTGCGTGCCTCGGAATTAGGCAGCTCACATTCCTGTCGCAGCATGTCATCAGACGCCATATCACAGCAGTAGATACAAACTGTGGGTTCTGGCTCAGCCCTGGCTCACTAACTTACTCATGTAGTTCCATCGCTTTCAAGCTGAAACTTACCCAGAATCTACCAATGCAGTCTACTATAATTCAGTTTTCAGGTCTAAAGAAGTTAAAAATGTATTGTCAAAAATAGAAAAAGCTTAGATTATAAAGATTGTTTGTTTAACAAAAGAGAACAATACAGAAGAATTAATATGATTCGAAGTGAAAAACACGATATATACACATTTGAAATAAACAAGAAAGCATTGAGTCCTCATGATGAAAAAGATATGTTTTGAAAAATAAAATAGATACATTACCATACGGACATTACAAACATAAAAAATTACAGAAATTTCTTACATTCACCATAATTCATTTTATATATATTTTCTTATGTTCACCTTTTATACTAAATTATTAAAATTTGTTTTCTTACTTTCACCTTTTGTGAGCAAAAAGGGAGTTAGACCTGAAAATTGGATTATAGTAGACTGCATTGGTAGGTTCTGGGTAAGTTTTGGCTCGAAAGTAATGGAACTATGTGAGTGGACTAGTGAGCCAGGACTGAACCAGAACCTACATTTTGTATCTACTCCTGTCAGCTTTTAGCAATCAGTGAGCTGAAGTCATAGTGACCGAAAACTGCTTCGGTGCAAGAGTAAATATTATACTCTTTATAATGGTGGTAGATGTGAGATGGGGGGAGGGTGACACAAAGAAACTACTAGTTGATTGCAATGTTTTATTTTATTTCGAATACAAGTTTACATAGACATAGCGTGTGCCCAAAGCATAGGCCATCCGTCGCAGTGGTGGAGCTGATGCGTTATACATCACTTCACCGTGTTTGTCCGTTAGTTCTTCGTGTCTTCGCTCCATAATATACCTGAAGGAGAACTGTCCGCCGTGTTAACTGCCTCCGCGCGACGACTCACGGTATTGGGTTCGCATTCGGGAAGAAAACGGTTCAGATCCCTGCCCGACCTCCAGATTTAGTTTTTTTTTTTTCGTGGTTTCTCTAAATCTATTAAGGCTAAGACCAGCATGGTTCCCTTCAAAAGGACATGTACGATTTTCCAACTTAACCCGAACTTGCGCTCCATCTTTAATGCCGTCATTGTCGATGGGCCGGTAATTCCACATCTTCTTTCTTCTAAATTACCAGTACAGTGTAAACGAACAGCCAGCCACGTGATACAATAAAAAGAAGAGACATTTGCCTATGGTAACTTCTTAAAATCCAAATTCGCTTGCCTGAATATAGACACATTATCAGGCATATCACTTTAAGCAAAGATGCTCAGGAGGGTATTATGGAGTGCTTTATCCGCCGACAACCACGCGTATTAGCGCTCCAGCTTAAATTTGCTTCAGGTCGCTGGTTATAATGCTCTAACCAATTTCAGGGTGTGAAACCTCGATGAATACTTCTTTTTGAGCCATCAATCTTCTGATTGGTTTGAAGATGGCCCAGAAATTCCTCTTCTTTGCCAAAATCTTCATCTCATAGTGGCACTTCCATCCTGGGTCCTCAGTTCTTTGTTGGCTGTATTCTGGTCTCTGTCTTTCTCCACAGTTTTAAAACTGTACACCTCCTATACACGTTTGGAGTACAGCACTGTGTGGCAGAGAAACATGGACTATGGGTAAACCAAAAGAGAACGGAGTCGAAGCGTTTGAAATGTGGTGCTACAGACGTGGCAAGAAGAAAAGACGGGATGGCAGAACATCTGTTAAGACATCATGCGATAACTTACTTGTTACCTGAGTGAGATGTAGAGATGTAAAAGGAATATGTCCAACAGGTAATTTCTGAGATACACATGTTGGCATCGGAGAGGAATTTGTGGTGGACCACATCA
The DNA here is from genome assembly GCF_023897955.1 of Schistocerca gregaria. Classification (NCBI taxonomy): domain Eukaryota; kingdom Metazoa; phylum Arthropoda; class Insecta; order Orthoptera; family Acrididae; genus Schistocerca; species Schistocerca gregaria. The sequence continues at coordinate 504,289,784 of NC_064925.1, read as the reverse complement.
CGCAAGTCGGGATAGTAATAGTGATGAAAAAAAGCTGAGTGCTATGCGTTCGGAATGAAATTCACATAACAGTTGGCCAGCAGGTTAATTTTTATGAAAGCTCGTGCTGATGCTCAAACGTTTATCTTTTCCGCATTGCTTGTCTCATGCCAGTTACAACATATTGGCGGTATTTTGTAAAAGAATATTCACTTTAATATTCGTTAATGAGATATCGCTTAGAAAACGCACGGCTACATACTTGACTGTGAGTATCCTGCTATCGACCACTGCTATTAAAAGTAATGATGAGAGTTGGCACCGTTAACTGTACTCTCTAGTAACAAGATTTGGTCAAACAAAACTATACGATTCCAGATATCTTCTCACGTCTTAGACATCTATGATATATATATGCCGACTGAAGCAGCGAATAAAAATTTATACCAAGGTCGGGATTCGAACCCAGGTTTCCTGCTCAGTAGACAGATGCGCTAACTTTTTCACAATATATATTTTATTTATAATTTATAACAAATTAACAGTTATAAGTTACAAAAAATACAATTTTGCAGTTTTTCAAAGTTGCAGAAGGCTACAGCGTTATTGGCATTCCTCTCTTAACATGATTTTGTTTGTCGACTATTCCTACTTCCTCTCGAATTGCTGCCGCAGTGGCCGAGCGGTTCTAGGCGCTTCAGTCTGGAACTGCGCCAGCGCTACGGTCGCAGGTTCGAATCCTGCCTCGGGCATGGATGTGTGTGATCTCCGTAGGTTAGTTAGGTTTAAGTAGTTCTAAGTTCTAGGGGACTGATGACCACAGAAGTTAAGTCCCATAGTGCTCAGAGCCTCTCGAAAACGGAACCTCCTCCTTCTTAGCGGTATGTTATTACGTAATTCGTAGCAGTTTAGAAAAATTAAATTTTTATTCTGACTTTATTTGAAAGAGGGAACTAAGCGATACACCTATATAAACTCGAGGTTTCCTTTCAAAAGTAACTGTTTGGTGTTTCGCTTTTTAAACTTCTTTATTTTTATAAAAAGTGTATGAATGGGCCAAATTTTTCCTTTTTCCAGTTTTTTCTGGCAATTTTGTCCCTTTATTGGTGTAAGTATAGTTTGAATTCGGTTACAGACTCGTCTCCATCGTTGGTGAGGTAGTATATAAGCCACGTGACTGCTCTCGTCCTTGAAACCGGGAACTGTTTCAAATCCGTGAACATTACCTTCTTGGTGTTAATTTCAGCCGTTGTTGCCGTTATCAGCATTGCACAATTAATTTAATCCACTTCCACAAGCTTAGGATTCGTGAAGAGCCTACTGTTCGGTGCAGCGCTGCGTCAGTCAAGCCACAATGTTCACAGCAAAAGGTTCCCCGTGAGCGTCGGGAGGTGCCGCCCTGATGGAAGGAAGGAGGTCGCTTAAGAACATGTCAGCGGCCGAACACTGCACTGAACTTAAGAGTCGGATCGGAAATGATAGCCCGCACTAGCTTCCATTTAAAAGCTTTGTGTTTTATTTGGCTGGCTGTTTCTCTCTGTATTTCTCCCATAGTCTTTTGGCTCGACTCTTTCTCTCTGTTTTCTCCAGTAGTCTTTTTCGTAGTTCTTTTCATTTGCGAGTTTTTCTATAATCCCCGTTGTGATTTTAAAAGTGCGAGTAATATACATGGATGTTGGTTGTTAAGTTCTACTTTTTGTGGTAACTCTCCACGCGGCCGTCAATAAATCTGGCTGACTTCCTGGTCGTTTCAAGAGTTTTATAAAATTTTTAACTATGACGGTGGTGCATTTTTTTCTGACAATCTATTAAGCCTAGTCCACCTTCATTTGACGGTTTTGTTAACTAGTCTCTGACTACAAGGAGTAGCATCCCTTTTTCAGATGAACCAACCTATATACTTTTTTTTTTATTTGAGCAATATATGGGTGCTCTATGGGTATTATTTGGGTGGTATACCACATTTTTTAAAGGGCCACCATATTGACATATTGTATCTGTTAAATAAGATTTAAGTTCCTAGAACTGTTCGCTGCTATATTCTCTGCTCTTGATTTTGAATTATCCTCAACCAATTCGTTCATCTTCTTCTCCAACTTAGCGCTGAGCTCTTCAGTTTCGTCGCGTTCTGTGAAGGGTTGTGGCGTGAGCTGTGAAATTCTGTTCAAGCATAGGAGCCGGGTTTTGTCGTTGTTTATTGTTGCTCCCGCTGCATCCCTATAGGAATCCATTATTTCCAATACCTTCCCAATGTCTTGATTCAGTATGAGTACAATTGTTATATCGTCGAAATGATCGTTAACGGTGAATCTTTGTGCACCAGAGTTCTAGTTGGTGATTGAGCGGATCATTGGCTCCAAGGAAATTATAAATATTATCATGGATAAAGGGCATCACTGCAAGATTCTGGACGGAATTGAGAATTCTCCAGTGAAGGGGCCGTTTATCCGTCTTTTGGAGACCATTGGATTCTGGTAGTAGCAGATCTATTATGGCCCTTGGGAAGCTATAGCGTTGCAACCAATTTCTTAGATATTGGTGACTGACTTTATCAAAGGCATTTTCTAGGTCGATGTTCAACAGTCCCATTGTTCCGGTTTGGTATATCCATGAGAAGAATGTCGTGTCTCTCAGAGAGCAAACTCCATCAGCGATCTTCCTGTTAGGAACGATACACATCTGGCCACGCCCGATCATCTCTGGAAGAGCCTATTAGTCTTGAGGGTATTATGGGCGCCATCATTTTTCAGTCGGCACGAAACAAATTTTTTGGCAATAACCAGTTATTCTTCTTGCTTTGTGTACAAGAACTATGATTCCTGGTCCATTTTCTGGATATAATTGACCCACTCTTTGTTTCTCTTTCATAACCTCCGTGAATTCCGCTTTGATAACTGACCAGAATAAGAATATTTCCAACAGCACTAAGAAAAGAGTAGGTAAGATAATGGCTGAATCAGTGCTGCGCTATGGATCAGAACTATGGATCTTAAATGCGGATCTCAAAAGAAGACTAATAGCTATGGAAGTGGATTATTTGCGTAGGAGTGCCAGAATATAAAGAATCGAAAGAAAAACTAATGATGAAGTAAGAGGTAGAATGAAGGCAAATGATACAGTGATAGAATTGAAAGAAAGTCGTTAAAATGGTACGGACATATGATGAGAATGCCAGATCATCGGTGGCCAAAGAAGGTTTATGAATGGAAACCACCCGGCAGACGTATGCGCGGGAGGCCACGACGTTCTTGGACAGATCACATAAATGGAGTAATGGAACATAGCAGCATCGACAAGGAAGGTGCACTGGATAATGGGGCTTGGCGGAGGATAACAGGAACACAACAGGATGTTGTTATTAATTAATCTTTGTATTGATTACTCCTGTAATAATAACTGACCAGAACACTTTGTAAAATTCATATGGTATGCCGTCAATGCCCGGACTCATTTTCCTGGTAATTAATTGCTTTATAATGTCCGCACTTTCTTCTTCGGATGTGAGCTCTATCAACGTAGTGACATTTTCGCTGTCGAGGGAAGTCGTACAGTGTTGTAGCAAACGGACCTCAATATTTTCCATATTAACGGTGTCGTTCCCGTCGGAAGACGTAGATTTCCGACAAATCTCTGTCTGCACCGTTTCCCTTGTCTTCTGAGATGGTAGATGCTCCATTTTTCGTCTGGAATGTATCCCTTATATTTGCTAGTGATTATTTTGCCTTCGAGTTCTTTTTCCTGTAGTTCTATTATCTTTTTTTTTTTAATTTCTTCAGTTCACGATTTCAGTCTCCTCCGTTATCCACTTTTTCTTAGAGCTCTCGAACAATCACATAATAGAGTTCGATGTTTTTCCTTCTAGTGTCACTGATCCTATACGCTACATTTCTGAACAGTTTACGAATTCCAGGTTTCACCAGTTTATCCCACAATTCAAGAACGCTACTAAAGAAACGCTTCCGATGAATCCACGTTCGTTAGCATTCACAGAATTCTGTTTTTACCCAGGTTGCGTTCAACCTCGATTATCCCTTTCCCATTACAGTGGGCCTGGATAAGCCTTTTATTTTAACGGCAACTGCATGGTGGTCCGAGAAGCTGACGGGAATTACTTCATAGTCCTGTGCAGTTATTCCCGTTGTGGATAAAATCTGTCCAGCCTCCAGACTGACAATGATGACACGTATGTATAGCGAGGTCGCGTGATGGCTAGTCGACCTATGACGTCTATTAGTTTTAGTTCTCCAATCATCGTATTTAAGGGTCCGAAATTTGGGGTTTGATTCTGTTGTGTCTGTTGGTCTTACAACTGCGATCTCCTCCCATTATTGTGTCACCCTTAGCGTGTCTCATAAAGTACTGCATAGTTTCATTAAAAAATGTTGTCTCCCTAGTTCTGTTTTGTGTTGCTGACGGTGCATAGGGGCTTAATAATGTTATTTCCTTTAGTTTGGCTTTGATAACGTGTCCATCTGGTTTCTTTTCTAAGTTCTCTAATTCCACTCCCAATCTGGTTGAAATGCAAAAGCCCCTGCAGCTAGAGCCGACATCGTTGTACACATTGTAATTAATCTCTCCGCAAAATACTTCCTGAAGCAAAGGAATGACCACGTCATTGGTTTTTATGGAATTCCCAGGAATCCTCTTTTTTTCACTTGTTCTCAGATATTTGGTGTGACTAGAGTAAGCACCCTCCTATCGCTCGCAACGGACAATTTGTCAGTTTCCACGTCCATTCATATTCCCCTGCTTAGTTGTTCGGTCCGGAATCGTTTCCAGGAGTTACACTTTCCATTTCTCCTGTCTCGTCGTCTTGGTACTCTCTTTCCGCATCTTTATTATTTTTCCGACGTGCTGCATATAGATTTAGTTTGTCTTTCATGCTCGGTGCCTTCTCAGCATCAGATTTTACAGTATTTCAGTCGGTAGCACTTCCCTCTGCTACCTTAACTGTGTGCTTTACAGATCGTGTGGTGGCACTGAAAGCTGTTTACGCACAATCTTCTTTATTTGCTCATTTACATGCTCCTGTCAACAGCTTCTGTGGCTACACTTGGCTGTTAAAGTGTTCTTGCCTGGCGTGTTGTTTCCTGCAGTGGTTGTTGTTTACTTTCCTGCTGTGGACGGCCCAAGGGGCTCGCCATGTTTGGTTGTCGGGGCTAAAGAATATCTGTGTCCGGTTGACTTTCCATCTCAATCTCGGGTCCACCCTGTTTTGCTGTTTCATTGGTATCTGTGTCGATTTTTCTTCAGGGTCGTCTTCAGAGCTCGTACTCCACTTTTCTAACTGCCGTTTCTTGTTGTTCTGATTTCGATGATAACAAAAAATTCTTTCATTTTCCATGTCTGTTTCGTTTTCTTGCTGTTGAACTGAAATTTCATGTACTCTGTAACTGTTTTCCTGATCAATAGTTACAGACCTGTATTTATCGGTGTCGTTCTTTTGATTGTTGTCTGCGTTCCTGTGTACTTCATTTGCTGCTAGTCTCTTGTTTAAGAGAGCGCCGCATGCTTAGATGGGTGGTAAAATGCTTGACTCCCATCCAGCTGTTCCAGGTTCGATTCCCGTCTGCGTTGGAGACTTTCTCCGCTTGTGGACTGCGTGTTGTGTTGTCCTCATCATCATTTCATCTTCATCACCAGCAGGCAAGTACTAGAAGGAATCAATTCTTGTGCCCGCAATCTTGTCCGCTGTTGTAGATTATTTCTTAGAATAAACATGCGCCGTGAGCAGTTTTCTCGATTTCCCGGTTCATTTCACACGAGTCGCGTGGGAGTTCGCCCAACACATATTATGAGCGTCTTGCAACCGCCTACAAGAATGTGGGTCGGGACGTTACGAGCAACGAACATTCGTACAGATTTAATCCCGTTGCGGCACTGGATCTTGTATCTGATAGATTACTTTTCGAAGTCGATGTTTCTTACCCGTCTGCAATTAGTAAGTGCCTGTATTAGGTACTTGTTGTCTAGCTCTGGGGGAATATTTAGCACCATGACAGTTTTCAGTTCGTTGTTATAGTTACTTATATCAAGGGTACTGACAGAATCATCAAGATGACGGAATTCAAATTTTACCTGCTTTTTAATAATATACTATCTAACATAACTATGCAATTTTGCAAAAACACAGCATTTCTCATTACCCATTTTAATGAACTCCGCATTATCACCAGAAATACCGGAATTTTCACCGAGCGATGTGGCGCAGTGGCTAGCACACTGGACTTGCATTCGTGAGGATGACGGATCAAACCCGCGTCTAGCCATTCTGATGTAGATGTTTTGTGATTTTCCTAAATCACTTCAGGTGAATTCCAGGATGGTTCCTTTGAAACCACGGCTGACTTCCTCCCCTGACCATCCAAAATCCAATTGGACCGTTGACGTCGCTGTTTGGTCGCCTCCCCTAAAACAACCAAGAAACCGAAACCTTCATGTAGCCTGTCATGAACTTCCAAAGCCGCGCATTGTACATGTCTTGTATACTTGTATTCTTGTCAAACACGAACCTCAAAGTGTTTTTCCTAATCTCGCCGGCCGGTGTGGCCGAGAGGTTCTAGGCGTTTCATACTGGAACCGCACGACCACTAAGATCGCAGGTTCGAATCCTACCTCTGGCATGGATGTGTGTGATGTCCTTAGGTTAGTTAGGTTTAAGTAGTTCCAAGTTCTAGGGGAATGATGACTTCAGAGGTCATAGTGTTCAAAGCCATTTGAACTTAATCGAATCCATGGATATTATTTATGGGTACGAAGCAGAACTTCTGCTTCACGAACAATATACAAAGACGACGAAGACAATGAACAAGAAGTATCATTACTTATAATTTCGGTAGGTGTTCAAGGAACACAGTATACAAGTACATAAGATAATACTTGTCTACGTAACCAGTCAGCTACAGCACTGAGCGCTACACCTCACGTCCACACCGGCTGTGCACTAGGCCGCAACTTGTGACTACGTCATGGTGGCATAGTTGTTTTGCGCAACTAGACGAATTCCCATTCACGCCTTATCCCACCTGGTATTCCCCCTAAACTAAAACAGCAGTTCAGAGGCTCTCCAACTGTACTGGAATATCACCTCAGCATCGAACGAAATTAGTATTTAGTAGATGGACAATGGCTCTCGACGCACCAGGTTAGCCGAGAGCGCTAATGCGCTGCTTCCTGGACTTCAGTAGGCGCGCGGGCCTCGGATCAGATCCGCACGCCGAATTAACGACGAGGGCCGGTGTGCTGGCCAGCCTGGATGTGGTTTTTAGGCGGTTTTCCACATCCCACAAGGTGAGTACCGGGCTTGTCCCCACGTCACACCTCAGCTACACGACTCGTAGACATTTGAAAGACATTCGCACTATTTCATGATTTACACTAGATGCAGACAGCTGAGGTACACTGATTCCGTCCCGGGGGGTTGTAGTGTTTCCTTTCCTCTGGGGTTTTGCAGTGAAAATCCAAAATGGAAAATCTAATTGGGGTTTGAATTTTGATGGAATAAGTTACGGATAAGGCAGACTTCATATTAGTGATTGAGATAGTGCTGTAATTTGACCGTGAATGGCAGACCGGGTCGGCAACTCTACAAAAAGCGACTGTATTGAGCCCGCATCTCGTGGTCATGCGGTAGCGTTCTTGCTTCCCACGCCTGGGTTCCCGAGTTCGATTCCCGGCGGGGTCAGGGATTTTCTCTGCCTCGTGATGGCTGGGTGTTGTGTGATGTCCTTAGGTTAATTAGGTTTAAGTAGTTCTAAGTTCTAGGGGACTGGTGACCATAGATGTAAAATCCCATAGTGCTCAGAGCCATTTGAACCATTTTTGACTGTAAGGAAATAGCATCAGAAATAAGTTGAAATTTACCTTATAATTCTGTCAGAAACGTAGTATCTATTATAATATAGTCTTCGTGGCTGCATCTAGAATATTTCTTGATTTTCTTGTAGGATGTCCTTTTTTCATTGTTCGCTGGTCCTCTTCTTCTCCGTCTGATGAAAATATCTTGAAGTTCTCACTGTCTGGGTTAAATTATAAATTTGGCGTAGTCATTGCGAATCACTCTGAAATAACTTAAAGACGCCGTGTGTTCCTTTCATAATACAGTTTTAATTTCCACTTAAAATCATTTCTTTAACATCAGCGTAAAAAAATACACGTCTTAAACGAATGAAGAGAAGATAACAAGAGAGTAATGGACTAGTTGTTAAAACAAGCACCTACGCAAAAGTAAAAGAAGATCGAAAATAATTATGGAAATCTGTCGCTGGCGAAGCGCTCTTCTGCATGCGCGATCGTAAATCACATCTTTGCTCTGGCGGAGGCGCGGTAGTCAAAGTACCGTTACAGGGTACATGGTGACGGCAGGAAGGGTATCAGGCCACCCCTTCAAATTAACCTTGCCAAATCTACATCTACATCTACATGACTACTCTGCAATTCACATTTAAGTGCTTGGCAGAGGGTTCATCGAACCACAATCATACTATCTCTCTACTATTCCACTGCCGAACAGCGAGCGGGAAAAACGAACACCTAAACCTTTCTGTTCGAGCTCTGATTTCTCTTATTTTATTTTGATGATCATTCCTACCTACGTAGGTTGGGCTCAACAAAATATTTTCGCATTCGGAAGAGAAAGTTGGTGACTAAAATTTCGTAAAAAGGTCTCGCCGCGACGAAAAACATCTATGCTGTAATGACTTCCATCCCAACTCGTGTATCATATCTGCCACACTCTCTCCCCTATAACGTGATAATACAAAACGAGCGGCCCTTTTTTGCACCCTTTCGATGCCCTCAGTCAATCCCACCTGGTAAGGATCCTACACCGTGCAGCAATATTCTAACAGAGGACGAACGAGTGTAGTGTAAGCTGTCTCTTTAGTGGACTTTTTGCATCTTCTAAGTGTCCTGCCAATGAAACGCAACCTTTGGCTCGCCTTCCCGACAATATTATCTATGTGGTCCTTCCAACTGAAGTTGTTCGTAATTTTAACACCCAGGTACTTAGTTGAATTGACAGCCTTGAGAATTGTACTATTTATCGAGTAATCGAATTCCAACGGATTTCTTTTGGAACTCATGTGGATCATCTCACACTTTTCGTTATTTAGCGTCAACTGCCACCTGACACACCATACAGCAATCTTTTCTAAATCGCTTTGCAACTGATACTGGTCTTCGGATGACCTTACTAGACGGTAAATTACAGCATCATCTGCGAACAGTCTAAGAGAACTGCTAAGATTGTCACCCAGGTCATTTATATAGATCAGGAACAGTAGAGGTCCCAGGACGCTTCCCTTGGGAACACCTGATATCACTTCAGTTTTACTCGATGATTTGCCGTCTATTACTACGAACTTCGACCTTCCTGACAGGAAATCACGAATCCAGTCGCACAACTGAGACGATACCCCATAGTTCGGCAGCTTGATTAGAAGTCGCTTATGTGGAACGGTGTCAAAAGCTTTCCGGAAATCTAGAAATACGGAATCAACTTGAGATCCCCTGTCGATAGCGGCCATTACTTCGTGCGAATAAAGAGCTAGCTGCGTTGCACAAGAGCGATGTTTTCTGAAGCCATGCTGATTACTTGTCAATAGATCGTTCCCTTCGAGGTGATTCATAATGTTTGAATACAGTATATGCTCCAAAACCCTACTGCAAACCGACGTCAATGATATAGGTCTGTAGTTAAATGGATTACTCCTACTACCCTTCTTGAACACTGGTGCGACCTGCCCAATTTTCCAATCTGTAGGTACAGATCTATCGGTGAGCGAGCGGTTGTATATGAGTGCTAAGTAGGGAGCTATAGTATCAGCGTAATCTGAAAGGAACCTAATCGGTATACAATCTGGACCTGAAGACTTGCCCGTATCAAGCGATTTGAGTTGCTTCACAACCCCTAAGGTATTTAATTCTAAGAAACTCATGCTAGCAGATGTTCGTGTTTCAAATTCTGGAATATTCCATTCGTCTTCCCTGGTGAAGGAATTTCGGAAAACTGCGTTCAATAACTCCGCTTTAGCGGCAGAGTCGTCGATAACAGTACCATCGGCACTGCGCAGCGAAGGTATTGACTGCGTCTTGCCACTTGTGTACTTTACATACGACCAGAATTTCTTCGGATTTTCTACCAAATTTCGAGACAATGTTTCGTTGTGGAACCTATTAAAGGCATCTCTCATCGAAGTACGTGCCAAATTTCGCGCGTCTGTAAATTTTAGCCCATCTTCGGGATTTCGCGTTCTTCTGAACTTCGCATGCTTTTTCCGTTGCCTCTGCAACAGCGTTCGGACCTTTTTTGTGTACCACGGGGGATCCGTTCCATCTCTTACCAATTTATGAGGTATGAATCTCTCAATTGCTGTTGCTACTATATCTTTGAATTTGAGCCACATCTCGTCTACATTCGCATAGTCAGTTCGGAAGGAATGGAAATTGTCTTTTAGGAAGGCTTCTAGTGGCACTTTATCCGCTTTTTTAAATAAAATTATTTTGCGTTTGTTTCTGATGGATTTGGAAGAAATGGTATTGAGCCTAGCTACAATGACCTTGTGATCACTAATCCCTGTATCAGTCATGATGCTCTCTATCAGCTCTGGACTGTTTGTGGCCAAGAGGTCAAGTGTGTTTTCGCAACCATTTACAATTCGCGTGGGTTCGTGGACTAACTGCTCGAAATAATTTTCGGAGAAAGCATTTAGGACAATCTCGGAAGACGTTTTCTGCTTACCACCGGTTTGGAACAAGTATTTTTGCCAACGTACCGAGGGTAGGTTGAAGTCCCCACCAACTATAACCGTATGAGTGGGGTATTTATTTGTTACGAGACTCAAACTTTCTCTGAACTGTTCCGCAACTGTATCATCGGAATCTGGGGGTCGGTAGAAGGAGCCAATTATTAACTTAATTCGGCTGTTAAGTATAACCTCCTCCCACGCCAATTCGCACGGAGTATCTACTTCGACTTCACTACAAGATGAACCACTACTGACAGACACAAACACTCCACCACCAATTCTGCCTAATCTATCTTTCCTGAACACCGTCTGAGACTTAGTAAAAATTTCTGCAGAACTTATTTCAGGCTTTAGCCAGCTTTCTGTACCTATAACGATATCAGCTTCTGTGCTTTCTATTAGCGCTTGAAGCTCAGGGACTTTTCCAGCGCAACTACAACAATTTACAACTATAATTCCGACTGTTCCTTGGTCCAAGCACGTCCTGTAATTGCCAAGCACCCTTTGACATTGCAGCCCATCCCACACTTTCCCGAGGCCTTCTAACCTAAAAAACCGCCCAGTCCACGCCACACAGCCTCCGCTACCCGTGTAGCCGCCAGCTGAGTGTAGTGAACTCCTGACCTATTCAGCGGAACCCGAAACCCCACCACCCTATGGCGCAAGTCAAGGAATCTGCAGCCAATAAGGTCGCAAAACCGTCTGAGCCTCTGATTCAGACCCTCCACCCGACTCTGCACCAAAGGTCCGCAGTTGGTTCTGTCAACGATGCTGCAGATGGTGAGCTCTGCCTTCATCTCGTAAGCAAGACCGGCAGCCTTCACCAAATCAGATAGCCGCTGGAATCCAGAGAGAATTTCCTCAGATCCAAAGCGACACACGTCATTAGTGCCGACATGTGCCACCACCTGCAGCTGGCTGCACCCTGTGCTCTTCATGGCATCCGGAAGGACCCTTTCCACATCAGGAATGACTCCTCCCAGAATGCACACGGAGTGCACACTGGATTTCTTCCCCTCCTTAGCCGCCGTATCCCTAAGGGGCCCCATTATGCGCCTAACATTGGAGCTCCCAACTACCAGTAAGCCCACCCTCTGCGATTGCCGGACCTTGAAGGCTGAGAATGATCCTCTGAAACAGGGCAGGCAGCTGCATCTGGCTCAGCCAGAGACAGTGCCTGAAACCGGTTTGTCAGACGCACCGGGGAGGCTTTCTGATCAGCCTCCGGGGACGCCTTTCGCTGCCTGCCACGCCTTGGAACGACCTCCCAATCAACCACAGGCGAGGGCTCAGCCTCACTGCGGGCAGCAACCGGGGCAACCACAGCGGCAGACCGATCTGGGGACAGACGGGACGAGGTTGACATCCCCGTGATACCCAAGTCCGGCTCCCCACAGTGGTGCCCATTGGCAACAGCCTCAAGCTGTGCGACCGAAGTCAGCGCCGATTGCAGCTGTGAGCGAAGGGATGCCAAGTCAGCCCTCATCCGAACACAGCAATCGCAGTCCCTGTCCATTCTAATCGATGTTGAACAACAGTTGCCGAAACACGAGTCCGTGCCTAGATAACGCAAGCGAAACACGCAAAGAATGTATCAACTAACCTGTACAAATGCCTAACGACTGCGCTACAATCTGCTGAATTTACGATTACAGTAACTAAGACTCGAAATTGCACCTCCTATACGAAACTCACACGCAATTTGAATAAGAATCTACGAAGTAAACACTAAAGCGCGATGCTACAACTGTCAATACTATAATACGCCCGAAATATATGAATTAAACAATGCAAGTACCCAAAAACACGCAAAGAAATTAATTAAACTATCTAACAAATAAGTAAGCTAGGGTTATACGACTTGCTGCTGCAGCTGCTTATCCAACGGCGGCAGGGAGCAAATGCGATTGTAACAATGCCGAAACTGCGGGACAATGGCACAAGCGAAAAGAAAAAGACGAAAAAGGATGGATGTTGGGTCGCACCATTGGCTAAATGCGTTTTGTTGTGATATGAAGTTGGCTTGTAAATAAGTCGCAACTAGTAATCAATAAAATTAAATTTGCGACCTTGATTGTTAGAGGTTTTTCTGAACTTCCAGCTTTAATACAATAGATCTTACCTCTAAATACCACAACATGCTGACAGAAAAAAATCGCGACACGAATGAAGAGTTGCGCGACATAAGCAAAAGTTGGTAAGCGCCAGTCCCATACGAATGGTGCCAGTAGCGCCTCTATGAGGATGCAAATTAAGTTTGCTTTAAATACTCGCTTTAACGGTCATGAGCGTTGGTTACCTTTAAGACTGGACGTGGTGAACTGATGCCTTCAAGATGACAAAGACGCCATTATCAGCACCTCACTGAGTTTGAACCAGGTCGTGTAACAGGGCTAGGAGAAGCTGGATGTTCCTTCTGCAATACTGCAGAAAGACGTGGCAGGAATGTAGCCACTGTACATGATTGCTGGCAGAAGTGGTCACGAGAATGTACTGTCACAAGAGGATCGGGCCCCGGACGGCCACGTGGCACTACCGAGAGGGGAGACCATCGTGTTCGACGTTTGGCTCTGGTAGATCGTGCTTCATCTGCAGCAGGAATCTGAGCAGCAGTTGGCACCACAGTGAGACAAAGAACTGTTACAAATCGGTTACTTCAGGGACAGCTCCGAGACAAACGATCTGTAGCGCGTTCCACTGACCTCAAACCACCACCATTCACAACCAGTTGTGTCAACCGGAACACACTGCAGGGGAGGACGGATGGTTCAAATGGCTCTAAGCATTATGGGACTTAACAACTGAGGTCACAGTCCCCTAGACTTAGAACTACCTAAGTCTAACTAACCTAAGGACTTCACACACACCTATGCTCAAGGCAGGGTTTGAACCTGCGACCTTAGCAGCAGCGCGGTTCCGGACTGAAGGGCAGGATGGAGACCAGTTGTGTTTCCTGATTCTGCCTCGGTGCCAGTGATGGCTGTGTGATAATTAGGAGGAAGCCAGTTGCTGGCCTGCAGCCAACCTGTATGCCATACATACTGAACGTACCCCTGGCGTTACGGTGTGGGTTGCGATTTCGTATAACAGCAGGATCACTCTCGTGGTTATCAAGCGCACGTTGACTGCAAATTGGTCCCTCAAGCTGGCGATTCGACGTGTTCATGAACAGCATCCAACAGGATAACGCTCGCACGCATACCGCTGTTGTAATCCAAGATGCTCTATAGACTTCGACATGTTGCCTTGGCCTAGTCCATCACCAGATCTGTCTCCAATAGCGCACAAACAGGACATTATCAGACGACAACTCTAGTATCGTCCACAAACAGCATTAACCTCCCTGTATTGACCGACTGTGGCAGGTGTCATTAGAGCACAGTTAATAAAGTCATTTCTTGAAATGATGGTAAACTAGGCACTCATCTTTTCGTGTTCCCCGCGCTGTCTGGTTGTGAACTCATGGCTCAATCGTCGAAAATCTAGGTAGTGATGATTCCAAGCTCGGACGCAAAGAGGCCTAGGTGTTATTCAGCAATATTCAAAAGTTTTATAGATGTGTTTCGTAAACCATTCTTGAAGATCAAACTTTTACCAGTTAGGACAATGGTGATGTTGTAAGTACGCTGTTTAGGTTTTTTTATTGGTAACGCCGCCGCCACGTTGCGCTCTGTATGAAAATCACTGGCTGCGCCGTGTGCAGTCTGTGGCTGGTTTGCATTGTTGTCTGCCATTGTAGTTTTGGGCAGCGGCAGCTGGATGCTAACAGCGCGTAGCGTTGGGCAGTTGGAGGTGAGCCGCCAGCAGTGCTGGATGTAGGGAGAGAGATGGCGGAGTTTTGAATTTTGTAAGACATTCGAAGTAGTAATTTGGTAATTGTGCATAGGGAAATAGGGCGGGCGGCAAATAATAGTGTAGACAATGAAACAAGTAGTGAACAGGGAACAATTATCGATCGATCAGTCGGCAACAGCTCGCCTCAGGAATCTGAAATGACAGAACACAATATTGCAAATACTTTAGACAGGTTTTGGGTCCTCACCGTTTTCTCAAATGAGTCAAGACACATTTTCTGTCTGTCAAAATGTGAATGTTGCCGGTGGAAATGGACTGCCAAAAAGCATAAAGAAACAGATTCCAGACACTAATAAATTATTATTGCAATTAATGCAACAAATGGAACAGAATGAGAAACAAATGGGACAAAATCTTCAAAAGTTAGACACAATGGAACAACACCAGAGACAAAAACAGCAACAGTTAGACACAATGGAACAAAAGCTTCAAAAGGTAGACTCACTGGAACATACGCTTGAACAAACACGTGAAGATTTTACTACTGAGTTACATAAAATCGAATCGAAATGTCAAAAAGTCTGTAATGACGTAAAAACACAAATTTGTGAGCATTTTCAACCTATTTTTTCGCGGCATGAAAATGCATTACAGAATCAAGAATCAACCATAAAAGAACTGCAAACTATTGTTCATGAAAATCATGAGACCTTGCAAGCTAAAATTGACTCAGTTGCATCCACCGATTCGGTTACGCAACTTGCAAAAACTCAGGAAAACTTAAAGGACACAGTAGATACTCTGAAAATTGGTTCAGAAAGACACATGGAGGAAATCAGTTCATTATCAGAGAAAGTAGTTGAACTTTCGGATCAGCTAAATAATTTATCTACGAAGGTCGATGATAATCTGAATGACGCAATTTGGTAATCTTGAATGACAGAAGAGTTCGAACAAATTAGGAAATTCAAACAAAATCAGAATCAAATTAATACGCAACACCCAAGAGAAATCCGGGAAGTACAAGATCAGCTGACACAGGTAATACAAGAATTACGTATCTCAGAGGACACTCGCGCTCCAATACGGGAAGAGGGACATAGAAATACGGAAAAGCCACAAAATAATAACACAGGGCACTTCGAAAATTATGAAAGAAATGGGCAAGGTACACCGAATTTTGAGAGGGAACCGCCGAAAAGATGTAACAATGACCGACATGCGACTCGCCGACATGATGATTTTGACTATAAGCTGTTCATTACTACACGTAAATTCAAAACATTTAAGAACTCTGGCAACGACATTCATCCACAAGCGTAGCTCCATCAATTCTCTCATTGTTTTCCTCCTAACTGGTCATTAGAGCACAGATTAGAATTTATGTATGGTTACTTAGAGAATGAACCGGCTGTAAGAATGCGATCGGTCATTCACGATTGTCACAGTGAAGGAGAATTTTATCATGCCTTCCTCTCAGCATATTGGTCTCAAGCTACACAAGACCGAGTAAAACATAGCATCATTATGATGAAACATTTCGAACAATCAGAATTTTACAGTCTTGTGAAATATTTTGAAGACATGTTACATAAGAATCAGTATCTTTCAAACCCATACAGCCCATCAGAACTCATCCGCATTTGCTTAATCAAATTGCCTGAACATTTACAACACATTATTTTGGCAGGAGGACATTGAAGCTTTTCAGGGACTGTTACAAGAATTGGAAATTGACACTGACAATCGCGGAACGCGAAAACAGGAACACAATAATTACAGGTCACATCCGTCGCAATTACGCGATGAAAGATATAATAACTGGGCACGACATGGCTATTCTCACAATACACATCGTGACCAAAACAGACACCACCCGTATGACATCCGTTGGCAGAGTAGAAATAATTGCAGGGAAAGATCACCTCTCTGCGGTAGTGACTATCACAGAGACAATCAGAGAAACAGACAATATGGGAACCAAAATAATTATTATCAAGGGAGACAGAATAACATTAGACACAATGGTCCAGCGCGCAGTTACGATTCAGGGAGAAATTCACCACCACGTGACTGACAAGAAAGAAACTATGGAAACTTCCGACAAAACGACAGACCTGAATTCCATCAGAACTGGCGAGCTTCAAACAGGTCAGTGCCCCCTCGACAAAGTGAATTTGTAGAAGTTAGGTCTCCAAATCCCAATAACGAGGCGCGCCAACAAAGAGACAATTTGGCGATGACTCATACCGCTGGCAGCCACAAAACGTACTTCTGAAACTGACGAAGCAGCTGACGTAGCTAGTAATTACGTAAAAATGGAAGACATTAGGGACATCTTACTCCAGGAACACGACGTAAAACATAACAACATTGCATAGCCGGTGATTCACACTACAGTAAAGGACATAAAATTTACGGCAGTACTTGACTCTGGCAGTCCCATTTCAGTAATTAGTGAAACAGCCTTTAGCAAATGCAACAAATCGAACGATTGCCCCACACTTCCGTAACATAGGATTGAATTACAAGGTGCAATCTTTATGAAAAGTGTAGATGTACGCCAACAAACCAACTTAGAATTCTCTTGTCGAAGCCACAGCTTCTCTATGAACTTTCTTATTGTTCCATTATTGTCGACGGAAATTATATTGGGAGTAGACTTTTTGAATGAATACAAAGCAATCTTAAACTTTCACGCCGCTGAAATAAGTTTAGAGAAAGAAGGTAAGTCAATAGCTTTGAAATTTTAAGATAGGCTCTCAAACCATTACGAGGAAATTAATCGGCTTTACCTTCTGTTAGACAACAGTTCGGAATTTTCGACGGAACTAGACACTAACTATCACTCTGCAAGTACTGACAGAAATGATATCGACGGCATATTTGATACTAATGAGTTAGTTCAGAATAAAATTCAAACAATTGAGAATTTTAATGACTCTGATAGGCAATACCTTTTTGAGATTTTACAAGCACATTCCACAGTTTTTACTCACAAACCAGGAACAATCAAGGAATTTCAATACCAATTTTGTGTTCGTGAGCATACTAAATTTTGTGTTAGACCATACGTAATTCCGGCGCATTATAGGGACCGTGTTAGAACAGAAATACAATCTATGCTTGACGAGGGAATTATTGAGCCTGCAGTAAGCTCATACAACAATCCATTACATGTTGTTGAGAAGAAAAATGGATCGATCAGGCTTGTCTTAGATTCGAGACAAATCAATACTATCATCATTCCTGAAACAGACAGGCCGCAAACGTTGGAAGAACTTCTTCAAAATTGTAAGGTGTAAAAGTGTTGTCTTTTATTGATCTCAGATCCAGCTTTTATCAGATCGAACTTCATTCAGAATGTAGAAAATACACAGCTTTTCTTTGTTTTGTCGTTTGTTATCAATTTCGGAAACTTCCTTTTGGTTTGAACATTTCTTCGGCAGCATTCATTCGCGGGCTAAATTCCATATTACCTGATTTCTTAAAACGTCACATCACCTTATATGTGGATGATATTCTAGTAGCAGAAGCCTCATGCGAACAACATAATTGCATCCTCAACAGTTTGTTACGTATTTTTGCAGAATCTGGAATTACAGTTAACTTGGAAAAGTCTGAATTCGGTAGGTCAAAGGTGAGGTTTTTGGGACATATTATTTCTTTTAAAGGCATTCAGCCGGACCCTGAAAAGTTAGAAGCAGTCAGAGCCATTCCAGTTCCATCCACAAAAAGACAAGTCCGCAGTTTTCTAGGTCTCGTCAATTTTTACCGTCGTTTTCTGAATATGGAAATTCTGGTTACACCAAAACTTTGTTTTCTCACTGGAAAAAATACTGTTTGGAACTGGGACGAACAAGCACAGTTGGAATTCAATTCTTTGAAAGAATCGCTACTTAACGCGCCAATACTAGCTCATCCAGATCTCTCACAAGATTTTTGCCTTAGCACGGATTCTTCTAAAGTCGGTCTTGGTGCCCATTTACTTCAAGAAGCCACAGAAAATGCCATTACTGTTCATAAAACCATTGCTTTTGCTAGCCGAGTGCTAACAAAACTTGAAAAAAATTATTCCGTAACGGAATTAGAAGCTTTAGCTATCGTTTGGGCATTTAACAAATTCCGTTTCTTTCTTTTTGGTAAGCACGTAAAAGTATACAGTGATCATCGTGCATTACAATTTCTTATGTCTTCAAAATTAAATCATGACAGGTGAAAAAGTTGGGCATTGTTTCTGCAAGAATTCCACTTCACAATAGTTTACATTCCCGGCAACGAGAACATTGTTGCGGACGCACTGTCACGCGCACCGGCTGGGCTTGAGAAAAGTAACACAGAAGGCAACCTCGAGAAAAATTTCAGTATTCTTTACATTCAGAAAGTCGCCTTTGAAAACTTCATCATCACATCTTTAAAGGACATTGCTCATGAACAGGATAAAGATCCGATTTGGAAAGATATCAAAAGTAAATGGCATGGACAGCCACACACACAGATTCAGCATTATTATCTGGTTAGAAACAGCGTACTCT
Organism: Schistocerca gregaria; assembly: GCF_023897955.1. NCBI lineage: Eukaryota > Metazoa > Arthropoda > Insecta > Orthoptera > Acrididae > Schistocerca > Schistocerca gregaria. Next base: position 504,270,727 of record NC_064925.1, on the reverse strand, counting down.
TCAAACGCTGCACTGTTGATGACAAGCTATGGGTACTTTTCATTCCAGACGATTTTGTTAATAAGCTCATTTGGTACATTCATTTCAGCTACACACATTTTGGTCCACGAAAATGTTATCATATTCTTCGAACGACTTGTTATTTTAACAATATGGAAAAGAGAATTCGAAGAGTCTTATCTATTTGTAAACTTTGTCAAAAGGCGAAACCATCTACTATCTCACATCGTGCTCCGTTGTTTCCTATCATTCCTTCTAAATTAAAAGAATTTGCTGCTGTTGATCTCTTGGGACCCCTTGTCACAACATCGAATGGATTTTCGTACGTTCTAATCGCTGTCGAACTTACTTCAAAATTTGTTTCTTTCACTCCGTTACGTAAAGCCACTGGACGGTCTGTATCCAACGCCTTTGTTAAAAATTCCTTACGTGAAGTTGGACACGTTAGTAAAGTCATTTCAGACAACGGACCGCAATTCAGATCTGGTGCTGTGAAACCATAAAATCAAACCTGTTTTTATTTCATTGTACTCACCACATTGTAATCCGTCTGAACGGATTATGAAAGAAATAAATAAGCTTTGCAGACTTTATTGTCACAGAAATTGTCAGCATTGGGACAGATATTTACACTTATTTCAAAACGTGCTGAGTGAAATGCCTCGTGACTCCTTTGCTTTACCACCTATTTTTGTACTGATGAATAAAGAACCACCGAACAGAATCAGAGAGCTTGTACCTTTTCCGAATACACGTAAACTTCGACACAAAGACATAATTGATTTGGCTATTAAAAATATAAATTCTGCAGCAGACAAAAGGAGAAGACTACACAGTAAAGCAAATGCAAAGAAATTATATATTGGTCAGAAAGTTCTCATTAAAGCATTGTCACATATGAAGAAACACTTGAGTCACATATTATTTCTGATTTACAATGGACCTTACAGAATCTGACGTATACCACATGATAATTGCATTGAAGTTGAAACTCTGCATATTAGGAAGAGTAAAGCTTTACACCACATTTCACATGTAAAACCGTTTATTGAACGATAATCTGCTTTTTAACTTTGTCTTTGCCATAAAACTTTTCACTTCACGTTACTAGTATGCATTGTCACACTTTAAAACTTTTATCATGCAACAATGTTTTGAAGTTAACTATCCAGTCTAGAACCTACAGAACATACAGTAATTACCGCTGCATTGTGATAGTGAACAGAGGACACAGTGTTACTGTGTGTGTACATTCTTGCTTGATGGTTGCACGATTACTAACGACTATAAGTCTTACATACTTAGAACATATATTGCTAAAGAGATTTTAATGCAACATTTTGGTTTACTTGAAAAGACATTCCTTATTTCAAGTAGTTTTTGTGACATTAAAGATGACTTAGTGTTTGGTTTATTTGACAGCTACACGAGTTTATCACGACGCTACTAATGAGTGACAGTTTACAATGTTGCTTTTGCGGTGTTTCTGTTTTATATCTGCACAGTTTTTCTGAATTCTTCTGTAAAGGAAAACATGTTCTAGTAGTAACTTTTGTGGTATAGCTACAATGAGACAGCCTTTTCCGTAGCACAACGAAACGTTACAGCACTGTACTTTCTTCATCACAGCAATAAGCGTAATAACTAAGATATTTATACGCAAAGCATTTCACTTTTGTTTATCATGAGGTAAGTACAATGACTTCTGCAGAACTGTCTGTACTTTGTGAACTGTTCATATTTTTTCAGAACCATTGTGATACTATGAGACCTTTCAATGACATATTTGGTATGAGTACGTTTGAGGTAGATGACACTTTTGACATGAGCAGAGAATTTTTTTTTTAGGTTTTGAAATTATTGCAGAAAGCTATGACGTTTTTGAGATTTGACTGAGGTGTTATGATGTTATAATTACGACGACGATGTGAATTATGCTGCTGAGGTATGTTTAAGCTGATGCTATATGAGTTATTTGATTATGCTATGCATGCGTTATGATGAAATATTGAAGAAGTGTCGACGAATAAGGTAAGGACTAATGAGTAGTTGTTAGGGACTCTGGTTTGTGAAAAAGGTTGTTGGAAACCAAGAATCGTATTTTAAGAGTTATGAAATGTATGTACATGTGTGAATGTATTACAATGCCGACGAAAATTTGTTGGACACTTTTATTTTTAAAGGATTTTGTTTCTACAAATTTGTAACGCAAATTCTTGAGCTGTGATTTTTTTTTTATATGAGACAGCCACTTTAGCGGAAACTGGTGTCGTAAATATTTCGATAAGACAGTTAAGTGACCACCTGCAGGTAATGCGTCGTGGGCACCCAGCTGCGCGACAACCACCTGACAAAAGAAAGCCATTAGTGGGTGCCTGTCAGAGGCACAGGTGGAGAGAAAAAAAAGAGACCATTATCCTAGCTATTGACATTCCTTTGTAGAAATCATCGTAAATACGACACCCTCAAACTTGAAAACATGATTACACTGTAGAGTTCTTAATTTATGATATTTACTGAAATGAAATGATGAGAAACATTTTATATCTATTGTCTTTCTAGCTGAGAGATTGCTCATTTTGTTTAATATCTAGTTTCTAGCTGCACTGCAGCATTGGTTACAATAAAATTTAATGGATGTACTAATATAGATATTTTATGGCTACAGATCCAGTAAATAATAACTTCATGATGTACTTAAAAAAACGAAGGAGCACAAAAAGACTTCCCTTCACAGGAACTGCATACATAATTTTCTTTCCAAGTACTTGGTAATTTTTATGGTAGAATAACTTCTTGTGGTGCACCACTTTAATGACATAGATATTAATATGTGAATAGACATTTTCCTTTTCTGCATTGTTGTCTTTTCTGTAATATTTTTTCTGCTTGAGCTTTGTCATGATTATATATAAGTTATTGCATTTGCTGCTGCTGTTTGCCAGGCATAGTGCTACTAAATTTCACTTTCTATTACTCTGTTCAGCTAGTTTTACTACTGATTTATTTTTCTTTTTGCTGCACATTGGCTCATATTAGTTGTAATGTTGCTTTTCTCTGTTCATTTAGATTTACTGTTGCTTCCTTTGGCAATTTGCATTTTTTGTCATTGCTGTTTGTGTTAATTGTTATGTGCCGCTGCATTGCCTCGTCCCTTAGTTTAGCATCTGAGCTCAGTAGATTTAAGTTAGTTTAAGAGGGGTAGACTATATAAGAGAATGCGTTGTGATGAACTGGAAGAAATGCATTGAGAAGTTTTACGAAAAAAGTACAGAAAGCAGGTATAGATAGCACTTTTTGAAGCATGAAGAACAAAGGTAGATCTACAAGAAGTAAAGAAAGTTTTGTTTGCAAGATACTGCAGTAAAACAAACACTGTCCTTTCCCTTTCTGTTATTCCGCTATGTGTTTGTGTACTCTTCTATATTTGTGTTCTTCCTGTCTTTATATGTTTATCTGATAAGACTTATGTTGCAGAATTTTTCTAATACTCAGCTACATGAACTATGATGAGGAATACTGTTATCCTCAAATATAATTTGCATTAATAATATGTTATTTACTTTGTAAAGATGTTAGACACTATTAATTCTGTTCTGTTCTAATGCTCATGTGTGAAGTTGATGTTTGAAAAGTTATTCTGATCTTTTATGTATGTACTTATGTCATAATTCCTGTAACACTGATGTATATGTTATTTCGATTCTTTTGTAAAGCCTGTATTACTGCAAATGTTATCTGTACTATTATGTTCCTTAATGATATATTTTGTACCTTTGTTATTGTATTCTCATGTTATAAAATTATAATTGACACCAGTTCATCAAATTAAGTAACTTGTAAATTACATTTCACTGTACACATTTCTGTTGGTCATAGTATATGGACAATATGTGAGAATTAGGGACTGAGAGTGTTTGCACGTGTGTTAATAATTCACCAAGGGACTGGTTAACAGCATTGCTGGTTCTAAGGACATTTCAAACAAATTCTTTGTGAGTGGACAAGTGGTGGTTTATGGACTTGATATATTGTCCACAAGACTCTTTGATGGTGATTGTGCACCTGCACAGCGGCAACAGTTGACTGCTAGCCATCTCTACAAGGACTACAGTGGGTCTACACCTTTGATGACTCACCAATACCATTATTTCTACAAGGACTGCAGTGAGTCTGCACCTCTGGTGTCCCACCAATACCATAATCTCTACTAGGACTATAGTGGGTCTGCTCTGTGATGACCAACCTACCAATATTCTTCAAAACTTCGACTGACTCTGCTGTGGGTTTGCTCTATTGTGGCCCATTACCTGTCAGCATGTCAAGAGTCAGCACTGTCTTTCCGTTGGAAGGACAACACTACTTCTTCAAGACTGCATGGAAATTCACTACTTCCGTATGCATTTTCTTTTACTGCTCAGACATTGACCAAAAACACTGCTATTTTACTGTGATGAACGATCAGAACTGTCTTTATGGACTGTGAGACGCTTAGCTTTTGACCAACATTGTACCGATAAGTGTGTGCATTTCATTTCTTTCTTATTGTAATTATGAAAAACATTTTCAAATCTGTATTGGCCACTGCCCAAAACAATTTGTAAAATTTTTTGTGGAGAGCATAGCGGCTATGTAAGTACGCTGTTTAGGTTTTTTTATTGATAACGCCGCCGCCACCTAGCGCTCTGTATGAAAATCACTGGCTGTGCCGTGTGCAGTCTGTGGCTGGTTTGCATTGTTGTCTGCCATTGTAGTTTTGGACAGCGGCAGCTGGATGCTAACAGCGCGTAGCATTGCGCAGTTGGAGGTGAGCCGCCAGCAGTGGTGGTTGTGGGGAGAGAGATGGCTTAGTTTTGAAATTTGTAAGACTGGATGTCATGAACTGCTACATATATTATGACTATTAAGGTAAATACATTGATTGTTCTCTATCAAAATCTTTCATTTGCTAACTATGCCTATCAGTAGTTAGTGCCTTCCGTAGTTTGAATCTGTTATTTAGCTGGCAGTAGTGGTGCTCACTGTATTGCAGTAGTTCGAATAACCAAGATTTTTGTGAGGTAAGTGATTTGTGAAATGTATAGGTTAATATTAGTCAGGGCCATTCTTGTGTAGGGATTTTTGAAAGTCAGAGTGTGTCATTTTAAGCACAGTCTTGTATAATTTTTCTAAGGGGACGTTTCAATGTAAAAGAAGTAATCAGCACTCCCAATTCAAGTTACACTTCTTTTTTATAACATTTGTTGCAGTATCACGTAACTTGTTCCAAAACATCACTTCACAATATAAAACATACTTGATAATATCTTTCTCACTGTTAAAGTTCAAATTTCATAAACTGACTACAGTTTCCGTCTTTTTAACATAACGACCAAAGCTTGACTCTCTAATAACCGCTTATGCGCCCAAAAATCAGTGTTACAAGTATGTCAAAGATCATAGTGACAAAAGAAAGAATACACATAAGAATAATTTCATTGCAATACAAACACATATCGATGGATCGAAGTACCTCTACATTAATGTAATCAAATCTGAATGTTGTCACAGAAATATGTTAACTATTTTACAGAAACACAGCAGAATATTGCTGGTATCGAGAGGTTGAGGTGAGGTGCCATAATGGTTACTTAATTCAAGTACCATTACACCGACCAAGTGCAACAGGATGGAACTCCATCCCACAAATCTGGCAGCTGTTCAACACAATGTCAGCACATTTGTACGCTTCCATTCAATATTCTGGCTATTGCATCGTTTTATTTTTTATTTTCTTACCATCGTTTCGTATTTGATTGGCTTACCTCGCGCTTACATTAACGTGTAATATTGCAAAGTTAATTTCATTACTCTACATTAATTTTTTTTTGTATTGCGGTTTTTCTCCGTCAGTTTAATAAGACAGTAGATGCAGATGTAAAAAAAAGTGAAAGAAAATGAGACGGGCAGGTAGTAGATAGTCGCTAGGCAGGAGCCGACAGCATAAAGGGCAGTAACGCAACCGGTGCTCGACGAGTAGCGAGTAGGAAGCCGCGCGCGAACTCGGCAGCCGTTTGCAGCGCGAGCGTGGGCGCCCACAACACACCCACACACACAGAGAGTGGTGTGCCCGCACACAGGCGGCAGAGACAGACACAAACGCGGCCCGCCGGACTAGCAGGCCAGCAACTTTGCCTGTTTGAAAGCGCAGCGCGCAGCGGCAAACAGCCCCGCTGAAGGGCGCTAATCCCCGAGCCCGGGCAAAGCCAACAGGTGCTTCTGGGCGCGCCGCGCCCGCCTGCGTGTTTTACCTTAATTTCGTAAATTACGTGGCTGGGGGAAGTGGGAGGGAGGGCGCGGGGTAGGAGAGGGGTGGGGGGACAGCTGGCAGGAGGGCCGCGGCGCTCAGAGGGGAGGGCGGCGCCGGCAGCTACATCAAAGGGCCACATTAGGATAATGCCGTCACTGCCACCTGGCACACATCCGCTGATCAAAGTTACATCCGATTGCCGGCGCCGCGTCAGAGCCGCTATTTTATTTCCGACGCGGATAATTCCATGCGCAGCCGGGCACCCTGCCACCAGGCGGTGTCGCCGGCTCCGACTGTGCTCCACCTTTCGGCGTACATCTGTGACACGGGGGGCTCAGCTCGCCTAGTCACTGCCGGTCATCACACGACAAACGCAGCCACAGCACTGCCGTCCTTGCTGCTTTCCGCCATGTCGGTAGTACAATGAAGCTTCAAAAGTCATGGGATACATCCTAATACCGTAATGGACCTCTTTTTCGCCCGGCGCAGCGCAGCAGCTAGAAGTGGCATAGACTCAACAAGTCTTTGGAAGTCCCATCTACAGCCGTACATAATTGCGAAAATTTTGCCGGTGCAGGAGTCTGTGTACGAATTGATCTCTCGATTTTTTTTTTGGTCATCAGTTTTATGCGGCCCGCCACGAATTCCTTTCCTGTGCTAACCTCTTCATCTCAGAGTAGCACTTGCAACCTACGTCCTCAATTATTTGCTTGACGTATTCCAGTCCTCTGTCTTCCTCTACAGTTTTCGCCCTCTACAGCTCCCTCTAGTTCCATGGAAGTCATTCCCTCATGTCTCAACAGATGCCCTACCATCCTGTCCCTTCTCCTTATCAGTGTTTTCCACATATTCCTTTCCTCTCTGATTCTGCGTAGAACCTCCTCATTCCTTACCTTATCAGTCCACCTAATTTTCAACATTCGTCTATAGCACCACATCTCAAATGCTTCGATTCTCTTCTGTTCCGGTTTTCCCACACTCCATGTTTCACTACCATACAATGCTGTACTCCAGACGTACATCCTCAGAAATTTCTTCCTCAGATTAAGGCCGGTATTTGATATTAGTAGACTTCTCTTGGCCAGAAATGCCTTTTTTGCCATAGCGAGTCTGCTTTTGATGTCCTCCTTGCTCCGTCCGTCATTGGTTATTTTACTGCCTAGGTAGCAGAATTCCTTAGCTTCATTGACTTCGTGACCATCAATCCTGATGTTAAGTTTCTCGCTGTTCTCATTCCTACTACTTCTCATTAACTTCGTCTTTCTCCGATTTACTCTCAAACCATACTGTTGTAATATTGTTGCATTAATTTGATGTGAAAGCGGTGCTGATAGACAATAAAAGCGGTTTAAAAGCTGTGAGCTATCTGAGGAAGTTAACCTTGCATTACTGAGCAACTGTTTCACCAGGTATCCAGCTTAGCTTACCAAATTTCCAACCAAACTAACATTAATTATAATCTTTTAGTAGTCATTCGAAAACCGGTGATAAAAAAGAGAATTAAAATAAAAAGAAATAAATCAGTTTATATTTGGAAATTTATTTTAACCTTGATCATTGAAATTTCAGCATGTTAAACTTGAGTCACAACTAAGCTGGCGCCTTATTTAGGATTGTGAAAATGTGAGTTTGTAATCTTATGGAACACATCAAATATGGAGCCAAGATTGGGAGACTGCATACAAAACTACATTCATAAAGTAACACACGAAGAACGTTGAAACATATGCAAGAGGAAATTAACCACAACCACATTAACCACAACCAACCGTTTCAATTTTCACCCAAAGAAGTTACGTTCGTAGCGCAATCCTGTCCGTCATGTAATTACCACACACTGGTATACAAAATTCATACTAACTCTCTGTGAAATCTTCCCGAAAAGAATAGCTGAGGGCTATTTTGATGATTACACCACATGCTTCACGTGGTCAACTTGGTTTACACAAAGAGTGTAACTCCACAATAATTCTGATAAAATAAATTAGATCGAAAAGCAATTTACAAAAGAAAAACCTCGAACTGGTTACTATCGTCTTACTATTAACCTGATGGGTCAAACAATTGTATAAGCACGTGGTACTGGTCTCACAAAGTACACCTCACGTGGGTTGAACATAAAGAAAAGTTGCTATATTGAAAAATATTGTCAAGACAAGACGTTATAATCTCACGAATATTCGCATTTGAGATTGATGATCTTAGTTACAGTTACTGATCAACACGTGGTTCCACTTTAATCACAAAGTAGTGACAAAGCAACTACTGGAAGATATTCTGAAGTCGACACTCGAAATACACTGCGTTGCAATTTAAGATAACATTAGATATTTTAGAGCTAAAACCTGAAATAGAGGTGATTAAATTTTCATTTAGGCTGAACTTAAGAAATCCATTGTCCTGCGGGCTTAGCACACACGCGCTTAGCCGGAGATCTTACCACTTCAGACGCTCGCCGCGGCCAGACTGACCTGCGCTCCTACCAAGGGTGCTTCCGTATACAAAACGGAAGTGGCCAGAGGGGCAGCTTCCTATACTAACATGACAAGGGACGGACAGAACCATACTAAGGATAGAAACCTCTTTGCTTTTAGAAAGCATAGCTACCTGTTCCGACGTTGGTCCTACTGTTCTCTAGCAGACAGGCTTGTCTCTACCCTCAAGCATGCAACTACAAATACATTTGCTTATTCATTCTTTCACACAGAAGGGAAGGGGGATGACAGTATCTTACAATATACAGTATATAAAAGAAAGCGGATGTAGGTTCCGTATGAGACTGTGTGACATGAATTACATATAAACTGTGTTTTAAAGTGTAGTAGTGTGACAGATCGTTCTTGTTTATGTGTAAAAGTAACACGTTCCACTACTCAGTTTCCTCGCAGATAGTCAGAAACGCCACAGTAAATTTAGAAGAGGAATTTATGCCGTAAATGACAACAGATTTAGGAAATTAACATGAAAGGAATCCAACAGAGATCTTTCACTGTGTACTCATTAGACTGTTCATTCCGTTCAGCCGGCCGCGGTGGTCTCGCGGTTAAGGCGCTCAGTCCGGAACCGCGTGACTGCTACGGTCGCAGGTTCGAATCCTGCCTCAGGCATGGATGTGTGTGATGTCCTTAGGTTAGTTAGGTTTAAGTAGTTCTAAGTTCTAGGGGACTGATGACCACAGATGTTAAGTCCCATAGTGCTCAGAGCCATTTGAACCATTTGAACCATTGCGTTCAGCAGATCATTTAATTCTTCTTCACTTTCACCCAGGATAGCAATGTCATCAGCGAACCGTATCATTGATATCCTTTCACCTTGTGTTTTAATTCCACTCCTGAACCTTACTTTCATTTCCATCATTGCTTCCTCGATGTACAGATTGAAGAGTAGGGGCGAAAGGCTACAGCCTTGTCTTACACCCTTCTTAATACGAGCACTTCGTTCTTGATCGTCCACTCTTATTATTACCTCTTGGTTGTTGTACATATTGTATATGACCCGTCTCTCCCTATAACTTACCCCTACTTTTTTCAGAATCTTGAACAGCTTGCACCATTTTATATTGTCGAACGCTTTTTCAAGGTCGACAAATCCTATGAACGTGTCTTGATTTTTCTTTAGCCTTGCTTCCATTGTTAGCCGTAACGTCAGAATTGCCTCTCTCGTGCCTTTACTTTTCCTAAAGCCAAACTGATCGTCACCTAGCACATTCTCAATTTTCTTTTCCATTCTTCTGTATATTATTCTTGTAAGCAGCTTCGATGCATGAGCTGTTAAGCTGATTGTGCGATAATTCTCGCACTTGTCAGCTCTTGCCGTCTTCCGAATTGTGTGGATGATGCTTTTCCGAAAGTCAGATGGTATGTCGCCAGACTCATATATTCTACACACCAACGTGAATAGTCGTTTTGTTGCCACTTCCCCTAATGATATTAGAAATTCTGATTGAATGTTATCTATCCCTTCTGCCTTATATGACCGTAAGTCCTCCAAAGCTCTTTTAAATTCCGATTCTAGTACTGGATCCCCTATCTCTTCTAAATCGACTCCTGTTTCTTCTTCTATCACATCAGACAAATCTTCACCCTCATAGAGGCTTTCAATGTATTCTTTCCACCTATCTGCTCTCTCCTCTTCATTTAACAGTGGAATTCCCGTTGCACTCTTAATGTTACCACCGTTGCTTTTAATGCCACCAAAGGTTGTTTTCACTTTCCTGTATGCTGAGTCTGTCCTTCCGACAATCATATCTTTTTCGATGTCTTCACATATTTCCTGCAGCCATTTCGTCTTAGCTTCCCTGCACTTCCTATTTATTTCATTCCTCAGCGACTTGTATTTCTGTATTCCTGATTTTCCCGGAACATGTTTGTACTTCCTCCTTTCATCAATCAACTGAAGTATTTCTTCTGTTACCCATGGTTTCTTCGCAGCTGCCTTCTTTGTACCTATTTTTTCCTTCCCAACTACTGTCATGGCCCTTTTTAGAGACGTCTATTCCTCTTCAACTGTAATTCCTACTGCGCTATTCCTTATTGCTGTATCTATAGCGTTAGAGAACTTCAAACGTATCTCGTCATTCCTTAGAACTTCCATATCCCACTTCTTAGCGTATTGATTCTTCCTGACTAATGTCTTGAACTTCAGCCTACTCTTCATCACTACTATATTGTGATCTGAGTCTATATCTGCTCCTGGGTACGCCTTACAATCCAGTACCTGATTTCGGAATCTCTGTCTGACCTAATTGAAATCTTCCCGTATCTCCCGGCCTTTTCCAAGTATACCTCCTCCTCTTGTGATTCTTGAACAGGGTATTCGCTATTACTAGCTAAAACTTGTTACAGAACTCAATTAGTCTTTCTCCTCTTTCATTCCTTGTCCCAAGCCGATACTCTCCTGTAACCTTTTCTTCTACTCCTTCCCCTACAACTGCATTCCAGTCGCCCATGACTATTAGATTTTCGTCTTCCTTTACATACTGCATTACCCTTTCAATATCCTCATACACTTTCTCTATCTGTTCATCTTCAGCTTGCGACGTCGGCATGTATACCTGAACTATGGTTGTCGATGTTGGTCTGCTGTCGATTCTGATTAGAACAACCCGGTCACTGAACTGTTCACAGTAACACACCCTCTGTCCTACCTTCCTATTCATAACAAATCCTACACCTGTGATACCATTTTCTGCTGCTGTTGATATTACCCGATACTCATCTGACCAGAAATCCTTGTCTTCCTTCCACTTCACTTCACTGACCCCTACTATATCTAGATTGAGCCTTTCCATTTCCCTTTTCAGATTTTCTAGTTTCCCTAGCACGTTCAAGCTTCTGACATTCCACGCCCCGACTCGTAGAACGTTATCCTTTCGTTGATTATTCAATCTTTTTCTCTTGGCAACCTCCCCCTTGGCAGTCCCCTCCCGGAGATCCGAATGGGGGACTACTCCGGAATCTTTTGCCAATGGAGAGATCATCATGACACTACTTCAACTACAGGCCACATGTCCTGTGGATACACATTACGTGTCTTTAATGCAGTGGTTTCCATTGCCTTCTGCATCCTCATGTCATTGATCAGTGCTGATTCTTCCGCCTTTAGGGGCAATTTCCCACCCCTAGGACAAGAGAGTGCCCTGAACCTCTATCCGCTCCTCCGCCCTCTTTGACAAGGCCGTTGGCAGAATGAGGCTGACTTCTTATGCCGGAAGTCTTCGGCCACCAATACTGATTATTTATCAAAATCTAGACAGTGGCGGGGATCGAATATGGAACCCGGGACCGAAGACGTTTTGATTATGAATCGAAGACTCTACCCCTAGACCACAGGTACAGTGACTCTCGATTATGTCCCATAAATGTTCGATGGGACACATGTCATGCGATCTAGGTGGCCAAATCATTAGCTCGACTGGCGCACAATGTTACACAAACTAATCCCGAACGACTGTGGTCCAGTGACATGGCGTATTGTCATCCATAAAAAATTCCATTGTCGTTTGGAAATATGGCGTCTATGAATGCCTGCAAATAATTTCCAAGCACCGGAACATCCAGAGGATCCAGTCCATGCAAACACAGCTCACAACAATATGGAGCCACCACCACCAGCTTGCACAGTGCTTTATTGACAACTTGGGTCCATGACTTCGTTGGGTCTGTGACACACTCGACTCATACCATCATTTCTTATCAACTGAAATCTGGACTGTTCTCGCCAGACCACGGTTTGCCTGTCGTCTGGGGTCCAACCGATTTAGTCATGGTACCAGGAGAGGCAGGAGCTGGAGGCTGGAACGCTGGAAACGCATATGCTCCTATTTCCATCTATTGTACTATAAACTGTTTCCTTATTTTGTTACCTGAAGATATGACATCTCTGTGTCTTTATATATTGTAATTGTTTTACTATTTGTATATATATATATATATATATATATATATATATATATATATATATATATATATATATATATGAGTTTATAACGATGTATAATTCGTTTGTTTTGTAAATACTAATTGTATTTTTACGCTGGGTCTTGGCTAGGGAAAACTATGCTATCGAACGATTACATCGATAGGTCGTGTGGAGAACCAAAGTGTTTAGGATCTTTGGTAGTGTTAATTCTGCTGCGTGGAGCGCGGGCAGAGAGAGTCTGGCTGGAGTAGGGCGGTGGAGCAGGTATGATGAGTGGCGCTCCCGCGAGCTGCCGCACTTTCGGTGTCTGGCAGCATGTAATTGCGCTCCACTTGCTATGATAGTTTCTGACACGGTTTCGCGGACGGGAAGCATTAGCTGGCGCACATCAAGAGCCCGTTTTGCGTGGTGACAGTGTCGAGAAGAAGGCGCACCAACATCCAGCTTCTGCAACATCGACAGCTGACAATGAGTGACAGTCGCCACCTCCTCAACCGACTTAAAATAATTCAATCAACCAACAAGGAAGACTGGAAGTACGTAAAGTACTGTATGGCAGACCTCAGCTTTTAAAATTGCTCCATTTGCCTCACATAATTACAGCAACTTAGCATGAACCTTTGTTGCTCATTGTCCCAATTGCATTACCAAGCAGGGTCCCTTCCTTTTCCGGAATGAACCCAAGTGTTGTTGAAATTCAAACGCCAGCATTAAAGTAATATCATTCCATTTCACTGCTTTAATTTCAAAGTTCTGTTAAGGTATAATTGTAGCTGGCTACAATATTTAGATTACACAAGCACAAATTAAGAGTGCGAGTTTTGTTATCATATTTTAGCTTACCTGTGACTGCAGCTCAGTTTGGTACATACTAAATTTTGCTATTGTTAATTGTTCAGAATCATTTAATTCAAGTTCAAAGTTAAATCTCTTATTTCTAAATTGCATAGATTCAAGTAGCTTTTGAAATGATTGTTGAGGTAGCCCAAGACTAACCTTATTTTACTTAATTTCGTAGTGCTTCAGAACCAAAGTTCACCATTAATTTCATTCATTAAATTAATTTTCAATTTTCCGGTTTTATTAATACATTAGCTAAATAATGTCAGAGTGTAGCGAAATTTATTACTTTTGACAAACATTCAGTTTTCACACAACACGTGTCAACCTTCAGTTGCCACGCTTTTAGGGCTAATTATATGTGCAATAACTTGTCTCTTTCAGTTATTATAGTAGTTGTCCATAGGACTGGCGACCGTAATTTTCCTCAAATCTCAAATGTCTAATTAACGCCAGTTGATTGTTAACGTAACGACCGCACATTCACTTTCTTTATTAACTTTACCCCTTTTCAAAATTAATTTCCACCAATTTTATTTGCATTTTTCCTTTCATTTAGATGTAACCATTTCCTCTCTCTTTACCGAAAAATTATCTGCGGTGACGATTGCTTTTCCCAAATTTCTTTTAGGTACACGCGGTTTAATTTTTCACTGTCATCAAGGTCGATAAGTGAGGGGGAGGTTACAAGGCGATGTCGTGCTGTTAGTAAAGGAACTCGTGACGGTCGTTTGCTGCCATAACCCATTAACGCCAAATTTTGCCCCACTGTCCTAACAGACACATTCATCGTACGTCCAACATTGATTTCTGCGGTTATTAAACCAAAGGCGCCTGTCTGTTAGCACTGAAACCTCTACGCAAACGTTAAGTGAAGGCTGTTGGCCACTGAGTTGTCCATGGTGAGAGGCAATGCCTGAACGCGGTATTTTAGGCACAGTCTTGATACTGTGGACCGCGAATACTGAATTCCGTAACTCTTACCCAAATGGAATGTGCCACGCGTTCAACTACCACCCCACTTTCAAGTCTGTTAACTCCCGTCATGCGGCCATAATCATGCCGGAAACATTTTCATATGAATCACCTGCTCCGGCAATGCACTGCCCTTTTCCACCTTGTATACCGGACACTGCCGTCATATCGCTATCACATGATTTTTGTCACCTCAGTGTAATAAGCAAGATACTGGGTTCAAGTTAAAGAATTAATCTTGCCCCCTGAAACGGAGTGTCCACTATTTTGCGAAAGGTCCCACGTTCGGGTCACGGTCTGGCATACTATTCAAATCTGTCAGATAGCTTTCTGACTGTAGATTGTGCCACACATTGGACGGTGCTTGTTAAGCGCCCACTTTCAATTCGTCAAAATTTTCGTCCAGTAACTCGCGAACTTATCTTTAGTGATTCGTTGCGAAGACGTCTGTAACTAGTATAGACATACAGGGTGAAACCGTGATTATATTACGAACTTTCAGGGATGATCGAGAAGGGTAAATGTATGAATTTGAGATAAGAGACCCCAGTCCGGAAACGATTCCCTCTAAAGGTCCGGGGCGTTCAAAAAGTCTCTCTGCAGTGCCGTATGATTGTTAGCCGCGCATGCCATATGCCGTATTTAATATACCGAAATGAAAATCTGAAATAAAAGTTATTAATTCACTGAATATTCATTTTTACTTACAAATTTTCACATTAAATGTTGAAAGTGTCCCCCTGTTGTTGAATACACAATTCAATTCGTCTAATCATGTTTGCAAACACAGGCTGTAACATTTCTTCTGTAACAGAAGCCTTGAAAGTGGATATTACAGTTTTCAATTCATCGATGGCCTTTGGAAGGTTATTATATACAGTTGCTTTCGCTGCATCCCAGAAGAAAAAGTCAATTGGTGTTAGGTCAGGCGATCGTGGAGGCCTAAGTCCCTGTGAAATTATGCGATCACCAAAAACATCAGCAATCTGTGACACTGAAACGCGAGCTGTATGCGCAGTTGAACCATCTTGTTGAAAATAACCGTTCAGTATTTACCTTAAGACAAATTCTCCTATGAATGGGCACAGACTATCACTGCAGTATCGTTGTGCATTTATTGTTTCCCTGTGAAATTATGCGATCACCAAAAACATCAGCAAGATGTGACACTGAAACGCGAGCTGTATGCGCGGTTGAACCATCTTGTTGAAAATAACCGTTCAGTATTTACCTTAAGACAAATTCTCCTATGAATGGGCACAGACTATCACTGCAGTATCGTTGTGCGTTTATTGTTTCGTTGAAAAATATGGGACCCACAATCCGACGACTGGAAATTGCAATCCAAACTCCTATTTTCACAGAATGAAGTAGTTCCTCATGAATATAGAATGGATTTGCAGTACTCCACGTAGGAGAATTTTGCGAGTTCATGTACCCGGATAGATGAAACCACGCCTCATCAGTGAAAAATGTTTCATTAAGAATATCCCTTCTATTTTGTTGGACGAAATTTTTGAACCATTGACAATAATGCAGTCTCTTGCCATGATCAGTGTTTATCAGTTCTTGCACGACTGTCACTTCACATGGGAAAAGTACTAATTGTTTCCTTACAGCTGTGTGGGCCGTTCCAACACTAACCTCGATTTCCTGGGTGAGTTTTCTTACTGACTTGTTCGGACTCATGGACGTTTGTTTTATCGGAAATATCGAGTAGTTTATCCTCAGACAAAACGCTAGGACGACAACTTCTCGGTGCATCTGTCACTGAAACTGTACTTCGAAATTTGTTAATCAAATCTCGCACAGTATGACGATGTCGGGGTGTTGTCTCTGGGAAAACTGAATTAAATGTTTGACGAAATGAAACTGTGTATTTACCGCCAGCTTTGAACACTTGTTCGACTAAAAGCACATGTTCGTCAATGGTTAGTGCTTTAACAATGACATAAAGGAAACAAACGAACAAAGGAACTAAACTTATACGTTCACATCAACACTAACGACACACACCAACGATACTACTGACGCTGGCTGAGATAAATGAAACAGTGGAATGTTGGGAGAGTCCACTTCAGGGGAAGTAACCCATGCAGGCGAACAATCACACGGCACTGCGGAGAGACTTTTTGAACACCCCATGTAAGGGAACGTCTACTCAACTTCCGATTAGCCTCAGCCCTCAAACAAAGGGCCCCAACTTCCAATGATGATCACGGCATACAGGATTCCCGCTGAATTCTCCCCAATACCCTCAGATAATTAGACTTGATGTCATATAGACAGCAAATCCTACGTATATGGTCCAGTAATAATGAATTCTGTTTACCTGCACAAGTTTCACAAACTGCTAAATGTACAAAAGTTATTCAAAATGGCGTTCTCATTGCAGGTCTGGCTACATCGCACAATGTTCTCTGTCTTACCTATTTTAATATCCCCGGTGTCGCGTGAACATTGGAGCAGACTGCGAGAATTCTTTCCAAGAAAGGGATATTCTTCAGCCTCGACGGGCGTTGTAATATTAGTAATTTTCGCCTCAAAAACATTAATATACGCTCAATAGTAAATGCCTGATGGCCTAAAGTTATCGAACAATTGTAAAGCAAAAGAAATGAACCATCGCATAGCAGCGACAGAGTCTATTATTCTTAATCTTTGCCGTTCTTGCGCGGTGCCTGTAAATCTCTATGTACATGTATCGATTAATGGTATAAAAAAGAATTCTGTTGTTTCAAGACAAATGAGGATTTGGCGCCTCACTTTTCACTGTTGGTATTCTATGAAAGACGGACGACACGGACTTTCTTGCATCCCGCAACTGTATTTTATATTTTATATGAAAATATTGAGTGAATATGCTAATTGTTATTTTTTCCAATCAGAAAACATGTATTTTCTTGTAACTGATTACGAACAGGCAGCATCAAGAGGACATTTTTACTGTTATGTATAAAAAGTATTTAACCACAATGGTCATCTATTGTAATTTAATATGAAAAAGTAAGTAGTATTAAAAAAACGCTTGTTAAAGATAAGTGTGCTTATTTTAGTAAATTAACTTTGATGATTTCCATCTCCTTATTTACCTGAAGGATAATTATTTTGTGTTACTTCATCACCAGAAATTACGATCACGCTGATGGGTCGAACGCAGCATGAGGCAGAAGGAATATAATCGTTTTCCTATTATTTCTGAACCAATTTTTTTAATTGTGTAGTGTTGCATTTCTTTTAAAGTCCATAAATCTTCTGGTCCCTTAGTGTTGTTCCGGGTATGACTACATCGCGAATATAAAAATACACAGAAATGATAATGTTTCTCTTAGTCAGGTATTTAACTCTCAACGTATGTTATTATTAAGTGTAATCAATCCCTGATTATGTTGCCAAGTGGCCCACCAAAATATTCACTTTATCGAAATTTAAAAAAATAAATAATTCTTTTCCTTTTCGTCCCCCAAGAGCAACGCTACAGCGTCTAGTACACGACAAATTTCACTTGGCACGACAAGAAGAAATCAAGTGGACTCAGGTCAGGCGGATGTATTGGCCACGAAACAGGACCTCCTCTGCCTATCCACTTTTCAAGGAACATCTGATCTCAGTCCAATGTGAGTTGCGCCTCCATCACGTTGGAACCACATCCGTTGACGAATATCAGGAGGGTTATTTTCTAGGAACGTGCACAGTAGTCTGATAAATACTGCGTATACTGAAGTAAGTAGGTATAAGAATGGGGCCTAGTATGTAATCACTGACTCTGCCTGCCCAAACACAGGACAGGTAGTCTGTGTTGATGGCTCTTCACAACTACAGCCTGGGGATTCTCATCGCGGCTACCATGACTGTTTCAACTGTTCAGTATTTCGTCTGTGGAGAAACAGGCTCCACCTGTGAAAAGTACATACGCGGCAAATGAGGATCGTCTGTAAAGGTGTTGCACGACACTAGGTCCGAATTCAGTAGGAATCAAAGCAAGCACTTTCTGCGGGCGGTAGGGATGCTGCTACAGGGTGGAGCGCAGTAATTTTTTTTTTTAGGCTTGTTGTGGCAGCACTGTTGGCCGAAGAGAAGTTTGTACACTACTGGCCATTACAATTGCTACACCACGAAGATGACGCGCTACAGACGTGAAATTTAACCGTCAAGAGGAAGATGCTGTGATATGAAAATGATTAGTTTTTCAGACCATTCACACAAGGTTGGCGTCAGTGGCGATACCTACAACGTACTGACATGAGGAAAGCTTCCAACCAATTTCTCATACACAAACAGCAGTTGGCCGGCGTTGCCTGGCGAAGAGCCATTATGATGCCTCGTGTAAGGAAGAGAAATGAGTACCGTCACGTTTCAGACTTTGATAAAGGTCGGATTGTAGCCTATCGCGATTGCGGTTTATCATATCGTGACATTGCTGCTCGCGTTGGTCGACATCCAATGACTGTTAGCAGAATATGGAATCGGTGGGCTCAGGAGGGTAATACGGAACACCGTGCTGTATACCAACGGCTTCCCATCACTAGCAGTCGAGATGACAGTCATCTTACCCGAATGGCTGTAACGGATCGTGCAGCCACGTCTTGATCCCTGAGTCAACAGCTGGGGACGTTTGCAAGAGAACGACCATCTGCACAAACAGTTCGACGACGTTTGCAGCAGCATGGACTATCAGCTTGGAGACCATGGCTGCGGTTACCCTTGACGTTGCATCACAGACAAGAGCGCCTCAACGACGAACCTGGGTGCACGAATGGCAAAACGTTATTTTTTCGGATGAATCCAGGTCCTGTTTACAGCATCATGATGGTCGCATCCGTTTTTGGTGACATCGCGGTGAATGCACATTGGAAGCGTGTATACGTCATCGCTATACTGGCGTATCATCCGCCGTGATGTTATGGGGCGCCATTGGTTACACGTCTCGGTCACCTCTTGTTCGCATTGACGGCACTTTGAACTGCGGACGTTACATTTCAGATGTGTTACGATGCGTGGCTCTACCCTTCATTCGATACCTGCGAAACCATACATTGCAGCAGGATAATGCACGACGGCATGTTGCAGGTCCTGTACGGGCCTTTCTGGATACAGAAAATGTTCGTCTGCTGCCATGGCCATCACATTCTCCAAATTTCTCACCAATTAAAAACGTCTGGTCAATGGTGGTCGAGCTACTGGCTCGTCACAATACGCCAGTCACTACTGTTGATGAACTGTGGTATCGTGTTGAAGCTGCATGGGCAGCTGTACCTGTACACGCCATCCAAGCTCTGACTCAATGCCCAGGCGTACCAAAGTCGTTATTACGGCCGGAGGTGGTTGTTATGGGTGCTGATTTCTCTGGATCTATGCACTCAAATTGCTCGGAAATGTAATCACATGTCAGTTGTAGTATAATATATTTGTCCAATGAATACCCGTTTATCATCTGCATTTCTTCTTGGTGTAACAATTTACAAAATGTCGAACGAGTTAGAGCAGCAGTACCGCAATCTCCGAAAAGCTCAGCTCAGAAGCACGCACTTTCTCTTGGCATTTTAAGACGTCCTCTTCACCGGATTCTTCACAATGAACTGAATTTTCACCGCAATGAAATGTGCGTGCTCCAGCAATTGTCAGTACGGGATTATCTAACACGAAGAACATCTTGTGAAAACTTGCTTGCAACCATATTCCGTGACGCAAATGTGTTCTCTTATGATGAGGCACATTTTCACCTCAGTGGGTGTGTAAACAAACAGGATATGCGGTACAGGAGCGACACAAACACCAGGCAAATTCACCAGAGACCCGTGCACTCAGACCGCGTCAAGATATGGTGCACCATATCACGAACCGCCATAATTGTCCCTTACTTTATCCAGGAAAATCACCGCGCTGTAACTGTGAATTCGGATCGTTACTTAACTATGCTGCAAGAGGTTTTCCAGCCGGCTTTCGAGGCAATGTAATTACAGGATGGCTGGTTTCAAAAAGACAGTTCCACTGCACACACAGCGAGCATTACCATGAATTTTTTGAGGCAACCGTCTCCTGGAAGGCTCATTTCTCGGATGGGGAATCTCAACTGCCCCGCACGGTCACCGGACTTAGCCCCACGCGATTTTTTTCTTAGGGGTTACCTGAAGTCAAAGGTGTACTGCAACCGTTCCAACACCCTGGAAGACCTACAGACCAATATTGAGACTGAAATTGCATGAATACCAGAAGACATACTTCAAAGTGTGCGTGAGGATTTGAATAAAATTAATGTGGCAGTGTGTGGATTGTGAAGGTAGACATTTGCCTGATATACTGTTTAAACCATTTAGAAAAAAAAAATGGTTCAAATGGCTCTGAGCACTATGGGACTTAACTTCTAAGGTCATCAGTCCCCTAGAACTAAGAACTACTTAAACCTAACTAACCTAAGGACATCACACACATCCTTGCCCGAGGCAGGATTCGAACCTGCGACTGTAGCGGTCACGCGTTTCCAGACTGTAGCGCCTAGAACCGCTCGGCCACTTCGGCCGGCCATGCAATTAGAAACTCCCATTATTGTCCAATATGAGAAAAATGAAAATGTAAATTTCTAAGTGTTCATTATTTTTCATTTCATTCCCAAATCAGCAATTTACCGCGCTCCCCACTGTACATTTCCTGTAATATTCGCCACACAATACGCTGTGAAACATTCATTTCATGTGCAGCTGATTAAATGCTGATTGCAGGCGTCTCGCCAACTCCAATGTGGACTGCATCTCCTGAAGTTTAGAACCACATTAGTTCGTCGTCCTCCTCGGTCGTTGTACTTGGTTCCAGTTGCCCTGCTTCACTTAATCCTTATAAAATCTTGGAAACATCGTGTGAGCTGGATTCTTCAACGCTGATATTTGGTGCCGTACAGCCTTTCCGCTTCTCCACTGCTTCCATTTGCTCGCCCACACATGAAAGCCATGACTGCAATATACGTCACCGGGTATAGTTCCATTTGGTTAAGGTTGATCGACGGTAGTGCTCCAAATTATAAACATAGACTGTAGTCTACTACTGTACAGACACTGTACACCAGGACTGCTCGTGTCAGTACACAGCAGGCCGTCTGCATTGTATTAGTTGAATTACTATACCAACCTCTATACGTAGGTGCTCATTGGTATTCCCTACCCGACAGTTTTACCAACAACACTACTGGTACAAGTATTCCTTGTCAGAGGTATCAGAAGGATTTTCGCCTACATCTTTTGACTCTGTCGTTTCCTGACCAGGTTCCCTTGCTTCAAATTGATGCAGTTACCCTTCTCCATGCTCCTGAAAGTCTGAAATATCATCACAAAATCACAATGTTTCCAGTATCGATTGTTTCTCTGTTTCAGGTTTAATTTTTTTTGTTTTAATGAACAATGAAGGAAGCCCGATGGAATTTTATACTGATATCATCAATGAAATCCAGCTTTCATTTTTTACGTGTTTTCAAATTTTTTGACTGAAGAGCGGGGTATTTCTACCTGTGACAATCATCCTTCGTCTCAATAGAGTGAGGGGTATGAAGTAACAGTTCACAGGGAAAATGCAGATTAACCTAAAATCCTGGGGAAAAAAATAATGCTCTGTACCTTGTTTATCCGTCCTGGTGAATAACAGTACTGTCGTGGAGAACTTCGCCTTTCAGTTGCTGTTATGGCTCAGCCAGTCCGTTTTTTCTTGTGTTGGAAAAACACCATATTTCTTTCCCACGTGATTAGATAAAGGTGTAGGTGTTTTAGTTCCTGGGTAGGTGTGAAGAACTACGGATCTGCCTCACTGGCGTTCATTTGTTGTTGATGTGAGGAACACACATCAACACGGAATCAGAAGGCTGTAAATGACTTATGAAATACCTTAAAAGTAAGTTTCTCGCAGTTATATCTTGCGGAAACATGAGGAAAATTAGTGAAATGTCCAGGAGAAGAACAGAGAAGGGAGAGGTCTCTTGTGCTTCATGATGCACTCTCCACCACCCATCGCATTTTGGCTTGACGAATACGGTTGTACACACAGAATAGTAAGCCTTGGACAGAAGGAATATATTGAATAGAAGTCGTTAACGACGGAAAACGAGAGGGAATTGACCGAGGTACACCAAATGGTGGCTTGAAGAATACACTGTCTTGTATTCAATGATCAGTAAGTTCCGGACACAACGAGTGTAATCTGAGTCGAAGTTGTTAAAGACACAGAACGAGCACAGTAAATCCATCATTCTCGTGGCAACTGACCATGTCAATCGCCTCAAGCGATTAAAGCAAAGAAAGAACAAGAAACTGTCGAAGATATGAATCGCTATTAATGGATGGGAATTTGAATATCGATTCGAAGCATCATTGTAGTTCATGAGCTAAAAGACAGCGATCGATCAGAAATGAACAACAGGTATCCACCAACTTTTATACGTGCAGTGTATATGAAAACGGATTTGTGAACCTAGGTAACGATGTACATTGTTGTTTATCAAGTTGTTAGTCCTGTGGTTCAGGATTTGGGTGGGGGGCGAGTTTGGGAGGGGGTTGTGCAAAGGTGGTCTTTTAATCAATCTTTGTTTTACTAACCCACAATTCACAATACTAGAGCGCATACGAATGCAACAACCATTGTGCTCTATCTCTTACAATAATTAACTTCGACAGTAAAAGACACAAAAAACAATTATTCGTCACACATTAATAAAATAATCAAATGACCAATGTGGAAACTTATCGTAAGATACAGGCATACGTTACAAATACAAAAAAATAATATTTCTGCCTGCAAATGACTTTGTAAGACAGCACATAAATAAAATAGCAACATGCAGAAAGGCTCACAAGAATGACCAACAATCAACATCAACACCTCCACCATATCCCACAGACAACAGACAGGACAACACAGTCTACACAGATATACAACCTACCAGAGAATCTTCATGGAATTTCATAAACAAGCAAAAGATACAGTGACTTAACACTAATACACAATTACCTCAAGACGGCCACACCACATTTGAAATTCGAAGCGATAACGTGCACTCGTACAGCACCATGGACACGCGCTGCAAATACACTTACACACAGTTATGGAACAACTTTATTTCTCATGGCCTCGCCGTCCTCCATAAGAACAAACTATATCAGGCCTACTTCATGAATCTCAGCTCTCACCGCCGAACTGTACTTCGGTTGCCCATAATTCAGACAACTACCGATATCCACAGAGTTTACAGGTGAATTCTGTCACTCTCGTTTGTTTACTTTTAAGTAGGGTGTCGTTTTTGGCTGTGAATGCAGGTAATTTGGTTTTGGAGTGAGATCTGGCATTGAATGTCTAGTATTCTTTATTTAATATTTACTTGTTCTACTGGTGACTTGTTCTTGTGGAGTAATTTAATTAATGGTGCATTATCTTTATTAGTTCGTAATTCATATTTTGATTTCTGAGCACTGAGTTCTTTGATGGATGATCATTCTGCATGCATTCTGGATTTTTGATACTTATTGAATACTGAGTTCTTTGGTTGTTACTTATATATAATGCATGTGCTATGAATTGTTTCTATTTATTGGTGAACTGAATTAGATTTACTGAACAAGTTATTCCAACACAACCCTCAGCCATTTACCACTCCAGTTAGTTCCCGCGCCAAAACTGCTTGCAGAGCTTGGTTGTGAAGGGATGCAGGTTATCCCCAACAATGTTCATGCAGTCTGTATCTGTCTTTGTGCGTGTATAACATCCACAGCCCCTTGAAAGTCCTTGTGAATGTCCCCTGTAGCAAAATACTGCCACCGGTGCCCTGTGCCAGTGACGCCGTGTATGTTTCGAGAAGTAGGCACACCTGAATGGCAGCATATCAGGAGATGATCATCGATCTGGTGTAACAAAAAAAAATTGTGATTCATTTGACGATGCGACCCACTTACATTGATTCACGGTACAATTTCAATGATCCTGTGTCCATTGGAGTCCTAATAGACCATATCGTTGGGTCAACATGGGAACACACAGGATCTTCTGAAGCGGATCCCCATAATAGGCAATGTGCGCCAAATGACGTGCACTGTAACACTTGTGCCCGCACAAACATTGTATTCTCTGGCCATATCTGCCACAGATCGCGGCGTACCTTACTCAACAGCTCCAAGCACAAGCATCTGTACAAGTTTTCGTTTTAGGTGAAAAGAAGAAAGTTTATTGCATTCTTGTAGGACACAGAGAGACGCTGATGCGTCTTTAGAAATTGTAGCTATCAGAATAATACTCTATTGAAGGAGAGAGATTTATATTTTAAAAGTGGTAGAAATTCACGATATTCTGGATTGACCAATAAGGAACACTTGCGATAGCGGCTCCAGGCTTTAGGAAGCTGAGACCAGTTTGAAAGGTGTCAGGCAAATCCAACACCTTCCATGAAAACCATGACATTATAAGTAAATCCAGTTGTATGTCACATAGCTCCGAATAAATCGTGACATTAAATTAACCAAAGTTATACGAGTAACGAGTGAGCAAATTGAACACCACAGACTAACACAAGAATGCCTAAATACATGTCATACCTTCCCACCATGAGACAGATGCAGTTCCGAGGGGAGAAACGAGAACAGAAGTCGAGAGCAGAACCGTGTTAAGCTAGAAGGCCCTACGATAAGGAACAGACTGGAAACCCACGCCGCCAGCCTACAGCTAAGACCACACCATCCGCACGTTTTAGCGCGATACTTTTTCACGTCTCTGTTACGTGAAGGACCACCCCCCAGCCCATGTTAAAAGATAGAGCCCTCCAGAAGAACAGTATAGATCTTACGATAACGCTAAAAAGACCACACCAGCTGCAAGTTTTAGCGTTTAAAAACATTGCCCAACCACGAAAAGTATAACGTTTCTCATTGGATAGACAGAATTTTTGTAAGCGGAGCTTAAGGTTAACATTGAGACCCTGATTGGTCGGATGAAAACATAGCCAGATAGTTTTTTTTTTTTTACACCAACTTCCGTAAATGGTAGTAAGGTGAAGTTAGTTACTCCCGAGATGGCGAGGTGAGTGGAGCTGTGCTGCCCGCCGCCGCCCTCACGCTGCCTAAACACCGACAAGGTAATGAACACACGCGATCCCGCATTTTTGAGCACATAAGGCTTCTCTCAGAACTCCAGAAGTCTCATCTGTTACACCCTCTTTTTGCCTAATACTAGTGTCGATCGTCAGTTAAAGCTCATGTTGTTCACATTCGCCGCTTCAAGTAAAAATCTGAAACGCGATGATTTTTCGGTTATACAGTTACTGAGAAGCCACATCAGCCACTGTAATTTACAAGTTAGATAAGTAATTAAAGATAATTGAGGGTCACTGTAGACCATTTTGATAGTTTGCTCTTTTGTGAAACTTAATTTAAACCTAGATTATAGATGTGATATGGCATAGGTCATCCTTCGATCCATTGCAGAACTTGGAAACCCATTCAGGGAATATTTGTTCACATTTTTGTTGAACACAGTTGGTTTTTACCATCCTGTATTAAAACATTTCCTTTTATCAATAGTGTATTATAAACAATGTTTTGTGAGTAGAATAAAATTTCCAATGGTAAACTTAACTGATTTTTCGACGTTGTTTTACCAATTAACTAAAAATAGGAAAGCCTTGAACCCCTTCCATTAAATTTAGTTAGTATTAAGATTCTTTTACAGGGAGTGCAGTGGAGCTGACGCTGAAATCATTAAGTATTGGGTTATATCATCGCTAGTCTCACTGAACTCTTCTGAATTCTACATGTCATATGTGGTCTTGCGTCTCCTTACCAGCAACAGGTCCCAGGTTCAAACTAGTCAATTCCCTAAAAAACACGCTCAGAGCGTCGTTTGCGCGAAAGTGGTAGGGAGACACGATATAGAACAAACAGACACCACACAGAATGTTAGAAAATGGCGACCCTGCCAGGATGGTAAAATACCATGCTTGAAGGTCGACCACATGACTAACTAGATCAGAAAAATATCCTGTTGAAAAATTTTCGTAATAAAAAATTTTTTTTAAACGTTATAAGTAGTCGAAAACAGTAGCTGCAGCGATAGATAGTAAGAAAGTATTCAATAAATAGTGAGACATTGTAGCAGAGACAATAGCATAATTAAGTAATGAATTATAATATTGTTAGAATTAAGTTTTCTCTCCAATGCAAGTGCACAGGTGGCGGATACATCGTTGACGAGTTGGTTCTGACCCAAGAAGTAAGTGAATGGATTATCAAGTCGTATGAACAAAAAGTTTACGAAACGCGTGAGATCGTATGAGCGCATGTTGACGCGAAGTAGGACGCGTGAATTGCTTTTAAAGCAGAAAATAAGGGATTCGGGAAGATTAGCAATGGCAGATCGAGACCTTGACCGAATTGAGGTAGAGACCCAGCATGAAAATGGACAGAGAATAGAGGACAGTGCAACAGACGATGCAGTATCGCGAGAAATAGGACAGATAACGCGCCATAACGAGCATAATGTACGTCAAGGCATATAAAACATAAGTCAGCAAACGACAGAGGAGCAGGAAAATAGTGAGACAGGCGATGAGGATTCTAACTTGCGTCTTGAATATGTAGAACCCATAGTACAAGTATTCAGAGCTCCCTCACCACAGAGTACAAGGAATGCGAGCAGAAACGTGTCACAGCACAGTTCAATGCAATCGGTTGCAAACCAACAACTGGGCGAAAACACAGTGTGTCGGACGTCGGAAGAAAACGCAATAGGATCCACCAATCTAGCAGAATTATTACAATTAATGACGGAAACCATGGCAAGACAAAATAAAGAAATTGCGAACCAAATTAAAATTAAGAATGCAGAAATGATTAAACAAATTGCAGAAACCACGAGACAAATGCGTGCGGTTAAAGAACAAAAGAAAAAAGTTCAGTTACACCTAAGTCATATTGAAGATGAGGCAAAAATATCTCGAGAAGTGATAGGAAACTTAATAACAGGTTACAATCAATTGAGAACAGACATTGACAAGGTACAAGCGGACAAGCAAACATTGCGTAATGACATTCAGGACGAGATCAAAACATTACGTAACAACACCCAGGTAGAAGTCAAGAAACTAAAGAAACGGATAAACGTAATTACTAGACAAGCAACAGGTACAGCGCATGAAATTGTTGAAAACAAACGTATCAAGAAAGTAGCGCTGAGAAGATATGATAACCGCATAGTCAAAATAGAAGTGCAAACGAAGCGACAATTTCAGAAATTGCGAACAGAGTTGTTGCAAACCATTGAAGAGGGTAGTGAACAGGATCGAACATGCACAGAGTCTGCAACCACATCCGTATCTGTAACAGTACCGGAAAAACAATCAATTAACGAAGATATTACGCATTTGCGATTCCAGTTACAGGCGGAAAGTAACATACGTGAAATCAGACAGCCTGCACAGCAACAAACACGTTTCGAAATTCTTGATGAACAAACATGCGGAACCACAAATCTATGTTTTAAGACAGTTTGGATCGTGCAATGAAGCGGCAAGGTTAGCCAGACAAGATACCCAACCAATACGTGACAATGGAAAGCCAGGTCGCGAAGATTACAGTGCAATGAATTCAGATACACGTTCACAACCGATGGAAGAAAATTATTGCGTACCACTCCAACGATACTACGCAAGGGTAGGCGAAAGTTACAGTGGTCAATATTCAATGGATCTACCACAACAGGAAAGACGACGGGAGAAATGATCAGAAACAAAAGTGGCGAAGAATCGCGAATTTCATATGGAACTATGACGAAGTACGACAACGATCATTTCTTCACAGTCAGAAAATTTCAACACTTTCGAGAAGAAAACTCATTACATCCACGAACTTTTATTGATCAATCCCGAGTAGGATTACCAGAACACTGGACGCTAGCAAACAAATTAGACTTTATATGTGCACAAATGCCAGAAATAGTCGCAGAAACCATGCAGAATGTTGCAGCGACATGCCGATCGTACGAAGGTTTCAGAGAGAAGATTCTCTCACGATATTGGTCCAGCGAAGCACACAACAGAGTGAAGTACGAATTATTAGAGAACCCATATTTTGAAAATTCAGGAGAGAAGAGTCGCGTGAAATTTTTCGAATTAATGGCACAGAAAAATCAATGCTTAGATGTACCATACAGTGACGGAGAGTTGATTAAATTATGCGCGATGAAGTTACCATTGAATTACCAGCAATAATTAGTAGGTAGCGGAGGCAATGACGTCGAAGCATTTAAAGGTGTTCTAAGGGAATTAGAGTTCATATTTTCGGAAGATGACGCAAGAAAAAGACGAAGCGCACGTGGAAAAGAAAGCAAAAAGCAGTGGAATACACAAGACACAGTACGAAGAAACAATAATTACGAACCACGTGATAACTTCGCACCAAGAAACGACAATAGATTTCAACAAAGAACCGGTCATGGATTTAGAAGAGAATATGGCAATAACTATAATTCACCCAGGAACGGCAACAACTATTACAGAGGGAATAACGACAACTGGAACGGGTACTAGAAAACCAATAGACCAACAAATTATCAACAAAGAAACCACTATCAACAAGCTGAACAAGAAAAGCAAATACAGATAGAAGAGGTGGAGGTAAGACCACCAAACCCCGATAAACGTTCGAATTGACAGCTAAGTGCCCATGCCAAAGAGAATGACGCACCGACCCAGGACAATTGCAGCACCTTGAACAGAGAAGTAAAAATCTTATCACGAGAAGAGAAGAAGGAAGAATCAAATCCGCATTAACCGGATAAAAACGAAGACAAGAAAATAACAATATCGTGTTGGGACGAAATTAATTGGCAGAATACTGACGAGGAAGATGAATTACCAGAGGCATGCATAACGAATGTAGGAGGAAAGGACGAAGTAATGAGTATTGTAGAGCTATTTGAGATGGAAACCAGGGAAAGCGACTCAATGAGGATAATGTGCAGTCGACAGAAGTTGAAAATAAGTTACGAGTGGGCACACAACCCAACGTATATAATGAAGGAAGTTATGAAGCGATAATTAGTGCATTTAGATGCGATTACGTGGAAGTAGCGACGAAGAAGGTGAAGATAGACGAGGATGAAGAAAAAGTAGAGGATGTAGAAGAAAGCGTAAATGAAGGAAGAAATAGAGAAGAGGAAATAAAAGAGAGAGAAGTAGCAGTCGAAGCTTATCCTACAGAAAGATCGAATTCACCTAAAAATACTCATGTATGATTCAGTGGAGGATTCGTTGATGCAAGAAGAAGAACAGAACCAACCCTTTCAAATTCAACCAATTGTGAAGGCCATGGTAAAGCATGTCCCAGTCAATATTGTAATTGATAGCGGAAGTGAACTGACTGCGATCTCAGAAAATTTATTCATGCAGTGTAATGCCAATGAGGAATTGCCAGTTCCGAAAACACGTAAGATCAAAGTAAGAGGTCCTATTAGATACAATGCTGTGGAAGTTACGAGACAAACAAGGTTAACTCTTTCGTGCCAAGGTCAAAAGATCGAATCCAACTTTGTGACTATACCTAAACTAACTGTAGATTTGATTACAGGTGCAGATTTTTTAAATGAGAGACAAGCAATAACAGATATGGGGAAAGGCAGCATAACATTGGGGAATGTCACGCTTCTCTTTGATCAAAAGCTAAAATTAGAAAAAATACCAGTTATCAACAAACAATTAAGAATGACGCGAGATAAAGAGGATAAAGAATTAGAATGGTATGCACAAAAGAAGGAATCGCCTCAACTCATGTTAGAAGTCCATAAAGAAATCGACGAAAAATTGCAAGAAGTTCAAGGTATTGCGGAACACAGTAAAAGAGAATTAGAGGGTATTTTACGAGATAAAGCAGAGGTATTTTTACCTAAGACTGGCAGTATGAAATACTTTCAGTACACGTTTTAAGTAAAACAGCACAAATCATTTAGAGTGCCACCCTATACAATCCCATTAAGCTACAGGAATAAAGTATTCCAGGAGATATCTAAAATGATAGATGACGATATTATTGAACCAGCTACCTCCACATATAACAGCCCGCTCCATATTGTCCAAAAACGAGATGGGAGCATCAGGTTAGTGCTTGATTCCAGACAGGTCAACACAATCATAATCACTGAGACAGATCGCCCAGAAAAATTAGAGGAATTGATACACAACTTCCACGGTGCTAAGATATTTTCAACAATTGATTTACGGAATAGTTTCTGGCAAATAGAATTGGCCCCAGAATGTATAAAATTTACAGCATTTATCGTATTCGGTAGATGTTACCAGTTTAAAGGATTGCCATTTGGTTTAAACATATCATCAGCAGCATTTATTAGAGGATTTAATACTATACTCAGTCCCGAAATTTTACAAAAAATTACTTGTTTTGTTAATGATGTGATTATAGCAGAACCCTCTTGGGAACATCACAACGACACATTAAATCTGTTTTTACAGATCATGAAAGAACATGGGGTCACAGTAAATATAACAATATCCAAATTTGGAAGGCGAGAGGTCAAATTTCTAGGACACATAATTTCCGAGAAAGGGGTAATGTCCGACCCAGAAAAACTAACGGCAATCAAAGAATTCTATACTCCATATAATAAGAAAACTCTCAGAGGATTTCCAGGTCTCACCGGATTCTATAAAAAATTTATTTGGATCGACTCTCTGCAACACCACACCTATGTGCATTGACTGGAAAAAACACGCCATGGGTATGGGATCAACAAGCCAATGAAGAATTTTTAAAAGTGAAAAACGCACTAACAACAGCACCGATTTTAGCACATCCTGATCTAACACAAAATTTTTGTACGGCCACTGATAGGCTGAAAACAGGTTTAGGAGTTGTTTTATTCCAAGATTACGAACAGGCAGGGCTAAGATCATATAGAACAATTGCATTTGCCAGTCGGGTACTCACAAAAAGCGAGAAAAACTATTCAGTCATGGAGCTGGAAGCATTGGCCATTGTATAGGGCTTCCAACGTTTTCGATACTTCCTATTCGGAAGAAAAACAAAAGTATACACTGACCACAAAGCATTAGAATTTCTTTATCCGCCAAACTATCTCATGGGAGGTTAGCCAGATGGATGTTAATACTACAAGAATTTGACTTCACTATTACACACATACCAGGACCAGCGAATGTATTAGCAGATGCTTATCACGATATCTACAGGTTGCATACAATAACATAGGTTTGGAAGCAGCAGACGACCAGTTTACAATGTACTATATGAAACAAGTACCTTTAGAAAACTACATTACGACAGCATTGAAAAAGATAGGCAACGAACAGGACAAGGATCCCGAAATACTAGGAATCAAGCACAAGTGGAGAAGTAAGGATTTTCCAGGTATTCGACAGCACTATCTCGTAAAAAACAATGTTTTATTTTTTAGACGAAATGTTGCAACAAATGAATGGTTAATTTATATGCCAGATGAACTAATTAATAAGTACATATGGTATACACATTTAAGTAATGTCCACTTTGGACCAAAGAATTGCTTTTCAAAAATAAAACAAACAAGCCATTCTCCTAATATAGAAAGAGGAATTAGAACAGTATTAGTCAAATGCAAAAAATGTATGAGGGCTAAACACGTCACTTTCCAAACGAAACCACCGATGTTTCCAATAATCCCTAAAAGATTAAAACAAATAGGTGCAACAGATTTGATGGGGCCCCTCCCATGCACAAAAATGGATATATTTTCATATTTGTCGTTTTGGAACTTACTTCTAAATATGTTACCTTGACACTATTAAAACGGGCAACAGGTCTTACTATAAGTAAAGCATTTAGACAAGATTTTCTCAGACAAATAGGTTGAGTGGAACGAATAATTTCTGATAATGGCCCACAATAGAAATCAGTGCAATGGCAGAACACGTTAAAACAACACAAAATAAAACCCATCTATATATCTAAGTACAAACCCAGTGTAAATACAGCAGAACGATCTATGAAGGACATAGGAGGCACTTTATGCCAATTTTGTGCAGGCAAAAGACACAACACTTGGGATATATACCTTAAAGATTTTCAAGAAGTAATAAATGAAATGCCACATAGCACTACACTACTACCTCCAGTTGCTGTACTTAAAAATATTGAACCCCCAAACATAAACAGAGAAAATGTTAGATTTCATATTGTGCCACGTAGACAGCACAAACAAGTCATAGCAACAGCACTCTCCAACATCAGAAAGGCAGCCATTAAAAGAAAAGAAAGAGGAGATAGAACAGCAATTAAAATAACATTCTCAGTAGGCCAGAAAGTATTTGTAACAACACACCATCTCTCCGGCAAACAGAAACACAAAATCATAAGTTTTACGCTGCATACAAAGGACCTATCATAATTAGCCGAATTGCTGTGGAACTAATGAACCCAAAAACAGGCAAAAACCTTAGGACTTCACCATGTGAGCCATATCAAAAAGTTTGAAGATTAATTTTATTACTGGTAAATAATCAGCACAATATTTCAAGATTATGTTGCAGATAAGATCGTCAGGAGAAAGAAGAATGAAGAGAGGAAGGTGAGAAAAAGAAACTAGTTTCATTAATAACACCAATAGTACCATAGATTAAGGTGAAGGGATAAAGCGTAGATAGTCTAACAGCATGAAATACTAAAATGCTATACACCATGACACTACAGAAAATTAAAAACCGAATTTGAGGATTCTTGAGTAGACGTTAAGACACCAAATATCTTAGAATTGTAACATGGAAAAGGCGCCGTAATTTGTAAAGCTTTTTAAGAAGGTGTAAAACTAGTAGGTACTAGACATATGTTGGATGATTATAAGTAAAACTTTTTGTAAGAACCATCGTAAAAAGTCCAGCAAGGAAGAGATGCAATGACCCACAAATTGCAACGCGAGAAGTATCAAGAAAGAAAAGGACATAATTAGCAAGACATGATTCCTACAAGGCAGAAGCGTCGAGAGAAGGGAAAGGACAGCGAGACCAACAGAGGGCCCTTGTAGAGCAGTAAATCAGCCCGCTAGGCGGAACCCTGCAGAGACAGGACAGGACACCGAATGCCAGAGGGTCTCCGAACGCCTCCACTCAGTAGAGCGAGCAAAAAACGGCCCGACAAGAAGACCGCTTGAGCAAGCCACCACTGGTAAAACATATGTGTAAAAGTCACACTACTGCTATTAAACAGCACGCTGATGCACGAAACTGAAGAAAACTTCCACAAAGTAAAAATGACATGCCCAAACAATTTATCAAACTGTTACTAGGAGGAGAACTTCAAAGTGACTAGTTATCAATAAATATTTCCATATCCTGCCCAGAGAAGAACCAAGAAGCAAGTAAGAAGCAGAGAAAAAGCAGGAAGAACAGGAGTTGAAGATTCGCAAGATTGACACCAAGAAAGAAGATGGGTGAAGAATAGACGACATACCTTCCCAAATCCCTATCCTATTGTAAACTAGTCGTCTGTGAAGTATTAAAATTGAAAAACGACCGCTTTCAGCGACACATAATGATGAGTTTCACTCATACAAAGCAAATAAACCACGAGATTCTGCACTCACAACTCCATTCCATTATGGGACCTCCACAACACCAACACTTACTTGCAAAGCCAACAAGGAACGACGAACGAAGCTGTTCATCAAATACTTGCCCACATCCATCTCGCTCAAGTCCATCACCTTCATGCAAAACCATTTGTCAACCTCATGCTTGATCATTCATAGGATTGTGTGAATGAGTGAAATCAAATTATGTGATGTAGGAATTGTGCAAAAGAAATGTGTGAAAAACTAAACAAGTTAAGCACACCAGACAGTTAATAAACTACAAAATAACAGTCATTGATTATGGACTTAAGTAAAAATAGACTATCGATAAAAATAAGTCATTAGTTCTGAAATGGACAGTGTATAAAGAACAAAAGTAAGGCATAATAAACACTAAATATGCCACTTATTTTCTCCTCATAAAAATAAAAGAATAACTACATTTTACTAATTTTCTCCTTGTAAAAACAAAGAATAAAAAATTATCTTGTTGGATGTTTTCCTTTTTTTAACATTTGTACCATTTGTTAGGATAATATTTCAATACTTGTGTATGTATATTTCTTTATCAAAGCAATTCTTGGAAATAATTCTTATTTGTTAGTGTAACAATGTTGAAATGAGTGTCTAGAAACAAAAACATTTTACTTGTACATGATATTTAGAAAATGTGTTAGGAATAGATTTTACTTAATTACTACATTTATAATAACAATATTTCTAAGTAAATCAATGTGAAAGACTCCTCACTTTCGATAACAAATTTCTTAAAAAACAGACTGCACACTTAAATAAAGAATGAAAATAATTTAAAATTGATGATAGCATAAAAATATTCCTCTCTTGTCATTTTTTTATAATGTAGAAGAATATAAAATCATAAATTAGTAATACAAACTAGCATAGAACAGAAAACCATGGCTGAACAGTATGCAACAAAATTTAGATAAATTAGAAAATTTTTGACTGACTTAGACAACGATTCAATCATGGCCTAAATTCGGTGCAAAAATTAATAAATTGCAATATTGATAAAAGGAAATGTTTCAATACAGGATGGTAAAAAACCAACTGCGTTCAACAAAAATGTGAACGAATATTCCCTGAGTGGTTTTCCAAGTTCTACAATCGATCGAAGGATGACCTATGCCATATCACATCTATAATCTAGGTTTAATTTAGGTTTCACAAAAGAGAAAACTATCAAAATGGTCTACAGTGACCTTCAATTATCTTTAATTACTTATTTAACTCGTCGTAAATTACAGTGGCTGATGTGGCTTCTCAATAACTATATAAAAGAAAAATCATCGCGTTTCAGATCTTTCCTTCAAGTGGCAAATGTGAACACCATGAGTTTTAATTAACGATCGACACTAGTATTACGCAAAAAGGGGGTGTAACAGGTGAGACTTCTGCAGTTCTGAGTGAAGCCTTATGCACTCAAAAATGCGGCATCGCGTGCGTTCATTACCTTGTCGGTGTTTAGGCAGCGTCAGGGCGACAGCGGCCGGCGCAGCAGCCATCCAGCTCGCCGTCTTGGAACCAACTCTCTTCTAACTTCTCCTTACTACAATTTACCGAAGTTAGTTTAAAAAACTATCTGGCTATGTTTTCATCTGACCAATCAGGGTCTCAATGTTAACCTTAAGCTCCACCTACAAAAATTCTGTCTATCCAATGAGAAACGTTATACTTTGCGTGGTGGGGCAATGTTTTTAAAGATTGCAACGTAACAGAGACGCGAAAAAGTCTCACGCTAAAACTTGCAGCTGTTGTGGTTCTCTTAGCGTTATCGTAAGATCTATACTGTTCTTCTGGAGGGCTCTATCTTTTAACATGGGCTGTCGGGTGGTGCTTGACGTACCTGAGACACGAAAAAGTCTCACGCTAAAACTTGCGGGTGGTAGTAGCCCTTTTTGTGTTATCGTAAGATCTATACTGTTTTTCTGGAGGGCTGTATCTTTTAACATGAGCTGGGGGTGGTCCTTGACGTACCTGAGACGCAAAAAAGTCTCACGCTAAAACGTGCGGGTGGTGAGCCCTAGTGGTTAGCTGGAGACGTGGGTGTCCGTTCCTTATCGTAGGGCCTTCTAGCTTAACACAGTTCTGCTCTCGACTTCTGTTCTTGTTTCTCCCCTCAGAATTGCGTCTGTCTCACGGTGGGAAGATATGACATGCATTTAGGCATTCTTGTGTTAGTCTGTGGTATTACATTTGCTCACTCATTACTCGTATTACTATGGTTAATTTAATGTCACGATTTATTCAGAGCTATGTGACATACTACTGGATTTGCTTATAATGTCAGGGTTTTCATGTAAGGTGTTGGATTTGCCTGACACCTTACATATCACCACCCTTCGAACTTAATTTTTGCACTGAATTTAGGCAATGATAGAATCGTTGTCTAAGTCAGTCAAAAATTATTCCGGGGTCTAAATTTTGTTGCCTACTGTTCAGCCACGTTATTCTTTTCTATGCTAGTTTGTATTACAAATTTATATTTTTATATTCTTCCACATTATAATTAAAAATGACAAGAGAAGAATATTTTTATACTATTATTAATTTTTAATTATTTTCTTTCTTTATTAAAGTGTGAAGTTTGTTTTTTTAAGAAGGTTGTTATCGAGAGTGAGGAGTCTTTCACATCGATTTTCTTATAAATATTGTTTTTATAAATATAGTAATTAGGTAAAATCTTTTCCTAACACATTTTCTAAATATCATGTACAAGTAAAATGTTTTCGTTTCTAGACATGCATTTCAACATTGTTACACTAACAAATAAGAATTATTTCCAAGAATTGCTTTTACAAAGAAATATACATACAGAAGTATCGAGATATTATCCTAACAAATTTTACAAATGCTAAAAAAAATTGCTTTGACAAAGAAATATACATAAACACGTAGTGAGGTATTATCCTAATAAATGGTACAAATATTAAAGATAGGGAAAGCATCCAACAAGATAATTTTTTATTCTTTGTTTTTATAAGGATAAAATAAGTAAAATATAGTTATTCTTTCATTTTTTGAGGAGAAAATGGCATATTATTTCTTTATATACTGTCCATTTCAGAACTAATGACTTATTTTTATCGATAGTCTATTTTTTATTTAAGTCCATAGTCAATGACTGTTGTTTTGTAGTTTATTAGCTGTCTGGTGTGATTTACTTATTTAGTTTTTCACACGTTTCTTTTGCACAATTCCAACATCACATAATTTGATTTCATACTTTCACACAATCCTATGAATGTTTAAGCATGAGGTTGGCGAATGTTTTTGCACGAAGGTGATGGACTTGAGCGAGATGGATGTGGGCAAGTATTTGATGTACAGCTTCGTTCGTCGTTCCTTGTTGGTTTTGCAAGTGTGTGTTGCTGTTGTGGAGGTCCCATAATGGAATGGAGCTGTGAGTGAAAAATCTCGTGATTTACTGGCTTTGTATGCATGAAAGTCATCGTTATGTGTCGCTGAATGCTGCCGTTTTTCGTTGTAATACTTCGCAGACGACTAGTTTGCAATAGGATAGGGATTTGGGAAGGTATGTCGTCTATTCTTCACCCATCTTCTTTCTTGGTCTCAATCTTGCGAATCTTCAACTTCTTTTCTTCCTGCTTTTTCTCTGCTTCTTACTTGCTTCTTGGTTCTTCTCTGGGCAGGGTATGGAAATATTTATTGATAACTAGTCGCTTTGAAGTTCTCCCCCTAGTAACAGTTTGATAAATTGTTTGGGCGCGTCGTTTTTACTTTGTGGAAGTTCTTTTTCAGTTTCGTGTATCAGCGTGCTGTTTAATAGCAGTAGTGTGACTTTTACACATATGTTTTACCAATGGTGGCTTGCCCAAGCGGTCTTCTCGTTGGGCCGTTTTTTGTTCACTCCGCTGAGTGGGGGGCGCCCTGGGGTTTACGAGCGGCGAAAGTGGAGTGTCTTCTTGTCTGTCCATACTGATGTTCGGCAGTCCCTCGCGTCTCTGCAGGGGTCTGTCAGTGTGCGGCTCCTTGTTCCATCCCAGCAGGGTTCCTCCTAGCGGGCAAATTTATTGCCCACTTTCTGTACAAGGGCCGTCTGTTAGTTTTGCTGTCCTTTCCCTTCTCTCGACGCTCCTGCTATGTAGGAATCGTGTCTTGCTGATTACGTCCATTTCTTTCTTGACACATCTCGCGTTGCAACTTGTGGGTCGTTGCATCTCTACCTCGTTGGAGTTTTTACAATGGTTCTTACAAAAAGTTTTACTTATAATCATCTAACATATATCTAGTATCTACTTGTTTTACGCCTTCTTAAAAAGCTTTACAAATTTCGGAGCCCTTTCCATGTTACAATTCTAAGATATTTGGAGTCTTAAAGTCTACTCAAGAATCCTCAAATTCGTTTCTTTATTTTTCTGTAGTGTCGTGGTGTATAGCATATTAGTATTTTATGCTGTTAGACTATCTACACTTTATCCCTTCACCTTAATCTATGGTACTATTGGTGTTATTATTGAAACTACTTTCTTTTTCCCACCTTCCTCTCTCTTCATTCTTCTTTCTCCTGACGATCTTATCTGCAACATAATCTTGCAATATTGTGCTGATTATTTACCAGTAATAAACTTAATCTTCAAACTTGTACTGAAAGTGTTTAATACTGCCAGTCTTAGGTAAAAATACCTCTGCTTTATCTCGTAAAATACCCTCTAATTCTCTTTTACTGTGTTCCGAAATACCTTGAACTTCTTGCAATTTCTCGTCGATTTCTTTATGAACTTCTAACATGAGTTGAGGCGATTCCCCCTTTTTTGCATACCATTCTAATTCTTCATTCTCTTTATCTCGCATCATTCTTAATTGTTTGTTTATCACTGGTATCCCTTCTAATTTTATCTTTTGCTCAAAGAGAAGTGTGACATTCCCGAATGTTACGCTACCTTTCCCCATATCTATTATCGCTTGTCTCTCATTTAAAAAATCTGCACCTATAATCAAATCTACATTTAGTTTAGGTATAATCACGAAGTTGGCTTCGATATTTTGACCTTGGCACGAAAGAGTTAACCTTGTTTGTCTCGTAACTTCCGCAGCATTGTTTCTAATAGGACCTCTTACTTTAATCTTACGTGTTTTCAGAACTGGAAATTCCTCATTGGCATTACACTGCACGAATAAATTTTCTGAGATCGCAGTCAGTTCACTTCCGCTATCAATTATAATATTGACTAGGATATGCTACACCATGGCCTTCACAACTAGTTGAATTTGAAAGGGTTGGTTCTGTTCTTCTTCTTCTTGCATCAATGAATCCTCCACTGAATCATACATGAGTCTTTTTAGGAATTTACCTTGTGAATTCGATCTTTCTGTAGGATAAGCTTCGACTGCTACTTCTCTCTCTTTTATTTCCTCTTCTCTATTTCTTCCTTCATTTACGCTTTCTTCTGCATCCTCTACTTTTTCCTCATCCTCGTCTATCTTCACCTTCTTCGTCGCTACTTCCACGTAATCGCATCTAAATGCACTAATTATCGCTTCATAACTTCCTTCATTATATACGTTGGGTTGTGTGCCCACTTGTATCGACTTCTGTCGACTGTACATTATCCTCATTGAATTCGCTTTCCCTGGTTCCCATCTCAAATAGCTCTTCAATACTCATTACTTCGTCCTTTCCTCCTACATTCGTTTTGCATGCCTCTGGTAATTCATCTTCCTCGTCAGTATTCTCCCCATTAAGTTCGTTCCAACACGATATTGTTATTTTCTTGCCTTCGTTTTCATCTGGTCCCTGCGGATTTGTTTCTTTCTTCTTCTCTTCTCGTTATAAGAATTTTACTTCTCTCTTCAAGGTGCTGCAATTGTCCTGGGTCGGTGCGTCATCCTCTTTGGCATGGGCGCTTAGCTGTCAATTCGAACGTTTTTCGGGGTTTGGTGGATTTACCTCCACGTCTTCTATCTGTATTCGCTTTTCTTGTTCATCTTGTTGATAGTGGTTTCTTTGTTGATAATTTGTCGGTCTATTGGCTCTCCAGTACCCGTTCCAGTTGTCGTTATTCCCTCTGTTATAGTTGTTGCCGTTCCTGGGTGAATTATAGTTATTGCCATATTCTCTTCTAAATCCATAACCGGTTCTTTGTTGAAATCTACTGTCGTTTCTTGGTGCGAAGTTATCACGTGGTTCGTAATTATTATTTCTTCGTACTGTGTCTTGTGGATTCCACTGCTTTTTGCTTTCGTTTTCACGTGCGCTTCGTCTTTTTCTTGCGTCATCTTCCGAAAATATGAACTCTAGTTCCCTTAGAATACCTTTAAATGCTTCGACGTCATCGCCTTCGCGACCTATTAATGATTGCTGGTATTTCAATGGTAGCATCATCGCGCATAATTTAATCAACTCTCCGTCACTGTATGGTACATCTAAGCATTGATTTTTGTTTGCCATTACTTCGAAAAATTTCACAGGATTCTTCTCTCCTGAGTTTTAAAAAATGTGTTCTGTAATAATTCGTACTTCACTCTGTTCTGTGCTTCGCTGGACCAATATCGTGAGAGAAACTTCTCTCTGAAATCTTCGTACGATCGGCATGTCGCTGCAACATTCTGCATGGTTTCTGCGACTGTTCCTGACATGTGTGCACATATAAAGTCTAATTTGTGTGCTAGCGTCCAGTGTTCTTGTAATCCTACTCGGAATTGATCAATAAAAGTTCGTGGATGTAATGAGTTTTCTTCTCGAAAGTGTTGAAATTTTCTGACTGTGAGGAAATGATCGTTGTCGTACTTCGTCATAGTTCCATATGAAATTCGCGATTCTTCGCCACTTTTGTTTCTGATCATTTCTCCC
The DNA here is from genome assembly GCF_023897955.1 of Schistocerca gregaria. NCBI lineage: Eukaryota > Metazoa > Arthropoda > Insecta > Orthoptera > Acrididae > Schistocerca > Schistocerca gregaria. Next base: position 504,229,778 of record NC_064925.1, on the reverse strand, counting down.
GTCGTTCTTTCCTGCTGTGGTAGGTCCATTGGATATTGTCCGCTGTAACTTTCGCGTACCCGCGGTGCAGGCTGTCTGATTTCACGTATGTTACTTTCCGCCTGTGATTGGAATTGCAAATGCGTAATATCTTCGTTAATTGCTTGTTTGTCCGGTGCTGTTACAGATACGGATATGGTTGCAGACTCTGTGCTTGTTCGATCCTGTTCACTACGCTCTTCAATGGTTTGCAACAACTCTGCTCGCAATTTCTGAAATTGTCGCTTCGTTTGCGCTTCTATTTTGACTATGCGGTTATCATATCTTTTCAGAGCTGCTTTTGTGATACGTTTGTGTAACACACTGTTTTCAACAATTTGACGCGCTGTTCCAGATGCTTGTCTAGTAATTACGTTTATCTGTTTCTTTAATTTCTCGACTTCTCCCTGGGTGTTGTTACGTAATGTTCTGATCTTGTCCGGAATGTCATTACGCAATGTTTGTACGTCCGCTTGTACCTTGTCAATGTCTGTTCTCAATTGATTGTAACCTGTTATTAAGTGTCCTATCACTTCTCGAGATTCTTTTGCCTCGTCTTCAATACGACTTAGGTGTAACTGATTTTTTTTTTTGTTTTGTTCTTTAATGTCACGCATTTGTCTCGTGGTTTCTGTATTCTGAATTTGAATTTGGCTCACTATGTCTTTATTTTGCCTTGTCATGGTTTCCGTAATTTGTTGTAATAATTGGTGGGTCCTATTGCGTTTTGTTCCGACGTCCTACGCTCTGTGTTTTCGCCCAAGTGTTGGTTCGCAACCGATTGCATTGAACTGTGCTGTGACACGTTTCTGCTCGCATTCCTTGTACTCTGTGGTGAGGGAGCTCTGAATACTTGTACTATGGGTTCTACATATTCAAGACGCAAGTTAGAATCCTCATCGCCTGTCTCACTATTTTCCTGCTCCTCTGTCGTTTGCTGACTTATGTTTTATATGCCTTGACGTACATTATGCTCGTTATGGCGCGTTATCTGTCCTATTTCTCGCGATACTGCATCGTCTGTTGCACTGTCCTCTATTCTCTGTCCATTTTCATGCTGGGTCTCTACCTCAATTCGGTCAAGGTCTCGATCTGCCATTGCTAATCTTCCCGAATCCCTTATTTTCTGCTTTAAAAGCAATTCACGCGCCCTACTTCGCGTCAACATGCGTTCATACGATCTCACGCGTTTCGTAAACTTTTTGTTCATACGACTTGATAATCCATTCACTTACTTGTTGGGTCAGAACCAACTTGTCAACGATGTATCCGCCACCTGTGCGCGATTGCATCGGAGAGAAAACTTAATTCTAACAATTTTCAAAATTTATAACTTAATTATGCTATTGTCTCTGCTAGACTAATTTCTATTTTATACATTTACTATCTATCGCTGCAGCTACTGTTTTTGACTATGTATAACACTGGAAATTTTTTTTTTACTACGAAAATTTTTTAACGGGATATTTTTCTGACCTACTTAGGCATGTGGTCGACCTTCAATCATGGTATTTTACCATCCTGGCAGAGTCGCCATTTTCTAAACATTCATGGTGGTGTCTGTTTGTACTATATTGTGTCTCCCTACCACTTTCGCGCAACGACGCTCTGAGCGTGTTTTTTAGGGAATTAACTAGTTTGAACCTGGGACCTGTTGCTGGTAAGGAGATGCCAGACCACACATGACATGTAGAATTCAGAAGATTTCAGTGAGACTAGCGATGATATAATCAAATACTAAATGATCTCAGCGTCAGCTCCACTGCACTCCCTGTAAAAGAATCTTAATACTAACTAAATCTAGTGGAAAGGGCTCAAGGCTTTCCTATTTTTATTTAGCTGGTAAAATAACGTCGAAAAAGCAGTTAAGTTTACCATTGGAAATTTTATTCTACTCACAAAACATCGTTTATAAATTGCACTATTGATAAAAGGAAATGTTTTAATACAGGATGGTAAAAACCAACTGCGTTCAACAAAAATGTGAACGAACATTCCCTGAATGGGTTTCCAAGTTCTACAATCGATCGAAGGATGACCTATGCCATATCACATCTATAATCTAGGTTTAATTTAGGTTTCACAAAAGAGAAAACTATCAAAATGGTCTACAGTGACCTTCAATTATCTTTAATTACTTATTTAACTCGTCGTAAATTACAGTGGCTGATGTGGCTTCTCAATAACTATATAAAAGAAAAATCATCGCGTCTCAGATCTGATCTTCAAATGGCAAATGTGAACACCATGAGTTTTAATTAACGATCGACACTAGTATTACGCAAAAAGGGGGTGTAACAGATAAGACTTCTGCAGTTCTGAGTGAAGCCTTATGCGCTCAAAAATGCGTTCATTACCTTGTCGGTGTTTAGGCAGCGTCAGGGCAGTGGCGAGCAACGCAGCTCCGCTCACCTCGCCATCTCGGAACTAACTCTGCCCTAAGTTCTCCTTACTACAATTTACCGAAGTTGGTTTAAAAAAAAAAACAACTATCTGGCTATGTTTTCATCTGATCAATCAGGGTCTCAATGTTAACCTTAAGCTCCGCCTACAAAAATTCTGTCTATCCAATGAGAAACGTTATACTTTGCGTGGTGGGGCAATGTTTTTAAAGTTTGCAACGTAACAGAGACGCTAAAAAGTCTCACGCTAAAACCTGCAGCTAGTGTGGTCCTTTTAGCGTTATCGTAAGATCTATACTGTTTTTCTGGAGGGCTCTATCTTTTAACATGAGCTGGGGGTGGTCCTTGACGTACCTGAGACGCGAAAAAGACTTGCGGGTTGTGTGGCCCTTTTTTGTGTTGTCGTAAGATCTATACTGTTTTTCTGGAGGGCTCTAGCTTTTAACATGGGCTGGGGGGTGGTCCTTGACGTACCTGAGACGCGAAAAAGTCTCACACTAAAACGTGTGGGTGGTGAGCCCTAGTGGTTAGCTGGAGACGTGGGTGTCCGTCCCTTATCGTAGGGCCTTCTAGCTTAACACGGTTCTGCTCTCGGCTTCTGTCCTTGTTTCTCCCCTCAGAACTGCGTCTGCCTCACGGTGGGAAGGTACGACATGCATTTAGGCATTCTTGTGTTAGTCTGTGGTATTCCATTTGCTCACTCGTTACTCGTATTACTTTGGTTAATTTAATTTCACGATTTATTCGGAGCTATGTGACATACTACTGGATTTGCTTATAATGTCAGGGTTTTCATGGAGGGTGTTGGATTTGCCTGACCACTTACATATCACCACCCTTCGAACTTAATTTTTGCACCGAATTTAGGCAATGATTGAATTGTTGTCTAAGTCAGTCAAAAATTTTCTAATTTATCTAACCCCTACTCCAAGAAGGGGAAACGGTGTAGGAGGGGGGGGGGGGGGAGGGAAGAGGCCAAGGAAAATAATAAAAAACATAATTAGGAACTTTTGAAAAAAAATTAATCTTGAGATGCCATGGACTGACGCAAATTCTGTTGAGCGATTAAGCTTTAAACTGCAAGGGGAAAAATGGGGGATCCTCGAGAAACAATAACTACTTTCACTCCTGACGTCACCTCGGGTAACACAGCTTTTCACCTGTACCCTTAATCTCATTAAATAATTGCTTGTTCATTTGTCACCACTTTCTAAAATTCGACAACCTTTTTAGATCATTTGTAAAGTCATGACAGGGCGTAGTAGTTTTTATGTACTTCGTAGCCAGTATTCTAGGAACTGCAACAGGCCTGTGAAACAATTGCATCATAAAGCTCTGTTGCACGGCAACGTATGTTTACTCTCGGGCGCACATTGAATAGGAATAATGGAAGCAGCATTGTTATCATGGACAACCAACTTATGTTTTCATGCAGTCCTGTCCGCTCCACGTATTCTTCATTCATTGACGTTAAAGCGGTTCCACCACCATTGAATAATCTTCGTACGATATCTTTTCCATATCCGATCTGCGACATAGGCAAAAAAACTTCGAAAATCAAACTGTCATACTTACAGGACACGTTGCTTAAAAAAGGTAAACAAAGACACGTTGGTTGGTATATTCCTCAATCTTGAATACCTTTTCTTATCGTGTCGTCAATTTTGCAACATTCGTACAAAGTTGCTTCATCACTTTTGGCGGTTACTGGTGAAGTAACTGTCCGCATGCAGCATTATTTTTTTATTTGAATACAAATTATGCTGCTGACTTGGGGCGTGCATATAGTATAACTCGATGAAAAAGGACTGCATCTCGTACTATCTCCATCTATGTGGCGTTATGCTTTGACTACACGCATGTCTGAGTGAACGGACATTAATGACGACAGACAGCCGTCCGAAATTAATTCGAAATAAATTCGTTGGATGCTAATATCTTGGACTAAGATGGTATACGGATAGAGAAAGTGTGACATATATAAGTCTGAGTCGATTAGCCCAAGTTATTAAGGTGAATGCTCACGATAAGCGGTAAATGTGGATCTGAGTCTCGGCCCGACACAGATTTTTATATTACTAATGGGTAGCATATCTGCACCTGACACAGCTGATGCCAAGATATTTGCATTTAGCGAATTTATTTCGAGTTATGCTTTGAGAATTTTATTCTAGCTGCTCTTCAGTATGGCTCTGGCAATCGTCAGATACCTTTTGAGAATCTTGGTGCCAGGTAAACTTCCGGTTTTTGCTGTTGGGAGGACTAACCAGTAAGAGAATGATATACGGACACGAATGTGTCAGGAGACCGGTCTAGAGAGTTGAGTATTTTAGGACGATTTTACTTGATTTTCCTCGAACAATGTCTTATTGGTTTCCGTTCCTCCGCTGCTTTCATTGCTGCACACGAAGGCGGATCAGAGACGTTGACTTACAAGGGGAAGGCCTCAGAGACGGCCAACCGATTCGGCTCAAATTTGGCAGGTCGCTTGTATACAACCTAAAACGAAGGGCTGTAAGATATTTTGGGTCAACACCCCCGCAATTTTGAGCCGAATCGGTTGGCCGTGTCTGAAGCCTTCCCCTTGTTAGTCGAATGAATTAACTGGCAGCAGGCGGGAATCTTTGCTAAACGTGGAGCGTCTCACGGTCAGACAAAATCGGGATTCAGTAGGCCAAATAAATGTAATATAACTACAAGAAACAGAGGGAACAATACCATCAGGCCAGCCATGCGTGTCGTAATAATGATGTCATTGCTGTACAGTACCTGCTAACTAACAGTAATTCGTAATTCACTTACGTAGGAAAGTAAACCTGGATGACAAACGTAATTAATTTGCGAGGGATTTGGAGCACAAGCCTAAGCAGGTACACCGTACCGTTACAGTAATAACAAGTTTATCTGCAAGCTGTGCAGCGGTTAAAGCTGTCATAATACCTGCAGGTGAACGAACGAACACTTTACACTGCTAGGTAAACTCTGTGACGTCAACGGACATGCTAATCACGAATGTTTGTTAGCGTAAATTTGTATTACTCTGTGCAGTAGTAATGTGTCGGCGTTTCTCTTATTTGTTGCGGATTTACTAAGTATTAGGGTAAGGCGAGGAATTCGTGGCGGGCCGCAACAAACAAGTCAGAAGGCTGATGACTCAAGGAAAAAACAGGGTAAGGTTGCCATCAAAGGACCGTTAACCTCTGTCTGGAATTGAAAGAAATCCATTGTTTCAAATGTTCTGAAACCGTGTGTCAGAATTCGTCAGGTAACCCACATTGCAGCGTATAAAGGTCATTCCTCAAATACTTTTAACACCATCAGGAAAAAAAAGCTGATTTTTTCCCCTAAAATCCCATTCATGGATGACTGTTTCCATCAATTGACCAGCTGAATTCCATGAATGGACCATAACACGTATATATCCCAACTTTTGTGATTAGGCACCTCTTATTGGAGTATAAGACGTCTCGGTGAATTTGAATATGGCCACACGGTATAATTAAGAAAATAAAAGGTTGATTAAGTAGAAATTAATTTTAGTATGAAAGAAGAACGTTTATAATATACATAAAAACAGTTAAATTAGAGCAATACTGAATTGCAGTACAATTTTAAACAAACGTTATGAAATTAAATGAAATTTAGGCTACCTTATAAAATAATTGCCATTGCATTTCTCTTTAAAGTCAGTACCGCCATTAGACTGTTATTTATTTACAGTATTACATTTACACTTACGCAATCAGGATTTCGGCTTCAAGCTGTCATTATCAAGTGTTTTAAGAGTTACAAATTATCTAAGATGGCATATTGTCGTATTAAAATACACTATTAGACACATTGTCTAAGAGTCGATATTTCTGGCAGAGCTTACTGCTTTGTTTCAATACAGAGTACACCATCTTGACTGAATAGTGTACTCAGTAATGAAACAAAGTAGTAGGCTCTGCCAGAAATATCGACTCTTAGACAATGTGTCTAATAGTGTATTTTAGTACGACAGTATACCATCTTAGGCAATTTATAACACTTAAACCACTTGATAATGGCACTTTGAAGCTGAAATCATGACTGTGTAAGTGTAAATGTAACACTGTAAATAAACAACACTCTAATAGCGGTAATTACTTTAAAGAAATACGAGGGTCGGTCAAAAAGTAATGCCTCCCATTTTTTTTCTACTTAAAAAAATTAAGTTAAGTGAAAAATTTGAATTTGGCGCCATTCCTCAAACCTTCTTCTGCAATCCACTGCAGTAGTAACTTTCTGTGTCAACAGGTGGCAGCACAGCAGAAGTTTGTAAGATAGCCGACATCGATGTTCGTTTGAGACAGCGTTGTGTGATTGAATTCTTGAATGCAGAAGGTGAAACGTCCATACGCATTCATGAAAGACTGAAGAAGGTGTATGGTGTTGTGACAGTGGATGTCAGCACTGTTAGACGATGGGTTCGTCGTTGTAAGGAAGCTGAATGGCAAACACCGTTGACTGACGAAAAGCGGAGCGGCAGGCCGGTGAGTGCAGTGACTCCACACAACATTCAGCAAGTTGATGACATCATTCGTGGTGACCGTCGGGTGACTGCAGATGAAGTGTGTCGCATTATTTCTCTTAGTAAAGGCAGTGTGATCACGATTATTAAACAATAGGGGTACTCAAAAGTTTGTGCACGGTGGGTTCCAAGAATGTTAACAGATCAGAATAAAGAGGCAAGGAAAACAATAGCCTCCCAACAATTGCAGCGCTTCCGTTTGGAGGGAGATGAGTTTCTGAAAAAAATTGTGACCGGGGACAAAACATGGGTGCATTTTTTTGAACCCAAATCAAAGAGGCAGTCAATGGAGTGGCGTCACACAAGCTCGCCGAGGAAGAAAAAATTCAAAACTGTGAGATCGGCAGGGAAAGTTATGGCAACAGTTTTCTGGGATACAGAGGGTGTGATTCTGGTTGATTTTTTGGAGAAGGGATGCACAATAAATTCTGTTCAATACGTCACAACCCTCAAAAAACTTAAAGCACGTCTTCAGCGAGTTCGCCCAACAAAATCAATGGCAGATGTTCTTCTTTTGCATGACAATGCAAGACCACACACCAGTCGTCACACCTCTGACGAGATTGTCAAAATTGGATGGGAAGTTTTGCCTCATCCCCCATACAGCCCTGACCTGGCACCATCAGACTTCCATCTGTTCGGGCCACTAAAAGAAGCTCATCGTGGGATTCATTTTGAAGATGAGGAGGCCGTCAAAACTTCCGTGCGTCAATGGCTTAGGAAGCAGAGCTGTGATTTTTACCGTGCTGGAATACATGCCCTTGTTCAAAGATGGACCAAAACTGTAGAGATGGGCGGAGATTACATTGAAAGATGACAAAATGATCCTCAATGTTGCGGTTTTCAACCTATGTAATTGCATTTAAATTTCCTGACAATTAAACGTAGAAAAAAAATAGGAGGCATTACTTTTTGACTGACCCTCGTATATTATGACTGTGGTCCCACATTATGAAAGTTTTTTTAAGAAAGCCATTGCGTATGATTGTGGATAAACTGTGATCCATTTCAAATCCTTTTCCATAATACACTCCTGGAAATGGAAAAAAGAACACATTGACACCGGTGTGTCAGACTCACCATACTTGCTCCGGACACTGCGAGAGGGCTGTACAAGCAATGATCACACGCACGGCACAGCGGACATGCCAGGAACCGCGGTGTTGGCCGTCGAATGGCGCTAGCTGCGCAGCATTTGTGCACAGCCGCCGTCAGTGTCAGCCACTTTGCCGTGGCATACGGAGCTCCATCGCAGTCTTTAACACTGATAGCATGCTGCGACAGCGTGGACGTGAACCGTATGTGCAGTTGACGGACTTTGAGCGAGGGCGTATAGTGGGCATGCGGGAGGCCGGGTGGACGTACCGCCGAATTGCTCAACACGTGGGGCGTGAGGTCTCCACAGTACATCGATGTTGTCGCCAGTGGTCGGCGGAAGGTGCACGTGCCCATCGACCTGGGACCGGACCGCAGCGACGCACGGATGCACGCCAAGACCGTAGGATCCTACGCAGTGTCGTAGGGGACCGCACCGCCACTTCCCAGCAAATTAGGGACACTGTTGTTCCTGGGGTATCGGCGAGGACCATTCGCAACCGTCTCCATGAAGCTGGGCTACGGTCCCGCACACCGTTAGGCCGTCTTCCGCTCACGCCCCAACATCGTGCAGCCCGCCTCCAGTGGTGTCGCGACAGGCGTGAATGGAGGTCGAATGGAGACGTGTCGTCTTCAGCGATGAGAGTCGCTTCTGCCTTGGTGCCAATGATGGTCGTATGCGTGTTTGGCACCGTGCAGGTGAGCGCCACAATCAGGACTGCATACGACCGAGGCACACAGGGCCAACACCCGGCATCATGGTGTGGGGAGCGATCTCCTACACTGGCCGTACACCTCTGGTGATCGTCGAGGGGACACTGAATAGTGCACGGTAGATCCAAACCGTCATCGAACCCATCGTTCTACCATTCCTAGACCGGCAAGGGAACTTGCTGTACCAACAGGACAATGCACGTCCGCATGTATCCCGTGCCACCCAACGTGCTCTAGAAGGTGTAAGTCAACTACCCTGGCCAGCAAGATCTCCGGATCTGTCCCCCATTGAGCATGTTTGGGACTGGATGAAGCGTCGTCTCACGCGGTCTGCACGTCCAGCACGAACGCTGGTCCAACTGAGGAGCCAGGTGGAAATGGCATGGCAAGCCGTTCCACAGGACTACATCCAGCATCTCTACGATCGTCTCCATGGGAGAATAGCAGCCTGCATTGCTGCGAAAGGTGGATATACACTGTACTAGTGCCGACATTGTGCATGCTCTGTTGCCTGTGTCTATGTGCCTGTGGTTCTGTCAGTGTGATCATGTGATGTATCTGACCCCAGGAATGTGTCAATAAAGTTTCCCCTTCCTGGGACAATGAATTCACGGTGTTCTTATTTCAATTTCCAGGAGTGTACAAGGCCATAGTTTATTTGGAATTAATAAAAAAATATATTTTAGTATTCTTCCTAACACCAGCGCTGTTCTCATGCGCCCACTTTTTAGACGCCACGCACTGAATCATGTCCCCCACTGATCTATTTTGATCCAATTTATAAAACCAATCATTAGTGTTGGTACTTTTCACTTGTTTCGTTTACCACGCTATAGGCAGCTTTTTCTTTAGGTTAACGGGAGGTTTAGCACCACATTCTAATTCATTCTTGTATGGAAAACTTGTCAGTATTAAATTTGTTGTGTATCTTTTCTTAACATGACCTTCAGTGACGTGGCAGCTTAGGGAATAGGAGAAATGTCTGCTTAATGTCAGCCAAACGACTGGGTCCAGCAGTAATGTTTCCGATGCCCTTTGCGGTTGATGCTAGTCTTACTGAGGTTTCTAAGCGTGATGTTGAACCTAACGCCCCTTCTATCACTGCTGACGGTCGTATAGTCTTTCTGAATACTGGTAACTCTTCATTCGATGGATCGGAGTGAACTGCATTACAGACAGAAAAGTGATGACCCTTAAAGATATTTCTATCCACTCCAGAACCGGAAAGTCCATTAATTTCCTTCTCAATAGTTGCTGATCTCCAATATTTTTTTCCCAAAAGTTGATAAAACTTCGAACTAGGTACTACACATTTTGGATGCCATTTTTGCATTTCGTCTATGTAGTAACTCCTTAAAGTTTTTTTAGAAAGACAGATCTAAAGGCCGCGGTCTATGCGTGATGTACCCAGGAGGGGAAAGCAATATCATTCCATTCTTCTGAGTTAGATGCAGTTCTTCTGGTTTTTTGTGTGAGTATTATGATCATCAAGCAGAAGAAGAATCTTATGCTCCTAAGGTTTTACATTAGAAATAAAATGTTCCAGATATTTCACAAATAATTTTTTGTAGTAGTAAATTTAATTAACCTTCTTTTTACCCAACCTGCTAGAATAATTTTAACGTTCTAGAATAATTTAATACAATTTTTAAACATTTAATTGTACTTATTGTTTATAATATGCAGTATTTGTACTTTAAATTGTGCACTAAGTGCCAAAGAAACTGGTATAGGCATGCGTATTCAAATCCAGAGATATTCAAACAGGCAGAACACGGAGTAGCGGTTGTCAACTCCTATACAAGACAACAAGTGTCTGGCGCAACTGTTAGATCATTTACTGTTGCTAATATGCCAAGTTATCAAGATTTAAGAGAGTTTGAAGGTGGTGCTATTGGCGGCTCACGAGCGATGGGACACAGCATCTCCGAGATACCGGTGAAGTGGGGATTTTCCCGTACGATCATTTCACGACTGTACCGTGAATGTGGACGATAAATAGTTTGGACAAGAATAGAATAGAACCTTTAGAAATGTGGTGCTACAGAAGAATGCTGAAGATTAGATGGGTAGATCACATAACTAATGAAGAAGTATTGAATAGAATTGGCGAGAAGAGAAATTTGTGTCACAACTTGAATAGAAGAAGGAACCGGTCGAGAGGACATGTTCTGAGGCATCAAGGGATCACCAATTTAGTACTGGACAGCAGCATGGAGGGTAAAAATCGTAGAGGGAGAGTAAGAGATGAATACACTAAGCAGATTCAGAAGGCTGTATGTTGCAGTGGATACAGGGAGATGAAGAAGCTTGCACAGGATAGAGTAGCATGGAGAGCTGCATCAAACCAGTCTCTGTACTGAAGACCACAACAACATCAACCGTGAATATCAGGAATCCGGTAAAACATCAAATCTCCGACATCGCTGTGGCTGGAAAAAGATTCTGCAAAATCGGACCAACGACAACTGAAGAGAATCGTTCAACGTGACAGAAGTGCAACCCTTCCGCAAATTGCTGCAGATTTCAGTACTGGGCCATCAACAAGTTTCAGCGTGCGAATCATTCAACGAAACATCATCGATATGGGCTTTCGGAGCCGAAGGCCCGCTCGTGTACCCTTGATGACTGCACAACACAAAGCTTTACGCCTCGCCTGGGTCCGTCAACACCGTCATTGGACGGTTGATGACTGAAAGCATTGTATCGAGCGGATGGACGCTAACAGGTATGGAGACAACCTCATTAATCCATGGACCCTACATGCCAATGGGGGATTGTTCAAGCTGATGGAGGCTCTGTAATGGTGTGGGGCGTGTGCATGCCGATGGACTTCGGCAATATCAGCAGCACAATGCGACGTCCCACAGGTCCAGAATTGCTCTTCTGAGTTTAAGCACTTCCGCTGGCCATCAGACTCCCCCCCCCCACACATGAACATTATTGAGCATATCTGGGATGGCTTGCAACGTGCTGTTTAGAAGAGATCTCCACCGCCTCGTACTCTTACGAATTTATGGACAGCAATGCAGGACCCATGGTGTCAATTCCCTCCAGCAGTACTTCAGACATTAGTCGAGTCCATGCCACGTCGTACTGCGGCACTTCTGAGTTCTCGCGGGGGCCCTACACCATGTTAGGCAGATGTACCAAATTCTTTGGCTCTTCAGTGTATCGATGTACCTTGAAAGGAACGGAAATGTCCTCTTGCACGTATTTCTTTTCTCTGAAACAATATACTGTAGGTACAGGTAGCATCCTTATGCTATTTTACGGTATTTCGATGCATGGCCAGCATTTTCACTCCATTCACTTAAGCTAGATGAAGGTCTTCTGGATTTTTTGGTCCATTTATGGGAGCTAGCAATGGTTCAATGTTGGCAACGCCGTGACGTCTGCTATGCACACCATTTCATAGGAAGTTGTCGGAAATAAAAACAAATCTAAATACTGAGAATGGAAGGAAAACTTTTACAATTTGTTTTTGATAAAGACATGAAGAGTAATAAATTATCCACAAGCTTTTCTGTTTTGCAAACTTTTAATTAACAGTTTCAGTTCTGGAGATGAGTTGGATAAAACACTATTTAATTGTAGAAACTATTAAGAGAATAACTTCTAAATTCCTCTGAGTCAAATAGTCCATAGTTCTTTCGTGGTGAATGCCCCGCGCCTGTAGCTTTTTTGGACAAGTTGTAGTAATAAAGAAGAGCCAGGGAATTCGGAACGAATATAATCACCTGTTACTCGATAATTAAAAGTGAGAAAATCATAGAGTATCGCCAGTAGGGGGTATCTGACAAACCAATACATAAGTAACACAGTTTAGCCAAGTTCAGTGCATAACGCTCAGCATAGTGGCTTCCACTGAGTAAGTAATCTAAGTGTTAGAAAGAAATACCGACAATTAACAAAATCTTTAAACATGGAAACAGAAAAGATTGTAACAACTACAGAGGTATCTCTTTAATCAGCGTTGTGGGTAAAATCTTCTCAGGTATTTTTGACAGGAAAGTGCGAGTATTAGTTGAGAACCAATTGGACGAAAATCAGTGTGGGTTTAGGCCTCTTAGAGGTTGTCAGGACCAGATCTTTAGCTTACGGCAAATAATGGAGAAGTGTTATGAATGGAACAGGGAATTGTATCTATGCTTTATAGATCTAGAAAAGGCATATGACCGGGTTCCTAGGAGGAAGTTATTGTCTGTTCTACGAGATTATGGAATAGGAGGCAAACTTTTGCAAGCAATTAAAGGTCTTTACATGGATAGTCAGGCAGCAGTTAGAGTTGACGGTAAATTGAGTTCATGGTTCAGAGTAGTTTCAAGGGTAAGACAAGGCTGCAACCTGTCGCCACTGTTGTTCATATTATTTATGGATCATATGTTGAAAACAATAGACTGGCTGGGTGAGATTAAAATATGTGAACACGAAATAAGCAGTCTTGCATATGCGGATGACTTAGTTGTGATGGCAGATTCGATTGAAAGTTTGAAAAGTAATATTTCAGAGCTAGATCAGAAATGTAAGGACTATTGTATGAAGATTAGCATCTCCAAAACGAAAGTAATGTCAGTGGGAAAGAAATATAAATGGATTGAGTGGCAAATAGGAGGAACAAAGTTAGAACAGGTGGACGGTTTCAAGTACTTAGGATGCATATTCTCACAGGATGGCAACATAGTGAAAGAACTGGAAGCGAGGTGTAGGAAAGCTAATGCAGTGAGTGCTAAGCTACGATCTACTCTCTTCTGCAAGAAAGAAGTCAGTACCAAGACTAAGTTATCTGTGCACCGTTCAATCTTTCGACCAACTTTGTTGTATGGAAGCGAAAGCTGGGTGGATTCAGGGTACCTTATCAATAAGGTTGAGGTTACGGATATGAAAGTAGCTAGGGTGATTGCAGGTACTAGTAGATGGGAACAATGGCAGGAGGGTGTCCACAATGAGGAAATCAAAGAAAAACTGGGAATATAGACGTAGCAGTCAGGGCGAACAGGCTTAGATGGTGGGGTCATGTTACACGCATGGGAGAAGCAAGGTTACCCAAGAGACTCATGGGTTCAGCAGTAGAGGTTAGGAGGAGTCGGGGCAGACCAAGGAAAAGGTACCTGGATTCGGTTAAGAATGACTTTGAAGTAGTAGGCTTAACTTCAGAAGAGGCACCAATGTTAGCACGGAATAGGGGATCATGGAGGAATTTTATAAGGGGGACTATGCTCCAGACTGAACGCTGAAAGGCATAATCAGTCTCAAATAATGATGATGATGAACAAAATTCCAAGTTCTGACTAATTGGAAGATCCAACGCTCGAAATAGATCATAGTAACGGTTTTCAGTATTTTAGTTATTATTAATGCATGCAATTTAGACGTATAGTTTAACGTACATGTTGTTTAGAATCAGTTTCTACGAAGTCAATTCTGAATTCGTTGTGAAGAATGACCAATGACTAAAACGTGTCAGACAGGTACCCGAACCCAGATTCGGTGCTTTTCGCAAGCAGCCATCTCAATGAGTGAAGCCACTGCCTTTACCTCCAGTCGTCTCAGTCCACCACGGGTCCAAAAATCTGGCTCAGAACAGTATTCTCAAATGTCAACAATTTTCTTTCTGTCTTTTATTTCATAATTCAAGTCCCCGCTTCGTATATGGTGGCAGCTGAATTGCTGCGGTGTAGATGCTAATCTTCAGCAGCTTTTCGAGTGCAAACGGTGACCCGTTTCCTGCTTAAGTTCTTGCCATTATTTCCTGGTCTATCTCATTCCTTTCACTGAGTACTGCCCCAAGATACGTGGACTTTTTTAACCTTTAAAAAAAATTTAACATGCGCATTTGAAGGCCTGTCGCCTTTCCCTCTGCTCACTGCGAGGTATCTGATCTTATCCATTCCAAGATGCTACTCCAGACGGGTGTAAAATGAAAGTGCGCAACGGAAAATACGGAAGGCGAAAATGAAGATTTGGCCCTGTCTGTCAACCCACTGAAGTACATCTTAGGATTTATTAATCGTGACTTTATTTCCAACTTCTTGCTCTTTAACATATAAATTACAACATAAACATAAATGAATGATTAAGGGAACTAGTAACAACAAAATAATAAATGCTGTTCTGCGTACACACTTATTATATATTAAAAATCCCTTTATATTACAAATGTTTATATTTGCTTATTAATATTCCTGATCAATTGCCCAAATCTGTCCCTTTTATGGCTACTCGATCTAATATAAATTACGCGAGATGAGTGACATCATCTACGTACCAAACACTAGAAGACACTACTTTCAAAGATGATCTACAGTGGTGTGCAAGCTCAGTGGAAACAAAATTTACGTGATCACAGCTGTTTAGCTTTATAGCCCTAATAAGCCGAAGCAGTTAGCAATATCACCGTAAGTATTGCGTCTGGTGCGTCGGAGTGATGGTTCTCGTACTCGTCTGGGACGAGGGAAGAACTCCAGCCACAAATTTTTTTAAAAAACTCATTCAAACAGTAGGACGGCAAAGACGGTCCTCTGCCTAGTATAATCTAATACTGTCTTCTCCTCTCTGTGCTCTACAGACGAGAAACACGAGCTCCCAGCCTCAAGGACGGGGTTCAGATAACGTCTCAACGTGAGTATAGGCAGAAGAAGTGCTCTCAATGACAAAAAAAATTTCGTGTGACTAGGGCCTCCCGTCCGGCAGACCGTTCGCCGGGTGCAAGTCTTTCGATTTGACGCCACTTCGGCGACTTGCGCCTCGATGGGGATGAAATGATGATGATTAGGACCAACACAATACCCAGTCTCTGGGCGGAGAAAATCTCCGACCGGGAACCGAACCCGGGCTCGTAGGATTGACAATGTGTCGTGCTGACCACTCAGCTACCGGGCGCGGACCTCTCAATCACTGAACGCTGCGTACTCGACGACGACTCCCTACCCGGAGGCGAAGTCAAGAATCGTGTTAGTTCGCAACTGTGCCTAACCGTTCTAACTATCAAATCTTCTGAAAGCAAAGACAGTAAGTCCGTTTGTACCAACAAAAGCATAATGTGAGCGACCGTCAAACTCGGGTGCTCAAAACGGAAGACCTCATTCTCCCCACTGCTGGCGTCCCCGACCAAACAAATGGTTCAAATGGCTCTGAGCACAGTGGGACTTAACATCTGAGGTCATCAGTCCCCTAGAACTTAGAACTACTTAAACCTAACTAACCTAAGGACATCTCACACATCCATGCCCGAGGCAGGATTCGAACCTGCGACCGTAGCGGTCGCTCGGTTCCAGACTGTAGCGCCCAGAACCGCACGGCCTATCCGGTCGGCGCCGACCAAACACATTTTAGTCTTTTGTCTTCCAGCACGGAAAGTTTGCGAGGAAATACCTACGCCCGTTAATTTGAAATTCATACAATGGTACGCTTCTCAGAGTAAAAATCCTCGGAAATAACCCAGCCTGCGTGATTTCCGAGGTAACGCTTCCTTGTCCCTCTTTGCTGTGTCAAAAGATTTTCAGAGTTTCCGGTTACCCTTCCGGCCTCGCTACAAAACCGGCCAGCCGCCACTCTATTGTGCTTCAGCGCTCAAGTGCCCCAACTGTCCGACTAGGGCTACGTCCTCTGTTAAGCAGGACCAACACACCTCTGCGGGCTTTTCCATCCAGGACCTGAGTTACGCCTGCCGTTTCATTTCCACTGGCGTTCCAACCTCTACTAGTATAGGCAATCATTCATTACGCCGTTTTGATAATAAAGACACTCCATCTCCTTTCATGCAATAAGCGTTAAAAACTATTTACAAGGAACACGTAACAATGTCAGTGTTCTTTAAATATTCGTACATACGATGTACAATCTATCAAGTGATACCTAATTCCGGTTGTAAATCACGGCAAAGTATGCAGATGAGTGCTTGTAAGATGTGAAATTATAGCCACCTTACACCATATTCAGACTTTCTCTCACTGCCTCTACCATTAACAATCTTTTGACCTGAATTAGATCTTTCTCACACTGTGCTATTAAAACTGTATCATCCGCAAAGGCAAGAGTGTTGATTCTTCTACCCATTTGTATACCTGTTTCTAGGCTTGTTACCTTTCTCAGTGTTCTTTCCGGAATCAGATTAAACAGAAAGGGAAGGGGATGGGGGTAGGCAGTTTCCCTATCGCATTCCAGTCCTCACCTTGAACTTCTCTGGCGGCTTTACGTTCACTCTGACAGTGCACGCTGTCTCTTTTAACCATGCTTGCATTAGGTTAATTAGTTTTCTGGGAACTGCGCCCTTTCAAATTCATGCGAAGTTGCTTGCCCGTTCACACTACCATTCGCGTTTTGGAAGTCCACAAAAAGACAGTGAACTTCTCAGCGAAATTCCCAGTTCTTTGAAAGCGCTTGCCTTATTTTATGTAGTTGGTCTACAGTTGATTTTCCAAATGCTGCTTGTTAGAATCCAGATACCTCCTCGACGTATGGTGTCAACCTGCAAGGTGTCAGGCAAATCCAACACCTTACATGAAAACCCTGACATGATAAGCAAATCCAGTAGTATGTCACATAGCTCGGAATAAATCGTGACATTAAATTAACCAAAGTAATACGAGTAACGAGTGAGCAAATGGAATACCACAGACTAACACAAGAATGCCTAAATGCATGTCGTACCTCCCCACCGTGAGGCAGACGCAGTTCCGAGGGGAGAAACGAGGACAGAAGCCGAGAGCAGAACCGTGTTAAACTAGATAAGGGAGGGTCTGGGCACCCACGCCGCGAGCCTACCTGTACGACTATACAACCCGCACGTTTTAGCGTGAGGCTTTTTCGCGTCTCAGGTACGTCAAGGATCACCCCCAGCCCATGTTAAAAGCTAGAGCCCTCCAGGAAAGCAGTATATATCTTACGATAACACAAAAAGGGCCACTACCACCCGCAAGTTTTAGCGTGAGACTTTTTCGCGTGTCTGTTACATTAGGATCACTCCCCAGCCCATGTTAAAAGATAGAGCCCTCCAGAAGAGCAGTATAGATCTTACGATAACGCTAAAAGGACCACACTAGCTGCAGGTTTTAGCGTGAGACTTTTTAGCGTCTCTGTTACGTTGCAAACTTTAAAAACATTGCCCCACCACGAAAAGTATAACGTTTCTCATTGGATAGACAGAATTTTTGTAGGCGAAGCTTAAGGTTAACATTGAGACCCTGATAGGTCAGATGAAAACATAGCCAGATAGTTTTTTTAACTAACTTCGGTAAATTGTAGTAAGGAGAAGTTAGAGGGTTGGTTCCGAGACGGCGAGCTGGACGGCTGGTGCGCCGGCCGCTGTCGCCCTGACGCTGCCTAAACACCGACAAGGTAATGAACGCACGCGATGCTGCATTTTTGAGCGCATAAGGCTTCACTCAGAACTGCAGAAGACTCAACTGTTACACCCCCTTTTTGCGTAATACTAGTGTCGATCTTTAATTAAAACTCATGGTGTTCACATTTGCCACTTGAAGTAAAGATCTGAAACGCGATGATTTTTCTATTTTATAGTTATTGAGAAGCCACATCAGCCACTGTAATTTCCGACAGGTTAGATAAGTAATTAAAGGTAATTGAGGGTCACTGTAGACCATTTTGATAGTTTTCTCTTTGGTGAAACTTAAATTAAACCTAGATTATAGATGTGATATGGCATAGGTCATCCTTCGATCGATTGTAGAACTTGGAAACCCATTCAGGGAATATTCGTTCACATTTTTGTTGAACACAGTTGGTTTTTACCATACTGTATTAAAACATTTCCTTTTATCTATATTGCAATTTATAAACGATGTTTTGTGAGTAGAATAAAATTTCCAATGGTAAACATAACTGCTTTTTCGACATTATTTTACCAGCTAACTAAAAATAGGAAAGCCTTGAACCCTTTCCACTAGATTTAGTTAGAATTAAGATTCTTTTACAGGGAGTGCAGTGGAGCTGACGCTGAGATCATTTAGTATTTGGTTATATCATCGCTAGTCTCACTGAACTCTTCTGAATTCTACATGTCATGTGTGGTCTGGCGTCTCCTTACCAGCAGCAGGTCCCAGGTTCAAACTAGTTAATTCCCTAAAAAACACGCTCAGAGCGTCATTGCGCGAAAGTGGTAGGGAGACACGATATAGTACAATCAGACACCACCATGAATGTTTAGAAACCGCATCAGCATCAACATGCTCAGGATCTTATAAGTCGTGCATAGTAAGCTAATTCCTCAATCACACACAACAATGGCAGAAAATAAAAACGGCTCAGAGATCGTACAGGTATGGGAATACAGTGCGTTTTAGGTTAAAGAGTATTACCAGAGTTCTGGTTTTCTTAACTTCAATCACTAAAAATTAGATGGCAGTAATAGTTAATGTGTATCATCTACTACACTCCAGAAGCTTTTAAAACATACCGTTGCCACCGTCTCAGCTTCGTCAATGAGTACCTGCGGCTCATGTTGTTTATTTTGTTGATCTAAATATCCAACTCCTCAAAGAGACTCATTTCGTGGCCTTTTTTTTAGATTATTGTCTACGTTGTCAATAGCAAGCTCTGTGTCAATGATACGGGTAGCTTTGGGAGCTTCAATGTTACCCATTTATCCCAATGGCGGATAACTTGGTAAAGACCTTGGCTTTAAAAGTCTACAATTTAGCTGTTCAGAAAATCATGTGATCGTCATTCTGAAAATGCCTGCTGCTCGGTGATTTCTTAATCTGAGGAAGGAGAATACGGAGGGATAGGATGGTGAGGCAATGTTTGATAACCCAGAGAGGCAGTAGGTATGATTTAATCTTGTTCAGAATGAGCTTGGACTTCGCAGAGGAGCAAAAACTTACCCGTGGACTGGTTTGTCCAACGCTTCCTACCCTCGTCAGGAGACATCAGAGGTGTGCCCCTGTGACGGTTAGCCCCTTTTCAGCATAATCTGTTAGCCGTTAGCAGCACATGATAAAAGTCTCAAAAAACACTCGCATCACCTTGCCCGATTATTCGGTCTTCGCCTTTTACGGCTGTGGTGAATCCACACGTTCCTATCACATGCTTTGTTCCTGTATGTTGGGGTCATAGTGATACACCCAACTCTTGCCCATTGCGATTAGCCGGGTAAAGAAGCCATCTGGATTAGCGTAACACACCTGCAACATTTCGGCTGCTGCGGCCGGAGTGGCCATGTGGTTCTAGGCGCTTCAGTCTGGCTACGGTCGCAGGTTAGAATCCTGCCTCGAGCATGGATGTGTGTGATGTCCTTAGGTTAGTTAGGTTTAAGTAGTTCTAAGTTCTAGGGGACTGATGACCACTGTAGTTAAGTCCAATAGTGCTCAGAGCCATTTCGACCATTTCGTCTGCTGCTTTGTTTCGGCGGTTTTTTGAGTGGGTGTGAGCATTCGCGGTACCCGGCGTGCTTGTTTAAAACAGCGTGAAAGGTGTTGAAAACTGATCCATGACTGATTTTCACGTTTTTCTCTTCAACTTCGATTGTGATACGACGGCTGACGACCACTAGGGCCTCCACATATTCAGAGAGAGACCGTCTGACATTTGGTTCTTGTTTGACGATACTGGAAGCGTCTGCGCCATTTGTAAGAGGCACTCAAACGAAAATTAGATATATGGCTAAAAGATTGGTCAGATGCGAGCAGGACAGGTTCTCTGACGGTTCAGCAGAATCTTAATTACGTATACGAGTACAGGCAGTTCATTCATCCCAGGAATCGAGAATCTCGCCGATGTTTTCCCATTATCGACATAGATACTGCCCAGATCTCGGTCCCGGTAACTCCAAGATTTCCAAGAATGTTTTAAGTTTAAAGGCGGATAACAAATGCCAAAAGACACTTTTTGTGTGATATTAAAAATTAACTTTTTTGATCTTTTTCCTTTACTTTTAGTGTCAAACCCTGCTTCCTGTCGAATTTCATGTTCCTAGGCCAAAGCGAAGTACCCTATAGGTTTTGATGAGTGAGTTTGCGAATATTAAAATATGTAACATAAATGACGTGGCTTACAAGCTTACTTTTATTACACCGCCGTCCGCCCCTGGTAGATGCGTGGTCAGCGCGACGGAATGTAATACGTAATGGCCCGAGTTCGATTCCCGGCTGGGTCGGAGATTTTCTCCGTTCAGGGAGTGGATGTTGTGTTGTCCTTATCATTATCATTTCATCCCCATCGACACGCAAGTCGCCGAAGTGGCGTCAACTAGAAAGACTTGCACCAGGCGAACGGTCTACCCGACGGGAGGCCCTAGTTACACAGCATTTCCATTACACCGCCAAGGTACATCAGGCTGAAGTACTGACGTAAATTTCAACTTGATACGTCAACTCATTCCTGTGAAAAAAGGCGTCCTAATAGACGAACGGACACGGAGACGCCGGATAACAAATGACAAAAGAATATTTTTTTCTTTTGATGTAATTACCAATTAACAATTTTCTGATTCTTTCCTCTAGCTGTACTGTAAACCCTTGCTCTCTGCCAAATTTCGTGATACTAGGACAACGGGAAGTACCCTATAACTTTGATGAAAGAGTTTCCGTGAACCAATATATGTGAGATAAATGGCCGAGATTTTGAGCCCATTGACTTTAAAGCGTCAATTTTTTACACCACCAAGGCACCGTAGACCTTAGTACATGACATAAATTTCACCTTTATGCTTCTACCCTTTCATAAGAAACAGGATTTCTAACAGTCGGACAGACAGATAGACAGACGGACGCACACCAAAGGATCCCATAAGCATCCGGTTTTACAGTCTCGCGTACGGAACCCTAAACGTTAAGTGTTCATTATTACAAAAGTAATCACCATAATTGCTTCTAAATATATCACACTGTATGCGGGCCCATATTTTCCCATAACCTCCCCCTCACTTATCGACCTTAATGACAGTAAAAAATTAAACAGCGTGTACCTAATGGAAATTTGGGAAAAGCAATCGCCAACGAAGTTAATCTGTCGGTAAAGCGGGAGGAAAGGGTTACATCTAAATGAAAGGAAAAATGCAAATGAAACTGGTGGAAATTAATTTTGAAAAGAGGTAAAGTTAGTAAAGAAAGTAAATGTGCGGTCGTTACGTTAACAATTAACTGGCGTTGATTAGATATTTTAGATTTGAGGAAACTTACAGTCGCCAGTCCTATGGACTACTACAGAAACTGAAAAAGAAAGGTTATGCTCATATAATTAGCACTAAAAACGTGGAAACTGAAGGTTGACACGTGTTGTGTGAAAACTGAATGTTTGTCAGAAGTAATATTTTCTCTACACTCTGAATTAATTTAGCAAAAGAATTAATAAAACCGGGAAACTGAAAGTTAATTTAGTGACAAATTAATAGTGAACTTTGTTTATGAAGCACTACGAAATTCAATAAAATAAGCTTAGTCTTGGGCTACCTCAACAATCATTTCAAAAGTTATTTGAATCTGCGCAATTTAGAAACAAGAGATTTAACTTTGAACTTGAATTAAATGATTCTGAACAACTAACAATAGTAACATTTAGTACGTACCAAGCTGAGCTGCAGTCACAGGTAAGCTAAAATATGCTAACAAAACTCGCACTCTTAATTTGTGCTTGTGTAATCTAAATATTCTGGCCAGCTATGCATACTTTAACTGAACTTTGAAATTAAAGCAGTGAAGCGGAATTATATTACTTTAATGCTGGCGTTTGAATTTCAACGACACTCGGGTTCATTTCGGAAAAGGAAGGTACCCTGCTTGGTAATACAACTGGGACAATGAGCAACAAAGGTTCATGCTAAGTTGCTGTATTTTAGTGATGCTAATGGAATAGTTTAAAAAGCTAAGGTCTGACATACAGTTCTAAAACTTAACGTGCTTTCAGTCTTCCTTGTTGGTTGATTGAAGGTTTGAAGTCGTCGATCGAGGAGGTGGTGACAATCACTCATTGTCGGCCGTAGCTGTTGCAGAAGCTGGGTGTTGGCGCGCCTTCTTCTCGACACGGTCACCAGGTGAAACGGGCTCTTCATGTGTGCCTGCTAATGTTTCCCGTCCGCGACACCGTACCAGAAACTATCATAGCAAGTGGAGCGCAATTACATGCTGCCAAACCCCGACAGCGCGGCAACTCGCGGGAGCGTCACTCAACACACCTGCTACACCACCCTACTCCAGCCAGACTCCTCTCTGCCCGCGCTCCACACGGCAGAGTTAACACTTTGGTTCTCCACACGACCTATTGATGTAATCGTTCGATAGCATAGTTTTCCCTAGGCAAGACCCAGTGTAAAAATACAAATAATATTTACAAAACAATATAACAATTACAATATATAAAGACACAGAAATGCCATATCTTCAGGTAAGGAAATAAGGAAAAAACTTTATAGTACAATAGATGGAAATAGGAGAATAAGCACTTCCGGCGTTATAGGTTGTTTCGACTACGCTGCAGAATACATCGTAGCAGACAGTCACGAAGTTCAGTTGCATCCATTCGAAGCCCTTATATGTCCCATACAGAGCGTTTATTTTAACTGAAGACACTGAAATATCTCGAAGACTACACGTGTGATCAAAAAAGTTATAACTACAATTTGAAACTTCCTGGCATATTAAAACTGTGTGCCTGACCGAGACTCGAACGGGGGACCTTTGCCTTTCGCGGGCAAGTGCTCTACCATCTGAGCTACCCAAGCACGACTCACGACCCGTCCTCACAGGTTCAGTTCTGCCAGTACCTCGTCTCCTACCTTCCAAGCATCACAGAAGCTTTTCTGCAAACCTTCCAGAACTAGCACTCCTGGAAGTAAGGATATTGCGGAGACATGACTTAACCACAGCCTGGGGGATATTTCCAGAATGAGATTTTCACTCTGCAGCTGAGTCCGAGTCTCCGTCCGGCACACAGTTTTAATCTGCCAGGAAGTTTCATATCAGCACACACTCCGCTGCAGAGTGAAAATCTCATTCTGGAAACATCCCCCAGACTGTGGCTAAGCCATCTCTCCGCAATATCTTTTCTTCCAGGAGTGGTAGTTCTGCAAGGTTCGCAGGAGAGCTTCTGTGAAGTTTGGAAGGCAGGAGACGAGATACTGACAGAAGTAAAGCTGTGGGGACGGAGCCTGAGTCGTGCTTGGGTAGCTCAGACGGTAGAGCACTTGTCCTCGAAAGGCAAAGGTAACAATTTCGAGTCTCGGTCCGGCACACAGTTTTAATCTGCCAGGAAGTTTCAGATCAGCGCACACTCCGCTGCAGAGTAAAAATCTCATTCTGGAAATAACTCCAGTTTGTTTGTCTCGGGGGAAACATCCAATGATACCACAATCGACACTCCACCCCACGTCGTGCGTGGGTGACGTGAGCAACGTCGCAGCCTTCAATGGGAACAGCCGTTCATTATTGCAGATAACGATTCTAAACAAAATTTACATACGTTTGGCCTGAAGCACTTTCTTCGTTTCGCCACAGATGGTGCTGTAATTGGAGGAACAGAAATGGATACACAATCGTAATTTACGACGTTCTATGGCTCTTCAGTATCCAATGACATGTGGCACCCCACTTTCATGATGCGAGCTTAGGACGGGCCAGTGTTTCATAACTTCTAATTGAAAGCCCTTTCGCAAGTGTTATCCCTTCGACATACCGAACAGGAGACTACTGGACGCGCCACTGTGGGAGTGGCTTGAGGCGAAAGTTACTCTAGTTCCGGTATTTTCTGTGCCAACAACGTCCGATATTTGCATCCATTCAGCGTGCCGTCGATAAAATGCGGACCAATGTGTTTCTTCCCCACGATGTCACACCGTGTGTTAACCAACCAATGACGCTGATCATCAACTTGTCCTAACCATTGGGGATTATCTACACTCCAGTAATGCATGTTATGGCGGTTAACGTTACCATAATTTATGAATGTAGACTCATCGGAAAATAGTACCTCGGCAAAGAACGTAGGGGTTGTTTGCATTTGCTGACGTCCCCACTCACAAACACTATCCGGTTATGGAAATAGGTGCCATGAGGTTTTTGATGCAGACACACTTGATATGGATGACAGCACGCCAGGTTAGCCGAGACCGCTAATGCGCTGCTTGCTGGACTCGGGTAGGCGCGCTGGCCCTGGAGCGAATCCGCCTGCCGGATTAACGACGAGGGCCGGCGTGCCGGCCGGCCTGGATGTGGTTTTTAGGCGGTTTTCCACATCCCTCTAGGTGAATACCGGGCTGGTCTCTCAGTTACACGACTCACAGACATTTGAAACACATCCGCACTTTTCCATGAATACACTCGACGCAGATAGACGGGGTATTCTGATTGTGGCCCGGGGGGGGGGGGGGGGGGGGGAGGGTACGTGGTGGTGGCAGGAAGAGCATCTGGCCCCTTCAAATTAACATACCAAATCCGATTTAACCAAGCCAACCCCGCGCACAACGCGGGACAATACTACCTACAGACAAACCGGAATTGCCGGGCGCTTATCCATGGGTTGTGTGCACTGATATTACTGTAGGTAGCTATTTCATTAGCTTCTCCTGTGACACGTTTGCTTTGTTTCCTTTTGCCGGCCTGTACGCTGCCATCAGACATAAAGCCGTTCACGACCTTGCAAAAGAACGAACGAGGGCGAACTTTCCCTGGAAAAGGCTCAGCATACAAGGCAACAGCATCCTAAACATTTGTTTCTCTTACATTCTCCGGAAGTAGGACCATTCCAATTTTTTTTCTTTGGTTGCAACGTTCATCGTCCACTTGCAAGACTGTTCTCCAAATAATAGGCACGACGTGTGCAGGCAATAAACACTGCGCAGATATTGTAAAGTTTAAAGCTGCTACCCGTTCTACGTCTGCGCAATACGTCAGCTCAGGTCGCAGTGTACTGCGTGTTATGATACGTCGTAGTTCGCTAAACGGCCACGGCGCCGCGTCGAGTAGTCCCCTGTTCGACATGTCGGCGAAATACAAAGTTGCAAATGGGGTTTCCAATTATAAGTTATGAAATACTGACCTCCCCTACCCTCGCAGCCTGGAAGTGGGGTCCCACTTGCCACTGGATATTCAAGGGCGATTGAGTAGCATTTCGTAAATTACGATTTTGTACCCGTTCCTGTTCCTCCGATTACAGCGTCATCTGTGGCGAAACAAAGAAAATGCTTCAGACCAAACAAGTGTAGATTGTACCGTAGAATCATAATCTGGAATAAAAAGGTTGATGTTCCCATTGAATATTTCAAAGTTGCCACGCTGTCACCCATGCACTTTGTGGGTTGGCGGGTCGAGTATGGTATCATTAGCAGTCCCCCTCCGAGACAAACAAATTGGAATTAAAGCTTTTCTTGATTTAATGTGCAGTTTTCGAGATATTCAATGACTTCAGTTACAGTGAACACCCTGTATACAATCCTGATCTCTCCAAATGCGACTTCCATTCTTTCGGAGTACTGAAGAAAGATATAATGTTGCCTCCTTCTTGACTTCTTTTTCTGTGAGACGTTCTGGGTTCGCCAGGGGTCGTACAATCTGCCTGCCACACTCAGCACCAAAAAGAAAAACGCTCCCAGCGATATGACGCCTTCAAAAAAACTATTCACTCACACGGGAAATAACAACCAAATCTTTCAACTGAAAAACCATCGAACTGACCTCAGTGGGGATATGTACATTGCAAATGATCGCCGGCACAATGGAAACACAGATTGAAACATACCAGTGTGACAATATATTTATAAGATTTTCAATAATGAAGGGTTGCCTGCACGAAGTCATGAAGTTGAGCGAAAGAAGTTAAATGGATCACTTTTAATTAATCTAGTTTATTTCGTTAATGTAGAGTGTACAATATAACCTGAGGTTACTGATATTAAATTCGTATACACGGCTGCTCTGTGGGTAACATCTATGAAAGAGTTTTCGCATACTCCCTGTAACAACGATGCTGTGGCTCCAACCATCGGCTAGTTGGTAGTTGATGGTTAGAGAAACAACATTGTTAAAAATATGGCATTTCAGTCTTTGATCGCTATTTTTTATTTTCAATGACCAGTTTCAGGCTAGGTGCCCATCTTCAGATCTGTTAGATAAAGTTAAAAATATAAGTAACAAGAGAGATATAGTTTCTGATAGAACTATCTTAGTTTATAAAAAGAAATTTTGGAATGTATTAAATGCCAACATACCATATATTTCAGTTACAGAGTAACCTGTCAGTACAGAACTATTGGTTCGCTGTTATAACTAACGTAATTTTTAATCTATTAAAACTTTATATCACAGTTTGGAGAAGCCTGGTTGGTAAAAGTAAAAAATGGTTCAAATTGATCTGAGCACTATGGGACTTAACTGCTGTGGTCATCAGTCCCCTAGACCTTAGAACTACTTAAACCTAACTAACCTAGGGACATCACACACATCCATGCCCGAAGCAGGATTCTAACTTGCGACCGCAGATGTCGCGCGGTTCCAGACTGTAGCGCCTAGAACCGCACGGCCACTCCGGCCGACAAAAGTAAAAAGTGCCCTCTATCTGTAAGAATTGTGCATATGTACTAATATGTTACTTTTTCACCATTCATGTTAATGACGAATATACTTTTTAATAAAAGACCATTTTTAAAGGAATAACATATGGATAATCTTTTTCGAGTGGACCATGAACTGAAATAATTTACACAAATTTAAAAATGTTTAAAGAAACTTAAAAATATAATTAAAACATATATATATTCTTTCGAAACTATGAGTTTCCTCTTCTTTGTATTGATTTCCCTACGTCAGAACGTATTCAGCGCCACGCCATGTCCTCTTCCGCCGCACCCAATTCACCTCGCCGCCAGTAGGCTGAGGGCCGTTCCACAGAAGCTGGTTTTTACTGGAGCGTGCTGTTGCATTCAAGAGTAAGCCTAAAACATGTCTTTAAATATCTCATAATAACTCCTGTGCAAAAAATCACTTTGCTCATTAAGTAGTAGGTATTGGTTTTTCATTTGATGAGCGTATATTTCAATCACTTCGAGCACGTTGAGGTAGAGACTTTCTGGAGCTTTATGTAACACCTCCATTTGTTCATTTATATTGCTTACTTCATGTTTACTATCCTTTACATGCGCTCCAAATGCTGCCCAATTGCTATGACTGCAATGTTCCCTGCATCGAATTTCAAAATTCCGCCCTCTCTGCCCTATATAATAACTGTCACATTCAGCACATTTGATCTTGTATACTCCGGAAAACCAACGAAATACAACATTTTTTACGTGTTCTTTCCAATTTAAATTGTTCGTAATTGTAATTCCTAGATATTTAATTTAATTTACGGCCTGTAGATTTGACTGATTTATTGTGTTACCGGAGTTCAACGGATTCCTTTCTTCACTCATGTGAATGACCTCACACTCTTCATTACATAGGGTCAATTGTTAATTTTCACACGATACAGGTATCTTTTCTAAATCGTTTTGTAAATTGTTTGATATTCTGATGACTTTACTAGACGATGATCAATGGCGCCATCTGCAAAAAAACCCAAGATGGCTGCTCCAATTGTCTCCTAAAACTTTTTTTATAGATAAGGAACAGCAGAGGGTTTTACTCGTTACCTTTACGTCAGTTATTCCGAACTGTGAACTCTCTGACACGAAATCATGAATCCAGTCGCATAACTTGAGACGATATTCCATTAGCACGCAATTTCACTTCACGAGTTACATTCCATTAGGAATGTGGGTGAACACAACGATTATGATATGACTTTCAAATGATGTTGTTGTTGTTGTTGTTGTGGTCTTCAGTCCTGAGACTGGTTTGTTGCAGCTCTCCATGCTAATCTATCCTGTGCAAGCTCCTTCATCTCCCAGTACCTACTGAAACCTACATCCTTCTGAATCTGCTTAGTGTATTCATCTCTTGGTCTCCCTCTACGATTTTTACTCTCCACACTGCCCTCCAATGCTAAATTTGTGATCCCTTGATGCCTCAGGACATGTCCTATCAACCGACCCCTTCTTCTAGTCAAGTTGTGCCACAAACTTCTCCCCAATCCTATTCAATACCTCCTCATTATTTACGTGATCTACCCACCTAATCTTCAACATTCGTCTGTAGCACCACATTTCGAAAGCTTCTATTCTCTTCTTGTCCAAACTAGTTATCGTCCATGTTTCACTTCCATACATGGCTACACTCCATACAAATACTTTCAGAAACGACTTCCTGATACATAAATCTATATTCGATGTTAACAAATTTCTCTTCTTTATAAACGCTTCCCTTGCCATTGCCAGTCTACATTTTATATCCTCTCTACTTCGACCATCATCAGTTATTTTGCTCCCCAAACAGCAAAACTCCCTTACTACTTTAAGTGTCTCATTTTATAGTCTTATTCCCTCAGCATCACCCGACTTAATTCGACTACATTCCATTATCCTCGTTTTGCTTTTGTTGGTGTTCATCTTATATCCTCCTTTCAAGACACTGTCCATTCCGTTCAACTGCTCTTCCAAGTCCTTTGCCGTCTCTGACAGAATTACAATGTCATCGGCGAACCTCAAAGTTTTTATTTCTTCTCCCTGGATTTTAATACCTACTCCAAATTTTTCTTTTGTTTCCTTTACTGATTGCTCAATATACAGATTGAATAACATCGGGGAGAGGCTACAACCCTGTCTCACTCCCTTCCCAACCACTGCTTCCCTTTCATGCCCCTGACTCTCATAACTGCTATCTGCTTTCTGTACAAATTATAAATAGCCTTTCGCTCCCTGTATTTTACCCCTGCCACCTTCAGAATTTGAAAGAGAGTATTCCAGTCAACATTGTCAAAAGCTTTCTCTAAGTCTACAAATGCTAGAAACGTAGGTTTGACTTTCCTTAATCTTCCTTCTAAGGTAAGTCGTAAGGTCAGTATTGCCTCAAGTGTTCCCACATTTCTACGGAATCCAAACTGATCTTCCCCGAGGTCGGCTTCCACCAGTTTTTCCATTCGTCTGTAAATAATTGGCGTTAGTATTTTGCAGCTGTGACTTATTAAACTGATAGTTCGGTAATTTTCACATCTGTCAACACCTGCTTTCTTTGGGATTGGAATTATTATATTTTTCTTGACGTCTGGCGGTATTTCGCCTGTCTCATACATCTTTCTCACCAGATGGTAAAGTTTTGTCAGGACTGGCTCTCCCAAGGCCGTCAGTAGTTCTAATGGAATGTTATCTACTCCCGGGGCCTTGCTTCGACTCAGGTCTTTCAGTGCTCTGTCAAACTCTTCACGCAGTATCGTATCTCCCAGTTCATCTTCATCTATATCCTCTTCCATTTCCATAACATTGTACTCAAGTACATCGCACTTGTATAGACACTCTATATATTCCTTCCACCTTTCTGCTTTCCCCTCTTTGCTTAGATCTGGGTTTCCATCTGAGCTCTTGATATTCATACAAGTGGCTCTCTTTTCTCCAAAGGTCTCTTTAATTTTCCTGTAGGCTGTATCTATCTTACCCCTAGTGAGATAAGCCTCCACATCCTTACATTTGTCCTCTAGCCATGCCTGCTTAGCCATTTTGCACTTCCTGTCGATCTCATTTTTGAGATGTTTGTATTCCTTTTTGCCTGCTTCATTTACTGCATTTTTATATTTTCTCCTTTCATCAATTAAATTCAATATTTCTTCTGCTACCCAAGGATTTCTACTAGCCCTCGTCTTTTTACCTACTTGATCCCCTGCTGCCTTCACTGCTTCATCCCTCAGAGCTACCCATTAGTCTTCTACTGTATTTCTTTCCCCCATTCCTGTCAGTTGTTCCCTTACGCTCTTCCTGAAGCTCTGTACAACCTCTGGTTTAGTCAGTTTATCCAGGTCCCATCTCCTTAAATTCCCACCTTTTTGCAGTTTCTTCAGTTTTAATCTCCAGTTCATAACCACTAGATTGTGTTCAGAGTCCACATCTGCCCCTGGAAATGTCCTACAATTTAAAACCTGGCTCCTAAATCTCTGTCTTACCATTATATAATCTATCTGATACCTTTTAGTATCTCCAGGCTTCTTCCATGTGTACAACCTTCTTTTATGATTCTTGAACCAAGTGTTAGCTATGATTAAGTTATGCTCTGCGCAAAATTCTACCAGACGGCTTCCTCTTTCATTTCTTAGCCCCAATCCATATCCACCTACTACGTTTCCTTCTCTCCCTTTTCCTACTGTCGAATTCCAGTCACCCATGACTATTAAATTTTCGTCTTCATTCACTACCTGAATAATTCCTTTTATCTCATCATACGAATTTCTTCGTCATCTGCAGAGCTAGTTGGCATATAAACTAGTACTACTGTAGTAGGCACGGGCTTCGTGTCTATCTTGGCCACTATAATAAGTTCACTATGCTGTTTGTAGTAGCTTACCCGCACTCCTATCTTTTTATTCATTATTAAACCTACTCCTGCATTACCCCTATTTGATTTTGTATTTACAACCTTGTATTCACCTGACCAGAAGTCTTGTTCCTCCTGCCACCGAACTTCACTAATTCCCACTATATCTAGCTTTAACCTATCCATTTCCCTTTTTAAATTTTCTAACCTACCTGCTCGATTAAGGGATCTGACATTCCACGCTCCGATCCGTAGAATGCCAGTTTTCTTTCTCGTGATAACGACGTCCTCCTGAGTAGTCCCCGCCCGGAGATCCGAATGGGGGACTATTTTACCTCCGGAATATTTTACCCAAGAGGACGCCATCATCATTTAACGGTACAGTAAAGCTGCATGCCCTCGGGAAAAATTACGGCTGTATTTTCCCCTTGCTTTCAGCCGTTCGCAGTACCACAACAGCAAGGCCGTTTTGCTTAGTGTTACAAGGCCAGATGAGTCAATCATCCAGACTGTTGCCCCTACAACTACTGAAAAGGCTGCTGCCCCTCTTCAGGAACCACACGTTTGTCTGGCCTCTCAACAGATACCCCTCCGTTGTGGTTGCACCTACGGTACGGCTATCTGTATCGCTGAGGCACGCAAGCCTCTCCACCAACGGCAAGGTCCATGGTTCAAATGATAGAACACAGCAATCAGTCGTCCTTTTCTTTCAGGTTTCATTAGGCAATTCTAGATTTCAGCTAGCACCTAGCCTTTTTTTTTTTTAATTTGGGTCGCGGCCCGCCACGAATTCCTCTCCTGTGCCAACCTCTTCATCTCATAGTAACAACTGCAATCCACATCCTCAATTATTTGCTGGACGTATTCCAATCTCTGTCTTCCTCTACAGTTTTTGCCCTCTAAGCTCCCTCTAGTACCATGGAAGTCTTTCCCTCACGTCTTAACGTGTCCTATCATCCTGTCCCTTCTCCTTATCAGTGTTTTCCACATATTCCTTTCCTCTCCGATTCTGCGCAGAACCTCCTCATTTCTTACCTTATCAGTCCACTTAATTTTCAACATTCGTCTGTAGCACCACATCTTAAATGCTTCGAGTCTCTTCTGTTCCGGTTTATTCAAAGACCTTATTTCACTACCATACGATGCTGTGCTCCAAACATATATTCTCAGAAATTCTTTCCTCAAATTATGGCCTATGGTTGATACTAGTAGTTTTTTCTTTGGCAGGAATGCCCTTCTTGCCGGTGCTAGTTGAGACGTGGGACACATGCTCAAGCATACTTCAACTCCATAAAGACAAGGCAATAATTACCAATCCAACACAAACTCTGGCTTGTAATTTACAACAGATTTTACTTAACAGTTGCATGACAACAGCAAACTGCTGTCACCCCAGAGTCCTAGAGTTTGAAACATTACTAAACAGACAAAATGGCTACGGCTGTCAAAGCCCACACCAAACAATAAATAATTTTAAAACCCTCTTTACACAAATCTTAAGTCCCAAACAAACAACAGATCGTTCACGGAGAAAAACTCCCACAGAAGCAGGACACCTTTTAAGTCATAACAGTCTCTTTCTCAATAAGATATTAAAAACCCAGTACAACGAAACACATGTTTCAGGTACTACAAACTTTCAGTGACAAGTAATGGCACATCAGAGGTGTTCGTAAACTACAACTCGGGTCGAGCCTGAATGAAAGCCGAAAGGAACGGTGAAGAAGGAGCATATAATAAAATACTCAAATTCGCTGGAGAAGTGCAGCGTACTGATAGGCGTAGCGACCGCGCTATCGGTTACAATTCAAACTGGCCGCTGCTAAGGCGTCTTCCCCCAGTTAAACGGCGAACTACAAGGGTCGACGCGCACCGCTGATTATACCACTGAGACAACAACATAAAACAACACGGCAACTGGGCAATATTTAGAGTAATAGAATCTTTAGAACATTAGAAAAATTTCAAAACTGGAATACGGCCTCAAGAGAACCACAAACCATTCACATTCTGCACTTCCTACTAACATGAAATGTTGGTCTACACAAATTCCTTCCACAAAATTTTTCAATAACATGTCGCTGTTCCCTTTGGAAAGTCGTGTTGGTTACATTATTTATAACTCAAGAACGGCTGGGTCGATTTGGCTGAAAATTGGTGGAGAGGTAGCTTCAAACAAGGAGATGGACATAGGATACTTTTTATCCAGTTCGACCGCTATAACAAAAACGCATCTCGCATGGAATAACAAAATGCAAATGTCAGCTAAACGATGGCAGGACCGATTTGGCTAAAAATTGGTGGAGAGGTAGCTTAGAACCAGGAGACGAACATAGGATACCTTTTACCCCGTTCGAGCGCTGCTGAACGTGGTATAACAAAAACGCATCTGGCATGGAATAACGAAACGCAAATGTCAGCTAAACGTCACTATAAAACGTGGTACAGCAAAAACGCATCTGACATGGAATAACAAAACGCAATTGACAACTAAACATCTATGGTTAAGTATCAGTATATATCATTAATTAAAAATTTCATTTCCTCATAATTTCTGTAACTTTGTCTCATCGAAAGACGAACTTATCAACAAAGTATTCCCAAACATCATTACTAACTACAAAAGTAATGAGTGGTTGAATGAGCGAGCAATTTTAGCGGCTAAGAATAAAGATGTAGATGACCTAAACTACATAATTCAAAATGAGATCATTGGTAAAATGCATTCATTCAAATCTATTGGCTGTGTAACAAATGAAGATGAAGGCACTAACTATCCAATTGAATTTTTAAACTCCTTGGATGTGCCTGGCTTACCACCGCACAATTTACACCTAAAAGTTGGCTCCGTAGTAATCATACTTCGAAACCTAAACCAACCAAAACTGTGCAACGGTGCGCGTTTGCTGGTAAGTAAATTGATGAACAATGTTATTTACGCGACGATTCTCAAACGAAAATTCGAAGGTGAGGAAGTTCTAATTCCGAGGATCCCGATGATCCCAGCCGATATGCCATTTGAGTTTAAAAGACTTCAATTTCCGATCCGTCTTGCATTTGCCATGACCATTAACAAATCACAAGGCCAATCCTTGAAAGTTTGTTGTTTATATCTGTAATATCCATGTTTTACACATGGTCAATTATATGCAGCATGTTCAGGGGTCGAAAGACCATCTGCGTTGTTTGTTCTTGCGCCTGATAATAAAACAAAAAATGTCGTGCATCACAAGGTACTTCATTGAAGAGTGGAAGCTATGCACCAAAAAACATAAAGAATCATTAAACTACTTAATTTTTTTATTTGTATTTCCTAATAAAAAATTGAACTTAACATACAAAATCTGATTATTTATTGGCTTTAAGGCGGAATAGAGTTCGCCGGGTGAGCTAGTTAATAATTAAAATGCTCAAAATGTAATCACGTTGCAAGCAGTGAAGGTTATAATTATGCCACTGGTTCCGTCCTTCCTCTATATACAACTTCTGCCAAGGGAAAATAAGCATTATTTCTGAAGGAAATTCTGACGGCGATTATTTAACAATCCGACGAAACAGAAACACCATACCGTCACTGACAGACCAGAACTTAATCAGTCGCTAACTGAAACACAATAAACGGTTCAAATGGCTCTAAGCAATATAGGACTTAACATGTGAGATCATCAATCCCCTAGACTTAGAACTACTCAAAGCTAACTAACCTAAGGACATCACACAGATCCATACCCGAGGGAGGATTCGAACCTGCCGCATGGTTCCGGACTGAAGCGCCTAGAACCGCTCGACCACAGCGGCCAGCTGAAACACAATACAAATCCACGATTATCTTCTCCTGGTAACAGTAACACATTAATAATAAACTT
Source organism: Schistocerca gregaria (assembly GCF_023897955.1). NCBI lineage: Eukaryota > Metazoa > Arthropoda > Insecta > Orthoptera > Acrididae > Schistocerca > Schistocerca gregaria. The sequence continues at coordinate 504,194,788 of NC_064925.1, read as the reverse complement.
CTCACATTCTCTCACGTCGTTCAGCAGCACAGACGATGCCATCGCCCTCTCACTAGACACAGAACACACTCGCCGGTCGCACGCACGTCTCCGACTGCAGCCCCACTGCACAGGTGACACAAAGAGGCAGAGCACACGCAAAGAGCGACCACCAACAACCATACTGCACACCGGAGCGCCAACCAACAGACCAGAAACCAGCCCTCTCCCCACAGCGTCGTGCGCTTAAATAGCCGAAAAGCGACCAAAGAGGAAAACCGCGGCCACGCGATATAGGGTGGACCGCAGAGATCGTTAACTGAATACAGAGGAACGATTGGCGCCACGTATCACTAGTCTGCTTTTGATACCCTCCTTGCTCCGTCCGCCACTGGTTATTTCTCTGCCTAGGTAGCAGAATTCCTTAACTTCATCTACTTCGTAACCATCAGTTCTGCTGTTAAGTGTATCGCTGTTCTCTTTTCCGCTACCCGTAAATAAAAAAAAAAATTGTCGTAAGATCTTATGGAACTAGACTGCTTAGGTCATCAGTCCTTAGCTTACACACTACTTGATCTAACTTAAGGGGAGGTAGGACGTCAAACGGGCAGTCTTGGAGCAGGAGAGACACCACAGGACATTTTAATTTCCACTGTCTATACTTTTACGAATAAATTCATAAGACTTTGTCAGCATGACCAGGAAGGATTCAGGTTTCACAATCATAGCAGTGGAAGTTCAAAAACATAACAAAATATTTTTTTTTTACATGTGAAGGTTCATCTTTTTTTTTCACTTCTATTGGCTGCGTTTGCTGCTATAGATACACGTTTCTTCATAAGTAAGAGAGATTCTTCGATGAATTTTGCACAGCATACAAACCATACTTACAGGTGTATGAAACTCCAGAAATTATTTAATTTATGAAAAAATGAATGAGCTGTTTTATTTTAAACTTCATGTTTACAAAAAAACTCAAATTTTATAGTTAATTATCGCAATTTTTACTACAGTTTTTTATAAATTTGGAAAATTCTAGAGTTTCGTACACCTGTAAGTATGCTGTACAAAATTCATCGAAGAATCTCCCTAACTTATGAAGAAAAGCGTACCTATAGCAACAAATGCAGCCAATGGTAAGTGAAAAAAAAGGTGAAATATAAACGTAAAAAAATTATTTTCTTATATTTTTGAACTTCAACCACTATAAGTATAAATCCTGAATCCTTTCTGGTCATTCTGACAAAGTTTTATGAATTTATTTTTAAAAGTATAGACAGTGGAAAATAAAAATGTCCTGTGGTGCCTCTCCTGCTCCAAGTCATCCCGTTTGACATCCTACCCCCCTTAAACTATCTTAACGCTATGGACAACACACCCATGTCCGAGGGAGGACTCGAACGTCCGAGAGAGAGGGGGGGGGGGGGAGGTGGGAGGCACCTGGTACTTATCATTACTTTCGCCTTTCCTCGATTTACGCTCAGCCCATATTCTGTACTCATTAGACCATTCCATTCATCAGATCGTGTAATTCTTCTTCACTTTCACTCAGGATAGCAACGTCATCATCGAATGGTATCACTGATACCCTTTCACCTTGAACTGTAATTCCACTTTCAAACCTTTCTGAGCCGTGGCGGACTGGCGACAGCACGGGGTACGCTCGTTATATCTTTGCGATCGATTTTGGAGGGTATACGAGATCTTTGCATATCGTGTGGCTTTCTTCCGGGTTGGCGGGCTTCTAGGCGGCCGTTAGCTTTCAAAAGGAAAACATGAGGGACGTGGGACGTCTCCGGAGAAAGGAGTGTCGACTGCGACGAGTGTTCCCTATCAGCGCGATATACCGTGCAATTGTATTGGTCGGCAAGTCTGTGTTTTTGGGCATCTCTGAGATCCAAGTTTCGTGTTTTCTGTCAAGGGAATGGTCGCTGAAGGAATGTGGTTAAGCTGTTTTAGCCGTTGAGTTGTGTTGTGTGCAAACATCAAGTAAGTTGGTCGTTAGTGTATGTGGCTGAGCGACGCGTTGACAGGCATGATTGTGGAACTTTCACAGCCGTTAATTGAAAAGTAAGTGGATGAACTCCGTGTGAGATGGTTAAATGTTGACTTCGCAGTGAAGTCTTACTTGTAACTGTATTAAGTGATTGAAAACTGCACCTAAGTGATATTATTATTATTGGTGAAACCTTCCCGTCTCCTCTATATCTCTTTTGTTACGCAAACCTTACCCACATCTCGTGGTCGTGCGGTAGCGTTCTCGCTTCCCACGCCCGGGTTCGATTCCCAGCGGGGTCAGGGACTTTTCTCTGCCTCGTGATGGCTGGGTGTTGTGTGATGTCCTTAGGTTAATTAGGTTTAAGTATTTCTAAGTTCTAGGGGACTGATGACCACAGATGTTAAGTCCCATATTGCTCAGAGCCATTTGAACCATTTTGAACGCAAACCTTCCCTTCTACAATAACCTATGAAACCTTCCCTTAGGATTTCTGTCTCTTGCTTAATAATAACAAATGAAATCTTCCCTTTGAAATTAATTCCCTATCTCAATAGTAATAAGTGCAATCTTCGCATTCAAATTTAAATTCTGCTTATTAAAAGTGATTTGCTGAATTCTGCTTATTAAAAGTGATTTGCTGATTATTTCGATGAAACATAGAATGTGTCGTCGTCCTGGACCTCAGTCGTTACCTGCAATAACCCAAAAATGTTCCTTATCTGTTTTACTGTTACTGGATCGCCATCTGACTGCTACATCGAACTGCGACATGAATATACTTACTCTGTTTTAGTATACTCTGTTAGCTGCTGGTGGGCTGTCATAATATGTGGCTGTATTTATTACCAAAGCCGACGTTATTCTTTAATTAATTTGACTGAAGTTACGTAATTCCAAGTTAAACTTTTTCTTTGCAACAATAAAGTTTTGTAAAGTTTTACTTTGATGGCTTCTGGGATGGATTATAATCAGTAATGCAATACAGCTGGCAAAAATTAGTTATATATTGAAAACGATTCTTCAAATATTTACTGTTGGTAATAAAACGATTTTACAAACGTCCAAATGGGACTTACTTTTTACAATAATCTTACAACTATCATTACGCAAACATATCCTCAGTAGCCTTGAGTTTTCAAACAAAAAAAATCCGTTTTTAATCTCCTGTAAATCGTAGCTGGTGGCTGGCAAGCGCACCGCTCCTCTCAACCTCTCGCTTCAGACCTGCTACCGACTCGCTTCACATCTCGCTTACTACTGACTTCCTACGAACACTTAAGTGCGGTCTCTCCCGCCAACAATGCTTTCTGGTAAAGACAATCCCTGCTACCGTTACAAAATGTATCAAAGCACGGTCTTTCCCGTTCTTTTCTTAAAATGTATCCATACGCGGTCTCTCACGCCCTTTTTAAAATTATATCAATGTGCAGTCTCTCCCGCCAAGAATATTTTGGTGCAGACATTCCCTACTACCACAATTAATTCCAAAATGACAAATATTAATTATTCCTACTTAATTCTATTAATATAATATAAACATCTTTCATAAATTGTGGTTTGACAATAGACAAGAAATATATAGGTCTTACATTGGTGAACCGTCCGTAAGTGGTTTCAATTTAAAGGGCAGTGGTTGCTGTGGACGGAACATTTTTGTAGACTGTTGCACGTATGTTTGATGCAAGGATTCTGCCCTGTATTTTGTGTGTGTTTTAGAGAATTGTCCTGTGTTTGTCAAAAGCTGCTGTAAGCGCCAGCGCGGGGAGAGGTGTAACGCGCAGCCTAGGTCCTGCTGTGTTTACGTAACCCTGGCACGGCCGGATTGGATCAAATGGTTCAAGTGGCTCTGAGCACTATGGGACTTAACATCTATGGTCATCAGTCCCCTAGAACTTAGAACTACTTAACTAACCTAGGGACATCACACAACACCCAGTCATCACGAGGCAGAGAAAATCCCTGACCCCGCCGGGAATCGAACCCGGGCATGGGAAGCGAGAACGCTACCGCGCGACCACGAGCTGCGGTCACGGCCGGATTGCTTTGGGCGAAGACCCCTTCCTCCAAGGCGGGAAAAACGCGTTTTGTAATTTGTGATTTTCTGATGTTTAAACAAATAGACCGGCAACTAAGTGTAATCTGGGTTTGTTTCATGACAATAGTTCTTGCTTCTGTTACGTATCTGTTCTAGTGAATTGTGGTTAACCACGTGAGATTTAAGTGTTGTTTGGGCCGTGTAGTATTCAAATGCCATTAAATGGCTGGTCTACTCTGATAGGAACTGTACTGCTAGTTGCAAGCTTGTAAGTGTGGCAGAGCCACGGCAATGCTGTTTGCTGGTTGTTTCTGAACTCTTTTATGTGCATTTTATGGCTATAATTGTTTCGTTTCAATAAGAACTTACATGTAGTAACTGCTGCTTGTAGTGAAGATTATGGGAAATGATCTGCATGAACCTTATGTTAATAAATTAAGTATGTGTAAATCATAGTACGACTGCCAACCATGATTCGCCATCCCGTTTCCCGTCCTGATATTAGTTGTGGTATGGATTGTGCAAGGTCGTATTAAAGGTTCCACGTACCTCTTTCCTTTATTTCCATTATTGCTTCTTCCATGTAGAGATTGAGCAGTAGGAGCGAAACACTACGTCCCTGTCTTAGACCCTTTCTAATCCGAGCGTTGACTGCTTTAACGAACTGTGACAGAAGTGCGAACAACAGCGGACTGACGTACTAAACTGAACTAAATTCCGTTCGAACAGGCCTTGTAATGCCCCACAGAACCGACTGGCCGCCATGTCATCCTCAAACTACAGGCGCCACTGTCTAAACATTCATGGTGGTGTCTGTCTTATATCGTGTCTCCCTACCACTTTCGCGCAACGACGCCCTGAGCGTGTTTTTTAGGGAATTAACTAGTTTGAACCTGGGACCTGTTGCTGGTAAGGAGACGCCAGACCACACATGACATGTAGAATTTAGAAGAGTTCAGTGAGACTAGCGATGATATAACCAAATAAGAAAGGATCTCAGCATCAGCTCCACTGCACTCCCTGTAAAAGAATCTTAATACTAACTATATCTAGTGGAAAGGGTTCAAGGCTTTCCTATTTTTAGTTAGCTGGTAAAATAACGTCGAAAAAGCAGTTAAGTTTACCATTGGAAATTTTATTCTACTCACAAAACATCGTTTATAAATTGCACTATTGATAAAAGGAAATGTTTTAATACAGGATGGTAAAAACCAACTGCGTTCAACAAAAATGTGAACGAATATTCCCTGAATGGGTTTCCAAGTTCTACAATCGATCGAAGGATGACCTATGCCATATCACATCTATAATCTAGGTTTAATTTAAGTTTCACAAAAGAGAAAACTATCAAAATGGTCTACAGTCACCTTCAATTATCTTTAATTACTTATTTAACTCGTCGTAAATTACAGTGGCTGATGTGGCTTCTCAATAACTATATAAAAGAAAAATCATCGCGTCTCAGATCTGATCTTCAAGTGGCAAATGTGAACACCATGAGTTTTAATTAACGATCGACACTAGTATTACGCAAAAAGGGGGTGTAACAGATGAGACTTCTGCAGTTCTGAGTGAAGCCTTATGCGCTCAAAAATGCGTTCATTACCTTGTCGGTGTTTAGGCAGCGTCAGGGCAGCGGCGAGCAACACAGCTCCGCTCACCTCGCCATCTCGGAACTAACTCTGCCCTAAGTTCTCCTTACTACAATTTACCGAAGATGGTTTAAAGAAACAACTATCTGGCTATGTTTTCATCTGACCAATGAGGGTCTCAATGTTAACCTTAAGCTCCGCCTACAAAAATTCTGTCTATCCATTGAGAAACGTTATACTTTTCGTGGAGGGCCAATGTTTTTAAAGTTTGCAACGTAACAGACGTGAAAAACTCTCACGCTAAAACCTGCAGCTGGTGTGGTCCTTTTAGCGTTATCCTAAGATCTATACTGTTCTTCTGGAGGGCTCTATCTTTTAACATGGGCTGGGGGCTGGTCCTAATCTAACAGACACACGAAAAGGCTCACGCTAAAACTTGCGGGTGGTAGTGGCCCTTTTTGTGTTATCGTAATATCTATACTGTTTTTCTGGAGGGCTCTAGCTTTTAACATGGGCTGGGGGTGGTCCTTGACGTAACAGAGACGCGTAAAGTCTCACGCTAAAACGTACGGATGGTAGTCTTAGAGGTAGGATGCCGACGTGGGTGTCCAGTCCGTCCTTTATTGTAGGGCCTTCTAGCTTAACACGGTTCTGCTCTCGGCTTCTGTTCTCGTTTCTCCCCTCGGAACTGCGTCGGTCTCACGGTCGGAAGGTACGACATGCATTTAGGCATTCTTGTGTTAGTCTGTGGTATTCCATTTGCTCACTCGTTACTCGTATTACTTTGGTTAATTTAATGTCACGATTTATTCGGAGCTATGTGGCATACTACTGGATTTGCTTATCATGTCAGGGTTTTCGTGGAAGGTGTTGGATTTGCCTGACACCTTACAACTGGATGTGGATATGGAGGAACATGTCGTCAGCACATCTCTCTCCTGGCCGTATGTCAGTTTCCTAGGCCGGAGCCGCTGCTTCTCAATCAAGTAGCTCCTCAGTTTGCCTCACAACGGCTGGGTGCAGCCCGCTTGCCAACAGTGCTCAGCAGAACGGTTGGTTACCCATCCAAGTGCTAGCCCAGCCCGACAGCGCTTAAGTTCGGTGATCTGACGGGAACCGTGTTACCAATGCGGCAAGGCCGTTGGACTTTACTGACGTACTAGGACATGCAATGATACCATGAAATTGTGCATTGGTAATGGCTAGGCACTAGCCGGAATCTATAATTGTCTAATAAAACCTGAAAGTATAAGGACGGCTGATTGCTGTGCTCTAGAATTTGAAAATTTCACTAAAAGTCGCTGTACTATTATGGTGCGGAAAATTTCGATGTATACCCGAAATGCAGACTTGTAAATGCAACCAAACAAAAATTAATTACGTAAATTTATTTTCAGGTGGTCATTAAGCCATTATGGCGGCCCTTCGTACCTAAATGCGTTCATACGCTCCCTAAGCACGCCACGTGGCTTTTTCTCCCTGCTGCCCTCCGGCCCCCCTCCACTGTGCCGTTGGTTCGCGGCGCCAGTCGTCTCGAGACACGGCGTCCTGTTATCTCCTTAAGAGCAAGTAATTACGAAGAACTTGCCGGCGACGTCAGGCACGGGCGAAAACTCCGGCGTGCCCCGACATCGCTGCGTGGGCGGAGGCTTTGCTGAAGGCGGTGCTGCGTGGCGGCCTCTGTCTTCTTCCGGCTGAGCGACTCGTCAGCAGAAGGACGGCGGCTGCTGATGGGGGAGGGGGGAAACTGTCAGCGGCACTGCCTTCAGAAAGACTCGAGGCGGACCCTCTGCAGAGATACACCGAACCTGCGCTCCACATCTGAGGCGCAACGAGCAACACAGCCTTTAAGTAAGTCTGAAGCCTTTATCTGTTTTGATCTTCTACGATAACGTGTTTTACAGTTCCACTATTTCCGAAAGATGTACACGTCACGTGCTTGCATTTGTCTGGCCAGGGTAGGGGGGGGGGGGGGGGGAGGGAGGGAGGCAACAGAAGCAGTGTTCCTAGACACAGAAAAAGCATTTGACCGCAACTGCCACGGTGTCGTAATTTGTAAGCTACATCAGATAGGTTAAAATCGTTCATTTTCCGCCTGCACGGAAACTGCGGCATTCTGAAGTTCTCAATCTGCCTCTACAAAATATTGCATCTGCGGCTGCTAGAAGAGAGAAATCAGCTAAACGTCCTGGTCGTTTAAAAATCTTGTCAGTTGGTCAAAAGGTGTTAATTAAGTCTCGTCGTTTGTCTCACAAAGGAAAAGGCTTGTGTCGCAAATTTTTTCTGCTTTATAACGGTCCATATAGGGTTCGCAAAATTATTCATGATATCACTGTCAAAGTAGAAACTCTTAAATCACGGCGCTCTAAGGGAATACATCAAATATCGAACGTTAAAATATTTGTGGAACGACATACTTTCGAGAAACTAACAGTTATACATAACACACGGAGAGTACAAGGATACCGCGCCGTGTTCCGGCGGCGGCACATACTCAAAGCAACAGTCAAGTCTGCGCGCCGCACAAGGCAGTCGTTGACCGCAAACAATTACTTCCTACGTCACACGTACCTACAGCTGATCGAGCGTAACCTGACAAACAGCGACTAAAATTAAGTTTATTAGCATTCTATTTAATTAAGCCCCCATGCAACGTGTAACGACATTCCTCTCAACAACTAGTAGTTCGCCTTCCGTAATGTTCGCACATGCATTGACAATGCGCTGACGCGTGTTGTCGGTGGATCACGATAGCAGATATCCAACTTCCCCACAGAAAGAAATCCGGGGACGTCAGATCCGGTGAAAGTGTTTCGACGACCAATCCACCTGTCTTGTAATATGTTATTCAATACCACTTTAACCGCACGCGAGCTATGTGTCAGACATCCATCATGTTGGAAGTACATTGCCATTCTGTCATGCAGTGAAACATCTTGTAGTAACATCGGTAGAACATTACGTAGGAAATCAGCATACATTGCACGATTTAGATTGCCATCGATAAATGGGAGCCACTTATCCTTCCTCCCATAATCCCGCACCATACTTTACCCGCCAAGGTTGCTGATATTCCACTTGTCGCAGCCTTCGTGCATTTTCCGTTGTCCAATAGTGCATATTATGCCGGTTTACGTTACCGCTGTTGGTGAATGATGCTTCGTCGCTAAATAGACCGCGTGCAAAATACACTCCTGGAAATGGAAAAAAGAACACATTGACACCGGTGTGTCAGACCCACCATACTTGCTCTGGACACTGCGAGAGGGCTGTACAAGCAATGATCACACGCACGGCACAGCGGACACACCAGGAACCGCGGTGTTGGCCGTCGAATGGCGCTAGCTGCGCAGCATTTGTGCACCGCCGCTGTCAGTGTCAGCCAGTTTGCCGTGGCATACGGAGCTCCATCGCAGTCTTTAACATTGGTAGCATGCCGCGACAGCGTGGACGTGAACCGTATGTGCAGTTGACGGACTTTGAGCGAGGTCGTATAGTGGGATGCGGGAGGCCGGGTGGACGTACCGCCGAATTGCTCAACACGTGGGGCGTGAGGTCTCCACAGTACATCGATGTTGTCGCCAGTGGTCGGCGGAAGGTGCACGTGCCCGTCGACCTGGGACCGGACCGCAGCGACGCACGGATGCACGCCAAGACCGTAGGATCCTACGCAGTGCCGTAGGGGACCGCACCGCCACTTCACAGCAAATTAGGGACACTGTTGCTCCTGAGGTATCGGCGAGGACCATTCGTAACCGTCTCCATGAAGCTGGGCTACGGTCCCGCACACCGTTAGGCCGTCTTCCGCTCACGCCCCAACATCGTGCAGCCCGCATCCAGTGGTGTCGCGACAGGCGTGAATGGAGGGACGAATGGAGACGTGTCGTCTTCAGCGATGAGAGTCGCTTCTGCCTTGGTGCCAATGATGGTCGTATGCGTGTTTGGCGCCGTGCAGGTGAGCGCCACAATCAGCACTGCATACGACCGAGGCACACAGGGCCAACACCCGGCATCATGGTGTGGTGAGCGATCTCCTACACTGGCCGTACACCTCTGGTGATCGTCGAGGGGACACTGAATAGTGCACGGTACATCCAAACCGTCATCGAACCCATCGTTCTACCATTCCTAGACCGGCAAGGGAACTTGCTGTTCCAACAGGACAATGCACGTCCGCATGTATCCCGTGCCACCCAACGTGCTCTAGAAGGTGTAAGTCAACTACCCTGGCCAGCAAGATCTCCGGATGTGTCCCCCATTGAGCATGTTTGGGACTGGATGAAGCGTCGTCTCACGCGATCTGCACGTCCAGCACGAACGCTGGTCCAACTGAGGCGCCAGGTGGAAATGGCATGGCAAGCCGTTCCACAGGACTACATCCAGCATCTCTACGATCGTCTCCATGGGAGAATAGCAGCCTGCATTGCTGCGAAAGGTGGATATACACTGTACTAGTGCCGACATTGTGCATGCTCTGTTGCCTGTGTCTATGTGCCTGTGGTTCTGTCAGTGTGATCATGTGATGTATCTGACCCCAGGAATGTGTCAATAAAGTTTCCCCTTCCTGGGACAATGAATTCACGGTGTTCTTATTTCAATTTCCAGGAGTGTATCTGTCATCATCCCGTAATTTCTTTTGTACCCAGTGGCAGAACTGTACACGACGTTCAAAGTCGTCGCCATGCAATTCCTGGTGCATAGAAATATGGTACGGGTGCAATAGGTGTTGATGTAGCATTCTTGATGTAGTTTTTGAGATTCCTGATTCTCGCGCAGTTTGTCTGCTGCTGACGTGCGGATTAGCCGCGACAGCAGCTAAAACAACCACTTCAGCATCAACATTTGTTGCAGGTCGTGGTTGACGCTTCAAATGTGGCTGAACACCTCCTGTTTCTTTAAATAACGTAACTATCCAGCGAACGGTCCGAAGCGCGCTTCGTTACAGGATCATTTAGTAATTGCGAAAGCGTTACGGAGATGATAGATAAACTCCAGTGGAAGACTCTGCAGGAGAGACGCTCAGTAGCTCGGTACGGGCTTTTGTTGAAGTTTCGAGAACATACCTTCACCGAAGAGTCAAGCAGTATATTGCTCCCTCCTACGTATATCTCGCGAAGAGACCATGAGGATAAAATCAGAGAGATTAGAGCCCACACAGAAGCATACCGACAGTCCTTCTTTCCACGTACAATACGAGACTGGAATAGAAGGGAGAACCGATAGAGGTACTCAGGGTACTCTCCGCCACACACCGTCAGGTGGCTTGCGGAGTACGGATGTAGATGTAGATGTAGATGATGTCCTGGATACCGAGCAGAATACGTAGCACACGCTCGTTGAGCATTTTGATCACAATAGCCATAGATTAACACGATATCGACTTTTTCCGCAATTGGTAAACGGTTCATTTTAAGACGAGTAACGTATCACGAAGCAAATACCGTCTACACTGGTGGAATGTTACGTGATACCACGTACTTATACGTTTGTGACTATTACAGCGCCATCTATCACAAAGTGAAAAAAGTTGTCCAACTGAAACATTCATATTTCTTTACGTACTACACGAATATGTAATAAAAAATGGGGGTTCTTATTTTAAAAAAAAACGAAGTAGATATCCGTTTGACCTATGGCAGCGCCATTTAGTGGGCCAACCATAGCTGCATCTGGTTTCACCCTTCAAGCTAGACGAGTTTCGTTCTTTGTAGTTTTTTTCGTTTGACGCTTATTTCGTGAGATATTTGGCCCGGAAACGATCAGTGAACCACCCAGTATAAGAGGGTTGCCCAGAAAGTAATGTGCCTCATTTTTTTCTTTAGCAATTCTTTACTGAACATAACGAGAATTACACACACAGAAGAATGGTGTTTTATCTACACACCCTATCTTTCCACGTAATGTCTATCCCGTTCTATGGCCTTCCTCCAACGTTAAACAAGGGTGTGTGTCCTGTCGGTACCAATGCTTGTCCTGGTGGCGGAGCTAGTGCTTCACCTCCTCATCATCCTCAAAACGTCTTCAACGAATGGCATCCTTTAATGGCGGACGACAACATCAGCTCGCTGCAACATGACAGGTGTGACAGCCGTGGATGATCTCCCCTACCGCTGCAAATCGTGTAGCTCCGCCGAACCGCCTTCTGATGACCTCACCCTCCATCCCCAGAGATTAACTGTGCTTCTCTCGATATCAGATGCTGCGTAGACTTTGCACAAGCGTTTGTGAATATCCCCTACAGTTTCTTTTTCTGCAGGGAGAAATTCAATGACGGCACGTTGTTCGTAACGTACAGCACCTACAAACGCCATTTTGAAACTGTCCTGCAGCCACGCTATCTCTCGGAAGTGAGGGAAACTTGGCGCGCTCACTCAGGAGACTTCAAACAATACATAGACTAGATAACGTTTCCCATACGTAGCACTGTTTTCGGCTGAGAAAGAAAATGCGGTGCTTTACTTTCTGGGCAAACCTTGTATTTTAATGGTTGTATCTTTTAATGCAATTTTACCTGCTATTATGTTTTTATTTAATATATCTGTATGTGAATATAACTATCACTCTCTAGTTTATTCGTTTTTCGACAAAACATTAACAAGAACGATGTGTTTGTCTTACACACAAGTGTCAATAGATTGCTCTGCTTCTTCTGTTCTTTTGTAAGTTTATTTTATTTTAACGGTAATGACTACTTGTCTGATGTTTAATAATGTTTTAACTTCTCATGTACTCGTATCTATGAGAACTTACCGTGTAAATTTCATACAGCAAAGATATGTCAGCTCTTGTGAAGTGCTTGCCATTGGCTGGCAATGACGTAATCCATAGTCAGCAGGCGAGTAGCAACAAACTACGTAACCCGTGGCTCGTTAGCCATGAGTCACGGTGTACTATCGTAGTACCACGAGAAAACCGACGAGCCGCCAGCACCAGCAATAGGGGTAAACGCTACAATCTTTCTTTATTCTCCTTTAACGCCATATGTAATAGTACTCTTTGCAATTTTGCTGCAGCTTTTCTCTGTCTTATTTTAATAATATCGAGTGTTGATTTTAACCTAAATAGAGCACCAGATCGCTACACTCCATACACAAAGTTGTCGAAATTCATACATCACATAGGGTGCCCAGCACGCATAATCTGGATCATTGATTCCTTCCTTACAAAACCCTCCGCCACACACCGTTGGGTGGTTTGCGGAGTATAAATGTAGATGTAGATGTAGACTACAGTGCTTCGTAAGGAACGGAGACAAGTCCAGCCAAACACGTCAGATTGCTGCAGGAGTTCCGCAAGGCTCGGTTATAGGTCCCGTCCTTTATACCATATACACACATGGCATTCCTAGGCAGATCGGCGGACAGATTGCTCTCAATGCCGATGATATCGCCATATACAGAAGTAGTCGCAGCCTTCTCCATATACTTCGCCACCTACAACAACACCTCGACAAGATCACACAGTGGTGTAATCGGTGGAAGATAAAAATCATCCCCACAAAGTACCAGGCGAATTATTTCACTCCCAAAATCAAGCTCCGTGATCGTCAACTCACCACTAATAGCAGATAATTGACCTGCAGAAACTCAATAATCTACCTGGGCCTTGAAATAGTTCGCCGCCTGACGTGGAACAGGCATCTCACCCCCGCAGCAAACAAAGGCTGCGCACTTTTCTGTAGATTGTATCCCCTCCTGAAAGGTGTCGGATTAACCATTCAGTGCAAACTACTCATCTGGCGCCAGCTCATACTTCCGGTCAGCTTGTATGGCTCGGAGCTGTTGTCTGTGACACCAGACACAGCACTACCCTACTCTGACGTATCAAAAACGAAACTTTCCGTGTCATCTCAGACGCTGGCAGATGCGTCACCAACAAACATAAGACACTTTTTACTTCAACCCACCATTTGCACTCTTATTCAGGACAACTCCACAAAATGTTACGAAACAACACAAACTTCGTCCCACATTCTCATTCAAAATTTATAGGACAAGAAACACCAGAAACTTCTCACAAACGCCCAAAATAACCCCTACGCGCCACTTTAGGGACTAACAACAACACACAAAACACGAAACATAAGCTTACGCACTGCAAACACACACACAACCCTAATCCTTCATCATCACGAAATTCCCCTAGCACATTCTGAAGTCAGACGGGCACAGCCCAGTGGTACTTAATACACAACATAAGCCGGCCTGGGTGGCCGAGCGGTTCTAGACGCTACAGTCTGGAACCGCGCGACCGCTACGGTCGCAAGTTCGAATCCTCCCTCGGGCATGGATGTGTGTGATGTCATTAGGTTAGTTAGATTTAAGTAGTTCTAAGTTCTAGGGGACTGATGACCTCAGAAATTAAGGCCGATAGTGCTAAGAGCCATTTGAACCATATGAACACAGCAACCATAGCCTTCATCGTCGCCACTCTTTCTGTTTTTCTAAAGTGTCTGCGTCATTTTTACTGCCTGACCACAGAGGGACAACTCACAAGGAACCACTTGAATGCGTAGCCGCAAGTTCAATCTTTAGTAAGATCCATTGAAATTGTTGTGTTAACATCTATGACGCACCATGTGAATCAGGAGAGCGACAGAAAATGAGTGTCCTGGAGGTGCAAAGATCAACCTTCTATGAGATGTACGTATCACACTTCACAAAATGGACATTGTCGGCATTCAAAAAATGTTCAAACAAACCATTAACATCGAATGAAGAACGGCGCTCCACAGTGGTCATAAACCTTAGCACCATCAAGATCGAAGGCGAACTCCTTGGAAATTATAGTCCTTGCAGGACGTTCAGCTACGTATTCACTCTTAAAGAATGCATACAAAATCGTGTTGGTGTAACGGGGTGATGAGAACCGTTGGAATGTGATGCCATGCAATGGAATGTGAAACAGTTCGTCGAGGAACTTATCGTGAAACTGGCTATCCTTGAAGCCATAGCTGCAGATGATGCGGTAATATGTTTCATTTTAGATATTTTGTTTTTATATTGTTATACTTATTACATTTTTGCATTTTTATTGGTTTAATACACCTTGCAATCAGTTGGGATCTGTTGATTTGTTGTGGATCTAAGCAGGTAGTTCAGTTTCCTTAAAAGAAAATAATTTTAAGTGGATCTTACTTCTCAAAAGTGTAATTGTTCAAACTTATACTTTCTGTCCCTTGTACGGAATTTAACTCTGAGATCAATTTTGTTAACGCGATGTCCAAGGTCCAGCCTGAATGTCCTTAAATTTGGTTTCTACCGCTAAATGTCGCGACTTCGACTCGCGACGGGGTGGTGTGTGCTCTGCTTCACAGCTTTCAGTGTGTGACTAGTGCTGCAACGTGCAGTTCTGTTTTACGCCTACCAATATATTTTAGTATTATGACGACTCCGGCCGGCCGAAGTGGCCGTGCGGTTCTAGGCGCTGCAGTCTGGAACCGCGTGACCGCTGCGGTCGCAGGTTCGAATCCTGCCTCGGGCATGGATGTGTGTGCTGTTCTTAGGTTAGTTAGTTTTAAGTAGTTCTAAGTTCTAGAGGACTGATGACCACAGCAGTTAAGTCCCATAGTGCTCAGAGTCATTTGACCCTTTTTTTATGACGACTCCCAAGGATTGTGTGTCTTTTAATTCTTTGTTCCCCCCGTGGATTTTGACGATGGTAGGTTTCTCCTCTTTTGTCGTCTGCCAACAATGGGAGCAGTGTTTTAATTTACATTCCTTTCATTCTGCAATGGTTTGTGTTCATCGATTTCATCCTATCAAACGAGGATTGTCGATGATGTCCGGGTTCGTCTTTTGACAGAGTTTTGGGTAAATTCGGATCGGATGCCCATCTGCCGTTTCATACATGGTTTTACCATGGAGTGACATGTTTTTATGCGAACTCGCAACTTGGAAGTCGTGGTAGAAGAAGTATTAGTTTTGTGAGTACATCGCTTTACTGCCTACTTTGTTCGGTTGGTTATGTTGACTACTAGCACTTTTACTTATATAGTTTCATTCTAAAAGGTGGAGCATAGGAAACGCATGTTTTTTGAACCGCTAGTACGCTGCGACAAGAGGGGGTATTGACCTTGAATGAATGTTGGCAGACTGCCCATACAGCGCAGTTTCAGTCGCTATGGAGCGTTGGAGCATAGAGCATCGTGTGTTCGTTGTCGAGCAGTACTTCAGAAACAATGTTTCAGTAGTCACAGTGCAACGTCATTTCCGTCAAAATTTTAGATTTGGACGTCGGTGTGCTGCGCCTGAACGAAATACTTTGTACTCCAATGGGTTGCAGCGTTTGAGTGTTCTGGATCTGTGATGAAAAAGAAACCACCTGGTCTTCCTCGTTCAGTTCGTACTCCAAAAATATAGACCGAGTGAGAATTGTAGTTCTTGCTAGTCGGAAACGATCAGCTACACGACAGGCTGTAGCGCTGGGTATGTCACGTCGTTCGCTTCATCGCATCTCACACGATGATCTTAAGTTTCACCCGTACAAGATAATGATCGTCCAGCAGCTTAGTGAAGGGGATTTTGTGCAGCGCACAGAGTTTTGTCGCGTAATGGGCGAAATTTTTACGGAAGATGCAGATGCTGCAGTCTTCATGAGTGATGAAGCACATTTTCATGTAGACGGTACGTCAGTGTTCAAAAGTTGTCGGTATTGGGCGCCGGAGAACCCACATGAATTACACCAAAGACCTCGCCACAGTTTAAAAGGAACAATGTGGAGAACTGCACTTCAAATATGGGGATTGTTGTACCCTTTTTTAATTTTTTTGAAGAGGAAGGATCTGCAGTTGCTGTGACATCAGCACGCTACGTTAAAATGTTAAAATAACTTTCTTCGTCTAGAACTTGAAAGGCGTCAAGAGAACATGAGAGAAATATGGTTTCAGCAGGACGGTGCCACAGCTCACACGGCGAGAGCATCCATGGGAGTGGTTCGACAAATGTTCCCAGGACATGTTATTTCGAGATACGGTGATGTTTACTGGCCCCCTCGCTCACCCGATTTGTTGATATGCGACTTCTTTTTGTGGAGATATTTAAAATCAAAAGTTTACATGAACAAGCCTAAGTGTCATGCGTAACTTTCGGGAGAGGATCAAAAATTGTTCAAATGGCTCTGAGCACTATGGGACTTAACAGCTGTGGTCAGCAGTCCCCTAGAACCTAAACCTAACTAACCTAAGGACATCACACACATCCACGCCCGCGGCAGGATTCGAACCTGCGACCGTAGCAGTCGAACGGTTCCGGACTGCGCGCTTTGAACCGTCGGGAGAGGATCCAAATTTGTACCCTGCAAGAAAGACGTCATCTCCAAAACTTAGTTAAAGTATTTACATTTCAAAATTGCATTAAAAAGTCTGTCACTTAATGCTGGTTTTTATTATTTTTATCAAACCGTGTCCCAGTCATTCAATAGTGAAAAACATGCGTTTCCTCTGCTCCACCCTGTATATGCAGATATGACCTGAAGATATATCTCCAGCATATGAAAGGGGTCGTCATACAGTAAAAAAACACAATAAACAACTGTTGAGGATTTGTACTTTCACACAGTTTAATATAGACCATTTTACTAAATCTGATTTTAAATTCTTTGATTGTCTTTCAGATTACGTACAAGAGTTATAGTTTTCTACATGATAGTTGGAGCCATATATTCATGCATGGATGTTTGTTCTGAGCTGGAAAATGTTTGGGCAGTGTGCGATATAATGCGTAAATGGATGTTGGTCAAGCGTCTCTTTGGCGGAAACCCAGACTGATTTTATCCAGTCACACGTGAAGAAGTGCTAACGATTACGTCACACAGTTTTTATTCATTTTTACAGGGTCATATTTCAATTGCTATGTATTATTACAGTTAGGTTATGAGACAGATGTTTAAATCAAGGAATTATGTAAATAAATGCCCGAGTTGCGGTATACTTTCCTATCTTTAGCTGTGTGTGTGTGTGTGTGTGTGTGTGCGCGCGCGCGCGCGCGCCATATGTAGTGGCCTGCAAAGGACGAATTTGATGAAAGTGATTAAGCTGCTCATTAAGAATTTTGTGTGTTTTGCATCAGTTGCAACAGTTTCAGTATCAGAGAGTATGAAAAGTGAAGTTTCTGTATTTGTGTGACGTGTCGAGAACTACAAACCGCATCCCAACTGTTACGGAACCAATAAACGTAAACTTGATCTGAGATCACTGACCGTTGTAATTACGAAATATTTATAGTCTGTGCAACTAAGATTTACGACTGGAGATACTTCCGTTCGCATATTCTTTGACGAACTAAAATTCATCTACCCTGCGAAACGGTTACGGGTGCACTCGTAAAAATCATTGGTAGCATCGTTAGATAAATCCGCGTTAATTGCGACTATAAAACCCTTAACAAACGGTTTTAATGGTGATTTATGTCTGACTGAGATGCTTGCAATCGAAAAGAGTAATTAAACAGGATGTCAAGAGACTTAATTGAATTATAAAAGCAGATTACGTGGCATTGTCGTGTTTTACCGGTGCAATATACTTGGTACCTTATCAGACATTTGTGGTTCTCAACGTGTAAATGCATCTCCAACCAGAAAGCTGATTAGTGAGAATTAGAGATTAAATATTTGTTAGCGGTTGGACGATCAAGAGAAAAAGTGCCGAATGTAAACAGTTACGTGTGGTGTAAGCAAACCATAATAAAACATTCTGGTCTACGTGCCTGTGCGTTACGCAGCATAGCATTGTGTGTGCAGTATCGCACATGTCTAGAACCAAGTAGTATTTTTTAAAACCCCAAACCACTTACAGCATCCACACTCATAATTACGTCTTTGTCTCTCCATTATATTAGCTGATCCATTTGTTCCTTTCCCTACCTCTCCTGGTAATTCTCAACATTTATCTCATCACTGCTAGCCGAGTAGCCCTCAGTTTTGGAATGGTTGCAGTAAAAGTCCATGTCTCGCTGCCATAATTAATGACTGAACAAGTCACATCGATAGTAAACTTCCCTTTTCAGACACAACGGGAGCTTAGCTTCGAAGACTCTTTAGGTTAACAAAAGCGTTCCAGGCCATTTGTACTTCCCTTACAATAAGGTCCACATGTCATGTAGGCTGTAATCTAGAGACCCACACCACAAACTTTAAAAAAAAGACTTTGTTCCAGAACTTCGGTATAATGGTAAGAGACGTAATTATTTTGGATGAGCTTTCAGTGGGCAGCTGTATTAATTAAGCCTGCGTCCTTGTTTCAAACACCGGCTTCTTAGAGTCAAACTCCCAGTGATGTCAGGTCAAGTACTTGCCACTTGAGTTGGTAAAGATGTCACCACTTTTAAAAGGGTAATAACGCATTTTTAGCGGTTTGAGGAGAGTTCAATTTTGCAGAAAACCGATTTCTTGCATACCTCTTCTAAATCCATAAAATGCCAAAGTTGCTTTTCCTAATATCGAAGCCTTTCTAGTGACGTACTGTCAATTTCGGTCCCGACAGCTGGCCATTTTCAGCATTGAAGTAGATTGGAAACAGTCGAGACCCCAAGTTAGACGATACGACAAAGTTTTAGTTTCGCTAAGTATTAGAAATGTTTTAAGAGAGTTACGGTTCCAACATATTATAAATATCTGATTTCATCCATTATAAATGGTTTGTGAACGCCCATGTCTATGAGAACAGTGCATTTGTTTATAAATAACGTTTCTGCTACCAGTAAAAAATTTCTTTTACTGATATTCTTTATTTTTTACACGATGCGTTTCGAGAAATGATTCCATCTTCAAGTGCGTTTTTCTCTCTATAAAATTCAATCATTTCGTAATGTTTTTGATATGTGCAGTTCTTCATTGTTCTGTTGACTTTACTGCAGTATATAAAAAAAGAGCAGTTTCAGTTGATTATCTATCTGTATACACAGTTAGTGGAGACATTTGGAAAAACTTGTACTTACAATTTTCTTACGGTCCATTCGTATAGTGTCTCACACATGTCAAACACCACAAAGCTTTCTTTTTTAAGTCTAACTTTTTACTTGGTTAAAATGTTTCTTAGAAAGTCTGTTTTTAAGTTTCATTCACATTAAGTGTACCATAAATGTTGAAATGTGTTAAAACCACGATTGACTGCATGGGGGTCTTGCGCATCCGAGCGCTCAAATGCAGCCGATGAATTACTATAATAAGAGGGCTGTTCGGAAAGTAAGTTCAGATCGGTCACGAAATGAAAGCCACCGTGAAAATCCTATGAAGTTTTGCACAGGTACATTGGGTAGTGTCTCTAGTATGCACATCGACAGCGGCACATCGCTCTTTTGATTCCTGAATGCGCAGTGAGCACGTAAATATGCCAAGAAAATAGTGCTTCACGCCAAGTATGAGGACCTGGTGAGAGATTTCCCCTGATGTCATGCAGCCCACATAACGTAACGGCCATGCATTTCCTTCTTCATGACAGTTCTTGGCCACGCTCTGCAGAGGCAGTAAAGAGGCCCCTGCAGATGAGTTTTCGATGGGAAGTGGATGATCGCCAAGAGCACAGCCCGTAATTGTCTCGTCCTGAGTTTCATCTCTGCTCAACTGAACCACTGGCTACAAAGACAATATTTTGGCACAGAAACGAGCTGTAGACGAGAGTAGAGAATTGACGGGAAGCACACTTCTACGATGAGGGTATTGGAAAGTTGGTACACCGCTACGAGAAATGTCTGAATTGGAATGGCGACTATGTAGAGAAGTAGCTGAAAGATGTAGCTAACTATTGCAAATAAAACACTTTTGGTTTTCACAGTGGTTTCCATTTCGCGATCGACCGGAACTTACTTTCCGAATAGCCCTCGTAGTGATCGACGAAATAAGAGTCTTTTTAGTTTTTTACAGTATCACAGAGGGCATTAGTTTCGACTACAATACTACTGCCAACCAGTTTTCTCTCCGTAAGAAGAATCGTTTATTATAAACAGTTTGAAAGCACGTGCGTATCTCGCGTCTGTTTAAATTGTCATTTCGACTGTTTTTTATACGAAGTAAAATGTGAGTGCCTGAACATGACAATTAAATGTATTTATACCGATAGAAAAGGTTCGAAAAGTAATCCCACTCGTACAACAAACGCTTCGACGAATTGGCGAAAGCCAGTTAATCGATGTAATCTCGTCCAAATGAGAGCGTTTCGACATCGGTGGAAAAAGGTCCACGCTACTGTGCTGGCATTGCCGATTAACAACCTGTTCAGTTTCACTATTAAAAAATACAAGCTGAAACTTCAAACGCTTTTAAACAATATTTTTTAAGTGTGCGGGAGCTATAACTAATAAAATATACATGCAGTTACATTACACTTCTTTATAACTTGTAAGATGGCGCTTTTCCCACTTAAGTTCTTAGAATATTTCCGACAAATTTTAATTTTTTTTATTTTTGGTGCACGTTTTCATAACGACTTTTTGGCTAAAAAATTGATCTCGTATTCCGAGCACCGCTATTTTGTTACAAATAATTTTTTTAATATCCCTACTTACCACTTTAGACTATACCATCTGTTTCCAAGCAGTTCTTGAAATTTTTATTTAGTTTGTAAATTGTAGCCTTCAGAGCTCCCACTAACCACCCTCGCACTCCGTGAATGCCTTTCGTCGATGTTGTCTAGTGTCTTCTGGATGCTAGCTTTTTACTTTAAAAAATACATAATACAATCTTAAGGGTGTACAATAAAAGTCTAAAGTCCGTTTTGAATTTTGTTTGTTATTTTATTTTAAAAACTCATGAACATTGGTTCCAAAAATGAATTACCATAGTCTACCCCCGTAAGTATATTGTCGAAGCGTGTGAATAAAATTCACCGGTTCACTTTCAAGTTTTTCATTTGATATTTTATCTTCATGTTTTCTGTAACCTGAATATATCTCCAGCTCTTCTAGCAGATCCGTTTTATGCCTTAATTTAGTCGATGAGATACTTTGACATTTCACTCTGCTTCTTCAAATGGGCGTCCTCATTGTGTATATGCTTGGCTGTTGCTGACGTTGTGAGTCTGTTGTGTGTGTAGGCTTTAATGTCCTCCTTTATACCTGGTGTTGAAATCTCGGCCTGTTTGTCCTAGGCAGAACATGAAGCGTTCCTGGCATATGATAATACTGCTTTCATGGTTGACACAGTCCTGGAAAAAGTAAAGAAAGTCCCAGACGGAAACCATACTACAGCCTATACGCTAGCAATATATCACAGAAGCTTGCAAGTGAGGCCTGCTAAGTAGGGCCGTTATCGGCATTAAGCATAGAGGGTAAAAGACATCATCTTAGTTCTGTCACAACACGACATATGGAACCTTTCTCCTCATGCAGTGTCCATAAAACATTAGTTTAAATTCTTTACTAAGACACACAAAAAGAGACACGAGTGCAACTTACGCGTCGTGTTCATCAAAGATGTTTGATGTTGACTATCAAACGTTGGTTCATCGACCAAAATGAAGACTTGATATTGCAGGTGGACAATAATCCGAAGCACTGCAGCAGGCTTTGCAGGGACTGGAGAAAGGAGAAAGGTGGGCAAGTTCTGTATTGGCCCTCACATTCGCCTGATGCTAATGCTATTGAAAATGTATGGCCTTACATCAAAAAGAAGTTGCAAGGAAGAAAGACCTTCACTTTGAAACAGTCGTCAACGCAAATTTGGCACATTTGGAGGTCTCATGCACTTGAACGCACGGAAAACTTAGTTTAAAGCATGCCTCGGAGATGCCAAACAATTATCGACGCTCCGGGTGACTGCACACATTATTATTTGTGACTGCATTGTTCTTTTGTTCATATATGGTGTATGCATATGTTTTAGTTTGTTGTCAAGTACATTATTCTACTGTTTAACAAGACCACGATGTTGCTTAACACATTGGATTTGAGAAAACCACAAAGTAGAATTGGGTTTTCTATATCTCATAAACTACAACAAAACTGATACATAACATAAACCGTAATTGTGACACATACTCAGATTGTGGAACGTATAAAGTAACGTGCCAGGAATGCTCCATGCTCTACCTAAGACAAACAGGACGATTACGACACCTGCTATACCGAGGACAAAATGGCTCTGAGCACTATGGGACTTAACATCTGTGGTCATCAGTCCCCTACAACTTATAACTACTTAAACGTAACTAACTAACCTAAGGACATCACACACATCTATGCCCTAGGCAGGATTCGAACCTGCGACCGTAGAAACCACGCGGTTCCAGACTGAAGCGCCTAGAACCGCACGGCCACACCGGCCGGCATGCCGTCGACATCAAAGCCTACACACACAAGCGACACACAGTATCAGTTACAGCCACCCACAAACACAATACAGGGCAGCCATTTGACAAAGTAGAGCGAAACATAAAAGGTATTTCACTGACTAAATAAAAGACATAAAATGGATCTGTTAGAATAATTGGACATACGCTCACATTACAGTAAACATGAAGAAAAAATATTAAACGAAACACCCGAAAGTGTATCAATGAATTTCTTCAGATGCAGGTGTTAGAGCATAACTCATTAAAAAAATAGAGATTTTGTATACCTCTATACTAATTAGAGACAAATAAACTGAACGCACAGCGTTATTACCTTCAGTCATCCAAATTATCTACAAACCACGAATTGTTGTGTACACACGGTCTGTGAATACACTGCAGAACGTTAAAACTAGAAAACCATGAAGGCGGCGTGCAAAAAATGTCAAAGTGGCAGAACTATATGCTTATATGGATGTTTCGGCCATGGATGTCCGAAAGAAGACACCATATCCATATAAGCATATAGTTCTGACAATACCGGCCATGACCTTCCTTTTCTGTGCGGATGCACACAGATTACCTGAACTCTTACGGGACTGGTAAGAATGTCTTCCATGAGCAATGAGTGTGTAGGGTAGGGACACTACGAATGTAGTGTGTGGACATATAAAGTGAGAATGTGGCGGCTGTAAGATTTCACACACATTTGAACTAATTTCCCTGCAGTCGCACTATCCTCTGTGCCCTCGGTGGGTCTGATGGATAGAGCGTTTGCCATGTAAGCAGGAGATCCCAGGTTCGAGCCCAGTCGGGACACAAATTTTCACCTGTTCCCGTTGAGGTATTTCAGCAACACCTGTTGCCGGCTGAAGGTTGTTATTGTTGTTGTCTTCAGTCCTGAGACTGGTTTGATGCAGCTCTCCATGCTACTCTATCCTGTGCAAGCTGCTTCATCTCCCAGTACCTACTGCAACCTACATCCTTCTGAATCTGCTTAGTGTACTCATCTCTCGGTCTCCCTCTACGATTTTTACCCTCCACGCTGCCCTCCAATGCTAAATTTGTGATCCCTTGGTGCCTCAAAACATGTCCTACCAACCGATCCCTTCTTCTAGTCAAGTTGTGCCACAAACATCTCTTCTCCCCAATCCTATTCAATACCTCCTCATTAGTTACGTGATCTATCCACCTTATCTTCAGTATTCTTCTGTAGCACCACATTTCGAAAGCTTCTATTCTCTTCTTGTCCAAACTAGTTATCGTCCATGTTTCACTTCCATTCATGGCTACACTCCAAACAAATACTTTCAGAAATGACTTCCTGATACATAAATCTATATTCGATGTTAACAAATTTCTCTTCTTCAGAAACGCTTTCCTTGCCATTGCCAGTCTACATTTTATATCCTCTCTTCTTCGACCATCATCAGTTATTTTACTTCTTAAATAGCAAAACTCCTTTACTACTTTAAGTGTCTCATTTCCTAATCTAATTCCCTCAGCATCACCCGATTTAATTTGACTACATTCCATTATCCTCGTTTTGCTTTTGTTAATGCTCATCTTATATCCTCCTTTCAAGACACTGTCCATTCCGTTCAACTGCTCTTCCAAGTCCTTTGCCGTCTCTGACAGAATTACAATGTCATCGGCGAACCTCAAAGTTTTTACTTCGTCTCCATGAATTTTAATACCTACTCCAAATTTTTCTTTTGTTTCCTTTACTGCTTGCTCAATATACAGATTGAATAACATCGGGGAGAGGCTACAACCCTGTCTCACTCCTTTCCCAACCACTGCTTCCCTTTCATGCCCCTCGACTCTTATTACTGCCATCTGGTTTCTGTACAAATTATAAATAGCCTTTCGCTCCCTATATTTTACCCTTGCCACCTTCAGAATTTGAAAAAGAGTATTCCAGTCAACATTGTCAAAAGCTTTCTCTAAGTCTACAAATGCTAGAAACGTAGGTTTGCCTTTTCTTAATCTTTCTTCTAAGATAAGTCGTAAGGTCAGTATTGCCTCACGTGTTCCAACATTTCGACGGAATCCAAACTGATCCTCCCCGAGGTCTGCATCTACCAGTTTTTCCAATCGTCTGTAAAGAATTCGCGTTAGTATTTTGCAGCCGTGGCTTATTAAACTGATAGTTCGGTAATTTTCACATCTGTCAGCACCTGCTTTCTTTGGGATTGGAATTATTATAGTCTTCTTGAAGTCTGAGGGTATTTCGCCTGCCTCATACATCTTGCTCACCAGCTGGTAGAGTTTTGTCATGACTGGCTCTCCCAAGGCCGTCAGTAGTTCTAATGTAAATATATAATTCTAATCTCGTTCTAGATGGCTGCCGGTCATCAATGGTGTCTGTTCTTTCGGACATATAAGCATAACGTTTGTCGTTTCAGTTGAAAGCGTCCTTGTACATATGCAAATGGAACTGGCTGATCTCGAATTAATTCCCTTAAAAAAAATTCTTTCAAGTTAAAACTGTTCAGGACTTCTACGTTGACTTCCTCAGAAACAGTTTTCACATCTTCATAATGAGTTTACAAAAGTGATAAAATACACTCCTGGAAATAGAAAAAAGAACACATTGACACCGGTGTGTCAGACCCACCATACTTGCTCCGGACACTGCGAGAGGGCTGTACAAGCAATGATCACACGCACGGCACAGCGGACACACCAGGAACCGCGGTGTTGGCCGTCGAATGGCGCTAGCTGCGCAGCATTTGTGCACCGCCGCCGTCAGTGTCAGCCAGTTTGCCGTGGCATACGGAGCTCCATCGCAGTCTTTAACACTGGTAGCATGCCGCGACAGCGTGGACGTGAACCGTATGTGCAGTTGACGGACTTTGAGCGAGGGCGTATAGTGGGCATGCGAGAGGTCGGGTGGACGTACCGCCGAATTGCTCAACACGTGGGGCGTGAGGTCTCCACAGTACATCGATGTTGTCGCCAGTGGTCGGCGGAAGGTGCACGTGCCCGTCGACCTGGGACCGGACCGCAGCGACACACGGATGCACGCCAAGACCGTAGGATCCTACGCAGTGCCGTAGGGGACCGCACCGCCACTTCCCGGCAAATTAGGGACACTGTTGCTCCTGGGGTATCGGCGAGGACCATTCGCAACCGTCTCCATGAAGCTGGGCTACGGTCCCGCACACCGTTAGGCCGTCTTCCGCTCACGCCCCAACATCGTGCAACCCGCCTCCAGTGGTGTCGCGACAGGCGTGAATGGAGGGACGAATGGAGACGTGTCGTCTTCAGCGATGAGAGTCGCTTCTGCCTTGGTGTCAATGATGGTCGTATGCGTGTTTGGCGCCGTGCAGGTGAGCGCCACAATCAGGACTGCATACGACCGAGGCACACCCGGCATCATGGTGTGGGGAGCGATCTCCTACACTGGCCGTACACCTCTGGTGATCGTCGAGGGGACACTGAATAGTACACGGTACATCCAAACCGTCATCGAACCCATCGTTCTACCACTCCTAGACCGGCAAGGGAACTTGCTGTTCCAACAGGACAATGCACGTCCGTATGTATCCTGCGCCACCCAACGTGCTCTAGAAAGTGTAAGTCAACTACCCTGGCCAGCAAGATCTCCGGATCTGTCCCCCATTGAGCATGTTTGGGACTGGATGAAGCGTCGTCTCACGCGGTCTGCACGTCCAGCACGAACGCTGGTCCAACTGAGGCGCCAGGTGGAAAAGACATGGTAAGTCGTTCCACAGGACTACATCCAGCATCTCTACGATCGTCTCCATGGGAGAATAGCAGCCTGCATTGCTGCGAAAGGTGGATATACACTGTACTAGTGCCGACATTGTGCATGCTCTGTTGCCTGTGTCTATGTGCCTGTGATTCTGTCAGTGTGATCATGTGATGTATCTGACCCCAGGAATGTGTCAATAAAGTTTCCCCTTCCTGGGACAATGAATTCACGGTGTTCTTATTTCAATTTCCAGGAGTGTATTTCGATCAACACATGCGTATGAAAGGCTTTCTCCGATTACGAAACTAAATACGTCACGATCACATGGCAATCTAAGTGCGAAAATCTGTGACATTGTCTGTGTCTGTCCATATGCAGATGGTTTCTATCGGACAAAAATTATATTATGCCTTTGGCATCCCAGAAATAATTAAATAATACTGAAAATTTGTCTTGTTTATGATCTACATTGTTGAGAAACAGTTCGCACTTTACCCCTCTTCCCCCTCATCCTGCCCAGACAGCACACTGTGGCAGAGAAGGAAGTGTGCAGACAGGAGGGAGAGCTGTGGCACGCTTGTCAGACCACGACTCGGCTCGTGTACTGAATTCTTGGCTGTCCCTGGACTAGACGCACAGTCATTCTGGAGTCATTATTGCCGCCACGTCTGTGCACTAAATTTCACATGCTGTATATCGTGCAATCATTTACAAATTTATTCATATATTACCGTTCCTATACATTAAGGTGGCAAAAGTCATGTGATACTGATATGCACATATACTAATGGTGGTAGTATCACACACACAAGGTATAAAAGGGCAGTGGATTAGCGGAGCTGTCATTTTTACTCACGTGATTCATGTTCAAATGGTTCAAATGGCTCTGAGCACTATGGGACTCAACTGCTGTGGTCATTAGTCTCCTAGAACTTAGAACTACTTAAATCTAACTAACCTAAGGATATCACACACATCCATGCCCGAGGCAGGATTCGAACCTGCGACCGTAGCAGTCGCACGATTCCGGACTGCGCGCCTAGAACCACGAGACCACCGCGGCCGGCCGTGATTCATGTGAAAAGATTTCCAATGTGGTGATGGCCTCACGATGGGTATTGGCAGACTTTGAATGCGGAATGATAGTTGGATCTAGGTGCAAGCGATATTCCGTTCCGGAATTCAATATCCCGAGGTCCACAGTGTCAGGAGTGTGCTGAGAGTGCCTGCTTTCAGGCATTACTTCTCACCACAGGCAAAGCAGTGGCCGACGACCTTCACTTAACGACAGACAGCAGCGACACTTGTGTATAGTTGTACTAACAACAAGCAACATTACGAGAAATAACCACAGAGACCAATGTGGAAGTACGACGAACGTACCCGTTAGGACAGTGCGACGAAATGTGGCGTTAATGGGCTATGGCACAAGACGACTGACACGAGTGGCTTTGCTAACAGCATGAAATAGCTTGCAGCGCCTCTGATGGGGTCGTGGCCATATCAGTTGGACCATAGACAACTGGAAAACCGTGGCCTTGTCAGATGAGTCCCGATTTCAGTTCGTAAGAGCTGATGGTAAGGTTCGTGTATGGCACAGACCACACAAAGGCACGGACACATGTCAACAAGACACTGAGCAAGCTGGTGGCGGCTCCATAGTTTTGTCGACTGTGTTATGGAATGGATTGGATCCTCTGGTCCAAGGGTACCAATCGTTGACTGTAAATGGTTGTGGGCTGCCTGGAGATCATTTTTAGTCATTCATGGACTTTACGCTCCCATAGAGTGGTGGAATTTTTATGGCTGACAGTGTACCATGTCACTGGGCCACATGGTCTGAAGAACATGCTGAACAGTTCCAGCGAATGATTCGGCCACCAAACTGCCATCCTAAGGAGCCGGGTTCGATTCCCGGATGGATCGGCGATTTTCTCCGCTCAGGGTCTGGGTGTTGTGTTGTCTTCATCATTTCATCCCCATCTGGCGCGCAGGTGACCCAGTGTGGCGCCGAATGTAATAAGACCTGTACAAAGGCGGCCGGACCTGCCCCGTAAAAGGGGGCCTCCCCGGCCAATGAAGCCAAGCGCTCATTACCCTTTGGCCACCAAGACAGCCCAATATGAACCCCATTTAACATTTGTGGAACTTAAACGAGTGGTCAGTTCGTGCACAAATTCCTGCATCGGGAACACTTTGCAGTTATCGACGGCCGGTCGGGGAGGCCGAGCGGTTCTAGGCGCTACGGTCTGGAACCGCGCGACCGCTACGATCGCAGGTTCGAATCCTGCCTCGGGCATGGATGTGTGTGATGTCCTTAGGTTAGTTAGGTTTAAGTAGTTCTAAGTTCTAGGGGACTGATGACCTCTGAAGGTAAGTCCCATAGTGCTCTGAGCTATTTAAACCATTTTAAGTTATGGACGGCTAGAGCGCAGCGTGGCTCAATATCTCTGCAGGGGACTTCCAACGACTTGTTGAGTCCGTGCCACGGCATGTTGCTGCACTACACAGTGCAAAAGGATGTCCGACACGATACTGGGAGGTATCCCGTGACTTTTGTCACCTCAGTGGATATGTAAATTTTCCGTAATTGCTGGCCTTCCTGGTGATGCAATGTTAATAGCGAGCAGTGTGCTTAGTCTACAATCACGTAGTTTAAACTCGCAATTGGCCCCCAAACCAGCTATAAGCATACTTATACAACCAATCAATAACAAAAATCAACCACAATTATAAATATCAAGTATTGGACTAAAACTAAATGATAAATAAACTAAAAACTTTGTGTTCTGCCTTACGGCAGGTCCTGTCATGGGGGAAGCCTCGTCAGAGAAGACCACCGCGTGAGCGTCTTGGCAAGTGTTCCAGTGGTGCTTTCCCGTTGTCTTCCACTGATGATGATGAAATGATAATGAGGACATCATAACACCCAGTCCCTGAGCGGAGAAAAATATCCGACTCAGCTGGGAATCGAACCCGGATCTCTTGGCGTGACAGACCACCACGATGACCACCTTTTCTTTTCTTTTTAATCTCATTTTGTTCGTTTTCGATCGTTGTATCTGCTCGTGGCGGTCATCACAAGACACCCGTTTCAGTTAGTCGATGATCCAGTAACTCAGTTTTTTTTTCTTTTTTTCAATTACAGAGGGCAGCTAACCCTCTGACCAACAACGCTTAGTAACCTTGCCGGACTAGGGAAGTGATTCACCACTCATCTACCGGGGGAGGGGGGGGGGGGGTGATAAGTAAAAACCAACAGTAA
Source organism: Schistocerca gregaria (assembly GCF_023897955.1). Lineage (NCBI taxonomy): Eukaryota > Metazoa > Arthropoda > Insecta > Orthoptera > Acrididae > Schistocerca > Schistocerca gregaria. Next base: position 504,164,934 of record NC_064925.1, on the reverse strand, counting down.
AAAGAGTAGAGGACTCCAAAGACGTAGCTGTAGACTTAGTAGTAGTATCAATACGAATTATTGCAACAGTCAACCAACATTGTCCAACTGGATTGTCAGTAGCAGAAAAAGTAAAATCAAAACGACCTCCTCGAAAAACAGTCTGTCCTTTCAACACATCAATCAAAACGGAACAACTGACGTTCATATTATACTCAGTCTCCACATCCGAAATAGATATGAAGTAATACAGAAACCGGAGTAGGAACAGAAGCAGCGATGTCATGCGTAACTGTGCTTGCCATGCGATTTTTGGTACATACTTAAGGGAATGGGGTGTCCACACTCATTTGACATTCTTAAGAATGGGCAGAAGCTGCAGAGTAGCTAGCAGTGCTTAAAAAATTTCTCACCTGAAGTAACATCCTGGTTGGTGCGATTACCTTTAAAGCGAGGCAGTTGTGCACACCCCGAATTAGTGACTGAAACTGGTGGATGGAGTGTAAAGGCAGAATTGCAAGCGAGTGGGTTGTGGGACAGTGGCGGGGCCGCCGGGAGTGCAGGCCGTGTGTCGCGTGGTGCACGGTGGGTTGGGTGGTCGGCTCGCACTGTGTGTAACGCCGCCTCCCCACGACGGCCGCTGGTCACAGTACGGAGACAAACAGCCGGGCCACTTCCAGCCGGCTGGGGCAACACGGCTTTTGTGCCGGACCGCGTTTACGCAGCGCGCTCATCCTGTTAGCGGCGCCCTCCAGGGGACTCTGGTACAGTCGGCGCTGGACCGCAGCGGTTCACACCACCGCCGGCTGCCACCCGGACGTTCCAGCCAAAAACTGTAGCAGCTCTGCTCTGAGACTGTCGCCGGATGCTCTGAAGATTTGACGTCTTTCTCAAGCGCGAGGCAATACTGGCCGTACGACTTGTCTTAGAAGCTAGATTAAGGAAAGGCAAACCTACGTTTCTAGCATTTGTAGACTTAGAGAAAGCTTTTGACAATGGTGACTGGAATACTCTCTTTCAAATTCTGAAGGTGGCAGGGGTAAAATACAGGGAGCGAAAGGCTACGCAAAATTTGTACAGAAACCAGATGGCTGTTAGAAGAGTCAAGGGGCACGAAAGGAAAGCAGTGGTCGGGAATGGAGTGAGACAGGGTTGTAGCCTCTCCCCGACGTTATTCAATCTGTATATTGAGCAAGCAGTGAAGGAAACAAACAAAAATTCGGTGTAGGTATTAAAATCCATAGAGAAGAAATAAAAACTTTGAGGTTCGCCGATGACATTGTAATCCTGTCAGAGGCAGCAAAGGACTTGGAAGAGGAGTTGAACGGAATGGACAGTGTCATAAAAGGAAGGTATAAGATGAACATCAACAAAAACAAAACGAGGATAATGGAATGTAGTCGAATTAAATCGGGTGATGCTGAGGGAATTAGATTAGGAAATGAAACACTTAAAGTAGTAAAGGAGTTTTGCTATTTGGGGAGCAAAATAACTGATGATGGTCGAAGTAGAGAGGATATAAAATGTAGACTAGCAGTGGCAAGGAAACCGTTTCTGAAGAAGGGAAATTTGTTAACATCGAGTATAGATTTAAGTGTCAGGAAGTCGTTTCTCAAAGTATTTGTATGGAGTGTAGCCATGAATGGAAGGGAAACATGAACGATAACTAGTTTGGATAAGAAGAGAATAGAAGCTTTCGAAATGTGGTGCTACAGAAGAATACTGAAGATAAGGTGGATAGATCACATAACTAATGAGGAGGTAATGAATAGGATTGGGGAGAAGAGAAGTTTGTGGCACAACTTAACTAGAAGAAGGGATCGGTTGGTAGGACATGTTCTGAGGCATCAAGGGATCACAAATTTAGTATTGGAGGGCAGCGTGGAGGGTAAAAATCGTAAAGGGAGACCAAGAGATGAATACACTAAGCAGATTCAGAAGGATGTAGGTTGCAGTAAGTACTGGGAGATGAAGAATCTTGCACAGGATAGAGTAGCATGGAGAGCTGCACCAAACCAGTCTCAGGACAGAACACCACAACAACAACAACTCCCAGCATCATGCCATACGTTTCCTCTTATAATTTCTTTCCCACGTCAAGTGTGGCTGACGCTACAGATCACCTTAGGTTACATTTCATTTCATCATCTGCCTTTGTTAACATCACCTTATTATCCCTCCTAATCTTCTCAGCTGGTCTCTGTATTGCTATAAAGATGCCACCGACAGTATAATCTGTCTCAGGACTGGAATTATGCTGTCCTGCGTTCCTTTCTGATCTGAGCATGCCCATCACATACTCAAATACACTACTATCCATTAAAATTGCTACACCACGAAGATGACTTGCTACAGACGCGAAATTTAACCGACAAGAAGAAGATGCTGTGATATGCGAATGATTAGATTTTCAGAGTATTCACACAAGGTTGGCGCCGATGGCGACACCTACAACGTGCTGACATGAGCAAAGTTTCCAACCGATTTCTCATACACAAACAGCAGTTGACCGGCGTTGCCTAGTGAAATTGTTGTTGTGATGCCTCGTGTAAGGAGGATAAATGCGTACCATCACGTTTCCGACTTTGATAAAGGTCGGATTGTAGCCTATCGCGATTGCGGTTTATCGTATCGCGACATTGCTGCTCGCGTTGGTCGATATCCAATGGCTGTTAGCAGAATATAGAATCGGTGGTTTCAGGAGGGTAACACGGAACGCCGTGCTCGATCCGAATGGCCTCGTATTACTAACAGTCGAGATGACAGGCATCTTACCCACATGGCTCTAAACGGATCGTGCATCCACGTCTCGTTCCCTGAGTCAACAGATGGGGACGTTTGGAAGACAACAACCATCTGCACGAACAGTTCCACGACGTTTGCAGCAGCATGGACTATCAGCTCGGAGACCATGGCTGCGGTTACCCTTGACACTGCATCACAGACAGGAGCGCCTGCGATGGTGTACTCAACGACGAACCTGGGTGCACGAATGGCAAAACGTCATTTTTTCGGATGAATCCAGGTTCTGTTTACAGCATCATGATGGTCGCATCCGTGTTTGGTGACATCGCGGTGAACGCACATTGGAAGCGTGTATTCGTCATCGCCATACTGGCGTATCTCCCGGCGTTATGGTACGGGGTGCGATTGGTTACACGTCTCGGTCAGCTTTTGTTCGCATTGACGGCACTTTGAACAGTGGACGTTACATTTCAGATGTGTTACGACCCGTGGCTCTACCCTTCATTTGATCCCTGTGAACCCCTACATTTCAGCAGGATAATGCACGACCGCATGTTGCACGTCCTGTACGGGCCTTTCTGGATGCAGAAAATGTTCGATTGCTGCCTTGGCCATCTCATTCTCCAGATCTCTCACCAATTGAAAACGTCTGTGGTATCGTGTTGAAGCTGTATGGGCAGCTGTACCTGAACACGCCATCCAAGCTCTGTTTGAGCCAATGCCCAGCGTATCAAGGCTGTTATTAGGGCCAGAGGTGGTTGTTCTGGATACTTATTTCTCAGGATCCATGCACCCAAATTGCGTGAAAATGTAATCACATGTCAGTTCTAGTATAATACATTTGTCCAATGAATACCCGTTTATCATCGCATTTTTTCCTGGTGTAGCAATTTTAATGGCCAGTAGTGTATTAAAAATGGTGTTTTACAGAAACGTTCCCTTTGAAGACTTTTTGGTACACGTACCACAGTCACACCACAAATGTCGAAGTGCTTAAATACACTGAGGTGGCAGAGCCATGAGACAGAGATACGCACATATACAGATAGCGATAGTATCGCCTACGCAAGGTATAAAAGGCATTGGCGGAGCTGTCATTTCACGTGAAAAGGTTTCCGACTTGATTATGACTGCACGACGTGAATTAACAGCCTTAGAATGCGGAATGGTAGTTGGAGCTAGACGAATGGGTCATTCCATTTGATAAATCGTTATGGAATTCAGTATTCCGAGATCCACAGTGTCAAGAGTGTGCCGAGAACACCCACTTTCCGGCGTCACCTCTCAACACCGACAGCGCAGTGGCCGACTGCCTTCACTTAAGGGGAGGTTTACTATCTTTGGCCCGAAAACAGCATGTGATCGAGAATTTTTTTTCTCGAGATGTGTAATAGATATCAAATGTGGTCAAAATGTTTATTGATATTTCCTGTACAAACTGTAATTTTATTGACCGGAAATGTTGAAGAGCAAAGGCGGAAGTGTAGTCGGAACGAAAGAAAATTTCGATGTAGACCTCCACGCGCTGTGTGTCACAAGTCAGCCGGCTCGCCTGAAATCAAAGAGAATTTTCCCTGACTTAGAAGGATAAGTTCGCCATGAATTGGTGCCTCAGTAACAATCTGTTGGTATTACTGGTACTGTCGTGACGCATTGCGAAATACATTACTAGACTGGCAAAGACGTAGCTTTAACTGAAGCCTGACGTCAACTGAGCAAAGATGGCGGCGTCAGGAAGTTTGTTTGTGGTACTAACACGATTTTCTGAAACGAAATGGCGTTGTAACGTTTACGAGGTGGTTTAAAGAAATTCCACAGTTAAGCAAATATTTACGTTCTAACTTAGTTTAATACATACAAAATAGAATCGTGTTACGAGGACACCAAGCTACATATATACGCTTTCAAAGCAGACCTGAAGAGGTGTTTTTTTTTTTTTTTTTTTGAGAAACTTTCCCGACACACTGTGAAGACTGAATCTTGGTCTCAACATCGTAACCGTAGACCCATGTCTCATCACAGATTGCGAATTGAAGGTCTTTCTGGTAGTGACTCATGAGACGTGGAATGAACGTGTCAGCAACACAGTGCGTTGCAAGATGTTTCGTTAGGATTTCATGACATGATCCAACTGAAATGCTAGTTCCTTCTGCAATCTCTCGGCAGTCAGTCTTCGATTGGCACGCACAATTTCGTTGACGTTCCTGACATGAGTGTCGTCGGTAAACGACGAAGGGCGTCCTGAACGAGAGTCGTCATTAACTTCCGTCCGACCATTTTTAAACTGTGTGAAACATTCTAACCAACGAGTACGGTTTTGCACCCATCACTATATGCATCCTGCTTCATTTGGTGTGTCTATGTAAAGGTTTTCTTGAGTTTCACGCAAAATTTAATGGACACGCGTTGCTCCTCTGTCATCTCTAAATTTGCAAACTGTACAACACAACATTCTACTCAACAACTAACAAATAACTAACAGACATGTAACAATGGCACTCCTGGCCAACGAAGCGAAGTATATAAGATTCTTCAGGAGTTGTATCTCGCTTAATTTAATTGGACCATAGCAACCAAAATGGCGGCCATTTGAAAAAAAAATTGTTTTTTCATCGATTTTTCGACTTCTGGCAGTTACGCAATAAATACAGGCGTGTGTAGGAGCGCCAACCGAAATTCACTCCAACACACCATTGGAGCGAAATCAAGAATGTTACGGAATTTTTTTAACATACCTCGTATCTTTCCTTTCTGGGAGTTAAAACTGAGAGAAATATTTAAATTTTGATACAAATATGCAATACATGAATAAAGGTTTGCTACAAATGCGACGATACGATGTTGTTAGTTATACGACATACAGCAGCATACAATCAAATTTCCTACTGTACTGAATCGCCGTCAGCCATTGCGAATCTATTGATGTACCAGGCCCCATTGGCTATTGAATATCATCACTGTTTGAATACTTGTTGACTGTAAAAATACTATACTGACTTTCACGAAAAAAGCGGTAATAAATATTAATTCGGACTTCATAGAAATAGACCTGCAGGTTCGAATTGTGCAGAATACAATGTATAAAAGACGCGATGTGATGGGCAGTCGGTCATTCTGCTTCCAAACAATGTGTCCACAATTTCCTACACGTCTACCTGAAACATATGAGATCATTAAATGAAATTAATATGATAATGACAAAGGCTTCTACAATAACTGCAGACACAATTAATTACGGATAAAATTATCATTATTCGAAAAAATCAGGTATGAAACAGAGCTAATAACAACTACGTACCTCCTAATACATCGAGATCTGAAACGTGAGTAGCAAGAACAAGGGAGTCTTCGCTTTCTAAAGCGTCGTTTGTTTCTCAAAAACCGAGCGAGATGGCAGCAGACTGGACTCGCATTCGGGAGGGCGACGGTACAAACCCGCGTCCCGCCATCCTGATGCAGGTTTTCCGTGATTTTCCTACATCGCTTCAGGCAATACCGGGATGGTTCCATTCAAAGGGCACGGCCGATTTCCTTCCCCACCCTTCCCTAAGCCGAGCTTCTTCTCCTTCTCTCATGATCTCGTTGTAGACGGGACATTAAACACTAATATCCTCTTCCTCCTTGTTTCCGAAAAGAATGAATTTAACGTAACACAGACGTTACTTATTACGCCTTACGCACGTTGTCTGTGAGCTGTAACTGATATCGGTTCTACAGTCCTTGATTTACATATACACTACTGACCATTAGAATTGCTACACCAAGAAGAAATGCAGATGTTAAACGGTTATTCATTGGCCAAATATATTATACTAGAACTGACAAGTAATAAAATTTTCACGCAATTTGGGTGCATAGATCCTAAGAAATCAGTACCCAGAACAACCACCTCTGGCCGTAATAACGGCCTTGATACACCTGGGCATTGAGTCAAACAGAGCTTGGATGGCGTGTACAGGTACAGCTGACCATGCAGCTTCAACACGATACCACAGTTCATCAAGAGTAGTAACTGCCGTATTGTGACGAGTCAGTTGCTCAGTTACCGTTGACCAGACGTTTTCAGTTGGTGAGAGATCTGGAGAATGTGCTGGCCAGGGCAGCAGTCGAACATTTTCTGTATCCAGAAAGGCCCGTACAGGACGTGCAACATGCGGTTACATTATCCTGCTGAAATGTAGGGCTTCACAGGGATCGAATGAAGGGTAGAGCCACTGGTCGTAACACATCTGAAATGTAACGTCCACTTTTCAAAGTGCCGTCAATGCGAACAAAAGCTGACCGAGACGTGTAACCAATCGCACCCCGTACCATAACGCCGGGAGATACGCCAGTATGGCGATGACGAATACACGCTTCCAATGTGCGTCCACCGCGATGTCACCAAACACGGATGCGACCATCATGATGCTGTAAACAGAACCTGGAATCATCCGAAAAAGTGACGTTTTGCCATTCGTGCACCCAGGTTCGTCGTTGAGTACACCATCGCAGGCACTCCCGTCTGTGATGCAGTGTTAAGGGTAACCGCAGCCATGGTCTCCGAGCTGACAGTCCATGCTGCTGCAAACGTCGTCGAACTGTTCGTGCAGATGGTTGTTGTCTTGCAAACGTCCCCATCTGTTGACTCCGGGATCGAGACGTGACTGCATGATCCGTTACAGCCGTGCGGATAAGACGCCTGTCATCTCTACTGCTAGTGATACGAGGCCATTGGGATCCAGCACTGCATTCCGTATTACCCTCCTGAGCCCACCGAATCCATATTCTGCTAGCAGTCATTGGATCTCGACCAACATGAGCAGCAATGTCGCGATACGATAAACCGCAATCGCGATAGGCTACAATCCGATCTTTATCAAAGTCGGTAACGTGTTGGTACGCATTTCTCCTCCTTACACGAGACAACACAACAACGATTCACCAGGCAACGCCGATCAACTGCTGTTTGAGTGTGAGAAATCGGTTGGAAACTTTGCTCATGTCAGCACGTTGTAGGTGTCTTCACCGGCGCCAACATTGTGTGAATGCTCTGGAAAGCTAATCATTCGCATATCACAGCATATTCTTCTTGTCGGTTAAATTTCGCGTCTGTAGCAAGTCATCTTCGTGGTGTAGCAATTTTAATGGATAGTAGTGTATTACACTATTTTTGCTGGAACTTTTATAAGCTGATATCCTTATTGACCGGGCATGGAACTTTCGTTTTTGCCTTATGTGTTCATGGATATTGAAATATTGTTATGTCTACTGGAGACAGAACAACTTGACTAGCATACGGGCAAGGGTGGAAATGTGAATTTTAGTAGAACCGGACTATTTCTTAATCAAACTGTGTGATTTGCGAGCCAGATAACTGCCACTGGAGACCTCTATAGTCGCATATTAGCTAGGTGGATAAGCAAACCACATTGACCAGCTCTTCTAATGTGGTGTGGGCGCTGTGCCTCAGGCGGCTGATCTTAGCATTCACATCCACATCGACGTCAGCTCCCTCGTCCCATATGAGGACGGCTTAGAGCTATCACAGCTAGCTCATGCTTCTAGTGAGTACCGTGTATAGTTCACGTGCGTCACCTGTAGCACTGCTGGTATGCCCGAATCACCTCCACCAGTCCACCTCCTTCAATATGCTGATGACACTGCTTTTCGCTCCCTTTATCCTGCACTCCAGAAATGCCAGCGGTCCATCCAAACCCACCTGAATCAGGAACGTTTTGGTGTAACCAGTCCTGAAGATCAATCCTTTCAAAAATTAGACAGTAATTATAGGACGCACTGCCCACATCTTCTCTCACCATGACTACTACATCGCCAATTACGGCCGTTCTATTCATTTAACAAATACACCAAAAAAAACCTTTGACTAGCCATAGACGTACAACTATTTGGAAATCTCATCTCCTAACCTCCTAACAGAAAGCCCACAACAGACTAAAGCTACTAAACCTACTAGCTGGCCGAACTTGGGGATTGTACCCGTCCACTGACTTGTACAAAATCTTCACCCGAGCCATCCTTTGCTACGTAAATTGTGCAGTTTTTTTTAGTAGCAATAAAAATACCGAAACGAGGAAGTCAATTTTTTTGTAACCAAAAGTCATTTGTTTTGTTTTACAATTAACTGCAAAATTCTGTAACTTTGTATCTTCTCTCCTTTGCGTCCGTATTAAGTTGAACTTACTTCCATGTCGTCGAGATCTACACACTTCTGTTAGGTGCTTCTTCTTCCGACGCCGCAAAACTTCTTATTCTTGACCGTGCAGGTGATCGCAATAGACTTCAGTGTTTTTACCCCAAAGAAAATACTCGAATTTCTTTAACGCCCAAATTACTGCTAAACTTCCCAGTTCTGATACGGAATATAATCTTTCTGCCTCTGATAGAGTTCTGCTGGCAAAGCTGATGACATTGGGTACTGTTTTTCCTTCTTCCTCTTGCATCTGGAACAAGCGTGCCCCCAGTCCCTGAGACGAGGCGTCCGTGCTTAAACAGAAGTCGTTATGCATGTCAGGATGACTCATAATGTTTGCTGATATTAATGCATTTTTAATTTTGGTAAAGTCCTCCTGGCATCTCTCATCCCATAACCAGGGCTTATTCTTTTTCGACAGATTAAGTAGGGCATCGCTATTCATAAGCTGCTGTGGTATCAATTTTCGGAAAGAGAAAGTTAGTTCTAGATATGCTTTCAATTGTTTTCTGTTTCTTGTGGGTGGACAATAACGTATGGTATCTAGTTTCTTTGGGTCTGGTAATATACCCTGTCCTTAAAATTTTACTTGCTCTTTACCAAATTTAGATTTCTTTAAATTTGCTGTTACTTTGTACTCTGTAAATCTCTTATGTGTTCTGCGCAAGTTGATGTAGCTATTAACATATCGTCACATAAATGGTAACTTTACTGAGCAATTCTGGTCCTAATACCCTGTCTAAAGCTGATATAAATATGCCTGCGCTAATGTTTAAGCCAAAGGGTAGAACTTGAAATTCATAACTCCTGCCATTGCAGACAAATGCTGTGTTTTTTCTGTTCTCCTCACGTAACTTTATTTGCCAGTAGGATTTTTTAAGGTCGAGGGTGCTGAAATATTTGGTGTAATGAAATTTTAACAGTTGTTCATGTAAATTATCTGGTTTTGTTGTTACTGGAACCAGGATTTTGTTTCTGCCTCTAGCATCTAAAACTAGTCGTACTGATGCATCAGGTTTGTTAGCTGGTAGTATTGGGCTCCAACATGGTGAAAACGATGGCTGTATGATCGCCCATTTGCACATTCTGTTGATTTCCTGTTTAACTGCTTCACGCTTTGTCCATGGTATAGCGTAAGACTTAGCACAAAATGTTTCGTGAGAGTAGACATTAAGTTTATGTTCATAACCTTTGATTACTCCGGGATTATTATCAAAAACATTTGCATATTTAAAAAGTAAGTCAGAAAGCTCTTGTCGTTGTGTAGTACCTAGAATATTTGATATCATCAATTTTTGTACTAGTAATTTCTGGTTAACTTTAGTGTCGGCCATCATGTTCGTTATCACACTTGTTCAACAAATGCACGGTGGGATATGAATACTGTACAGTGACTTGGTGTTCTGGATTTACTTAGTCACACCTTTCCGATGTGGTGAAAATGAAATGAAATGTCGTGTGACGAGGGCCTCCCGTCGGGTAGACCGTTCGCCTGGTGCAAGTCTTTCGATTTGACGCCACTTCGGCAACTTGCGCGTCGATGGGGATGAAATGATGATGATAAGGACAACACAACGCCCAGTCCCTGAGCAGAGAAAATCACCGACCCAGCCGCGAATCGAACCCGGACCCTTTGGATTGACAGTCTGTCGCGCTGACCACTCAACTACCGGGGGCGGACTCCGATGTGGTAATCAGGCTGATAGAAAATATTTGGTCCTTCACAAAGAAATGGTACTTACAATTACCTATGTCTATTTGAGTTTTATAGGTTCTAAATGTGTCCATACCTATCAAGCAGTTGACTACGTTGGTCTACTATTAAAAAATTACACTGCACAGAAAATTGTTCAACGTGCACGGTGATAAGAGCTTGGTGTTATACTAGCTTGGTTTTGCCGCCGGTAGCGGTTTGCTCTTTGCTGTTTTGTACTGGCAGAACAGGAAATTCAGTAAAAATACATGAGACATTAAATTAGTCGTGGACCATCTATCAAGTATTAACTGTGTATCTATACCAAAAATTTTCACTCTGATTACTGCTTGCACTTGTACTTCGAAAATGGCTCTGAGCGCTATGGAACTTACCTTCTAAGGTCGTCAGTCCCCTAGAACATAGAACTACTTAAACCTAACTAACCTAAGGACATCACACACATCCATGCCCGAGGCAGAATTCGAACCTGCGACCGTAGCGGTCGCGCGGTTCCAGACTGTAGCGCCTAGAACCGCTCGGCCACCACGGCCGGCGCACGTGTTCTTCCAGTGTAATTTTCACCGATTTTAGTTCATGTTGGTACAGATCGTCCTTTGTGTCTCCTTGTTCACCGAATCGTACGAAACATTTGCCCCCATCGCTTACAAGGTTTATAGTATGGGGCTCAACTACGACGGATTCGGGTTTTCCTGAGGTGTAGCCTGATCTACTTCGGTGCACGGCACAACTTCTGTCAGTTTTACTGTGTGATTGTTTCTCCAGTGTGTTCATATGGCTGTTGTGAAATGTTGCCGTATTGCGATTTTGCTGCGCAAATGTTGGCTGCGGTACGCCGTGTTGTACATTTTTGTTGTTGCCGCGCTCCGGCCGCTCGTACGGCCGACTGTTTTATTTACATCCGATGCATAATTCTGAGAGGAGGGACGTAAATTAGCTTGTGAATGGTAATCATTCCTGTTATGCGGAAAGTTTTGTTTAAATCTCTTGTTCCTACTATTTCCATTCCCGTATCCATTGCCACGGTTAATGTATCCCCGCAGTTGCGCGTACCAGCTTTGCAGTGTGTTCGCGTCTGGATTTTTGCACTGACCATTCAAGTTATGTTGTTGTTGTGTTTGGCTGTCTGACGCCCTATTTGTTACTACTTTCTCTTCACATATTAAGTCGATTGAGTCTAACCTGGGTAGAAAATATTCTGTGCCGCGCTCAGATGTAGTATTTAATTTTTCAATAATTTGTGATGCCAAACGACTTTTTAAAATTTTTAAAACATCAACATGAAAAATAGGATTCGTCCAATAACGTGATTTATCGACCAGCATTTGTCAAGAAATGCCCGTTAATAATTCCAATCCCAAAGAAAGCGGGTGCTGACAGATGTGAAAATAACGAACTATCAGTTTAATAAGTCACAGTTGCAAAATACTAACACGAATTCTTTACAAACGAATGGAAAAACTGGTAGAAGCCGACCTTGGGGAAGATCAGTTTGGATTCCGTAGAAATATTGGAACACGTGAGACAATACTGACCTTACGGCTTATCTTAGAAGAAAGATTAACGAAAGGCAAACCTACGTTTGTAGCATTTGTAGACTTAGAGAAAGCTTTTGACAATGTTGAGTAGAATACTCTCTCTCAAATTATAAACGTGGCAGGAGTAAAATACAGGGAGCGAAATGCTATTTACA